>NC_133577.1:97249722-98449722 GCF_964106895.1 Numenius arquata
TATTCTTTTGAAAGCATAACCAAACAACTTTGTCAGCATGTTTAAATAGTTAAGACAACAAGGATAAAATTATCCTAGAAAATTTTGGTTTATGTAAAATTTGGCTGGGGAGGGAAATTTTCCAACACAAATGATCTTACGCTGATTTTTCATTACCTATCTTGTGTTGTAGTGAGAAATAAAAAAGGAAAAAAAAGAGAAAAAGAAAGGCTTCTTGTTCACAGCAAATCTGACCATCCATTAGACTTCTATCTTATAAAATATTTATAATCAGTTCTGTCTTGAGATCTTGAAGTTTGCTCTCTCCCAGTGATATTTGATAAGAGCTATTGTAGCATTTCAGCGTTATCTCCATGGATCAGTTTGGAAGAGTAGTATTTGCACAAATAGAGTTTAAGGATCTACAAATCATTTTACACCAGAAATCTGCCACAGAGTTGATACAGAACAGAACAAATGAGCCTGAGTAAACACAGAAATACACATAAAGCATGATCTTCCCTCCCTGGCATTGCTGAATATTTGCTTTACTGTCTGGAAATATGTGGAGCATATTTCTCCCCTCCCACTGTAAACCGTGCCTATGGGGTTTTGCAATAATTACAACTACATTTGAAATAAAACTTTTTATAATTTTATAATAATGAATTTTATAATACTGAAATCACTGTTTATGACAAAAAAATAGTGCATAAGTCTTACAGTCCCAGCAACAGCCATAATTGATACAGTGCAGTTAAGTGCACTTCTCTGGCCAGCTTAAAATTTTAGTCCCACCAGTAACAATAAATCATGGTTTAGAATGCAATGGCTAAAACAAAAGTCAGCTAAGCTGTGATAGAAGCTCACTGTACATGTGCTCTTCCTTAGAAATATACACAGGAGAACTTGAGTTAGCTTGACTCTCTGATGCTATTCTGGATTTAAACGAAATCAGTTGAGAGCAGTTCCATGGTAAAAGTTTATGGGTTTGGTCACTTAGTCTGTTATTTCAGCAGACAAAAAATAAAGCAATATGCACAGAAATGTACATTTGATTTGATTGCAACACTCAACAATGATAAGATTTATTATTACACAAATCCCCTCAAATTTATCCTGGATTTGGGCTCAAACTTTTTCAGATGAAACCAATAATCTTCATGGTATATCTTAAATTAAAATTCCTGGTTTAGCCCTACAAATATGATAAATATAACAACAGTTGGAACAACAAATTATGTAATTGACATTGGTGGGTATGATCTGTGAAGAACCAATCCAATGCAATTTCTAGGTCATTGGTCTAGATTACTCGTCTGTCCTTGCCACTACAGACATTTTAACTTCAGTGGGAATTTAAGAAATCTTAGCATTCAAATTTTAATTTTATGACCTCAAATATTGTTTTAGAATTAAAAATCTTCTATCCTGATAATTCCCTGAAGTCTTTTCAATTATTCTGAATATTCTTTATTTACCATTTTTTAGTAATTTTTTTTCTGAAGACTTTAACCAACCTACAAAGTATGAGATATTATCCTTAATCAAGGCAAATGGTAAAAGCTTTAGAATGTCTCGGGCTCTGCATATTGGTCATACCAGAGTTTTATTGCTCCTTTGGATGTATCCTTTTCTAAATCCATATGAGGAGATATAGAATCCATTTCCAATTCTGACTCCAATACAAGAACTGTAATAGTCTGAAGAAATATTCCATAAAGTCACAGCACAGCTATACTTAGGCAAAGAAACTCCTAGCTGCTGTGAAACCCTCTCTACCTCATAGCACAACTCGTATTTCCCTGCATCTTTATTCTCTTTTCCAACTTAACGTGACATCCTCCAAGGGCTGTGTTAGAAAGCAGCAGCAGGACCAAATGTCATTATGAGAGAAACACTCCCCTGAATTGTGTTGACACCATCTGAAGCAGGCAGCAGGCAGGCAGTCCCATACCCTTAGGTGAAAGTCCCAACTTTCTCTCATTCCTGAAGTATAGGCAGCAGGATAAGCTGAAGCAGTTCAAACACACATTTTGAAAATGAAACGGTAAGGGTAACTGTGTATAATAATATAAGTGTCTCAGATAACTAGGGCAGAATCAATCTTTTTTCATGCTATTGTTGACTTTCTAATATGATTCATATACCCCTTTTAGGTTTCAGAAAGCTCTTCTTTATGAAAAATGTTTGTCCGATGCAGCAGTCCTTGGTAGCCTCTGAGTGGTTTCTGTCTTTTGGCTTTGGTGCTTGAGTCTTCAGAAAGAGTCTTAACTGGGTCTTAGTACGGAACACATTTAAATTGCCCTCATGTCCTGGGATATTTTTGGACCTACAGATGAAAATAAACAAAATAGCCCTCCCTATTTCCCAACCTTTTCCACATGCTGAGCTATTGCTGAAGGATTCTGCAGGTGTTTATGCAGGAGAAATTTGCAGATATCTTTCAGGACGAAAAAGAGCAAACTCAGGAGGACAGAACTGAATTTGTAAGTGACCTGGTGAGTTTACAGCAGTGGAGACTATAAGTTACAGAGTAAAATTTGTACTAAAAATAAAAGTCCGATACAGACAGTACAGAAATAATGGATTATCTTTGATTTTAAAAACATGTAATTTCTTTTTATCTGACTAGAATATGATATTTTCCTCCTTAATAATCACCTGTCACACAGATGATGTCAAAGAAAAACTTGAAAAACTTGCATATAAAAAACTTGATTTCCTTCAGTCTGAACATGTCTATCTTCAATGCTTTTGTTATTTTTCAACTAGTTGGCTGAGAGACAGTTACCTAAAAGCAAAACAAAGCAAACCCACCCTAGCTTAAGGATTTACACTAAAAAATACAGATATTAAAGAAACTGAAAAACAAATGTAATTATTACTGGACCAAATTTCATTATTTTGATTTGGGCTTATGCTCTTGTCTGAGTATAAAATTCATATTTGTATTTAGAGGGAAGAAAATCCTGATATTTCCTAGTTTTCTGCCCCAAACCAGGTTTGGGGCATTTTGAATTGTCTTTGACTGTAATGTTTCCTTCTACAAGATAATTTTATTGTTCCACCATTCCCCTTTCAAAATCAATCTTTAACTGAAAATTCATGTTACATAAACAAACTTAAAACTGGATTCTTGACTCTAGTATCTTCATAATTTTGAGAACCAGAAGGCTGTGACAGAATTACAGGGTCTGTTTGGCCTCTTTCTTAATATGAATTTATAAATTTAGATCTATAAGAGAATTTTCACTGTACTACCTTAATAGAAAAGTCCAATAAAAAGAGAAAAATCCTGAGGTAGTTAGCAAGAAGACAAGCAATGACAGTGCAGTTTCCAGTTTATTCTGTGTTTTGCATACATAAAATCCTTCTGCCATTGTTAATAGTATCAAGGAATGGGCTTATATAGTTTAGGATATTTTTTTAAAATAGCATACCACAATGCATTAGTTCCCCGTTAAAATGTTGGGATCACTAAAAACCACCCTTCTCTGGGATGTTCATTCTCCTTTGCATCTATATAAGAAGCAAACAAACAAGAATTTCAGTAAGAGGAAAGAGAGCACAGTGTCAACGTGGTAAAGAAGAATAGCAAGGAGTCTATCCAAACAATACATGAAAAATTACCCTTGCATTCCCACACTGGTGTTGAGATATCACCCAGATCCAGCAAAGTGTCAAGGTCTGCTTCACTGACCTGTTTTGGACTGTAGAAGCAACCAATCCCTAGTTAAAGACAGGCCTGTGAGACACTGCAGTTCCTTCCACAAATATTTGTCCATGTTTACACTATTTTATACAGCTCAGATATACTCCAACTTGAGGTTTAAAGCTAGAAATATTTAAATGTGCATTTTTCATATACAATCTATCCCAAGGTCCAAGTTTTACTACTGTAACTTGTTTATAGAGACCTTTAACTGTCTCACAAATGGTGTCCAAGCCAGTGTTTCCATCTGCAGACTTTTTCTGAATCTTTTTAAGCTGTGATAAATTAAAGTGATGTAAGATTTCAGCCTATTAGGGTTATCATTCTCCAGAATGGGAAAATGAATATACTTTATTGTGTTTTTTTTTTGTTGTGGTTTTTTTGTGGGGGTTTTTTTGTGGGTTTTTTTTGTTTTGGTTTGGGTTTTTTTTGTTTTTTTTTTGGGGGGGGGGTTTGTTTTTTTAAGCATTCATTGGATTTTAAAATAAGTGTCTTAAAATACACCCAAAGAGATTAACATAACACTGGGAAATCTGCCAGTTTCATTTTATTGTTTGCATTACAGTAGCACTTAAAAGCTTTATTGGCAGTGCCTATACTAGTAAATTAATCTGCACAGGGGTATGGGAACAGGCACTGCCACACAGTCATTGCTACTATTACCTTGTTAACATGGTTGTCACCTGGGATGGCTACTGTTTGCACAGACAATTCCTGGGCATAGTTCAGGAGACAGCACTGACCAAGTCAATCCCAAAAGGTACTCCGAAGGCACCCTGTTTTGAAGGGTAAGAAATTTAGTCATCTGGATATAAGCTGTGCCATGACACTTGGTCTCAGAGCTAGAGAGTGGTCCCTGCTTTGCTTCCTTTAATAATATAAGTGTATTTGTTTCAGACTTGTATCTTGGTGCAGCTAAAATAAATTGTACCTATCTCAAGAAGCTAAAGGTTCCAATGTAAAAGGAGAGCAATAAAAGGAATCTCAGAAAACATCATTGGCATTCATGCCAACGCAGCAGGGTACTGCTACCTCCTGTTGTCTGGACCTGGTGGAGATTTATGGCAATACTAATGCTAATAGTGGGCCATTAGCTTAAATCGTTATGCTTATATCCCCTGTTTCCATATTCACTTTCCATAAGTGATCTGACTGTGAGTCTTGTTATATAGTATTTATTCACATTTTTTCACATTTGCACTGTGAAGGGTGAGCATGGTGCAGACAACAAAACCAAAACCAGCCAAACAAACCCTCCAAACCAAAACCACAACCCAAAATAAAGAAGTAGGATGTGAAATAAGAAAAGCTTGTTCTGAGGAAAGAAGAAAGGACAAGAGGAAATAAAAACAAGGGAGAATTGACAAGACAAAGCACTGGACCAAAAGCCAACCACCATAGAGCTGCACCTGGGAAAAGGAAAAAATCTCTTAATATCCTGTTTTTGCAAGGGGTTTATAACCCTTTGTTATTCCTACTGGAGACTGTAGAGCAGCAAAGGATGTGTGAACAGATCTTTACTCCTAGGGAAGTCCTTCTGTCAAAAGATTCTTGCCCTGCTGAATGTTTTCTTTGATGGAGAGGGAAATGGCATGGGGACTTATATCTGCCAAGGTAAGTGTATAACAATTCCAGAGAAAAGCATACAGGACACTCCATAAAAAGAGAAATGGAAGATTTATATAAGGTATGCTTCAAGATTTGCTGAAAAAAAAGTCTGTTTTAAAAATACAGACACTCTGAATTCCCTTGTTATCCTGGTTATTTAAGATGTCTGGCCTACAGTTTTTCATCTATGGTTTATATTTATGGTTCACCTCTAAATCCCCTAAGTAACAAATATTCCGTTATGCCCTTCCATGTGGATGTGAAGTTTCTTGGGGAAACGTCAAAAATAAAAAATAATAAAAAAAACCCGAATCCACCAAACTAAAAGCTTTCTGTCTGCTTTCTTTTCCTTCTCTTTCTCCATTATTCTCATCACTGTTCTATTTCATGTGCTTTCCTTCCCCAATCTTGTTTGACTTTCAGTTTCTCTCCCCTCACTGTCTCTGGGTAACCCCAGTGACAACACAATGTTTCTTTTTTCCAGTTTTAGTTAGTTTCCTGGACTCCCATAAAAACTAGTTTCCTGTAGTTGCTCTTACCTCAATATTATACTTCTCGTATTGGTATATCCCTCACTGTCTTTATACTCTGCTTGATGCTTCTCTCTCCTGTGTCTGGATGATATTTCTCACTACTTTTTTTTCACTTAGCTTTCTCTTCTCCTCTCTCAGTGCTTAAAGCATCTACTTCCATCTAATAGATCATATCTTTTAAGTAACAAGAGAGAATATTCATTCTTTCAGGATATGTTGTAGGGCAGGGCTGCATCTGTGGGATTTTTTGTGGTTTGGGTTTACTTAAGGTAAATCTACTGTTTACTATGAATAAGATGACATTATTACAACTTCAGGCATATTAGAGCACATTCTGCTGTTACACTTCCAGTTACTTCCTCTAATATGCTTCCCTTCATATCTTTTTTCTTTTTTTTCTTGTTTGTTGAGTATATTGTTCATACAAAGGAATCTGTTTTTTTCTTACTTATGTACATTACAACAGTAAAAATTAATGATCTGTGAAGAAGCCTTGTGTATTTATGAAGTTTGTTGTGTAGAGTAGCACTAACAGCGTCAAGTGAGATGTGCAAACCCTATCAACTGATGCATACACAGGAGGGACATGCCAATTGACTTTAACTATCTGTAATCAGTGACTGAAGTAGTCCACAGAATAGCTGTGCTCTTAGTTGCCAAAATCTGAGTGACTGGTTGGTTAATGAATCTTTTGTTTCTCAGGCCAGGATTGGAAAATGTCTCCAACATCTTGATTTTCATGTTTATTTTACCTGAGTTCAGAAAGGATTTAGTTGCTTGGTAATTATAGAATATAAGCCAGAGAAAAAACATAATAAAGCAGCCCCACTTGTAAGTATGTATCTTTTGGCTATATAGGCTATGCAGGCAGGCAGGCAGTTTTTGGAAATAGACTGACTTAGTTAAGCAGTACAGGCTTTCTGAAGAGGTGGAGGCAAATCCGGCATATTTCAGTTGTGCATTTATAGCTGAGTGAAAAGGTGTCATCAAGGATGCCGTGGCTTTTGTAAGTATATTCTAAACAAAATATTTTTTCACTCATCAACATATACATCTAATTAGTAGTCTTAAAAATCAGAGCATAAATATCTTAAATAAAAATATGTGGTTTAGTTTACTAAGGCAAAATCACTACAGTTATATTACTTTAAGATTGCAGTAGATTTATAAATGGTTGAGTTTCTTCTTCCTTCAGATGAAACACTTCAAACTATGGGATTTTATTTTATTTTATTTCCCCAACCAAACATCGTATGTGATTATTAAAGACAAAAAGTCACTACAAAGTCATCCAGAAAAAGTATAATCTTGTAAGAAGTATATCAGATGTATTTTATATTTTCAGACAAAATCTTCCAGCAGTGTGAGACTGACTGGTATATATTTGTCCTACACTTGCCTTCTTAATGATTAACATAGTGTCTTCAGAAGGAAATTTCCAATCTGGAACTCTATTAGCAGATATCTTGATTATGGTGTTTGGAATGGAAAACATGGTAAAAAGAATGTGTGGGAGCATTAGGCTCCTTCTCTGCATCTTTATTGTATCAAGTCTTTGCATTTACTACCTGTTCGATATTCAAATATTAAGTAGATTTGTCTTTGCCAGGCTTTCAGCTTAATAAGAATGTCAAGTCTTATGTCAAATTCTTCCAGAACTGCAAAAAAAGTAAAACTCAAGTAGTATTTGTACAGCCAAAAGAGAGAGGTTTTTGAAATCTTTACCCTTAGTAGGATAAAGCCTTTTTTTCAGTGAGAACAGGGTTTCCTCCAGTATCAGATGTGTCACCGGAAATCATGTCAGTGCAGTTTTGTGCTACATTAGCACACTGACCTCCTAATGGACAGGAAATTTGCCTTTGATGTTTAAAGGTCATTAGTTTCCTTCTAAGTTTCTATTTTTTTCCAAGCTGCTCTTTTACATAGATGTTTAACCTTGAATTCATAGGTTGCTTTTTCGTCCTGCATAAATGTTTAACATTGAATTCAGTGCTGTCATTTAATAACTGGAGGAAAGACTTTCAGCTTTCAACTTCATCTAGTGGGAGAACAATTTTTTCCTTCATTTATCAAAGGTCCCATGATCCCCTGTCCCTCCCACTTTAATTGGGAAGCTGTAATTTTTTGATAAACAAAAATATAAGTATAAAGTATCTGAATAGTATGGGTTAAAAGAAAATGGCAAATTGACTCCCTGTAGCACAACTTGGCAAACCTTCCAGCAATATACTTTTACTCAGATCTCAAATAAAACAACAATAGTCAGCACTTAATGAATTTATATCACATTTTATGTCTTTCTACACATCACTTGATGTTTTGTTGTCTGCTGGTGCTTTTAGAGATTTCCCTTGTTGATAATGTTTTTGTGTTGCTACCAGGTCTAATTTGGCTTTCAGCTAAGCCTTTGAATTTTTTATAATAAAGTAATTTACAGATGCTAGAAGATAAATTAGCACTGCAAATGCAGTTAAATTGCATAATCACACAGATTGATTTTGTGTTAGCCTTTGAGATGTATAGATACCTTGTGGCATCTCTGTCAAGAAAAGGCAGTGAAAGCAAAAACCTTTTAATTTCTCCAGAAAACAAGGAAAAACATGTCAAAGGACCAGAGGAAAAAATACAGCTGTTTTGACTGAAATGCCTGGTGGTTTATAAATGTTCAATATAGAGGTAGCATTCAATAGTGTCATTAGCTGTCCCCCCACACTTAGCATACACCACAAAATACTCTTTCACATAAAGCACAATTTGTACATACAGCAAAGAGTGGGATTTGTTTGTTTGTTTGTTTTGTTTTGGCATTGTAATTGATTTGGAAGAAAAAAAAAAAACAGAGTTCAGTGACTTTTGCAGATTTGTTATATTCAGAGAAGACTTCTTGAAACAATTAGGACATCCCAGGATTAATGTTATCAGGAGAATACATCCAAGAACACATGCAGAATGCAAAATTTTCCTCTCGTGGATAAAACATTTCAGTTAACTTAAGGAGTTGTGAACTTTCACATGAGAGTTAGTGCAACCTGGCTGCTAGCATTTTATGAGCAGAACACTTACTTGCAGGGATGCTCTGTGGTAACCACAGCTTTGTTTCAGTATGTTCTATGTTACAGTCATGGGGATAGACATGCCAAGAGTTAAATGCATTAGGTGGAGCTTTTACAGATTCTATGTATCAAATCTAGGATCCAACCACATTGTCTTCAGCTGCTGGCTAAGGCAGTAGGTGCCCCTGTATTTTTTGCTGGAGTCAGGAGAATAAACTAACTCAATCTGCCAGGAAAAATTTTGAAGTAATTTATTTTACTGCATTCAGAAAGGCAGGGCTTTTTGTTGCATACTCGCAGGCATAAAGTCATGAAGATAAATGCGGGGTGATGTAGATAATTGAACAATGCATAAGTGATCTGGAAACAGTTTGCAATTAATAATTCACTAATGCTTGGTGTAAGTCACCATCACTGGTGACACTCACATGCAGTGATCTGTTGATCTCTGAGCTTATGATTTTGATGTTTTCCTTTCAAAAGACAACATAGGTGTTCATAGCAAAGGCAGGTAAATTACAACCTGGTATAGAACCCATAACAATAAAGAGCATAGAAAAAGGGTAAGAAAAGTGGGGGAAAAAGGTTTTCAGAGCAAATATACAGGCCTGACCAAAAAAACTTGTAAAAAAATAAAATCCCAAATAAATAGTATGGCAAATATATCTTGAAAAACAGGGAAGTGGAGGCAATTGAATAAGGGAATGCATGGGGAATGAGGAAAATGCCTATGTATTGTGACACAGAATTAGTTTAATTCATTTTTCGTGGAACTATAACATAATTTCTATATGGAAATAACATTTTCTGTGGACATTTCATGGTTGGATGAGAATTTGATGTTGTCACACATTTGTGTTGTTTTACTTTGTGGGGGTTTTTTTAAGACTGTCTTCATTTCGTCTTATACTTTGTTCACTAACAGTTATGGAGTAGAAGTTCAGTTAATAAGATATAAACACTCAGTGTCAACATATGCATTTAATAATCCTTTTAGGGATGATTGCCAGCAGTATGCTTTGTGTAACAGGTGTTGACAAGTTTCTGTAAAGCTCACCTCAAAATAAAGAAACAAGCAGCAATGTGACATTTGTATTTCTTACATTCTTATGTTAAATATGTTGATGAATATGATGAATGTTGTAGGTGTTTTCTTAGAACACACTGAGAAATAAATTAGTTATAATTGAAACTATAGGGCAAAAGGAACATGTTCTCTGCTATGCTATGTGGAAATCTTTTTTAAAAAAAAATATGAAACACTAACATTTTCTCTCCAAAAACAGTTTAAAGAAACAAAGAGTACTTTATCTAATTTAACTACAATTTTCCATTAAAAAAGAAGGCAAGAATTAATAAAATACTGTGAAGACACGAACTATGTGAATCACTAGTTAACCTAGTGAAACCACCATTTTAGGTCTCATTAAGGCATAGATACACACATATATTAGTATTCTGACTTAGAGCCTGCAATCTAATTGGAGAATTTGCTGCATGTTCAAGAGCATGTTTAAAAGGCTTCCTTCTGAGTCAGAATGTGTGCTGGGCAGAGTTTTGCATTTGGGGCAAAGGACAACATTAAGGAAAGAAACCAGCAGTTTACATGAAAAGTGGTTTGAAAGTATATGAATATGAGTTATGAAGGCATATTGTTGTCAGTCAAGAGGAGACTCAGCATTTGAAAAGGAAAGTTACAGATTTTTAAAAAAAAAAAAAATTCTATATATAACAATCCATTTAATCTAATGCACCTACCCTTGCTAAAACAGTTACAGACTAAGGTTGGATTGTTGTCATGCCGCAGGGAAACACTGACAGACAAAACTGCACACACCTGTAAAAAGGGAGTCAGTCAAAGCCTCTTGTGTGAAAACAACAATGCAAGGAAAGAAAAAATTGAAGAGAGAAAAAAATGTCTCTTGGGGTTACTCTTTCATTGTTTCCCTAGACTGTGTTTGTGTAAATGAAGAATCTTTAAAAAAAAAAGAGGAAACTGAAAAGACAATTGAAGTTAAGGTAGAGTGAGGAATCACAGAATGGTTTGGGTTGGAAGGAACCTTCAAATATCACCTTGTTCAAACACCTCTGCCATGGACAGAGACATCTTTCATTAGATCAGGTCACTCAAAGCCCTGTCCAACCTGTCTTTGAACACTACCAATGATGTGGCACCCACAACTTCTCTGGGCAACCTGTTACAGTGTCTCATCCCCCTCATTGTAAAAAATTCCTTCCTTTTGTCAAATCTAAATCTACCTTTTTCAGAGTTTAAAACCATTGCCCCTCCTCCTGCCACTGCAGCCCTTTGTCTTTCTCTGTCTCTCTTATGAGCCCCATTTATATACTGAAGGGCTACTGAAGATGACCACTTCTTCTCCCCAGGTCTCTCAGTCTTTCTTTATAGGAGAGGTGTTCCAGCCTTCTGATCATTTTTGTGGGCCTCTTCTGGATGTGCTCCAACAGGTCCATGTCTGTCTTGTGCGCAGTGCCCCAGAGCTGGATGCAGTACTCCAGGTTGGGTCTCAGGGGAGCAGTGTAGAGGGGCAGAATCACTTCCCTCGACTTGCTGGCCACACTGCTTTTTATACAGTCCAGAATACAGTTGGTTTTCTGGACTGTAGCTGCAATGTGCATCAACACGGAATAGTCAGACTTTGAAGAGCTGATGAAAAATGTTCTTGAAAGAGAGTGAGAGAAGGAAATAAAAAAAAAAATAAAGAGATAAAAAGAGAGAAAAATATTTTGCCACTTTTGAGACAGGAAGGAATCACCTTTTTGGGCTTTGGATATCCAGGAGTTAACTGCCCAGGGCTAAACATCTAGGACTATTGGTCCTCTTCTGCAAGTGCAGATTGGCAGGCATCCTCCAGAGAGCTCATTATTCCTTTCATCTTGACCAGTTTTCTTAGGCTGGCATGAACTGCCTTCCAGAGGGGCCTCCCTTGACTGATTGTACAAGGAGCTCGGATAACTAAGGTTAGGTAAGAAGAAACCCATGTTTACATTAGATTGCACTCTTTATGTCTGACAAAGCAAGAATCCCATATAAACTTGATGTAGTTTACCCTCCCTCATGCCGAGATAGACTCAAGTCCTCGTCTTGAAGGTAATGGCATTAAAGCACTTTATAACCTCATGCTCTGTCACTGACAGCATATTCTGCTTTCTTTGAAAAGAGTTCCCAACTGAAGGTATTGATAAAATACACTTGTTAGTGAATACACAATTGTGAAGAAAGTTCATAGAGTACACAAGGGGATAAGACTCTTAAATAAGATGCCAAAATAAAATTGTTCTCTATAACATCTAGTCCTGACAACAATCCATTAAGACATTTTGAAAGGCAGCTCTTCTTAGACATACTTCATATCAGAGGACAGAGTGGTTTTGTAATATATTTAACAGTTTGTAGAATTATAAGAAAACAAAACTATAGAGACTTGTTTACTATTAGACCCTGATGTATCAAGAAAACATTGCTGGAATTATGTAATGTGCCCATTTAAAAAAAAAACTATATTGTAAATTGAGACCCTTTTGGAATTGAGTTTATTATAAAATATCTTTGAAGCAAACTATGTTCTACACTAATTAATTATGGTTCTATTACTTGTGCTCTTGTAATTTTTTCCAGACGCTAGAATTTTTTCTCATACTGAAGTAAACACAAGTTACTATACAGCTTAAAATTTTGGCAATAGAACTTTATTTCTTTTAATATTCAGTAGGCACTAGTCCATCACTTCTGAAAGACATTTTTTTCACTAGCCCATTGCATATGCCCTACTAGTCTGTAAATTTGATAATGGCTCAGAGTGAAGAATATCTAGATATATCAACAGCAGTAGCCATACAAGCTTATATTTTCCTTGGATGAATCCAATGCCAGAACTGACCAGGCTGAGACTGGATTACATGACAAAATCTGACATTACTGCTATGCAAGGCGTGATGAATGAGGGCTACTACAACTCCAAAATTCCATCATAATCCAGTTGCATCCCACATTCTTCCATCAAATAAATATGTGTATTAGAGATGCTTTCCTGTGCTAAAGTTGAAGTCTTTTGCTAGATGAGGTATTTTTAGCTGCAATACCAATTTTGCCAGTTTGCTTTTAAAAGGGCAGGTTTCTGTGCATAAGAGGACCCTCCTGTCTATCATTTGCAAAACAAATTTGCTTCCAAACTAACCTTACTGGAAGAAAGACAAGCATGTCAGGGATCTGGAAGAGGAAAAAACATATGTTTGGATGAGCCAAAAAGTATAAAAAAAATATGAAAGAAATAAACACTTGTGAAAGAAAATGAAAGGAAATTAAAGATATCTATATCTTTAAGGAGTCCTTTGTAAATACAAAAGAAAATAGAAGTAGTAACATAAACATCGAAGAATAACTCCTTATTAGCAACTGAGGGGTTCACACAAAGCAGAGGATTCAAGTCTAAAGATAACATAAAACTCATTTGAACTTCCTTATAGTTGAGCTGACATGTTCCAAGCTAGTTCCTTCCAGCTACACTTGGTGTGCTCTATTGTTTATAGCTGTGTCAATGTAGTAATCGGAGAGCAAATGCTGAGACTGTGGCTCTGTGTCAGCCCAAATCTCCATGTCAGCTAGATCCAGGAGGACACCCCTTCTGCACTTCACACAATCTCCCAGTAACAAGTGATGTGACCTGGGACTCACTTTGCTCTGGTGGAACAGCTGTGTACAACAATCGGTAGCAGCAATATAATGAGCTGTGATACCGTCTCACACAGAGATATATCAATAACGGATATTGTTATTCTGCTGCTGAATTGCATGAGAACAGCATTTTATGAGTTGACTAAAATATGAATTCTGAAAAATGTCATCTGAATTAACAAATTAATGTAAATAATCCCATTTGACCCAAACCAAAAATTTTACAGGCACCTCGTAAGAAAAGGCCTGCGTTAATTTTAGCAGTTTTTTCTACTTGCATGATTTATTGGACAAGTTGTCTGAACCATCTGACCCCTCTATTCCTCTCAGAAAGCTACCTTCAACCCCACTGTACAGAGTTTTAGACAGAGAGATGGATTATCTCTCTCTTCCGTATTGCTAAACTTGTCTTTTCCTGTTTTGATTTGAAATATTAAGATATTGAAAGATAGCCAAACCATCTTATACGCTGTGCCATTTGAAATATGTGGTGACCAAGAAAATGAACTGCTTTATAATTTATAGTTTACAGATTATTAGAAGCTCTTTCCTAAGTATTGCTTTATGGCTCCAAATGCCTTTCTAGAAGAGACTACAACATTTTTCAGTTCTGGAGAGGAGTGGGACATTCTGGTATCTAATGGCTCCTCAGTGTGTTAGCATAGGGATTCATCTGATTCAATTTTAGAAGTCCATGGTGCAGACATTCACAGCTGAGCTAATTATCTAGGGCTTGCTTTACAGTAAATTGAGAAAATAATGCTACTTTTAGGAAATGACGTATCTGAGGACACCTAGAATCACAGAAACACAGAATCAGAGAATCATTTGGTTTGGAAAAGACCTTTAAGATCGAGTCCAACCATTAACCTAACTGCCAAACCCAGCACTAAACCATGTCCTTAAGTGCCACATCTACGCGTTTTTTTTAAATATCTCCAGGGACGGTGACTCAACCACTTCCCTGGGCAGCCTGTTCCAATGCTTGACAATCCTTTCAGTGGAGAAATTCTTCCTAATATCGAATCTAAACCTCTCCTGACACAGTTTGGGGCAGTTTTCTTTTGTCCTATCACTTGTTGCTTGGGAAAAGAGACTGACAACCACCTTGCTCCAACCTTCTTTCAGGTAGCTGTTAAGAGTGTTAAAATGGAAAGAGTTTTGTGCTGAAACAACCTATATTTCTTCATTGTCTGTAAGGACAAGTTTAAGCATATGACTCAGACATCGTCCACTTCATAATTTATGTCTGCTTTTAATGAGATAAAACTCACTCTTCACCATAAATCACCACAGCAGACATGTCAAAATGTAGGCAATAATTTCTTATTTTAAAAATTGTAGCAATTTAATAATATTTCTATAAATTGAAATGTAAAAAGACATATAATTTCAGATAGGAAAGTTATGGTAATTTTACATTTCCTGAAATCCATATAATTTTGTTTATTATTTCTTGTATTAAGCAGTGCTATGCCTTGAAACAGAGATTTTCTTAACGAAGGCGGATGAAAGGAAACATAACAATGAAAATAACTTGGCCTTCTAAAAGGGGTTTTTCTTTCAGCCCACACAACCCATCAAAACTGTGATCGCTGGAATGAAAATTTCTATAAATTTCTTCTTTTTTCTCTGTTGGTTTAGCATCTTGCAAAATAGAAGAAGGTAACAGTTAATTTTTAAGTGGAAACCTGCAGGGATCTTTTAGCTTCCAAACAAGTGCTTATATGCTAAATATATTTGTCGTGGTTTCGGCCGAATTTACCAAAACCGGACCGACAGATGGCCCTTTCCCCCCCTTCTCCCCCCGCAAAAAGAGGAGAGAGGAGGAGAAAGAGATAAAGGAGATTCAGAAGTTTAGAATGAACTAAACTACTTTAATGAAGAATTAATATTAAAATAAAAATAAAGAAGAAAATAATGAAATAGATACAATATATACAAAACCGTATCAAGCTCCCAGGATGACAGTCACGTCACCGGCAGGCACTGGGGAAGTCCCAGACTGGACTCAGTGACGAATGGGAACTGGATTCCAGCTCTGAAGTCAGGAACACACGGATCGGGATCAAAGGCAGATGAACAGACAGAGTCCTCTCTGGACATCAGCCATCGCAGGAAGAGCGTTGACCCTTTGATCCCTCAGCCTTTATACTGAGCATGGGGCAGATGGGATGGAATACCCCAGTTGGTCAGGTTTGGGTCACCTGTCCTGTCCGCTCCTCCCCACTGATGTGACCCCTCTACGTTTTTTCCGTTTCCGACCCTCTAAGGGGCAAATAACGAAATGGGCTGACCTTGGTTGTTATAGTAATAAGTATAAGCAAGGGCCTCTCTGCATACCATTCCTTGGCATGGAGCACAAACATTGGTCTTATCATTCTGAGAACGAGCAGTTTTCTCCGCAATATACTGTTAACTTCAGAGAGTTAGAGGAGGCCTAGCTAGGATGTAAAGTTACAGAACAGAAAATTGGTTTGGTTTTACTTCAAACCGGGACAATATTATAGCTGATGTGTCTTGAATTTCTTGAAATTACAGGTACTTCTTATTTTTAATTTTGAGGGCATGTGCATAAGTGACATTGTTTTTTATTAGCTTTTATTTCAGAGGTAGTAGACTTTCTTATAAGTGACTGTATGAAAAAATAGTTTTTCCTCATAGATCATAGTAAACATACTGTCAAATAATACATTATGCACACTATTGTATCAGAAATATTGCTTCTCACTGTAGCAGGCTACAGACTGCCTAAATATAAATCAAGCACTTACTGAAAAACAATAGAGAAAACCAGATTAATGTATGTAAATAAAAACTCCAAACACCATTTTATTTCATGTCTTTTGTACAGAGCATGTGACATCACAGATATATGTACTGTTTTATTACAGGTTAGTTTTTAAAGCTCATTTCATTAACAAATTTCATGAAGAGTATGACATTTCAGAAAAAAAGAGATGGCTTTTTTGTTTTGTTTTTGTCTTAGGATAATCAACATGACCTGCCAGGCATAAAAGCGGCTTTGATTATTTAATCTACATTGGGAAGCATGCAGCTAGTTTTATGAAAACCTTACTGTAGGGTTTTATGGGGAAACGAGAAAAGCATACAAGAAGAGCTCGAACAGAAAGCTGGATATTAAGAAGGCTGGAGTATGCAGAACATGAGTAGGTTCACCAAGAGGACAGAGAGGAGAGAAGAGAGTACATCCATTTAGCAGTAATGTGTGGAATATAATGGGAAAATAGATAAAAACACCAGGACAACTGATGGTCTTCTTCCCTGTGTCCTACAGAAGGCCTGAGTAGCTCCCCTTCGAGCTTACAGATATAGATCAGTTATTCCTCAAAATGGCAGGTTTTGAGTGGGAATAATATTATTATCTGTTACTCTATGCTATTTTTAACACTGGAAAGATTACACTTGTGCTGTGAGCTGTGGGAACGTGTCATTGGTGTTTTATGAGAAAGAGAACCCTTTGGCAACCTACTTACTTACACACTCCCCAACTCGTCACTGAAGCCAGACCTTGATGCAAAATACATCAGATTAGGATAAAACCAATATGATTTACTGGACAACATGAGAGGAGATGTGTGGGATACTCTGGAAGCATACAGGGGGACATTCAAGAAATTCAGAGGAAAAACCTTGCAAATCTGAAAGATAACACCAGTTGGAATCTAAACTGGAAAACCAGCTCCTACTTACTAAGTGACAAGAAGGAAAATGGGACGAGCAAGTAGAAAAAATTTAGCAGGCTCAAGGAAAACTTAGAGACTAATAATAGGAACATATCAGAAATACCTGTTCTACTCTTCTTCTTTATGAGGCATCCACTTACGGAATATTTGGAAACAGAACACAAAAGAGTACCAAAATCTGAAAAAAAAAAAAGGTTGCTGAATTAGCTGCCTTAAAATTCACTGAAGGACTTCTATGCATAACTAGCAATTTAAATTACAGCAATGATATCTTTATATGTAACTCAACATTCCAAATATTCTATAACTTACAGTATAACTATAAGACTTAACTGTGGTTTTCTTCATACCAGGTGAGAACTTAATCCCTGCAATGTTAAGAGGATTAATTAATGAGTGTTTAAAATGTGATACAGGTATTAGGATAAGAGAACATATTGAAAGTGTCAAGAAATATTATACTTCCATGGAAAAATATTTACATTCTGACAGAGCTGTAAGCTCAGAGAGATCTTTTTATCTATTTTGCAAATATCAGGATTGCATTGTTGATATTAGTAAAAAAAAGCCCCTTGTTATCCTCTGTTTTACTTGCCCAATCAGAACAGCAGTTTTGAGTTACCCTTTCATGTAACAGGTAACATTGCTTGTTCATAGAGTATTTTGAAAATGTCTTGAGTGTACAGTAGGTGATGAGAGAAGAAAATACTCAACCTACTGTTCAAGAGAGTTTTCTAGTCAAATTGTCTGAATATAAGAAAGGACATTAAAATGATCAGGAAACTCTCATTTTTCTGTCAACAGATTGTCAGAGTCCAATAGTATTAGACCAGGTTCTTTTTAAATATTCCACATGATGAGGGTTTAATACCAATATACTTGCAGATGTTTGACATTATGCAGGATTTTGACTTATCAGAGAGATACATCAATATACTGAAATCACAATGCAAGTACACTTAGCAGAATATAGCAATTGCAATGTAGAGTTGGATCACAATACAAATGTGTTTTCTGTTAATGTTTTCTATATGACCACTGTCATGACACTGGATGTTCTCAGCCACCAGGAAGAAGAATATGGGTTGAAACCAGCTCAAGCCCATTGCTCTCTTCAAAGTTCATTCTATTGATTTTTTACAATGGACTAGGCTGAGCCATGTATATACGCTTCCCCCAGGCTGTTCTGGCTAGTTCAAGAAGACATTTACAACCTTTTGACTGAACTGGAAAAACCATTTACACAACTGGTAGATCCACTCAACTGATATAGCTATGTGATCCACTCAACCGATGCAGCCATCTATCTAAAATAAAGGTCTGTCTCTGGTTCCCTTTTTGTTGAGCAAAGTCCAGCTTTTCCTACAATAGCTCTGCTCACTTTCTATGTTGTTCTTGCTGAGGCTCAACTTCATGAACACATCTCCTCTGCCCACCTTCTCTGAGCCTTCTTCCATTGTAGGGCTTTATTGCTCAATCATAGAAACTTTTACCCTTAATATTCTAGAGAAGCAAGCAGGATCTACCTGAGTTATCAATAGTAACCTACAACTTTAATTGCAAGTGTGGCTAATATAAGCATGTCTATAATACATGGAGGTGTGTAAACCCCCCCAAAAATCAAGAAACTAAGCAATAACTAGACAAATAAAACCTTAAAAGCTAATTCAAACTTCTAAGTAGACTCTGGATATTCTGTTTATTTTTGCCTTCTTTACCCACTTTTACTTTATTGAGAATGCACTCTGAGATTTTCCTGTGTTTCAACAGAAGGTGGCTTTGTATTCTTTGTTTTATTGCAATTAGTTAAAATGAAGAGGCTATCAACAGGGCTATGGTCTACTATAACTAACTGGTTAAACTCTGCAGTTGCATCAGAAAATACCTTTCAGTATAATTTCTATTTCTGCATTATGCTTAGAGTTTCTCCAGAGTTACTTTTTTCTAAGATAAACAAAACCGTCCTGTGTGTCCTTGCAAAGTCAAAGATTTGCTGAGAACTTCAGAATTGGGTAAAAATTACTTATCAGCATAAAATTTCTTGTTAGCCACAAAGATGCAAACATAAACAACTTGTGGAGGGTAGGATTATAGAACCAAATTTTCATCAATGTGACACCAAGTGACACCTATATAAATTAGAGTACTCCAAAGATCCTCTGTGGAGTTGTGCCAGATGTTCACCAGAATATCTGTGATCAGAATCCACTCTTAAGGCTTTAATAGTAATGTTAAAGGAATATATCACCTAACATCAAACATGCCATATAAACTGCATAGCCTTAGCTGTCTACAGAGGGAAAAAAAGTTGCTCTTTGCAATGCTAGTACAATCCTCAAAAGCATTTAGAAATACACTGCATAGACTGCCTTTTTTCATGCTTATTTTTGGTATTGCATGGCCATATTTCAGAGCTGTATTGATTTCTATTCTGTCTATGGTTGATTAATATTACAGGACATCATCAAATGTATTAGTATAGAACTAAATGGAAATATCAGTGCTTTTTCACAGAAACAAATAAGCAAGTTGTTTGTGATTTCATCTAGGAGTATTTATATACAACAATTTATACCACTGCAGTTTCATAGTCACATAGTCTTGTAGGTAGAATCCTTCACACTTATCTCCACAACTGTTGAAATATTTTTAGAAACTACTAGTAACCATCAAAACTGCAGCTTTCCTGTTTGAGAATTAATAACCTATGCTTTTTTTCCAGAGATTTTATCTCCAGGTTGAATGTTTTCACCCTATAAACTTGTAACATGGATGTTATATTCCTTAGTAGTTGAGTTTGGATGATAGAAATTCTGCGCTCATTATAATCTGACAATATAAGAGTTAGTGAAGAAAAGATTCCTCAAGAGGAACGTTTTTCAACTGACCCTGTTCTCAAGGCATGAAAATTCTTAGGATGTTAAACTTTCCCCTGCCACTTGTGGTTTTTGTTGTTAGTAGCTCATTTCGAACCTTTTTGCTCACCGTTGCCTCAATCCCTACCAACAATATCAGTTCTGTTCTTCTTATAACATGTCAATAGTATGGCATGACAGATAATGCTGAAGCTACCAACCTGCTCAGAATATGAGAATGTCAGTAACCAGAAAAATCAGATCCAATTAAGGTAACTGCAGCTCTCAGGCTGTAGCAAGAATACAAGATGATGTCTAAAAATAAGCAACCGTTATTCTAACCCAATGCCTATCCTTCTGCCAGAATAGATTACATTTTATGAATAGCTGGTGTGTGAGTGAGAAGTAGGAATGCTTAAATTATTTCTACCTACTGTAATTTGTGAAATGAGGGCTTGTGTGATGGACTACAAGTCATCTCATATCAAATGTATGCCATTTAATATTGAAATACATTTTATTTCTCTAAGGGGTGGATGTTTTGATTAACTGAATGTTCATGTCATGTGAGTTCTTGTGAAAAAAAATCATAATTTCATGATTTCAGGATCCCGATTATTAGTAGGAGATATGGGGAAGACCCACCAATTTGCCCAAGAAAAAACTTTTCAGTTACATTTTAAAATATATTTAAATGATGTGTTTCAGCTACACTGCAGTGGACAAAAACAGTACTCTGAAGGAACAATCTGATGCTGAGGTCAGGAAGCGCAGACTGCAAGGAATGGTGTCTGCTTTGCTTGCTGACTGCTTGGCTTTATGTTGCTACATAAAGAAGGCAGGGCTGGACAAGAGGAAATAAGGATGCTTGTTTAGTTGGTGGCAGTTGCTGCCAGCCTTTTGGAAAGTTTTGGTGGGAGAAGGTAGAAAATTTTCTCTTCTTTAGAGCCAAAAAAAACATTCACAAGAGAGAAACTTTCCTAAAGTGGGACAGGACAGAGAGAAGGTGAGCTGGAAAGTTTGTAAGCAGAAATCCTACTGCAGAGAAGAAAGACTGAGACTCTTGTGGTGTACACAGTGAAGTCTCAAAGATGGCAGAAAAAAGGTTTCCTGGGGACTTCAGTTGCGACTGTAAAACTGACTGTAACCTAACAAACTGCCAAAAGTTGATGGTTGAGATCCAAATTCAAAGGAAGACATTCTGTCAGGATACATGGAAAAGGGGGAAGTCTGTTTGTAAGCACTTTTATTTTAACCTTTTTCATCCAATAGGTCATTTTGTCAGTTTTTGGTCAAATATAAACTTTTTACAGAGACTGAAAACTCTTCCAGGTTTTTCAGGTGTGCTCACTTTCATAGAATCATACAATCATAGAATGTGTTGGGTTGGAAGGGACCTTTAAAGGTCACCTAATCCACCCCCCCTGCAATAGGCAGGGACATCTTTAACTAGATCAGATTGCTCAGAGCCTCATGAAGCCTGACATTGAACATTTCCAGGGATGAGGCTCCACCACCTCTCTGGGCAACCTGTTCCTGTGTCTCACCACCTTCATTGTAAAGAACTTCTTCCTAATGTCTAATCTAAACCTTCCCTGCTCTAGTTTTAAACCATTGCCCCTCATCCTATCACTACATGCCCTTGCAAACAGTCCCTCCCCAGCTTTCTTGTAGGCCCCCTTCAGGTACTGGAAGGCCACTATAACATCTCACCAGAACTTTCTCTTCTTCAGGCTGAACAAACCCAACTGTCTCAGTCTGTCAACTGTCCCACTTTGAAGGAAAGGGGCAAAAGGATCTGCTTCAAAACTCTGGCCAAGTCAAGATTCTGTCTTTAGGGGTGGATGAACTTTTCAAACTGAGTGAACCAAGTGTGCTGAGAAGAAAATTATGGTAGAGGAGCATACAACCTGCTTCTACTTTCCAAGATTAGAGACTTTGACATTGCTTTCTCCAAGACAGCTGCTGGAGCCTGGCAATGAGGAATAAGCTCCTGTATTCACTGCTGAGAGCAAAGATGTGCAAAATACCCAGAGTCCACAGGTTGCTGAAAAGCTAGTTAAAATAATTAACATAAACCCAAGTGCTCTCTACGACAAAGCTCCATTGCAGCTTTAAGTTATGGGGACTTTGTCATTAACTTGAAGTACAGTTTTAAGGATTTGCAGTGTAGATTTTTGTCAGATAAAACCTTGTGATAACATTGTCTCTGTTTTCTGCTTTGGCTTTCTTCTTTGCTCTCTGCTAGGTGACACTGGAATTTCCTTGCTTCCTGCTAGGAAATATAATGACTACAGGAAATAAAGACTCTCTTAATGAGGTTTCAGAAAAAAAGATAAACTAGCAAATGGAGGCATCTGTGTGTGCCAGGGGAATCAGCATTAGTTGTTTTTCATTATATCAGAATTTCTATGAAACAAATGAAAACAAATAACCATACTTCTCTATGCTTACTCTGAAAACATATCTGTTGCATTCACTGTTTCACTGTGAATATTTTGATGATTATATAGATATATTTTGATAACTAAATCAACAATAAAAATGCTGTGCCCCTGTTCTTGTGCATCACTGTTTCAGGACACACGATGTTAATGACTGTGAATGTGAACACAGCCCTGTGCACACAGCTTTCAGAGCACAACTTTCTCTCAGAGACTGGCACCATCTACATGGATATACTTTTAGATCCCTTTTGCTTTCTCATGAACACATTTGGGTATGGGCTTACATTCTCACATACCCCTCTGCTCAGATCTTACAAAGAGTGTGTGCATTCAGTAATGGATCCAAGAGGAAATAATTCATCAGACATATAGATCAGTTTTTGAGAGCATCTTGTTGGACGTGCACTGCACGTAGAGGTAGGCATCTAGCAGGGAATCAATAGGTCTTTGGAACCGTTGCCTGTTTTGGCCATGCACAGTTAGTTTGTATAACACAAATATGACTATTTATATCTGTCCTACAAAAATAAATATAAAAACGAATGCCAGACACACAACCATTACATATCATTTGAACAGCAATGATCCTTGAATTTCATTAGATTTTTTACACATTCTTTGCACACCTCATTCTCCATGGAACTTCATTCCACTGGCTGGAAAAAGAAGCCAGTCTATTGAAATTTCATAATAAATATATTTTGGCTTCATACAGTAACCGTAAGTCATCCCTGGAAGTAAATTATCAGTGAATGGTATTTTCACGTGGTTCATAGTGCCTGCATCTTACTAAGAAAAATTATTGTCTTAATATCATTGCAAATTACAACAGAAATATTATGCATACTGGAATTGTGCTGAATGTTTTATTTAGGAAAACACTGATTCTAAAAACATATCATAATTTACAAATTTATACCAGAGTGTACCATACATTCTTAAAAATTAAAGCTGTCTGGCCTGGCTATATTTGTTTATGAAAAATAGCTCAGTTTTAAATAAAGCATAAAAATTGCATTCTTCTCATTTCTGGAGGTAATCAGCTATGACATTCAATGACATAAATCTTTGCTGTATTCATTTTCTTCTTCTTCTAGGAAAATAAAAATGAAATGTTTATAAAGGTGACGATCAGAGCAACTGTAATGCAACCTCCACCCTGTCTTTCAGACATTTTAAAACTGAATGCATGCTGAGAGAGCTTGGAGGTTCAAGATATTCTGAGAAATTTGTGAAAAATTATTTCACTCTGATTACCTGAATTTGCTAGTTGGTTTTTTGTTTGTTTGTTTGTTTTCAGCTGTATTGAATGGTCATCTGAAAAATATCTCAAGTTTTCATAACATTCATAAGGTCTTTGGGGCCCAATCCCTACTGCAGCTGTAGCCTATTGCTCTCAGTGAAGAGGATTTAGCCCACTGGCATTGATCTAATGAAATACTTAAGCATGAAAATGAAGACTATAATATTAAGTTGCTTACATTGAGAGATGGGGATGTTTCTATGCTTCTTATTGATAAATAAAGAACAATTTTTTGAAACACAGTATAATAATAGCAAAATATGTACTCCTTTCTAATGGAATGGTGATTAGTACTGTCAACATTGTGGAAATGATATTATTTTTCAGCTTGTATCTTGCTGAGAGAATAAATAGAAAGATTCATATCTTTCTTCTGCAAGGTAAATAGGGGAATGGAAATCCACATATTAGGCTTTGTTCAGTTCAATTTCAAAAGACTCTGATGGGTTTTCATTCTAGAGGATGAACGGGTTATTGATGGTTTCTTTAACAAATAAGGTAATATTTTTTTCTCCATATTATTTCTAGTATGAAATTATTCCCAATTTTTGTGGAAGTTCTACAGTGTAAAAACTAGCTAGAATCACTAGATTATGCTGCTTTCTTTGGATCTGATGTTACGCTCACAGCCTTCAATAACATCTTCAATAACTTTGACCTCTTTGTGAAGATATGACAGCAAACTGAAATGAAATGCAATTTATGAATTTTCTTCCACCAAAAAGGTACTTGACCTTGAAAACAGGTAAGGAAGCATAAATACTTAAAAATATTGACCCTGCTGAGTAATCATCAGGAAAAACAGTTAAGGATATGGTAAGTTTACTTTAAAGCTACTTAAGAGTAGGTAGAAAAAATGCACCACATAAAGAAAGAGATTAAAAATTCACAACTGCAGTGATATCTCCATGGACATGTCTATTTGTGACACGCAGAAATCAAAATATTCAAACTGGAATTCTTCTTCATTTATACGGTATAATTCTTCATCCAATTTCATTAATTATTTCCTGTAAATGTGGTAGAGGTAAGTCCTTTCAGTCTTCTTGTTGGATTGAGGAGAAATTACTCTGAATTTGGATAATGATCATAGAATCATAGAATCATAGAATGGTTAGAGTTGGAAGGGACCTTAAAGATCATCTAGTTCCAACCCCCCTGCCATGGGCAGGGACACCTCCCACTAGGGCAGGTTGCTCAAAGCCCCATCCAGCCTGGCCTTAAACACTGCCAGGGATGGGACATCCACAACTTCCCTGGGCAACCTGTTCCAGTGCCTCACCACTCTCACAGTAAAGAATTTCTTTCTGGTATATAATCTAAATCTCCCCTCTTCCAATTTAAAACCATTACCCCTTGTCCTGTCACTACATCTCCTGACAAAGAGTCCCTCTTCAGCTCTCCTGTAGGCTCCCTTCAGATATTGGAAGGCTGCTATGAGGTCTCCCCGGAGCCTTCTCTTCTCCAGGCTGAACAACCCCAGCTCTCTCAGCCTGTCTTCATAGGGGAGGTACTCCATCCCTCTGATCATCTTTGTGGCCCTCCGCTGGACTCGTTCCAACAGGTCCATGTCCTTCCTGTGTTGAGGACTCCAAAGCTGGACGCAGTATTCCAGGTGGGGTCTCACGAGTGCAGAGTAGAGGGGTAGAATCACCTCCTGAGACCTGCTGGCCACACTTCTCTTGATGCAGCCCAGGATGCGGTTGGCTTTCTGGCTTTCTGGGCTGCCAGCGCGCACTGTCGGCTTATGTTGAGCTTCTCATCCACGAGCACTCCCAAGTCCTTCTCCTCAGGGCTGCTCTCCAGCCGTTCTCCACTCAACCTGTATTTGTGCCTGGGATTGCCACATCCCAGGTACAGGACCCTGCACTTGGCTTGGTTGAACTTCATGCAGTTTGCACAAGCCCACCTCTCAAGCCTGTCCAGGTCCCTCTGGATGGCATCCCTTCCCTCCAGCATGTCAACCGCGCCACCGAGCTTGGTGTCGTCAGCAAACTTGCTGAGGGTGCACTCTATCCCACTGTCCATGTCTCCAACAACGATGTTGAACAGCACCGATCCCAGTACCGACCCCTGAGGAACTCCACTCATCACTGGCCGCCACTTGGACATTGAGCCGTTGACCACAACCCTTTGAGTGCGGCCATCCAGCCAGTTCCTTATCCACCGAGTGGTCCATCCATCGAATGCATGACTTTCCAATTTTGAGACCAGGATGTCGTGCAGGACAGTATCAAATGCTTTGCATAAGTCCAGGTAGATGATGTCTGTTGCTCTGCCCTTGTCCACCAAGCCTGTGGCAGTATTGTAAAAGGCCACCAAATTTGTCAGGCACAATTTGCCCTTGGTGAAGCCATGTTGGCTGTCTCCAATCACCTCTTTATTTTCCGTGTGCCTTAGCAGAGATTCCAGGAGGATCTGCTCCATGATCTTGCTAGGCACAGAGGTGAGGCTGACTGGCCTACAGTTCCCTGGGTCTTCTTTTTTTCCTTTTTTGAATATTGGGGTTATGTTTCCCTTTTTCCAGTCAGCAGGAACTTCACCAGATTGTCACAATTTCTCAAATAGGATTGCAAGCAGCTTAGCAACTTCGTCCACCAGCTCCTTCAGGACCCGTGGATGGATTTCGTCAGGTCCCATGGCCTCATGCACCTTCAGGTTCCTTAAGAGGTCCCTAACCTGATCTTCTCATACTGTGGGCAGCTTTTCAATTGTTTTTGCCTTCCGTGACTTGGGCAATGTGGTTAGAGCCCTTGCCGGTGAAGACTGAGGCAAAAAAGTTGTTCAGTAGCTCAGAAACACCAACATCATCACTTCACTCCCCATTTTTATTGTTCTATACTGCATCTTGAAGAGGACTAATAATGCTTGACGTGCTTTAATGATTTACTGAATGACAATCACATTACTTTTTTAACATTGTGGCTCTGTTTGCTTAAAAGGCAGGATTCTAAAACACAGCACTGGTAGATTTGTCTCTGCCCCCTTTGCATGTACCCTGAACAATTTACATATCATTAGTACAACTCATCTTCCTTTACCCATCTAAATTTTAGGCAGCTACTATCAAGCAACTCAACTACATTTCTTCAACTGTCAGAACAGACAGAAACCTTCTATCTTAGATATACGTCTTACAATAAAATAAATCCCCCAGAGAAGCTACCTTTATTATTGCCTAGATAGAAAAACTAAATTGCATTTTAGATGCTTAATGTAAGGGGCCATGAATCCCCCCCATTTTGGGTTAAGTACCCAAGAGAGACTGATGATATGTTTCAAAAGACAGAGTCAAACTCTTCTGTCTGTGTTCCAAGCAAGTAATTTGTGAGATGGTTCCAGGTCAGAAATCTCATACGTGCTGTATAAGTCCTGGGCCTCAGCTAACATGCATATGTAGCTTCCAGAATGAAAGCATCTTTGCCCCCAGAGCAGGCAAAGCAGCTCAGCTCTGTTGACATTGTCCATTCAGATACATTCATACAAAGCTGGTTAAGCACTTTTAAAGATTATACCTGAACACCTTACTTCATTTGGCTTCAAAGAGGAAAAAAAAAATACAGAAGAAAAAAAAGAAACTACATAGTTATATTTATGTGTTTCATCAATGAACTCTGCCAGTTTCTCAAGCATAAACAATGGTCCATAAATCACTTTTCCTGTTAGTTCTAGAATTTATTTTCTCTCTGTATGAGAATTCTACATGCAATATTAAGATTTATCATCATTCCCAATTACAGAAAAAATATTAAAATGCTGTATTTCAACCTCCTCAAGTGTTCCAATGAAGATCAGATTTCTCAAAGTTTTGAGAAACGTGGGAAGACCCACTATTTGTGATTCAATGACCAAGAATAAAATGGCATTATAATAGTTTCAATCAAAATTGAAAGAAAACTCCTAGTGGAATAAAAGGAGGTATAATATTAGAAGCTATCGTCCTTTAGCAATCTGATATGTCCACGTGGGAGATGAGGCAGGCAATATGGGATTCCATGTTTGACTCATGTTTCTACATATAAAGCAATACAAAATGGACAGTTGAGTTACAGCAAAGAAAAGCTTGATGAAATTTCTACTCAAGTGTCTATGTTGTAGATATTTCTGGCAAGAGCTCTGTTCTAGCTATTGAAAGAGAAACAAAGAATTTTATGTAGGTGCAGTGCATGCACAGAACCAAAAAAAAAAAAGAGGGGAAAAAAAGGAAAATAATAGTAGTAATAGTAATAATTTGATGCTTTTATTGAACTACTGACATTTGTGGTTTCTGCAGCACCCCATCAACTAGGCTTAGGTGCACCAAATGTGGCTGATTAAAATTTAAGACAGGCACCTCATTTGAACCCTGACTGGATCAATAAACCGCATAAGGCTTTCCATACAGAATTGAGCCACACCCAGAATCTGAATATTGAGACCCTATGCATACTAACGTGAAATCAACATTGCAGCTTTATAAACATGCAAGTATAACCACATACACCCCAAAATAATCACTGTTTTGCTAGTAATTTCTTTAGATTTGCAAAAAAATGCTGCTGTATTTAAAAAATCGTTAAAGCTTCCATTTTGAATGAGGTTCCTAACACAGTTTTTCCAGGACATACAAGTATAAAATTTGCTATTCCCATATAGTAGTGTCGTTTTCTATATTGTCTTTACACGTAGTCAGTCTCCTTGGCCTATCACTTTTCTAACAGTGTATAAGTTGTGGGCTAAACAATTATTTTGCTAGCAAGAAAGCAAAACTGAAAATTAAACAACTGTGAGACTGGAAAACATCAAAGTACATAGGAGCATATGGTGCAAGTAAGATACTTATCCAAAATCGTCCACAGAACACTTACACTGATGTAAATGCAGTGTACTACAGGAAAAGAACAGGAGAAAAACAAACACATCAGATAAAATAATTTTCCTCCCATAGATCAGCAGCTCTTTCCCATATCATTAAAATATTCTGCTGGCCAATCCAGCATATACTGTAACTGGGTATTGTTTACACAGAAGATTCAGGGCCTATACAGCTTTTCTCGGTGATAGATTCTTATGTCACAGTGAAGGCATACAAAGAAGTAAAGGTTCTCTGATCAAAATTAGTCACAAAAGAACTTCTCATTTCTTTGTGAGCCTATGAGTTTGCACAAGAAGGGAAAATATATATGTACAATGGAAGTACCATTTGTCTGAGTGTATTAGAGCACGTGGAATTGGTGTTAAGCCTCCCTTCAGCCCAGGTTTTCTCAGGGATGTATAAAATGTCTCTTTTAATCTGGAAGATTTAAATGCTTAAAGCTCAGTAAGGTGATCTTTGTCTTTGATCTAATAAATATGGGAAAATGGAAAAGTCCCTTTTAATATGATTTTAATGTTCCCAACTCACCTTACATATACATCCGATGTTTATTGTTCTTGTAATCAACTCTCTGTTAATAATTATTCCCCAAAGTAACAGAACACAAACAGGGTTTTTTTTTGTGAACACTGAAAAGGAAATCCCTAGGAGTTTGAATTCTGTGGGTTCTGGAACAGTTGACTCAGCGGAATTTATAATTTGTATTTGTTGTTATTCTTTAAATTTTATTCTCCAGTCTTGACCCACAACACGCTTTAATGTTCAAATTATGTTTGAATTATTAGCAGGTATTCTTATTCAGTGCTCACTTTGACTAATTCTCAGCAGGCAGCCTTAAGCTTTAGCAAAGATTTATAACATCTCTGAGAATATTAAACAAGTCTTTGCTATAGAGAGCAACAGATAATTAACATGAAAGTAGATTTTCTGAATGTACATTTTCAGATTTTTTTTCCCTAAATACGGATAAATAACTCTACTGACTTCGTCATTCAAGGGATGCCTGGGATTTATCTCTCCCAACTTTACTGAACAGTACAGAGACTATTTCTGTTAATAAGACTTTCCCATCCGATGGGTAATTTTAGGGTATCTCTCTGACTGCTGCTTCTGTGTCATTTTTGCATTGCCTTGAATTCCTCCCATTCAGTCAGCTAGGGCTGACACAAAATAAGGAACCCATTTTATTTTCAATGGTTCTAAAAAGGGTCACTATTTTAGTAGGTTTGTATAGATCTACAGATCACCCATCATGTTTGTTAACTATAAAGCTGATACAGACATTCTGGAGTGGAAAAGAGAAATAGAGCCTAGAACTAAACAATAAATTGTTTAGAATGGCAAACTCCATGACTTCTTTCTGGATGGAGGTAGGATGATAACAGAAGGCTTAAAGATCCTTATTAAAGCACCTCAGAAACAGTTGCATCTTTTTGTCCACTCATGACATCTCATGCTGTAATTCTATTGAAAAATCTCATCTACCTGTAATTGCACACATTCTGAAGAAGGTTTAGAAGTACATTATAAGGATAACAACATTATTGTCACCACTCCTTTTGGTGCCAATGACCACAGGAATTACTTTAAAAGCACCAGCCTGGTGAACATCTGGAGTAAAAAAATTAAGTGACTCCCTTTTCTAACTTTGATTTAAATCCAAGCTGCTCATCCTAAATATCACGCTTGAGTGCCAGAAGAGTCAAATCAGAATGCTGTAATACATACTTCTTTAATTCAGTATTTTTTCCAAATGGTCTAAAAATCAAGAATATTTGAGATCCAAAATTAGTTTGTAGAAATTCATTGATCTAATAGAGTGAAAGTAATTTTCAAGCATGCCCAAAGTTATGTTTAGCATAACTGACAAGGACTCTGCAGAAACTTTAGCCTCTGTTTTCCCAGACTGAGAACTCTTCATCTGTTTTACTTCCTAGCTGCCAGGCAGTATCAGGACAGAGTTTGTAGTACAGCTGAAAAGTCTGGCCATCAGCTCTATACACAGCAACCGAGATTCCTCTTGATGTCTCAATAGCAGCTATGCTTACCTCAGTGTCAAAAGGGGAAGATAAAACACAAATGATACTTTAAAAGGCAGCTAAAAGTTCTCTCAGGCACATCCAGTGGATATATAAGGATTTGAACCCTTGGAAATCTACAGGAAAAGACAGTCCTTTCCATATAAATGGTAATAGGAATATTGGGCATTTCAGTCACAATCAAGAGCAAATGAAAGAAAGCAAACCTTTTTAATGACATATTCATGCTGCTGTGCAGAAAGCATAAGAGAGTAAGATGGCCTGCAGATGGTGATATTAATGTTGTATGATGGACATGTTTTGCACTACTCAGTACAGGTTAGACTTTGATTCTTTTATGTACTGTTAAAAAATGTATATCTAGACAAATCCTTCATGTTACTAATTGCTTATAGACTGAGATGTGTAAAATGAGTCCTTTTATTTTACCAGGGCTTTTTCTGTCATCTCTTAAAAAACCTTATCTCTCTTCTTGTGAAGTTGTGCTATCAACTGATATGTGCTGAAAGCAAGCACTTATTTTTCAGAAAATAGGATAGATGGAAATGCTGAAATGCCATAGTGATGAATAAAGGAATCTATAGGTACAATAAAGTATAAATAAGATTAGATTATGCCATGGAGGAATTAAGAAAACACCTTTTTACAAGAGTTCTTACATGTATTTAGAAAAAATACCATCTCTTCTGAAAGTAAGATGACTACTTTTACGGCAGCCAAAGAGCTGCATATTCGTTCTATATTTTCTAGAAATGTCATAGCTGGCAACTTCCCTTAATGAAAGTCTAAGGATAAGTAAGCAGTGCACAATAGTCTAAATTGTTTAACTTTTGCAAGAAAAGGCAGAGTTTATTCAATAAATATAAATTGTATTTTACATCAAATTCATGTACAAATCACTACTCCTTTTTTTTGTGTGCCAATTTCACACTAAGAATTTGCCAGAAAGTTAGGTCAAATTATTTAAGATCAGAGTTCATGTGCTGCCTGAGGGTCCCAACTCAAAAATATGGAATAATCTTTGTTACTTTTACATAGAAACAGACCTTTAATGAGAAATAAAGACTGTAGAACAGAAAGTATATGTGTTTGTATTTTATATATTGCAATAAAATTTATCAACTAATTACTATGCCTTGCCTCTTGGGACAGCTGAGGACAGCCATATTTCCTCACTTGAGAATAGATATACTATGTGCTATTCTCAATGCAACAGGTGGGCAAGAGGAACTTAGAAAAGTAATGTAGATATATGAATGTCACATTGAAGGTAGGTCAGGTTAGAAACAATAATCAGTTCAATTATCTCTATGATGGTGCTTTTTAACTATTCCAGTGACATTACCTCATGGTGGATTGTTGTCTGGGATTTACAGATCAAAAAACACAAGTCTTTCTTGCTAGAAATAGCAATACCAAGTCCATCAGCTTGGCTGTAGTATCTTATCTGCCTCATTTCTGTGCTGAGACACTTCTTTTAAACCATTCAAGTTTTTGATCTGCGCAGCTGTTGCTTCCCTTATTAGTATTCTACAAAGGAGCTCATCCTGGGATAGTTCACTCCAGGACTACTCTCAAAGGCAATATGGATGAAACTGCATACTGCACAGTCCTCCAACATTATTCCAGTTGACTTTGTATTTTCACATGCCTTCATGCACGTAACAGGGCATGTAACACATGCCTTCATCTCATGCTACAAAAATACTTCTCTAGTGAGCTGAAACACAGTTCATGATGTCATAGATTAAAAAAAAAACCATCTTGTTATCAGCTGCAATCATTTGCGATCAACACAGCCTCTATGGGTAATTTCGAAAGACTAAAATTCCCAGCTTTCCATAGCTCCTCCCTGGACTTTGTTTGTCTTTCTCCTATCAGTATTCTTTAGTTGGAAGGAAAAAAATAAAAAAGATCTTTTCCAACTTCAAAACTTTCACTGCAATCTCTAGATACTTGACTTTTGACTTTTTCTCCGACCGGTAAAGGGATCTTCTCCAGCTAGTGCCCCACTTGGGGCACATACTAGGATCTCCAATCCTAGTATGAGGAAGAGGATGCTGAGGGGAGACCTCATCAGTCGCTACAACTACTTGAAAGGACACTGTAGAGAGGTTGGTGCTGGTCTCTTCTCACAGGTAATTAATGACAGAACGAGAGGGAATGGCTTCAAGCTCCAACAGGGTAGGTTTAGACTGAACATTAGGAAAGAATTTTTCACAGAAAGAGTGGTCGGGCATTGGAATAGGTTCCAATAGGTGACCGATGGTTGAGTCACCATCCCTGGATGTGTTTAAGAGCCGTTTAGATGTGGTGTTGGGGGATATGGTATAGGGGAGAACTTTGTAGAGTAGAGTAGATGGTTGGACTCGATGATCCCAAGGGTCTCTTCCAACCTAGACGATTCTATGACTCTATGACTCAGCTTTGAATGCTGGACAGTATTCCCATCATAAATGAGGTCTTCATTTGAAATTCACATTTAAAATTCATCATTTTCCTGGCAACTTAAGGTGACTGCAATTTTTAAAAAGATTGCATTTTCTTTTGGTGGTATATTTGCTTCGAAATTGTGCAGTGGTGTTAAACAGACACATTTATATTGCCCAGATCAGTAAGAGAAGATTTTGAAAAAAAAGAAAAAATTTCAAATATTCCTAACTATCCTACACAATTAATTGTGCATTGGGAAAAAAAAATACTCTGCATTCAAAGTCTGATTTATTTTTTTCTCTTCTGTATACTGATATATTTTAAAAATATGTTTTATCAGCTATAATTAATGCTGATGACACAACCCAGAGAAAGCATTCTTGCCTATGCCGCAAAAAGTTTGTACAATAGATATATAGAAACCTATACTCCATTTTAAAACTCACTCTAAAATTTATAGAAGGTATTTTACCATATGTACTAATCTTTCCCTAGCTCACTGTAATCCCAAATAAGCATTTACTTAACATCCTATGGATCAAAAAAAGGCCTTGTGTTAGGCTTTAATTTCCAACTCTAGACAGCATAAAGAATGTTCTTCTAATATCTCCAAAAGCATAATTGTGAATTTGTATATGATGTGCCAAATATAAGGCAAAGAGTTCTAAACCTTCCCACCAGTAAGACAGATGAATACTTTACTCAAAAAAGGTCAGGCCATCTTCTGCTGATGAAAATCAATAGATCCAATAAACTTATTTAGACAGTGAATCACTGTCTGTATAAGTAGGTTGTTTTGCATAAAATCTTCTTTCACAGGTTTGTCTGTTTTATGAACCTATTTGTATTTCTGTCATGTATAACAACCTGTAGCAACAAGTTTTACAATTTAGCTGTTTTGTGTAGAAAATACTGCCTTTTGTTTTCTTCAAGATATGCTCCCTAGGAAGTTCATTTGACGTGCTTATTCAGATCTTCCAAACCATTCATGATTTTATTGAGCTCTAACATTCCACAGTTAGCTCTTTTTCTATCTATACAGCCTCTGTTTGCACAAAACCTACTCCATAAGTTTCATTATTCTTTTTAACACATTCTGTTTTTCCTGTGTTCTTCCTGAGACAGTACTGTAAAGTGTTTATGCATAGCTCTTTATTTTGCTGTTATTTGTTATATTTGAGTTTTTTAAGCACTTCCTAAGATGGATCAGATATTTTTGTAGAACTGCATACGAGTCCAAAATCTCTTTCCTGAATGCTAATAAATTACTCTAGAGTTCCTCATTGTTTATATACATAGAGGTTATTCTACCTGCTCGTTATTCCACATTTATCACCACTGAATTTCATCTTTTACTGACAATTCAGTATTGCAAACTTCTCTAACTTTTCACAGCCAGATTTTGCTTTTATTACTCTGAATAATTTAATAATACTAGAAAATTTTGTCATCTCACTAATCACTTCTTTTCCGGATATTTTATGAATATGTGTGATATATGAGCAGGTGAAAAAATGCAACGTGCAAGGAATTTGCAAAAGGGTCTAGCTCTGGCTTCCCCTGTTTTTTTCCACCTTTTTCTATGCGACTGCAACCACTTCATCATCCAAGGACTATATAGGATTTACAGAGAGACACGGGCTAATTATTTATCACTTTAGGGGTGGGAGGGCAGTGCTAAAAACAGGATGAATATATGCAAGAACTCTTCCAGTGTTTCTGGTAGAAGTAGTTGCTCCTTAAAGCTAGGATCAGCTGGGGTCAGTAGCCCAGAAAAACTTTAGGTGAATGACTGTGCTTTGTTTTAATATCCAGATGTATTTTTACAGAATGAATTTTGTTTCTTTTTATTTCTTTCTTTTCTGTTTAACATCATGCCTGAAAGTTACCCTTTCATTTTCTTATTGGCATGGCTAAAGCACTGTCTGAGAGAAGTGAAGTATGCTAGTATCAGCAAAAATTAGGGGTTTTTTGTTTGTTTTTGTTTTGTTTTGTTTTGTTTTGTTTGTTTGTTTTTGGCTTGCTGTTTGCTGCTTTTTGGAAATTACCAGAACCTCAAAAAATTTACCAATGTCAGTGTAGTGGTTCCTGAATTGAACATCATGACCCTGGAAATGTCAGTGTATAAGAAAGGAGTCCCTGCAAACAATAAAACCCAGAGAATTGTTAATGGAAATGGAGACAAGACACTGAAAGGCAAACAGAAGAAAAATTTTTAGGCACTGCTGCCTAATGTAGTCTCATTTCACATACCTTTAAGTAGGAACTGCTTCTTTAAAGGGATACTCTGTTACTAGAAAGCTAGGCAAAACCACATCCATATTCATTCTGCTTTTAGGTATATTTACCTACTGTAAGTTATGGCCTTGATTTGTCAGGGTTTTTTGGGTTTTTTCTTTAGTTTTCCTTGGTTTGTTATTGCACAGCTTTTTAATTGAATGTAGTGTATGACCAGTTTTATTGCCTATGTAGACACACGTACCTCTTCAAGAAAAGTAAAACAAATACATGAGGAAATAAAGTTTTTATTTCTATTTTTGATGAAGAGAAAAAAAATCATCATTTACTGTTCTTGTCTGATGTAATGACAATTCAAGGTGGTATTAAAACACGGAGAATCTTTCAATATGAAATTTTATATAGACTTTTATGTAATTTATTACTGAATGGAACTTACGAAGAAGTTACCTTCAAACTCATGTATTTCTACCTCTAGCTCAGTTAAAATCCTGTGTTGTAATTTCTTCTCAGATATTTTTCTCATCACATTACCAAACTTCACTTTATAGCTTGCACTTGATAATGAAACTATAAAAAGTTCCCTAATAGAAGTAATATTGTTCTACTTGAGCTCAGCCAAGTGAGAGGCAGAGGAAGAACTTCCTCCTTTTTAAAGTTGGGTATTGGTGATGGTAAGAAGACAACTGTTTATCAGATGATTTATTCATTTATAACAACAGTTACATAATGAGCAAGCAGATATTACTTAACTTGGTTTGGTTTTAGCTTAGCTTTGTATCACTGGTGTAATGTCTCTTGTTACAATAATTTTGATATATTGCTGTAAGTGACATAGTAATATGCAGTAGTTATCATTTGTAGACTGAACTATTTGTAACGTTAGACTGAAGATGTAGTATAGACCTGTGCAGGGGGGTAATGATAGCAGAGATCTCAACATTGTGGGCACAGGACGAAAGCAGAGGCTTCAAGCTATAAGGCTTTAGGCAGACCTTCACTGAACAATTTCTGATCATTGGAGGAATTTAATTTTGGTACCCTAGTAAAAACCAGCTTTAGGGAAAACAAAGAGAACAAAGAACAAGTATCCAGCATATGTAAACTACACCATACACAGGAAAAAAAGGGTATGATATGGAAAACATAAAAATAGCCTAGAGTGAATGAAAAGAACATAAAGAACGGTGCCATGTTTCTGGTGAAGGACTTGGGATATTGATGACTCACCTTAAACTCACACCAGCTGCTTCCATGAAGATTGACACCATCAGCCTTTGCACCCACAGAAGTACTGGAAGAGACAGCATACCACCAAAGGAAGGATTAGATACTAAAATGTTTGTGTATATCAACATTAGATGTTTTATTAAAGAGGCTTTTTTTTTCCTGCAATAATTACCCAATTTGGTTAGTGTAATCATAAATTGAGTAATGTTTTTTAATAGTTTAACTATCCTTTCATTAGACTAGTAATAAATGATTGTCTTGAATATGAGGAGAGTTTCATTAGCCCACAGAAGTTGCAGAATGTGACTGATCTGGTGCCTTGCCCTGTAGTTCTGGTTGGAGTTTGGAAGCAATTACTGAAGACAGTTCTGAATTTGACTGTGGAAAGAGACCAATGAGACCTTTTAAATTTGATGTATCATATTACTATTATTGTCTATACTGGATACTTTTTCAATGGCACTTTTAGAGGTTCCATGGATGTAAAAAAAGATACAAAGGAGCTTACTACAAAGATCTGAAAATGACACTGCCGTTTTCTGTTGAGGAGCATGATAGTGTGAAGACAGTTCTGATTTGCACCAATGGATAAAAAAATTTCACTATCAACTCTTCATTTTTTTATTTTTTCCATTTAAGGAGGTGTTATTCAAAAACTATTAGGAATGAGTGAGGTAAAAGCCATGCTTTGGAGAACAAGTGAAGTAGTTGGCTTTCACAACCAAAGGTTACTCCCGCTGCGGCTCAGGAACAGGATCTAATGAGAACATAGTGGGTGGGAGGAGAGCAGGGATTGATTCCGGTTATGATGGTAGATTCTTGTTCTTCCATCCAGCTCCTCTGAGGACTAGCTGCAAGAAATGGGGATCTGCTGAGGCCAAATTCCAGTTCACGGTTATTTCTCAGTGTAAGTCAACACTGTGCCTTAATTTTGAATGCAAATCAGAAGAAACAGGTGTTTGTCTTACCTGCTTCCAGTAAGGGTTCCCAAAGGGCGGTTGGGAAAAAAAAATAATTAAAAAAATCCATCTCCTGGCTGAATGCACTCTTTTTTTTGAAGTGTTCTTACCATAGGGATGTGTTACGTATTCTGCATTTTAGAATTTTTTTTCTGTTTACATCTAGATTCCTACTGTCTAGCTGATTTCCCTAAAGCAGCTAATAGGCAATCAATGGGTGATGTTTCTTCTGGAGTCATGCTTTATTCTTACAACTGCTAATGTTGAATGGGCACTGATCATCTCCTACAGGTCAAATGTGTCAAGGATTTTAAGCTGGGAAGTCTGAAAACATATATAGATCTATGCAGCAGTCCAGTTTGAGCAAGCTGAAGATTTTATGCTAAAGATATGAATAACTTACCCTATTCTAATAAGACTGTGTTGTGGTTTAAACCCAGCTGGCAGCTAGGACCACACAGATGCTCGCTCACTGCCCCCAATTGTGATGGGACAGAGAATCAGAAGAACAAAAGTGAGAAAACTCTTGGGTTGAGAGAAAGACAGTTTAACAGGTAAAGCAAAAACTGCATGTGCAAGTGAAGCAAAACAAGGAATTCATGCACTGTTTCCTATTGGCAGGCAGGTGTTCAGCCACCTCCAGGAAAGCAGGACTCTGTCACACGTAGCGGTTACTTGGGAAGATGAACACCACAACTCCAAATGTCCCCCCTTTCTTCTTCCATGCCATGTGATGTCATTCACATGGCATGGAATATCCTTTTGGTCAGTTGGGGTCAGCTGTCCCAGCTGTGTCTCCTCCCCGCTTTTTGTGCACTCCCAACCTACTCACTGGCAGGGCAGTGTGAGGAGCAGAAAAGACCTTGATTGCTGAGCAACAACTAAAAACATCAGTGTTTTACCAACACTGTTTTCATTCTAAGCCAAAACATAGCAGTATGTATAGCTGCTTGTAAGAAAGTTAACTCCAACCCAGCTGAAACCATGACAGAAGAATATTAATTATAATAAATATCTGAAAATTAACATTTACCAAAACATAGTATGACTATGATTTAAAGATACCACTAATTATTTTATTTGTTTTGAGAAAAATAAAGACATTTTTATGATGCTTAAAAACTTTACTTCTGAAGTAAAATAGCTGTTGTACAGCTGATGAGGAAAAGAAGAAAAAGAAAAACATTTAAAAGCCTTTGCACACTTGCCAGCATCAATATCAGAGGTCAGTATTATCATCCTAAGCTCTCTCATGGCAGCTCGGCACCAGTGATGGTAATTGGGAGAGGAGGTGGCAGGAACAGCAGTAGGAGTGACACAAACTCCCAAGGTGTTTCTTGGTGCCCAAAATGCATTACAATATGGAGTCAGTAATCAAGTTTTAGTTTCACCGTGATCCTCACCACTACACTTTATGTACCACTTTTATACATTATTTTGTCTGTCTGTTCTCTTTAGAACTAAGAAAACATCTGAAGGACATCTGAAAAGGAGATATTAAACTAATCTCATTTATCAAAAGCACAATAAGCTGTTCTAGGTTTCACTGCTTGGAATTAAAGCTCTTCACCTGATTTCTGCAACACTCTATGTCCTGTGCAGTCCTTCAAGGAGGAAAGAAAGAAAGAAATTAGTTTTCTTCTGTTACCTATTCAACTTATTAAAAGACACATGAAGAAACTGTGAGTCACCCTGTGACATGAACGGGGAGGAAATTGTCTGAAAAGAACTCACTTGTAATGAAATAAACTCACCTAAGATAAAATAAGAACCTTAATGTACTTCAGGGTATTTCTAAAGATTTATATTCTATTGATAGCAAAGAACAAATCAAGCTATGGTACAAAGTTTTGCATACAGAAACTGCTCAGAAAAGACAATTTGCTTTACATGTCCTGTCACCTTCTAATATCCCTCTCTTTGTTCACAGTACAAACTTTTATGCCACTCTTAAGGCTTGTGGATGTCACCTTCTCAGTGATGTATTCTTATTTAGAATATAGACTTGGTGCTAGAGAACTGTCCAGACCTATGAAGAGGCTACCAAAATTTGAATCAGATCTCATTCTAACAAAATTCTACAGTTTCTTAATCTTTCCAATGTGCCAATGGACAGAAAATTTTAAAGTTTGTGCTACTTGTGTGAACAGCACTGTAGGAATGATAGGAAGTCCACAGAGGATTTAAATTACTAAATTATGCCACCAGTGAATGTCTGCCATCAGAGTAACAAGGATGGAGGAAGAAGTTGCTTAAAAAATATTCACTTATAACCAAATGTCACTTAAATAAAAGTCTTAATTTTTTCACCATTTTTCTAAGGTATTCTATTATTCTGATTACAATGAACAGCTCAACTGCAGTATAGTCTTATCACAGCTAGAAGCTGATATCTAACATTAAAATTTAATGAATTGTTCCTGCACATACAGAAGACATGTATGAGATACAAAAGTTATATTCATCCAAAGAGAAGAAAATGAATTTGTTATATCAAAAGGTGCTGCAAGAAAGGCACAGAAATTAAAACTGATATAAACCCAACACATCCACTAGAGAAAACCCTTTCTTAGTAATTTCAATGCAGTATCAGTAACCACAACAATTGTTCCACCTTCCTTTGTGACAGAGAAATTAAAAACCCATAGCAAAAATCAAGTTTCTTTATTTTCCTTTTCAAAAAATTTCCTTGGTGCCACACGTGATCAAAAAACATATTTTATTAAAACAACTATTTTATTAAAGTCTTTAAAACAAACACATTTAATACATAAAATATTCAGAGAATTGTGTATTCCAAAAACATAATACCTAATGCTAGAGTAGTTTGCTAATACTTAGGAAGAAAAGGTTGCAGTTGGGGAAAATTGTGACTCAGAACTGATTTTGGCGTTGGATCTCTTTCCTGTTTCTTCTGCTCAGAGGCTCTATATACAGCCTTAAAGCCATTAAAAAGAGAGTACAAGATTGCAACATTATGATTCTGTGGAAATTTAAAGCCCCTTAGTTTGTGCAGCCTACAGGTTTTGACTCCTATAGTAGTAGCTGTTCCACCTGTCTATGCCCTGAAAATGATGCAGGAGATGAATAGCAAAGATATGGAGCCTGGAAACAAAAAGTCTGAGCTTCTTGGGACCAGCTAACATACATAGTGTTATTTCGCCCTGACCTGAGCATGATAGCATAAGGCTGTTGCAAAGAATAAGGGAGTATATCCATGGGTGTAAAGCCCTTGTGCTGCAACAGTTCAAGCACATAACATACTTCCATCTGTCCTTTTGGATAAACATTAGCAGTGGGCATAACATTAGTAGAGGTAACAAAACTTCAGAGTAAAGTATTCCAGCAAATAAACCTGCAGTTTATATTGTAGTAAAAACTTTCCCAAGGGCTAGGAGAATGCACAAACCAATGGGATGCAAAAAAATAATTTACTATTTGATTTTAAAATTATCTCTCTTCCCAGTGCATCTGATACTTAAGTCCTCACACATTCTTTGGATTTCCGCTCTCACATGTAAATCCTCTCTAACCCTCTACACCCTAAAAATTTCGAAGCAAAACCAGTGGTTTCTTATTATCTATATCAGTCTCACACAGCACAGCACAGTTCCCATCAACATTCAGATAATGAATGTGGACATAACCAACCTTCTGCAGTGCTACTTGCCTTTGTCATGGTTAAAATTGAGGTAATTGTTTTTCTTGCTCCCCTCTGATGATTTTGACACAAAGGCGATGATTCTAAAATATATCCAACTTCTAAAATATTATGTCAGCGTGTGTGAAGAGTTATTTTCTCAGCAGGGATTAATATGCTCTTTAATACTTAGAACTCTTGTTCAGTTCTGTGTTTGTGAGTGGTTTGGAGACTGATTAGTTTGAGTACTTTAGAGAAAGTCTGTCATGATCTAATTTGTCCCATTATTCACTTGGCCTAACATTTTCACAAGCACTTAGCCCCTCACATTTGTGAGAAACTGGTTGACTTCAGATGTACATGCTTTTGAGAATTGCAGTCATCTTCATTAGGCTAAAAATAAAATTATCATAAAGCAAACTATTAATTTATCTTTTTGGTTTTGGAGATATATGTGTGTGTACTCAAATAACTGAAGAGTTGTCCCTGTCTAACCCGATATGAAAGACACAAAAAGGGAATGAAAATTGGGAATGGGCTAAAACTGTAAATAAGCTTGAAGCATCTGACTTCTGAAACCTGTGCGGAATTTAAAATGTCACTATACAATGCTGCTTAAATTGCACTAAAGATGTAGAATTTCAGTATCTTTATCAGAAAGAAAGTTTGCAATGGAGCAAGCATTCAATGAAATTAAACCAAATGCAACAAAATTCCTATTTTAAATTCAATAAAGCTCTCACTAGGCTCAAAAGCTTTTTGAGATTTAAAAAGCAGGTAATGTGTTTCCAACTGCATTTTTTCAATTTGATTTTTGCCAGTTCTTCCAGGTTTATTACTAAACACTTAGGCTCACATACACATTCACATAATGTGAGAGACCTATTAAACCAGCCTGAGACCAAAACACATGCAAATCCTAATCCCCAAGTATTCCATCTAATAGTTCCCACTCTGACTTGCCAGAGTTTACAAGCCACAGTACTTTTAAATATGAATAGCCAGTCAATGGTTCAACATCACACTCAGAGTTTTGCAAATCCTCGACATTTCTACTAAGTTGTCATGAATCTGCACTTACAGATCAGACACGTATTTGTGATTTATTATGCACTCCTTATTATTCTGCAGTTCAAAATGATCCAGAGCCCAGGGAATTCCACATAGTTTGGTGGCCAGCTCAGCTCTGATGACAAGCAATATGTTGAACATAGCTGAAGGCAAAATCTCAAAATGATGCACCACGTGCATCACAGCATTCCAATTGTGATACCTGTGGAACAATAGTATTTCATTCCAAGGGTTCCTAAGGCTAGTGTGTGTGTTGTGTGAGCACAGGGAATGCAGACTCACCTTGGGTCTACAAAGTTTCTCAGGAACTTGTGGTGGGAAGAGAGCTGATGTGTCAAAAAAAAAAAAAAGAGAGAAAAAATGCAATGGCACAACTCATCTTCTACACCTCCTAAAGACCATGAGGTAATACAATGGGAAAACTCACTTTTCCAGTGAAAAGAAAGGTGGAGGTGAGAGAAAAATAGACAATCAAGGCCTTTGATACAGTCTCCCGCAGTATCCTCCTGGAAAAACCACCTACCCATGGCTTGGATGGGAGTACTCTCCACTGGGTTAAAAACTGGCTGGGGGGCCGGGCCCACAGAGTGGTGGTGAATGGAGTTAGATCCAGTTGGTGGCTGGTCACGAGTGGTGTCCCACAAGGCTCAGTATTGGGGCTGGTTCTCTTTAACATCTTTATCAATGGTCTGGGTGAGGGGATCGAGCACACCCTCAGTAAGTTTGCAGACGACACCAAGTTGGGTGGCAGTGTCGACCTGCTGGAGGGTAGAAAGGATTTGCAGAGGGATCTGAACAGGCTGGATTGATGGGCCAAGGCCAATGGGATGAATTTCAATAAGACCAAGTGCAGGGTCCTGCATTTAGGTCACAACAACCCCAGGCAATGCTACAGGCTTGGGGAAGAGTGGCTGGAGAGCTGCCTGGCAGAAAAGGACTTGGGGGTGTTGGTGGACAGCCGGCTTAACATGAGCCAGCAGTGTGCCCAGGTGGCCAAGAAGGCCAACGGCATCCTGGCCTGTATCAGGAACAACGCGGTGAGTAGGACTTGGGAGGTGATTGTTCCCCCGTACTTGGCACTGGTAAGACCCCACCTCGAGTACTGTGTGCAGTTTTGGGCCCCTTACCACAAAAAGACATTGAGAATCACAGAATCACAGAATCTTCTTGGTTGGAAGGGACCTTTGAGATCATCGAGTCCAACCACAAAAAAACAAAACAAAACAAAACAAAAAAACCAACACAACAAAAAACCCCCCAGCAAACAAAAAAAAAAACCAAAAACCAAAACCAAAACCCAAAAACCAAAAAAACAAACACCAAAACCAAAACCACACAAAACAAACAACCACACACCACACCCGCCCACAAACAGACGGAAACCAACAATCTCGGGCACTAGAGCATGCCCTGAAGTGCCATGTCTACACATTCCTTAAATACCTCCAGGGATGGTGACTCCACCACCTCCCTGGGCAGGCTGTTCCAGTGCCCCACCACTCTCTCAGTAAAGTAATTCTTCCTAATATCTAATCTAAACCTCCCCTGCTGCAACTTCAGACCATTTCCTCTGGTCCTGTCATTATTCACTTGGGAGAAGAGGTCAACACCCACCTCTCTACAACCTCCTTTCAGGTAGTTGTAGAGGGCAATGAGGTCCCCCCTCAGCCTCCTCTTCTCCAAGCTAAACATGCCCAGTTCCCTCAGCCTGTCCTCATATGACTTGTTCTCTAGACCCCTCACCAGCTTGGTGGCTCTCCTCTGGACATATGAGCAGCTCAACACCACTGAGCAGCTCAATATCCTTCCTATAGTGAGGGGCCCAGAACTGAACACAGTACTCGAGGTGAGGCCTCACCAGTGTCAAGTACAGAGGCACGATCACTTCCCTGGTCCTGCTGGCCACGCTATTCCTGATACAGGCCAGGATGCAGTTGGCCTTCTTGGCCACCTGGGCACACTGCTGGCTCATGTTAAGCTGGCTGTCCACCAACATTCCCAGGTCCTTTTCTGACAGGCAGCTCTCCAGCCACTCTTCCCCAAGCCTGTAGCGTTGCTTGGGGTTGTTGTGACCTAAATGCAGGATCTGGCACTTGGCCTTATTAAACCTCATCTCATTGGCCTTGGCCCATTGATCTAACCTGTCCAAGTCTCTCTGTAGAGCCTTCCGACCCTCAAGCAGATCAACACTCCCACCTAGTTTGGTGTCATCTGCAAACTTACTGAGGGTGCACTTGATCCCCTTATCCAGATCATCAATAAAGATATTAAACAAGACTGGCCCCAAAACTGAGCCTTGAGGGACACCACTGGTGACTGGCCGCCAACTGGATTTCACCCCATTAATCACAACTCCCTGGGCACGGCCATCCAGCCAGTTTTTTACCCAGTGAAGAGTACACTTGTCTATACCATGATTCACTGGCTTCTCCAGAAGAACGCTGTGGGGAATGGTGTCAAAGGCCTTACCAAAGTCCAGGTAGACAACGTTCACAGCCTTCCCTGCATTGAGAAGGTGGGTCACATGGTCATAGAAAGAGATCAAGTTGGTTAAGCAGGACCTCCCTTTCATAAACCCCTGCTGGCTGGCCCTGATCCCTCGGCTGCCCTGTACTTGTCGTGAGAGCTCACTCAAGATGATCCTCTCCATGATCTTTCCCGGTACCGAGGTCAGACTGACAGGCCTATAGTTTCCCAGATCTTCCTTCCGGCCCTTCTTGTAGATGGGCATCACATTGGCCACCCTCCAGTCATCTGGTACCTCTCCTGTTGACCAGGATTGTTGATAGATAATGGAGAGAGGCTTGGTGAGCTCTCCCGCCAGCTCCCCGAGTACCCTTGGGTGAATCCCATCCGGCCCCATAGGCTTATGCATGTCCAGGTGCATAAGCAAATCATTAACTACTTCCTCCTGGATTATGGGGGGGTTGTTCTGCTCTCCATCCTTATCTTCCAGCCTGGGAGGTTGAACACCCTGGCGGTAGCTGGTCACACTATTGAAGGCAAAGGCAAAGAAGGCATTAAGTATCTCAGCCTTCTCCTCGTCCTTGGTCGCAATGTTTCCCCCCGCATCCAGTAAGGGATGGAGATTCTCCCTGACTCTCTTTTTGTTGACGTATTGATAAAAACTTTTTTTGTTGTCCCTTATATTAATGGCCAGGTTGAGTTCCAGCTGGGCTTTTGCCTTCCTAATTTTTTCTCTGTACAACCTAACAAGATCTCTGTACTTTTCCTGAGTTGCCTGTCCCTTCATCCAAAGGTGGTAAACCCTCCTTTTTTCCCTAAGTCCCATCAAAACCTCTTTGTTCAACCAGGCCAGCCATTTTCCCCACCCTTTAATTTTGCGCTTCATGGGGACAGCTTGCTCCTGGGCCTTTAGGATTTCCTTCTTGAAGAGCATCCAGCCTTCCTGGACCCCTTTGCCCTGCAGGATTATCTCCTAAGGGACCCTCCCAACCAGGGTTCTGAACAGGTTAAAGTCCGCACTCTGGATATCCAAGCTGAAGGCTTTGCTAACCCCTTTCCTTACCTCACTAAGAATTGAAAACTTGACCATTTCATGATCACTAAGCCCAAGACGGCCTCCGACCTCCACATCTCCCACTAGTCCTTCTTTGTTTGTGAAAAGTAGGTCTAGCGAGGCACCTCCCCTGGTAGGCTCTCCTACCGGTCGTGTCAGGAAGTTATCTTCCATACACTCAAGGAACCTCCTAGCCTGCCTGCTCTCTGCTGTGTTATATCTCCAGCAGAACAAGGGCTGGCGATTGTGAGACTTCAGCCAGTTGCTTATAGAGTGCTTCATCAACCTGCTCATCCTGGTTGGGTGGTCTATAGCATATTCCCAGCACAAAATCACCCTTGTTAGCCTTCCCCTTCATCCTTACCCACAAACACTCAACTTCATCATCACTGGAATCTAGCTCTATACAGCCAAAGCACTCCCGAATGTACAGAGCCACACCCCTGCCTCTCCTTCCTTGCCTATTTCTTCTGAAGAGTTTATAGCCATCCATCGCAGCATTCCAGTCGTGACCGTCATCCCACCACGTTTCTGTGATGGCGGCTATGTCATAGCTGTCCTGCTGCACAATGGCTTCCAGCTCATCCTGTTTGTTGCCCATGCTACGTGTATTAGCGTAGATGCACTTAAGCTGGGCTCCCCATTTCACCCCCATCCTTGGCCCTTTACCCCCAGGCTCATTACCAGTGGGCCTGGTTTTATTCCCTTCCCCCTCCACTTCTAGTTTAAAGCTCTGTCCATGAGCTTTGTTAACTCCTGGCCTAGTACCCTTTTCCCCTTTTGGCATAGGGTTTTCCCATTGTTCGCAATCAGAAATTTCTAAACTTCTATCCCTTTTCTCAAGTGAAATGACAGAGCAAGAGTCCTCACTAATCCAGCATCCTTCAAGCCTTGGTGTGCTTCCTTTGGGTTTAATCCTGACAGGCCCAGTTAGCTCCCCTTCCCCCCTCATATCTAGTTTAAAGCCCTACCAATGAGCCCTGCTAACTCCTGCCCCAAAATTCTTTTCCCCCTCTGGGACAGGTGCATCCCACCTGTCACCAGCAGGCCAGGTGTCTCGTATAGCTGCCTATGCTCAAAAAACCCAAAGCCCTGCTGATAACACCAGTCCCGGAGCCACGAGTTGATCTGTTGCCTCTTCCTATTCATTTCCTCATTCATGGTTGCCACTGAAGGGATAGAGGAGAACACTACTTGCGTTCCTGATCCCTTAAGCAGCTGTCCCAAGGCTTTAAAATCTCTTTTAATTGATTTTGGCCTCCTTCTACCCACTTCATCACTACCCAACTGAAATACCAACAGGGGTTAATAATCAGAGTGGTTTACCAGGGCAGGAAGTTTTGAGGTGCTGGAGCAGGTCCAGAGAAGGGCAACCAAGCTGGTGAGGGGTCTGGAGAACAAGTCTTATGAGGAAAGGCGAGGGAGCTGGGGTTATTCAGCCTGGAGAAAAGGAGGCTGAGGGGGGACCTTACTGCCCTCTACAACTACCTGAAAGGAGGTTGTAGAGAGACGGGCATTGGTCCCTTCTCCCAAGTCACAGGCGATAGAACAAGAGGAAATGGCCTCCAGTTGTGCCAGGGGAGGTTCAGATTGGATATTAGGAAAAAATTTTACACTGGAAGGGTTATTAAGCGTTGGAATGCCTAATTCCAGGGAAGTGCATGGGGAAGTGGTTGAGTCCCCATCCCTGGAGGTATTCAAAAGATGGGTTGACACAGGGCTTAGTGAGATGGTTTAGTGATGGGTTGGTTTGTTCTTTTTATCAGAATTAGGTTGATGGTTGGACTAGATGATCTTAAAGGTCCCTTCCAACCTAGACAATTCTATGATTCTGTGACAAATGACAGTGAATGAGAGATGCTCTGTGTTTTCAGTGAGGAATGATGTTGCTTGTGAAGGGATAGAAAGGGGAGATAACTGCAATGAAAATGTTATAACTGATCTGCAAATTATTTCATCCAGAAGCCAAAAAGAAAAACAACCCATGGGTGCCTGATGGAGAAGCTGGTATTCTGCATTTGTGTTCTGACAGAAGTACTGTAGTGTGATTTGAGCTGAGGTTACAGAGAAGAGTAGCAACAGTGTTGGATAGCCATCTTTGTATCTGAAGAAAGCTAAGTTTGGTTACGATCAGAGCTGTTCCAAATATGAAAATTAAAAAAAAAAAATAAAGATATTTTAGAACTTCATTGTCAAACTAGAGGAAGGGAAGCCAAGATTAAGAAAACTACTTTCTTCTACTTCCTTTCTCCTATTTCTACTCTCTGATTATTATTTTTTTAAAATGATAAAAGAAGAAAAGGACAAAGGAGAGCTATAAAAGGGTAAGGGTGATTAGAAAAGAATGAGATAATTTCTAAAGAGAAATACATCTCCCAATATCAGAAAAATATGCAAAAAATGAAAATGTAGTTCTTTCAAAAACAATACATGGAATAGCAGTAGCAAAAATGTTCATATCTCCCTCCTTTCTTCAACCAGAAATAGTTAATCTGACTGGAAACTCTATTTAGATTTATGACATTTTCTTGATACTCTTGCCTCCCTTGATGCTTATCTTGAGCTGACCTGACATCCACTTTTTGGTGAAGACATTGTCCATTAAAATGGCAGATACACCCTATCTCCCACTTTGACATTGCACATGCTAAAGGATGTGCCTGACATCTTTCTCTCAGGATGTGATGATCAGGTGTTCAGAGTAGGCACCTCAGTTTTGTCACACATCTGTCACTGCTCTTCAGGGCAGCTGTGTGGGAACAACTCCCTCTGCCACAGGCTGTGCTAGGTCTCATAAGAGAGCAGTCAGATCAAAATGAAGCTGTGAGGATGAAGGAAATACAGAATAAGAACTGTCAGCAAAATTCTGGGCTCAATAAAAGTAGAAAACCAAATCTCCTAACAAGGCATTTTCCTATTCTTCATGTAAAAAAAAAAAAAAAAAGGTGATTTATTTATTTCATATAAGAGTTTGTTGAACCTTCTTAATAAATTCAGTAAAATATATTCTAGTGATGGAAATTTTAGTCAACTCTGGGCTGTCTCTGTTTCCAAGACTCTGCTTTATAGTCTTCCATTGGTTTTGTACATTTCAAAAGCAGAATTTGGAAATTTGTCAGGTTTCATTTAGTAATCATTCTATCCTTTTGGGTACTGATGAATACCTGTTTATCATCCCATTATGAAATAACATGTCTGTACACTTTCATTCTTACAGCTGTTTTACTACTACAAGTATCTCTAAAAGTGTCACAAGAAAAATATATAGGGAATAAATGTTTTTATGGGATTTTTACAGTGGATATTCACTCATATAGTTTGCAGAATGTGCCTTTAGGAAAAAAGAAGAAAGTAATTCCCAAGTTCTACTTTACAAATGATACAGAAAAAAACCTGCGTGATTGAAATCCTTTTCAACAGCACCTTATTGTATTGTTCAAATCCAAGGCTTCTGGGAGCTGGGGCAATAGAATATGTGTGGGCGGTTTGCACGTCTTCTGAATGGCACAAATGATTATGTTGACAGAAGCACTAATTAATGCTCAGAAACATTTCAAAGTAAATAACTAGATGCACAGACAATCTGTAATGCTTTTGCTTGTGAAATGAACTGCATTATGGGAAGAAAAAAAAAAGTGGGTAGTATTTCAGTCTTCAAGAAATTATATGGGTAGTTCTGTGAACTGAAAGGTATGAAATCACTTTCCAATCTCACTTTGTCTTAAAATGAATAATGTAGTAAAAGTTGGGATATTTTCTTGATGCCTTTTTCATATTCAATTTTCAGAAAATGTGAATTGAAAAATTTCCCTATTATACCTACTGCTTATCAAAGAAACTGGGGATGTCAGAAGTATGGAGCTGGCAGAGTTTGTGGGAGGAAAAAGACATTAAATTCTTAACCATCTCAACAGTCTGCAGTTCTAGACAGAAAGAAGGAGCCCTCATTCAATAAAAACATTTAACAAAATATATTTCTCTTAAGAGTTAGTTAACTGTGACTTTATGCAGTTTGTCATAATCTTTTGGGACTTTTCTGTTTTCCATGAAAACTTTGTCCCAAGCTATAAACCAACCCAATCAGATGCATAGAAGATCCAACACGATCGTGATATTTGTCTCCTGTCTCTCATGCATAAACTCACGCTTAAAAGATCTAGTCCTTCTTAGCATAAGAAGGTTTCTTTTTCCAGTTTGAACGCTGAAGACCTGACTTTTCTTCATTCTGATTTATGATTAAAATTCCTCATAGCCTGCTGTTTTGCTTGTTAAAATCTGCTAACAGGAAAGGAGCTTGTCAGTGTGAAAGGAAAGAGAAGAAGAAAAGACTGCAGCGTGAAGAAGTCTTTTGAAAGTGGTTGGATTAAGAAAGCTGTGAACTGAACTGGAAAAGAAAAGCAGTGATAACTGCAGTGCTAGAGTTGAGGTTTTCTGAATGTGACATTATTTTGGCTTGCCAGGAGCAGGATAGAACACACGTCATAGGGGACTGTCCCAGAAGATGTATCAGCTATGACAGGTTACCTTAAAGAAAAGGCTGCTGCCTTAGTATGAATCAAACCCAGAAAAATAAAACATTTAGGACCACTTAGCTCCTAAGTATTTAAACTACCTTTTTTCCTTGTCTATTTTAATACATACTGCTAAATGAAAAAAACCCTCATTTATGTTACAGCTCATACAAAGTCTGTGGGTCTTTGTCTCCATCAATAGGCATGTTTAATGGTAAATTTGGTTTTTTTAACAAAACTACAAATTACAGGCAACTACAAATTACAAATTATAATTCCTCCAAACTACATGAAGAATGTTTCCCCATCTCTCCCCAGTCTGTAACACAATTAATTAGTTCTAAGGCACCTAACTCTCTCTCTACACCAGATACATCTGGCTCCTTCAGCTACCTCCAGGGTTTTTTTTTAAACTAGAATTAGATTTAAACTATTGCTTGAGAAATATTTCTGTCATGTCTTGTCCAGAAGCTCTGAAAAGGAAATATTCAGTCTTACACTTGTGACATGGTTAAGGTAGGATGTCTTGCAGTTTTTCATGTTTGGAAACAGCATCATGGAGTGTAGAGTTCAAATACATCAATGAGTTTGAAAGCATGCCACGACTATAACACGGAAAAAATTTGCTGGGTAAAATTTTTGAGTTCAGTATTTCATAGTCTTCCAGGATGTGAGAAAGTATCAGTGTTCTTTAGTCCTTCTCACTGCTTCTAGCAGAGCACCCAATGTTTCATAAGTAGGATTCTGAGTTAGCGTAAGTTACGCAATTTTTCAAAAGTTCTTCCTGACCTGAAATTGAATATGTTTTATTTGCAGAAGAGACATTTAGAGATGGAGAAAAAAAGGAATATTATTTGATACCTGGAATAAAAAACACTGTAAAGAAAACATACCTTTTGGCAATTTTGGAATGAATTGAAACTTGTATGAATTAAACAATAAAAGCTTTCTAATAAATATATTTATCAAATATACCCATAATTTGTTGCAAGAAGTTACAGAAATGTAAAATAACTCTAAACATTTCTAAATCACAGTCATACTCCCAACATTACAATATCTGATATCATTCATACATAACTTTAAAAGTTGGAGGTTCCATTAGATTGATTTTTGAGGTTTTTGAACTTATCTGTTCAAAAATTATTTTCTGTCAACCACCTGATTCTATCAATCACAGCTCCAGAAGCTGAAATTGCAAGAATGATATTATGTAGCACAATTATGTACAAGATTGGTTTTAGAGGTGTTCTTGGAATTTTTTTTTGTTTTACTTTGAATGCATAAAGGTATGGAAATTCAGGTTATCTATCTGTTAACAGCAATTGATTCATAATAGTTAGCTTTCAACATGGACTATAAAAAAATTTTATTGTATTGAAAATTTTTGTATCAAATACAATACTCTATTATTTTCTAGATATCTTTCTAAACTAAGGTAAATTTGATTAATGTCTAGTTCTAGTCTATCTTTAGGCAACAGCAAAGTTTCTATTCACAGTAGGACCATAGTCAGTCTCTTCAGAATGACAGACAAAAATCAATTATATTCAATTTTCTAAAACTTCAGTTAAAAGGTTACCTTGTTTCCTCTTAACTTCAATATATATACATGTTCACACACAGCTGTAGATGTGTTCTCCTGCATAATCTTAATATGCAGCACAGAAATTATTCTATGAAAGTAGTTAGAGAAAAATATGGTCTCAGCTAGAAGCAGCAAGAGTGAACTCTGATAACTGATAGCAGGGATTAACATTGGTAGTTGGTTTTAAGATAACGCTGTGGTTTATGGCACTAGAAGTTCATAACATCACAAAGAGAAACTAAAGGTCTCAGGAGAAGGATTATTTTAAGACTTAATAACAGGAATTGGACGAAAGGAGCAGGAGATATTTTTTCCCAAGTCATATTTGATGAATTTTGATGGCATGTTTTTCCAAATATAGCAGCATCCTTAGCCAACTGACAGATATTTAAACAACAATTTTGGTATCAGTACTATGTTCTCCCAATTTCTTGCCTATGGCTATATTCCTAATCAATTGTGCTTTAAAGAAAAGCAAGCACCTTCGACTGAATTAATATACATATACAGCCATTTATTTAAGTACCTAGTATAAAAAACAGTGGATGTTGTGTACTTCTCTTTAATCCCGGCAAACAACAGAATAACAGTAAAGAGATTCAGTCTCACAGTTACTGTTTTCCAACACAAGAAAGAGTCACTACTACTATGTATGTTATATGGTGACACTTAGGAAGCTCTAATTAAAATAGATGCCAGGTCATTGTGTTTGTTCTACATTTAATGGGATTTGCTAGGAAAATGTGTTTTCTTATAATTTCATGTGTTCTATAAGATTCATGACAATTGTTTCCAGACTGAAGTAGCTACTCAAGTCATCAAGCTCCCTCGATAAAGGAGTGAACTGAAATATTGAGAACATGTTTACTGTATGGTTTAATTGCTTTCAAGTAAATAAACACACACAAATGAAGACTGGGCTACAAGACTCAAGGTGATCCCAAAGAGGGTAGTACCTTTTTTCTCAGTCTTTCAGTAGATGTGGGAGCATTAGCAGCTTTGCTCCTGAAGTAATGAACCTCAGCATGTGTGAGTATTCTTTTCTGGTGAAACTGCAAAAAATGCAGTGTGGACTTCACGTATCAGAGTACTTCTAAATAACTTTCTAGCCAGTGGCAGAGTACAATGTCTACTGAGATCCAGCCCAGACCCTCCTCAGGAGGCTGTGCCACCCCAAAACAGGTTTTGCAGCCGACTCCAAAGGGCTTCAGGTATGGTCCTCAGACTTGTCTCAGACGATCTTAACTCCCCCAATGAGAAAGCTTGTTATTCTCTGCCTGTGTTGTAGTCTCACAAATGCTGCCTGCTTGCTGTCTTCTGACCTACAAGTGTAGTTCTTAACTGCACAGTCTTCCAGAGCCCAGAATAAAGCACAGCCACCCAAGAAAATAGTCTGTGTAAAACTCTTCTTCTTCCAGTATTGCTGTTGTTTCTGAGCAGCAGGAATGAAGGACTATGGCACTTGTATAAATAGACTTCTTGCTCATGAAGCCAGGAGAGCAGAAGCAAAATTACTCAATTTCTCTAGCTGTAAAATAGTGGCTATGGTTCTCCTTAGTGTGTAAGGTACTTTATGTGCATTAATATATTTTCCAAAATGTGTTAGAAGGATTAAGGATGCATCTCTGCAAGCTAGAATAGTATGAAGCTGTTTTAAAGCCATAGCATTTACTAGTATAAAGGGCAAACCTTACTCAAAGAAATAATAATAATAAATAAAAGTAATCTCTACATAGAGATTTTTATTTCTTACTCATTCTAGCTAAGTACACTACATATATGATTCCATTTACATTTTGTATGAACTGCCTGTTTGCAGACAGGAACATTTACATCATAACTATCACTATCCTATAACATACTGGTGCTTTATTTCCTAACATTAAAAGCAATTCTAAATGGTTCAGTTTGTAAAATGTTATTTTCATTAATGTAACAGTGCCCTCTATGTTCCAGAGATTGCACTGAGGGTAAAATCATTCTTTGTACACTTAATAAAACTTCCTTTTAATTTCAGTTCCTTTTTAAGAAAGGGTGAATTTACCATGTTATTATTTTTTTGTTAAGTTCCAAAAAAAAAAAAAAAAAAAAGAGACCACTTTTTATAAGCAAGGAATGAAAAGGAAATTTAAATTTGAAGATGTTAATCTTATTGGAAATACCCAGTCACATATAATTTTCTAACATTAAAAAGAAAAGAAAAACAGATTTTTTTTTTGTGGGAAAATGGCTGTAGAAATATTTTTCAAACCCTACAACTAACATTTAAAAGGTCTCAGAAGTAATAGCATATTTGCTTTCAGCAGAAGATCATGACCAGTGAGTTATGGGTTTATTGCCCACATTAAAACCTTCAAGAGGCTTCATGGTGAAAGGGAACCACATATGAATTATGAGGCACTGAGATGTATATGTCCTGATGTCCACCGAATCCTTATTACACAGAGCTGATCAGATTTTCTTAATGTATTTGTAAGATAAGAATGGGAAAGATTTCTTCATATTGTGTACAAAATTCTCACAATTAAATTGTAACTAAAAGGAACTCTGATTCTTCTCTAATGTTAAGAAGACGACCTCTTGAGGTTATGACTTCTTTATTGAGAGTTTTTCTAAAAGAGAAAAGAAGGAAGAAACATAAAAGAAAAAAATCCTTCATGAGAGCTACTGCACTTACGTGATATGCAGTGGGACCAAGCTAATAATTACAAGTCATAAGCAGTTATTTTGGGACCAGGAAACCACAACTCATTATTCAGTCAAGAGGGAAGAATAATTGAAATGACGACATTAAAAACACAAAGAGGATAGCCTAAGTCCAGGTGTAAAGTATGCTGAAAATAAAGAATAATTTAAACATTTTTCACCTTACTTTGAAACATTTCAGTTCTACAGAGCCCACAGTAAACTGAGCTGTTTTAAATATTCCATGGCAACATTTTCCTGAAGCTTATGAAAAGAAAGAGGAGAGGGGTGGAAAGGTTAATATATTTTACTTCAGGTGAAATGTTACTATAAAGAAAATCACTTTGCTGGAAATTGAGGCTTTTTGAATTAATAGATGTCTTACTGTTTTCCAGAAGGAAGGTTCCTAAAATCATTTATGGTGAAAAATATTTAACAGCCAAAGCAAAAGGCCGCTACTAGATACATTATAATAGAACCTTATTGCATCTGTCCCTAGTTTGAATTCTATGAATCCTTAGAAATAATACAGTTCCAGTACTGAGGATGGAACATTCTCATTGTCCAAAGTAATTTCATTGTTTGCTTATTCTTTGTACTATATATGCTTACAGAAATGCAAGATGTTGTAGAACAATGGCCTGTTACGCATGCCACTTCCACAGGAACCTCAGGCTTTTTTTCATTATAGCTGAGGCTAAGATGGTATGATATAATATACCTGTGGCCTTTATACTGGTAGGTGACCTTTCTTATGCTACACGCTATCACTTGAAGAAGTATAGTTAATCCAAAGGAACTCGAAGATGGGGTGGGATTCTGTCTTCAATGTATCATTGCTGCTGAGAGACAGAGGAACTCTTTGGTATATTGATGATGGTACATTGTCTTCCTCAGTAAAAAGTAGAGAAGATGTAATTGCAAGACTGATAATTGTAAGGAGGTTTAGAAAATCACTGATCCAATAGATCATAATCTATTGGAACACATAAAAGGAATATTACATCAGAATGCAGAGACAAATCCAGATTTTCAAGATTTTAGAAGAATTTTTAGGTAGAAAATTTTCCTAGCAGTTGTTTTCATCCCATGAAGGAAAAAGCAGGAAAGCCTGAATGTAAATTTCCCTCTATCTTGCTAGTGTCAACCTTGTTTGGCTGAAAACAAGTTATTATGGAGTTGTAATGATAGATTACCTTCTAGTGCAGAAGGAGACTTCACAAGCATGATTTCTGATGTTTCCTTAATAAAGAGACCAGTCTTTGCTGAAGGCAGGCTAGAGTTATCTGAAGCTGAAAGAACTTTTAAGAAGATTTCCAGGCCATTAATTTCCACTGTTTAATAAATCTAGGTAGTAGGCACAGTACAATCTCATAAAGTATAATGCGTTGAATGGATCAAGAACTGGTTAACTGACTTAAAAATCAGTAGTTAATCATCAATATACAGAAGAATGGGGTTCCACAGGGAACAGGACACTGTCCATTGAGACATAATAAGGAAGTAATTATCTAATCACCAGCAATAAAACATGTGGAAGGCATAACATTTTTCACAATGGTAAATAATAATGAGAATGTAGATGCCCTAAAATAATCTGAATAGCTTGATAAACCAGTCATATCCAAATGAAGTATTTCTAATGCAGCTGGATAGAAAGCTATTAGTTTAATAATGGAATTTGCAGCTGCAGAATAAGTTTTTTTTTCCTATCAAGAAGAGTTTGAAAAGATCTAAGAGTCATAGTGGCAAGACAACTAGCTTTCAGAACAATGCTGTAGCAATAAGAAGTTATATACTTCTTGGAGAGAAAAGTTAATTAGAGTGCATGGTTGATTTTACCATGGTAGTATTATCAGGATATTCCCTATAGTTCTGCTCTCTAGATATTTTAAAAGAAGGATGAAAGTTAGGGAAAGTTCATGAAAAAAAGATTAGCAAAAATAATGGAAGCACTGGAGAAAGTGCCTTAAAGTGAAACACAGAACGTATCAAAAAGAAGATTGTAAGGTGATTTGATTACAGTATGTAAGTATCTTCACAGAAAAAAAAAAATACATTAAGTACTACAGAGCTCTTTTATCTGGTGGAAGACATCGTAACAAGAACCAGGAGTTGGAAATTGAAACTAGATATTCACTTTGGAAATAAGTTGTGCATTTTCATCAATTATGGAAGAAAATCTATCAATGCTAGTGACAGGTTTTCACATCTCTTGATAGCTTCAAATCAAGACTGGGACATTTTCTAAAAGCCTATTACATCCAGATATAGTGAAAAAGAAGAAAAAAAGGTTTTTTGCTTAATTTAAACCATCCAGATGAAATTTAAGGACAAGAAACTTTTAATGATTCAAATAAAATGGTCCTTTGTAAAAATCCCGTATTATTAACAGTCTTACAAAATTGCATCTTATATTCAAATTGATAAAGCCCACTTGTTGTTATGACAATATAGAGTGAGGGCATCACATTACAAACTTGCTCTCCAGATGATCAGTTTGTGGTATGCTGCTTCTTCAATGTCCTCAGGATGTTATAGCACTCTCAAGAGAAATGCTACACTCCATCAAAGAAAATCAAAGCACATTCTTGTTATTCTTAATTTGATGGGTGGATTTTAAGTAATGCCTTTCCCTTCCTCCTACTCATCATCACCTCAAGCTCATACTCTCCCTCTCTGACCCTTGATTTCTGGCTGCTTCTGATCTTAAAATTCCTTTGTCCCTGCCTTTTTTCCACTGGCAGGATTGAAAAGAATTTTCAGTCTCAAATGTTTCCTGGACTACCAAATTTTTCCCTGGCAAAAAGTAAGCTATTGACACTTTGTGATCTGTGCAGGTCTCAAAGACTGAAATTTATTTCTACTTTATTTAGGAAGGAAGTGACAAAAAATCTCCTAAGTTATTAAAATAGAATCATAGAATCATCTAGGTTGGAAGGGACCTTCAAGATCATTTAGTCCAACCATCAACCTAACTCTGACAAAAAAAACCATTACTAAACCCTGTCCCAGATAGGACTAGCTTTTTCAGTGTCTATCATGCACTTCAGAAAGATCTGAATTTTATTTCATGAATAACACCTCTGATTCTATTTGCCTCATGTTGCTGTCCGCCTTCTTGCATATCATTTACTCTAAAGGAGCGTGCAAGCACTCTTTAAAACTGAAGAAGAAAAGTAAAATAATGGTCCAGTTAGAAGTATCCCCAAAGGCAACATTGCCAGACATATAGCTGTGAAGGAGGCATCTCAGGAGATTTGATAATTCATCAAGAAAAAATGAAAATGTTTCATCAAGGCTATTTCTGCAGGGGTGTTTGCTATTTTGCTACTGATGACTCTGAACTGTTTTCACACTCCCACCCCTCCACAAGAAAACTTTAAAAAATCTTGGGTTCATCCTAACCTAAAAAACTCCTTTTTTCTATCATAGGGAGCCTATCAATGAGAGCATGTCCAGTTCTGCTCTATGATCCAGCCTTGGAGACAAGCTGTTTAGTCAAGAATGAAAAGACAGGCATCAAAAGTCGGTGATCTGTTTGAAGAATGGTTGTACTGAGTGCTGTGAGGTAAAGCAGGACATCTTTGATTAATCAGAAGATGCTGACAGGAACATGCTTTGAACTGAATGGAAATTTTTGAATGGAAAAATAAATTAAGCCTTGTTTGAAAGAAGTTGGTTTAAAGTCATTTTGATAAGATGATTTCACAGATTTTCAGAGAGAGATCCCAGGCTAGATTTGATGACATAGTAAAATCTACGCAGAGAGGTGGTGGAGTCTCTGTCTCTGGAGACTTTCAAAACCCACCTGGACATGTTCCTTTGCAACCTGCTCTAGGTGGAACTGATCTTGCAGGGGGATTGGACTAGATGATCTCCCCATGTCATTCTGTGATTCTGTTACTTTGGGATCTGTAATCCTACACTCAGGTTGCAGTTGGGTAGGCTATCAACCCATTCCTGGAAGGTGATAGCATGATACCCAGTGTCTATATGAGGCATGACAAGACATTGAGCAAGAACTGCATTCAATCAGTCTGCTATGTATAATATTGCCTGTATTCCTCTTTCATAACTATTTAAAGTGTAACTTCCCTGGAAATGTTCTGGAATTATTATTATTTTTTTAAAATGTTTCTCATTCCCAATTCTCCTTCCTAAATTAGCTATTGGTGAACTGACCTAACTTTCATTTTCTTAAATTTAAACACTACTTTTTGTTCTGTCCATCTAGACATGGAATACTTTCTTTCCATACCAACATGGAAGGTTATTGTCTTATCTTGATTAGTCTTCTCTAAATAATTCTAGTCCTCTCAATCTTTCTTTAATATCTTTTTTCAAATCTCAGTGCTTGCGTTAGTTTATCTAGTTGATCAAAACTCTTCTTGAGATATGACACCCAAAAGTGTGCCTTGAAGTATGGTGCAGTTCTGCATAACCATGCCAGAACAAGACAGCTTCCTGCATTTTCAAGATGACACTTCCATTTATTCCAATAGAACAGAACAGACGCTGCATCTATTTTTTGCAATGTATGATTACTTACGTTCGTAAGTCTCATGGTAATCCTTATTTTATAGACATGAAAAAAAAAAAAACCAAACAAAAACAAAAAATCCAAACCAAAACAAACCAAGAGGACTTGTTGGAGGCCACTTAGTGGAGAAAGGTCTTGAGTCCTATTCTGGTACTATAGCCAGTTATTCATGCTGGTTTAGAATATCCCTAGTTTCATTTTATTTTCAGAATATGTTTGCCCCATTGACATATGCACTTACAGTCTGTTTCTCCCCAACAGATCTGACTGCTGTAGACACGCTCTTTGGCAGACACTGCATCCTGCCCTCTCCCGTGGCATTGTGCATTGCTACAGATCACTCCTAGGGAGCTCGTAATAAATCATTCAGATATTTCCCCAAATATCAGATTACAAAGAATAAATACTAAGAAGATTTCATCTAACAAAAGGACCCCCTGAGATGTACAAAAAGAAATAGTTTGAGTCTGGAGATAGTATAAATTATTTCAGTGTGTCCACAGCTATACACAAAAGCATTTAGCAGCCTATATGTCATTCCTATAGGTCTAATGTTGCAGGCTGATGTGATTTTTGCTGTGGTCTGGAATGTGACCTCTACTCTAATTTTTTGTAATTTACTTTAAGATCATTTATATGTGAAAATAGAAGAGATGGAAGTTCAGGGTGTAGGGAAAAATATATTTAACATTTTGTCAAGTGTCATCCTCTATAATCCTAGGATTTTTTGTGAACATCTTTCTTCAGATAAACTCTGCCATTCTAGCCTAACAGTGGGAAACAAAAGAGCTGAAAAGCCTGAGTGTTTGCTAGATAGTTGCAGTATCTCATATATTTAAATGTAACTTATTAAATTATAGGGGATGATTTTTTTCCTATTGCAGATGATACAGTAAATGGAGACAGAGAAGACAGCAAGAAGTTATGAAAAAAATTCATCAACTTCCTTTCCTCTATCCACTGGAACTGGGGAGAATTTTTTTTTCTTTGTTCCTTTACACTAATTAATTGTCTGCGTATTTGGGTAATGATTCACCAGTGTTCATGAAAATTTGAGTAAAAAAATTTAGATATTTCTAAGATAGAGTTCCAGGGAACAACTGCGGTTCAAATCAGTGCTACAATAGAAAAGATTTTATCACAGTGATTAGGCTGCTATTCTGGACTGTAAAAGAGGATGTCAGTTTCCTAAAATTAAACATTAAGGGGCAGTTTGGATGTGCCAGGTTATCCACCATATGTCTATAGCAATTCAGGGAAGCAGCTGGGGGGAAGTCAAACAGTGAATGAAACCAAAATAGATGTGCAGGAGAGACACCTGAGCAAAAAACCTTGTGAAGTCCTGACCTAGTTCAGCTTTAGCCTGCCAGGGAACCCCTTTCACTACACTTTGACATAGCTAGTCTCCTATTTGTGAAATTGTGGACATCTCAAGTAGGAAAGATCTCCATTTCAGAGCAGTCGGGTAAAGAGATATATGTGCAGAATGAACATCTCCAACTTCAAATTGAGCAGTGAAGGAACTTGAAACTTTTTCCCATAATAATTGTGCTGCTGATGGCTGTCCTCCAGTGTCCTGCAGTTTCTCTCTTTATTTTATCCACTATAATTTAAATTTCAAAAGGCTTTGATTTAATCCTAATGTCAAACAGGAACAGTTTTTGAATAGTCAGGAGTTGGTTTGCAATGGAAAAACTGTTTACCAATCTACTCAAATTCAAAAAGGCTGGCAAGTACAAACAACAAAAGATGAATATTTAGAGGTACATACCATATACATTTAAAAAAATATTAACTATGTTAAATCAACTACAAGTTTATTCTATAGGCCTTTGTAGCATCAAGGCTATCGTTAGATAATAATGTGAAATGTGTGAGGAAGAAACCACACCGAACCATAATTATTAATACCTATGGTGATGGTATGATAGTATCTTGGAAACCTTGCTGTGCTCAAGGTTTCTGCAAAAATACAGTCCCTGCTCTGAAGAGCATAATCTAAATAGATCAGAGTGGCAGTGGAAAAGTAGCTTTGTAGATGGGACAGAGCTCTGTGCTGTTGTTGAAAAAAATAATCAGCATATGTTATTCATTGTCTAATACTGCATTTGCAGAATCACACTGCACTGACAGTTTCTGAGATGACATCATGAGCACAGTTTCAACACTGGTATGTTTTTGCTTCTGTTTTTCTTTCCCTCCTTGTGGAAAGCATTTGCCTGTGTCTAAATGCTTCCTCTGGTTGACTAGTATCGTGTTTCATGTTTTCTCAATACTTTCTAATAGTATCCAGCAGTGACTTTATTTCAGTCTCTCTGTATATATGTTACCTGGTGTTATTTTTATATCTGACTTCATATTATTGTTTACTGCTATGTTTCTAACGTCATCTCTTTGTTTTGTCTCTGTTTCAACTGTGTTCAATATTCCCTTCCATGTAATATCAGCCTGATTATCACTGAATTCCATGAATATGCTCTTTGTTCTTTTAGATCATTAAAGATTAGAAATAAGATGAGACATCACAGAGACCTCATTTCTTCAGTAAAAGCCTTCCAGCAAATTCACATTTTGCCATTGCTCATTAGCCTCTGTTTATATTTCTTCAGCCAGCATGCAGTCCAAGTGAAATTACCTAAGTACTGTTATCTGAGTAAATAATGTTATGTATTTTGCAACATTTACTCACTACCAAGCATGTATGCCTAGATAGCATTCTTTATACTGAAGATAATTGTGGTCAAATAATTTGGAGTGAAAGTAGGATTACTATTTCATCACAATGCTACTCTAGTATAATATTTTTTGCGTATTTTATCCACGCAAGACATAATAGTAGCAAAATGTAAGCATACCATGCACATGTGCTAATTTTAAATATTATTCTGTAGATCTACTGAGCTACATAAAGATATTATAGAATTACAACATATTTATTGACGTAGCTGTTACAGCATTATTATTGCCACAAAAGAAAATATTTTCAGTTTGTATGCTCTTAGTCTTCTGGTACGTTTTCCAATTTATGCAGACAATTTTCCATCCTTATGTATTTATTGTCAATGTAATAGTCTAAAGACACAAATCTCTACAAATATACACACAGGCATGTAGAGATACACACAAAGATGTAGGTACCTGGTTTTGTATATATAGATATACTGTGTATGTATTTGTATATACATATATACTGTGTGTATGTATTTATAATTAATGTATCTGCTTTTATATGGATTTTTTTTTATATTTAAGATATAAAATATATCTGAACATTTATTTAAAATATTTTTGCTAATTTGTACATCTGCATGAAGGCTGTGAGTTATGATGCTATTTTCATAAGTGTTATGCTGACTTCCAACAAAAGTTTCAGTAATTTCCAGTACAGCTGTTCAAAATCTGACTTGTTACCTTTCTTGCATTCATAACACAGTTACCAATACAAACACTAATTGCATCCAGTTTCCTGAGCTCTTAGTACTGTTGCATTTCAGAACAATTTCATTATATCTCTAGGAAGCTGATGTAATAAAATTAACAACTAAACAGTCACCCTTCATTTATTGCCTTTTAAGGATAGTTTTAATAATCTGAGAAAAAAAAATGTGATCAAGTTTATAATCAATTATGGGGTTTATCTTAGTGGCAGGAAAAGGTTTTATTCTAGCTAAAAAGAAAAGAAACGCAAAACTTGTGCCACAGGGTTGGGCTTGCTTCAAATTGTTCAATATGGGATTACAGTGAGGTTAAAAGATGAGGGGAGTTCCCAGGAGAGCAAAGGCATCCTCATTTTTCATTGTCATATCCCATTAGAGCTAAATGACATGAATTCAACAGTAATGGGGATTTCTTTGGGCAGGTATGCAGCCTGTAGAAAGGCATCCAGTAGTATTCTTTAGAGATCAACTTAGCAGTGCCAAAGTTTCAGGTACTGAAAATTCCAGCTTGCTTCATGTGCTAAACACACACAGACAGGCATCCAAAACTACTAGTCCTACTATTTGGACAACTATCTACAGAAATACATGGAACAGAAGGAACAGGGAAGGAACTGAAGGAGCAGTTGTATAAGCAAATGGAAACAGAATTTGATAGGCAACTGGATAAAGACACAGACTGAGTTACTAGTTTCAATCTCCATATTAATAGACATGGAGAATTTTATTTGCAATGACTTCTTAAATTATTTATAGGATGAAATTAGCAACAAAGCTGAAACACATAACATAAAAAATATCGCTAAAGTAGCTTCCAGAGTGGCTATTACTGCAAAAACATGCCAAATTATTGAATAATAGCACTTTCCTACATTAAACACATAAAATATCACAGTTTAAATTATTAGCTTACATGGTTTTGAATTACACTAGCTGTCAGCTTAAATAATAAATGTAGATGAATACAAATTACATTATAGTACAATCGAGATAAGTGACAAGTATGTTTTACTAGGGAGGTTTTTAGGGGGAGGAGTATAACCGGAAATCTTTTGTGTCTAAGAATAAGCATTGACCTCCAGCCACTTCAGTCCTAAATATCTTAGCCATCTCCACATTCTACTGTTGCTTATCTTAGATGGCTTCCACATACCCAGGGTGATATTTATTATGCTCAGATTTGCATGAGGTGAAAAGTCTAGTCAGCAGCAGAATATGCAATAAATTGAGTCAGCAGTATTCATCCTAAAACGTCCTATCAACCCTTTGAATCATGTGAGTGTAATGCTATCTTTTTTGAGAAAGCTCCTATGACCACATATAGCATGATCATAGGCTTCAAGTATTAACTAACATGTCAAAGAGAAAAAGAAAGTAATATGGAAAACAAAAGTGGTATGCAATAGTGGGTTCAATATGCGCTGCATGGTGAATTTCTGCTGTTTGACAACTGTAAATACCATGAGTTAAAAGAGCTGAGAAAATCAAGAAATAGCACTGAAACTGAAGTGGTGGGGTGAAAGAAAAGAGCTCTTTCACGCAGGATCAACACAGAAGATTTTCAGTTGTAAGAAAGGGAGATTATTAACACCTCCGTTTACTACCTGAAGAACAAGTCTCTCTGTAATATTTAAAAGCTTATACATTTAGTTTTAAGATACTGATTAAAAGTTTCATTACCTTGCAAAAATCAAGCTAATCAATCAAAGGAAATGTAGAGAAAAAGAATGAAAATTAACAAATAATTATTAGTGATGATGTCTAATCACACATAATTCTTAAATCACTACTTTGAGATTTAGGTGTGAAGGTTACTGGATACATACAAAGTGCTTTATAAGTTTGGAGTGTGTATTTGATTCCTAACTACTTACCATCCTTGAATAATATCCACCCATACTGAAGATCAGAGTTCATTTGCATTTTAATAACTTACTAGTAGTGATTTACCAGTCTGTTTATACAGCACCTGATCCAGGTGTCATTAAAATAAGTATGAAAACTTAATTACTTTAATGGGACTTGGATGATCTCCGAGGTGATAAGGAGCAGTGCCACCTTTTTAGTCTTCTGGTACACTTCCCTGAGCAGCAGAGATGCCCAAGTAACTTTCTGCCAGTAAAAGTGACAATTTCACCATTCATTCCCCTGCTCTTGTCTGCAATGTTCCCTCCCTTGTGTTACATGGCTTGGAGGATACCTTGCTGAGCCAATTCTATTTATCAGCTTGGCGAAAAGCTGATAAGCTACAGTTGGTCTACAGTTTTGTTAGCATTTTTGCTGAGCTACTGAAATGAAGCAACTCACAAAAGCCTCAGCTAAATGTCAAGGTGAGCTGAGGAAGGACTGTGCAGACAAGACTGAGGAACTGGAAAAACAAGATGGAGGAGAACTCCCTCTTTTTTAATTTGTGATGTGCCAAGTTAGTTCACTCCAGCTAGTGGAAGTATTTCTGAAGGCACTCTTTCATATTACTAATGCTTTGATGCAAGATCTGGATGAGGTTCTCTTCTTCCATCTCTCCAATCCCATCAGTGCTATGGATTCAGAGACATTAGCCCATGCTCTGAATTAGAACCTGGAAGAAAAAGTTGTGGTTCAGCAATGCTTAAATCTGGCATGAATTTTTCAGCAAGATGGATTAGTACCACATAAGTGAAGTGCACATTTGGTACAAACTAACTTTTCCAGTTCAGATTCACTAAACAAAAATCAGTGGGGAAGCTTGTTACAAGCAGACATTGTGCCTGTTTTCCTTCTGCCAGCAGTAAACCAATGTATAAACATAAACCCAAGAAAAACTCCTTGCGGCCTTTTAATTCAACACTAATGCAATCAAGAATCTGTCTAAGCCTCCCAGGTGATCTGAGAATATATAAACCTAACATGAACAACAGAGTAATCATGGATAAAGCATTTCTCTCTAAATCAGTGAATGTGGCTAGATGGTTCAGTACACAGCAGCACAAGCGGCTGATTTAACAAAGAGAATGTACAATACTGGGGAAGGAGGGAAAACTAATGGTGAACAAAAAGGGAAAAGAAATACACTGTTTGGAATGTGATGATGTACCACTATGCTTTGAACATATATCCTTTTCTAGGTCTACGTTACCTTATGAACGTCTCCAGCTGCTTATCATTGCCTCTGTCTGCCCTGACTCCAGGGCAGAATTTACCATCACTCTGATATGCTAGCTCTGCTGCTGCCAAGACAGTTTCAGAGTGTTCTGTCTTAGGAAAAATCTTGTATTCAAACCCATGAACTTTACCTACCTCACTTTGACTGCAATTTTGACATAAGCAGCTCTGCTGAGAAGTTTAAGGGAGTGATAATCACTAGCAAGGAAAGCTGGCAATGAGCAGCTGAGAAAGTAACTCTTCCACCTGTTTGCAAAGTGCACGTCTGCCTGAACACTTGCAGGTTAAGATAGCAGCATCATTGACTACTGCTTTACAACAGCATCTCTGTAACTATGTTTTGGTATGTGTGTAAAGGTAAGAAATTCCTTTCTCTCTGACAATCCTGGGTGATTTCATTTGGACTCAGTACTGGCAAACAGAGCACTGAGGACAGCTTTTGGATCCATGAATGCTCAGTGAAAGGCATTGCCAATGTTGTCACCAAACTGATAAGTAACTGGAATATATACCAGTTCACTTATTCATCAGCCCAAAAGAAGAGAAATGGAGAGGCAATCTTTATCCAGAATAAGAAAGGATTGATTAAGATATCAGTAAGAGGTCTGTTTTTCTATGCTGGAAGGTTGAATGTCCATGCTTCTGTGTTAGAACAGTTCAGGTTTTCATCTACGGCTGAGAAGATGTTGTTTTGCTCATACTCCAAACAAAAATAATCCAATCAGATAAGTAAGGAAGAGTTAATAATTTACTTATCATTCTTCCTGATCAAATCTTATAGCCAAAAGGGACCTCAGAAGTTTCTTTAGTCCATGCTCTGCCTCAGAGATGTCTATCTTTACCTAGATCTTTCACTTTTGTCTAATTTGTTCTTCTAGAGTTCATCTGATGGAAATTCCCCAAAATCTCCACACAGTCTTCTCCAGTTTGATAATATTTTATTGTTAGGAATAAGGCAGGGGTGTGGGGGAGGCTTCCAAATATGTAATCCAGTAAGCAAAAGTTCCATGCTTGAGGAAGAAAAATTCAGATTTTCATCTTCTCCTTTGCCACTTTTCCAAGATATTGAGGGCACTGGAAAAGGAAGGGTTTTATTTCACTCACATTTGTACTAACCCAACTACTGTTACTAAAACTTTGACAATGAGATGCATCAAATACAGGCTTAGCTATACAAAGCGTTAGGCTGCATAAGAGAAGTTTCTGCCCTATTCACAGGCACCATTCAGCTATTTAATTTTTTGTTTTCTTTTTCTCTTTTCTGTAGAACTCCAATAAATCCTCCTTTTGTTCACTTAGAAATGAAAGTGGCTGTGAGAGAGGGATGTTCTTCAATGGTATTCTGAGAGGAATTGATCTGTGTCCTCTTAACAGGCAGAATAGTACATCCATAATCTAAAGTAAAAAAACATCATTTGTAATCAAGTCAAAATCCCATTCTTTCAAAGATCCTATTGAATTTTAGAAATTTCTTTTGGATTATAAGAAAGAGATTACCATATTTTGTTGGACAACTGACCAAAGCATCGATCCTGAGTATGTGACTCAGGTGTCACTTTTTCTGTGGTGAAGAACTTCTCATATCAGATCCTTTTTTCAAGACAGAAGATCAGAGACTTGAATTTGTATTTCCTCTATCCTGATCCAGTGCATTAATCAAGAGATTTAAAAGTGTGTGAACTTATTTCTCATCAGATGTGACTACTGAGTGCTATATAAAACTTTTTAAATTTTTTTTTATTGTTCCCAAACTGAAAGCTCCAGTACAATTAAAAAAGATGTAAGAAATCATATCTTTTAAATACTTTCAAAAAGGCATTTTATTTGGTTTGATGGGCACAAAATATTTTGAAGGTTAAGAAATCATTGCAAAATGAAAGTGTCATTCTCTGGACAATTGCATTAAGAATTTAAGATTAAAATATATACATAATAATTAAATAATATTTAAATAATATGTTAAAAGTTTTTACAAACAACATAGCCAGAAATCATGAGTTACAGATGTTTACCATTTCTTCAGATTTGTATGGTAAACTTGTTACATTTCAATCATTTGGGCACAAAAATCGAAAGCAAGCCAAATGTATATGAGGAGCAATAGCTCAAGCTCACATTTTTAAATAAAAGCGGATCAGCTGTTGTTGAGAAGGTGCTGTTTTGCCCATGTTCCAAACAAAACCCAGAATTCTTGAGAAGAACCAGTGTATTTGACAATATGTCATTATAGGGGGAGGAAATAGTTTACAGGGTGTTATATTTACCAAGTTCTACAGTCTTTAGCAAAAGCACTGTGCAATTCTCCGAAGTTGAGTTGAGACTGATTTTTTTTCCACCTACTTCTCACAAGATTTGATCCTTGCTAAACACACTTCATCCCCTCACAGCTCTTAGTGCACATAAATCACCACCACGCTAAGACTCCCAAAGCCTGTTGTGCTTTCAGTGTGTAAAAGATGGTTTCCCAATCCCATGCTACACTAGAGACTTTCTCGTATTACTGCTCTGCTTGTTCAACTGAACAGGAAGAAAGAAGAGGCTGCATTTAAGAAAAGCTACGAAATAAGATTAGAAAGAAGAGAGAAGGTAAGGGAGAAAGACTAAACATAGGGAAAAACAGGAGCAACCAGATAGGAGAGATGCACACAGGGATGAAAGGGAAGAAGAGAGAGAGTTTAGAAGCTAGAGCTTGTGAGCTGGGGAACCATGACAAAGAGCCAAGAGAATAATTGTGGAATAAACCACCAGCAGAGGCTGAGGAGATTGGTATGAAAACAGGGAAAATTGTGTGGTAGTAAACACAGTACATGTGTAACTGTTAGACCATACTTCCTGCTGGACATGAAAATCACAGAATCACAGAATCACAGAATCTTAGTGGTTGGAAGGGACCTTTGAGATCATCGAGTCCAACCACATTAAAAAAAAAAAAAAAAAAAAAACAAAACAACAAAACAAAACACACACAAACAAACAAAAAAACACAACACAAAACCAAACAAACAACAACACCCCCCCCAAAAAAAAAAAAAAAAAAAAAAAAAAAAGCAAGCAGCATCCATCAACTAAACCCCACACACAACACCCCACCACAAACCAACAATCCCGGGCACTAGAGCATGCCCTGAAAATGAATATGAATGAATATATTATTTTCACATTTCAGTATTTCTTTTCTATCTGAAAAAGATAGTCATATTTACTGCTTGAGGTAATGTTTTGTGACAAAGTTTTTTTTTCCTAATACATAAAAAATGGTCTGCTTCACCAGAAACATCCCAAAACTATATTCTCAAATCATTTGGTCATAAATAAAAATAAGTGAAAAAAAAATGAGAAATAAAATATCATTTTGAAGCTGGATCAAATGCTATGTTTTGAATTAAAGCAAACCTTACACATGAAATGAAGCACTCCAAGGGTGCCCTTCACCATCGGAATGATTTTTGTTTTGTTATACAACAATGAAAGAATTTAATTCTGCATCAGAAAGAGCATTGCCAGCATGTTGAGGGAGGTGATCCTCCATCTCTACTCACCACTGATGAGGCCACATCTGGAGTACTGGGTCCGGTCCTGGGCTGAGAGATATGGGGATACTCAAGCAGATCCAGCAAAGTGCCACTAAAAGAATTAGGGGACTCAAATATATCTTATCAAAGGAAAGGTTTAGACAGTTGAGGATCCAGGGGATCTCATCAATGTTTACAAATACCAGGGAAGAGGGTTTGAACAGAGGGAGCCAGGCTCTTTTCAGTGGTGCCCAGTGACAGCACCAGAGGCAGTGAGCACAACCTGAAACATGAAGTATCTGTCCAAACTTCAGAAAACACTTTTTTACTGTGAGGGTGACTGAGCACTGGAACAGATTGTCCATAGAAGGTGTGGTTTCCCCATCCTTGGAGATAATCAAAAGCCATCTGGATGTAGTCCTGGGTGACCAGCTCTAGTTGGCACCGCTTGACCAGGGTATTGGATCAGGCCTCCAGAGGTCTCTTCAAAACTCAGCTATTCTGTGGTTCTGTGATTCTATAATTTTGGATGATAGCTTTTACTTCAAGCTTGAGGTTAAACAACAAACCAATGAAAGATGAAAATCAGCTTCTCAAAGCAGACTTCTATTACATTTAATGCTGAATTAGTTTTGGAGTTAAGTGATCAATATTGCCTGCTTTATCCTCCTGATAGGGGATGATACTGTTACCAAGAAAGTAAATTTCATTATTTCCAAAATTTAGGTTTAAAAGGGAAGAAAAACCCCTCATGTTTCAAACAATGATATGACTAGAATATTTAACTCAAATAACCATTTCTCAAGTTACAGAATGCCTTTATCGCAGTTTCCAGTGCAATTTTAAGTCAGCTCCTTTATGATACATTCTATTTGGGTAATGTATGAAATGCTCCTTTTTAAACAGAGTTCCTAGCTTACCAAAGGTTCAGAGAAAGCACTAAAACCACAAGAAAGTATTAAATGTACTGACCTCATTGAGTCCAGTAATCTGTGAGTACTGTTATTATTAAATAAATATTCTTTTAATAACCTTTTCTTTTTTGAAGCTACTGTATTCTACAGCTGAGCAAACCCTGCATTTCAGTAAAGGAGTAATAGAGTAGGTTTCTTGTCCTCTTCCAAGGTAGTACCAGAAAATTACATTTGATAAGCAGTTTTATTACTTGCAGTCATTTGCATTTGGAATGTGTAGAGAGCTGAGGAGATGGAATGAGAGTACCGGGTGGTCGAATGGCCACCCACAATCGTATTCTCTAAAAGATTTCTAGTTTTAAGGTTTCTTTTGTCACATAATCAGTTTTTTCTAGACACTCACATGAGAGTGTCCAGAAAAATGCCCTTAAGACCTGTCAAGTCTATAACATAAAATGTAATAAGAATTTTGGACATTCCTGGTAATGGGAAACCTTACAAACCTCTTCCAGAGGTACCTTGGTTGTCTACCAAAGGCATTAACAAGTAACCTTATCCATGAATTTTTGAGGCAGCCATTTCTGCGAGGACAGTTCCCTTATTCAAGTTTGCAAACTGTATCTGGCTTGATTCGTCTCAGCGTAACTCAACAATCACATGGACAGGTTGGTCTCAGATAGGTTACAAGTTCTATCTAATTTCTTCACACAGTCCAGTTTTCTCTGTCAAGTGATTAAAGGACACTAGTATATGAAGCTAAGAAGGAAGGGAACTCATGTTTCTTTATGAAAGAGAAGATACAGAGTGCAACTGTATCTTAAAATTCTGTTTTAAACATAATTTTTCAATGAGGGAGGTAGAATATATACAGTGCATGAGAGAGCATAACGGCACTTGAAACTAAAACAAAAGGTAACTGCATCTGCTTTTTTTTTTTAAGCATTAGGAAAAATTAGGTAATGAAATGATATCCAGAGAGAAAATTGAAGTCTACTTGTTGAAACTGCTTGACAAAAGATTATATTAAATTTTAGGAGTACATATACTTGTCTATATATGTTTGCATGTGTTTATGTGTTCACATACACATACTCCTCCAGAAAACAGACTAACAGTGAAAAAAAATTTTCTATGTGCAAAAAGATTGAAACAGATGACTGAAGAGGTCTTTTCCAGTCATATCAACTGAGTCATTCTATGATTAGGAATAAAAATATAAATAAAAAGTGCATACAGTATGAGTTGTTTATGCAAAATCCAGGCTCAGAACTCATTAACATATTTGCAGTGCTTATTTGAACAGACTGCAGTAAATTGCATTTTTAAAAATAGTTCATATAGATTCCACCAATAAATGGCGCAGACAAAACCCTGGTTGTCAACATCAGGTAAGAGAAACCTGTCTAAACTAAAATAAATATATACAAAAATAAATATGATTGCATGGGAGAAAAAAGTCTCTTCTCCCTGAAGATTTCTCAGAGTAGCCAAGAAAGATTAAATGTGTAACTGAAACTGAGAGAAAGGAGAAAGATTTCACACAAAGATGTTATGTGGGTGTGACAGGGAAATATAAATTGCTTATTTAACTGAGGAATAAGATCAATATAGGAAGACTAAATAACCTTTTTTAAAAAAAAAAAAATGTATAAATTTATAACCTTGATAAGAGACACGTATGCACACACACCTGTTATTATTTTTATACTATTCTTATTATTACCTATATTTTACCCAGTAAAAACTGGCATTTAATACTTTATTGCATATATTGCAGGGATCAGCGAAGGCTAATAGAATAAGAATTTTTTTTCCATTCTGCATGAGGATAACATTGATACACAGCCCCTGTATGTGACACAGCCAGTCTCCAGACATCTTCCTCTCTCTAAGGCAATTTAGTGTGGAGTTCAGGCTTCAAAACAAGTTGACAATCCCAGCAAATCCTAGCCCTTCCTATACGTGTGAACATTCTACCTGCCCAAAGAAGAATGTAGTAATACAAAATTATTTAATACCTTGTGCAAATAACATTGTTCTTGATCTGCTTATTGTATCAAGTTTGAAAACTGAAATAAAATTCATGAGGGTTTGGTTTTTTTAGTCTTTTATTTTTCCTCCTGTTTTCTCCTCTTTTTCAGTCTGATTGTTAGTGCCTGCTTCTCTGAGGCAAGGTCTTTGAACTCTCATGAGTTCCAGCTTGCAGGTGAAAATTATAATTCCCACTTTTTGTTTAAATAGAGAAATTTACTGAACCCCAGTGGCTGAAGTTTTACACCTTGACGTCTTTACCAAATGAGAGAAGCCTACAGTAAAAAAATGGAGTAGAAGCAAAAATAAGACAATAAAACTCTATAATTACTATTATCAGGAAATCAAAGCATCTATTTTCTTTTTTTTTCCCTTTGTTCTTTTACCCTAAATAACAGCATCCATAATTGTTTAGCTACAAGGTTTACTTCAAAGATTAGTAACTTATGACTGCAGTTCTAAAGAGACCTAACCGTCTAATTTCTTTGCTTTAAATAAAAGGCTATATTGACAAACCATGAATGCATTTTATTAAGCCTTGCTAAATTTCCATTAGTTCTCAGAGCTATAGATTTCACTCAACTTAAAATGAAAAATCATTACCCTCTGAAAAAACATTTCATTGCTTAAATATGTAATTAATATGTGACTCAAAATTCCTTGAATCAATCAGCCAAAGGTGAGAGTGTTATTGAGGAGTGATCTGAAGGCATATGAATATCTGAGAGAATACTGAGCTTTTGCAAATAACAATATAAAACACATCCAAGTGATCTAAACAACCAGTGCAAGCACGAAAAACACTGATTTTATCTTGCTGTCAGTGCTAACTATAAAATATTGTGGAATATTTTGTCCCGATCCCGAATGGTGCCACGACATATTGTGATTCTTAGGTAGGTATCTTTTATTTTAGTTTGATTTCACAAATACATGTTCGTATCACTAAACTTCAATATCCCTGGGCTTAGAAAGAGAAACATTGCCATTAGTGTGTCAAAGTGAGAATTCCAGGTGATTAGTGTCAACCACTTAATAGTACCACTGGATGTCAATGAATTGCATGAAGCACAAAGCAAATATTAATAATTAATATTTTAATTAACTGCCATGATTAATGAGTTCCATGTAGATCTGTTTTTTAATCTTGTGTGGAGATAGGAAATGTGAGTCAACGTTCAGCGTCCAAGTCCTCAGGCTAAAGCACAGAACTTCCAGCTTATGAGACTACAGTGGCTACAAATCGAACTCTTCAGACTCAGAGTTGTTTCAAGGGTTGGGGAAACTTGGGAATGTTTCTAAACACATAAATCTGGATATTTGCCAGTAAACAAAGAAATATGTATATCTCCAAGGATTTAAATGCAATTCTAGCTATAAAATTAAGATGTATTTTGCATAATGCAAGGTACAGCAGAGACTTCTTGTATGGGGATGTTCAAAAGTAATATGTCAAATTGAGACCCACTGTAAAAATTCATTTGTTGTAATAGATTTCTAAAATGTGGTACTTAAAGAAGACAATGCTCCTAGAATTAACAATTAATCTTATAAGAACACAAATAACACAGTGGAAAGTATTTGAATATTTTGAATAAAAATATATAAAAATATCATATCACCAATGGACATTAAAATAGAACGGATTCCTAATCTTGCCAGGATGACTTTCAGCTCCAAGAAAGCAAATAAAAGAGCAAATGAAAACCCTTTTTGTGGTTGTCTTTGTAAATATTATTACTTGTTTCATTATATGGCCAGCTTTTAGAACTATGAGAAGCTCAGCTTTCAAAAACAGAAAAAGAGTTTTTTCACATTGTGACAGTAAATAAAAAGCTTTAAAAGTGTTTGCAGAGCAGTATAAAGGTTCAAATTTCAATAAGGAAACACAAGAACAAAATATGCTCCTTCTCAGGTAAACTGAATTACATCTTCATTATAATGTATTTACACAATGTGTATCTACTCATTGTAATTCATGATATATTTATTATAATCTTGATAATTTGGGGAAAGAGGGCCAACCAATTATTATGGATCATTTTAACTGAAAGGGGGTAGATTTAGATTAGATATTAGGAAGAAATTCTTTACTGTGAGGGTGGTGAGACACTGGAACGTTGCCCAGAGAAGTTGTGGATACCTCCTCCCAGGAAGTGTTGAAGGTCTTAATTATTTAAATTTATTTAGTCTGAACATATTAAAAAGAATTGTTTAAATGATATTGTGTGGACACAGGATAATTTTTAGTTTTATATTACATCAAAGGAAAATATTAATGCTTGCTAAGTTTCATATTTGTTGTATCATTCTAAGTATACATTTGGATCATGTTATGTAAATTTTAATGTGTCTTAAATAATATTATTTTGCATATAATTAATATGCATTAATTGCATATAATTAATATGCATATAATTAACATGCATTGGATTGACTGGGTAAGAATGAAAAGCACATCAGATTTTTGCAGATAGTAGCTATTTCAGACACAAGTTAAATTAATTTTATCTCATTGCACTTCATGAAGAATCAAAATATACTTTCATCATGAACTAAATAGGTACCAATTTCATGTTATTGATAACCGTTAAGATTTACCAATAATTTTTGTCTTTTGATTTTCAGAAGTTCATTACATGGACTCCCAAAAGAGGACAAGAAGTTTAGACAAGGTACGGTGTCTGACAAATTAAAAATTGTGAATGTGGTTTCTCCTTACGAATGTGCATATACATATGTTCTGTTTGGGAAAAAAAACCCTAAATTTATCCTGTTGAAACCCATGTTCATAAATAAAGTATTTCAATGAGAAAAAAGTCTACTAGCTTAAGCACATCTCGAGGACATAGCTGAAATCCAACACCAATAATGGAGACGGTGATTGGGTATATACCGTTAGGTTACCTGATTAAAGGCTAAGCAAATTATGCAGGAAAGTAAGGATCAGAGGAGCAAAGGCAGCAGAGGAATCTTACTAATGGGTTAAGTGAAAATGGTGCATTATGTAGCAGCTGCACCTGAAACCTTCAGAAGAGAATGATTAGACCATTATCATGGTGTGAAACCCATCAAGATGCTTCAGGAGAACTTTGTCCCCTGATTGCCAAGTAAACTAAGGGGGGGTTATTGCCTAAAGGAACGTAGGACTTATTTTTGAAAGCATGGGCAAAATAACTTTGGGATATAAAATTAATATATATATAATCCCAAAAGAATTCAGGATAGAGCAGAGAGAATTTGGAGATCATTAAAAGCTTATTATAGGATGATTTAAGGAGGCTGCGGAAATGTGGATAATTTATTACAGGATGCTTGGGGGAAAGGACCAAAGGTAAGGAAAAGGAAAGATCAAGGTGAATCGGAGGAAAAAAAGAGTTTGGAAAAATGAGGGGGGAGGGGGGAAGGGGGAGGAAGGGAGAGGAATAAAACTGGATGGGTATGTTTAGGCAGGCTGCTGGTCAGTATGCTTGTTCAACCAACCCCACATCTAATCGTTTCAGTTTATCCTATCTTCTTATTAAACCTTAACTCTGTGTGAGTGCCCTCTCTGTTCTAACCCTAAGTGAACACTAGGTGGCTTTGCCAACAAGGGAACATGAGTGCGAAGGCCTCGGAGGTCTAGGGGCCACCCGTCAGGGTGGTTGGGGAAGGCCAACAAGGCGGATATCATGGTGGGAGTTTATTACAGACCCCCAAACCAGGATGTAGAAATCGATGAAATATTCTATCAGCAACTGGCAGAGCTCTCGCAATCACCCACCCTTGTTCTTGTGGGGGACTTCAACTTCCCAGATATCTCCTGAGAATATAACACAGCAGAGAGGGAACAATCCAGGAGGTTCCTAGAGTGTGTGGAGGATAACTTCCTCATGCAGCTGGTAAGTGGGCCAACCAGGGGAAGCGCCCTGCTGGACCTGCTCCTTGTGAACAGGGAAGAACTTGTGGGGGAAGTAAAGGTTGGAGTCTGTCTAGGGCACAGTGATCATGAGATGATTGTGTTCTTGATCCTTGGAGAAACAAGGAGAGGGGTTACTAAATCTGCCACCTTAGACTTCCGGAGGGCAAACTTTGACCTGTTCAGAAGACTGCTAGACAAAATCCCTTGGGAGGATGCCCTGAAGGATATAGGAGTCCAGGAAGGATAGACATACTTAAAGAAAGAAGTCTTAAAGGCACAGGAGCAGGCTGTCCCCCTGTGCTGAAAAACAAGTAGGCGAGGAAGGAGACCAGCCTGGCTAAATAGGGACCTTTTGCTGGATCTCAAAAACAAAAAGAGAGTCTACGACCTTTGGAAGAGGGGGCAGGCCTCTCACGAAAACTATAAAGAGGTAGTGAAGCTATGCAGGGATAAAATAAGGAGAGCCAAAGCGCAGCTGGAGCTCAACCTAGCTACAGCTGTTAAGGATAATAAAAAATGTTTCTATAAATTCATTAACAACAAAAGGAGGATTAGGGAAAATCTCCCTCCTTTATTGGATGCAGAGGGAAACATAGTCACCAAGGATGAGGAAAAGGCTGAGGTGCTCAACGCCTACTTTGCCTCAGTCTTTAGCAGTGGACCTAGCTGTTCCCTGGACACCCAGCCTCATGAGCTAGGAGACAGGGAGGGGAAGCAGAATGAGAGCATCACAATTAAAGAGGAAGAGATCAGTGACCTGCTACACCTATTGGATGCACACAAGTCTACAGGACCGGATGGGCTACACCCAAGAGTGATGAAAGAGTTGGCTGACGTGCTCGCCAAACTGATTTCCATTATTTACAGGAAATCATGGCTAACTGGGGAGGTCCCAATGGACTGGAGGGTGGCAAATGTAACACCTATCTACAAGAAAGGCAAAAAGGAGGATCCAGGAAACTATAGACTTGTTAGCCTGACCTCGATACCAGGGAAGGTCATGGAGCAGGTCATCTTGAGTGCCGTCACAAACCATATAATGGGCAACCAGGGGATCAGGCCTAGTCAGCATGGGTTTATGAAAGGCAGGTCCTGCCAGACGAACCTGATCTCTTTCTATGACAAGATGACCCGATTTTTGGATGAGGGAAAGGCTGTGGATATTATCTACCTGGACTTTCAAAAAGCATTCGACACTGTTCCCCATAGAATTCTAGCAGAAAAACTAGCTGCACATGGCCTGAGCGAGCATACGATCTGCTGGATCAAGCACTGGCTGTCTGGACGGTCCCAAAGAGTGGTGCTCAATGGAGTTAAATCCAGCTGGCGACCGGTGGTGTTCCCCAGGGCTCAGTGTTGGGACCATTTCTGTTTAACATCTTCATTGATGATCTTGATAATGACATAGAGTATATCATCTGTAAGTTTGCAGATGACACCAAGTTAAGCAGGAGTGTTGATCTGCATGAGGACAGGTAGGCTCTACAGAGAGACTTAGATAGGTTGGATCAATGGGCCAACATTAATGGTATGAGCTTCAACAAGACCAAGTGCCAGGTCCTGCACTTGGGCCACCACAACCCCATGCATCGGTACAGGCTTGGGGAAGTGTGGCTGGAAAGTTGCCTGGCAGAAAAGGACTTTGGGGTTCTAATTGACAAGTGGCTGAATATGAGCCAGCAGTGTGCCCAGGTGGTCAAGAAAGCCAATGGCATCCTGGCTTGTATTAGAAATAGTGTGACCAGCAGAAGTAGGGAGGTGATTGTGCCCCTGTACTCAGCACTGGTGAGGCCACACCTCGAGTATTGTGTCCAGTTTTGGGCACCTCAATACAAGAGAGATATCAAGGTGCTGGAGCGAGTACAGAGGAGGGCAACGAAGCTAGTGAAGGGCCTGGAGAATAAATCGTACGAAGAACAATTGAGGGAGCTAGGACTGTTTAGTTTGAGGAAGAGGAGACTGAGGGGTGACCTCATCACTCTCTATAACTACATGTAAGGACATTGTAGAGAGGTTGGTGCTGGTCTCTTCTCACAAACAAATAGTGATAGAACAAGAGGGAATGGATTCAAGCTGCAACAGGGTAGGTTTAGACTGGACATTAGGAAGAAATTCTTCACAGTAAGAGTGATCAGACAGTGGAACAGGCTGCCCAGGGAGGTGGTTGAGTCACCATCCCTGAATGTGTTTAAGAGTCGTTTAGATGTGGTGTTGGGGGATATGGTATAGGGAAGAACTTTGTAGAGTAGGGTAGATGGTTGGACTTGATGATCCCAAGGGTCTTTTCCAACCTAGATGATTCTATGATCAGAGAGAGTCTGATCTGGAGGCAACTCCTGAGAAGACCAGATGTCAGAGAGGCTGCACATGAACTGGGCTGTGATGTCCATATTAAAGTGAATATTGTATTCAGATGGTTACTGGTAAAGGCACTGCTCTCTCCCTGTTGGTTGGTGTGACCAGTTGTTCATGTGTGTGTACGTGTGCATGTGTACATCTCACTAGTGGCTAGACTTGAGGATGAGGATGTCTAGCCAAGTGGGATTAGAGAACTCTATTGGATCCAACACCCCACTAGATTCACCTACCTCCAACACCTACCAGCTTGTTTGCTGGCTCTTAAACCTCAATGTTCACATTAAATTGGCTTCCCTGTTGTGAAGCAAAACTGATCAGAACTCTGCATCAACTGGTAAAGCAACTCTGTTTATTAATGGGTTCATTAATGAAAGTTAAGGTAAGAATTTAATCATTGAATCAAAAATTCTTTCAGTTAGTCTGATCTTGATAGTATTCTCCAGTGATTTGGTTTATGTTCACTTTTGAATTAAAAAAATGTCTTGCCTGAAGGGAAACAAGGAAGAATAACCTACACCTAAATCTAACATGCGCACTGGCAGACAGGATCTCTACTTCAACAAATTTGTCCTTTCCAGCTCTGCCTTAAAGCAAACCAGCAAAAGATCTACATATAATTTCCAATTAATTAATGATGTGATTTTTTCTACATAAGTAAACCTCATGTACAAATGTATGAACAGAAGTGTTTGTGAAACAAATCAGATACTCTGTTCATTCCACTTTAACTGTAAAGACAGATTTAAGAGACTGTGCTTAAAGAGAGATGTTTCCCATATGGAGACAGTCTAGAGGAAAGTAACAGAGATGATCAGTGGGAATCACTGGAAAAATTGAAGTTACTTAGTCTAGACAGAAAAGGACTGAGGTGAGATATGAAGACAGTCTTCTAATGTGTAAAGGGGAACTGCAAGAGGAAGGGAATAAGATATTTTCTTTTTTTTTTTACTGAGGACAGAGTGAGAAGTAATGGAGTTGGAGTTCATCAAAGATGATTGTGGGAGGCATTTAAAAAGAACACCAACTTTAAAGCCAGCTCCTCAATAAAGTAGATTGTCTGGGAAGGTATGGACTCTCCATCACTGAAGACTTTTTAGAACAGATTAGATGAATATGTGTCTTGGGTGGGTTAGTTACAGCTGATTCTGCCTTGGATCTGCAGACTGGGCTAGATGACCTTTCAAGCTCTGATCTATGATGCTATAGAAACAATACTACCCTCCTTTGTAACACACTTTCATATCTACTGTTAAAAAGCCAAGTGTTATCATCAGATTCAGAGATGAGATAGATTAAGATGTAGTGACAAATTTACTATAAATGTTTATTTTTGACTTGAACATATTTTAAGCCATTAAATTTATTAGAAGGATCAACAGACAGATAGGCAGACATGTATGGAGAGTATGATTGTATAAATCATTCCCCTAAAAACTAAGGCAAAAATCCTAAACTGAATTTCCTGTGGAGTTTTGGTATCTCTGCTGCTAGCCTATAAATGCGAGAGAGATTTCAGGAGTAAGATTTTTTTCCTTCACTTTTCTAAACTCTTCTTATATTCATCTGGTAGATGCTATAAAGCTTTTTTTGAGCTTCTTTCTTGGCTCATTAGTAATATCACCCCCTTCATTTATAGACAATCTTCAATCTAACTGTGCTACAGGATTATTTTTATTGCTATTTCTAAACTGAAAACTAGATTAAGCATGGGGTTTTTAATTATTCTGAGATTTTCGCAAATGCCAGTGAAGTATTGTTAACTGTTAATATCTGTTAACACAACTAAAACTGAAACTACTTATAAATTATAATTTTTAAATTCTCCATAATGATCGGCTGATGGCTGACTACTTGTGAATTAATGTGTCTTATGAGTTCACAAGTGAGTAAAAAATGAGAATTATGCATCATAAAATTTGTTTTCTTAATTTTGCTTGAGGTTTGGTTGTTTTTTTTAGTGGGGAGGGATCGGTGTGAGTTTTTTGTTATTTTTATTTACAATATATTAATTGAGGGTCCAGGTTATGATAGCTTTGCATTGAGTTGTAGTCTGACTCGTTGACTTTTAGAAGATTATTTGTGCAATAAAGAATCATTTGGTGAAATTAGATCAGGTTTTGACCAATGCTTTTTGCATTATTTATGTTTACTTTTGTAGCATTTTTGCCATGATAATGAAGTCTCAGTGGTATGCAACTATTCAAAGGGATGCTAATATTAGCTCTTTGTTCCATAGTAAAGGTCGCTTATTTGGTGCAAATTACAGAGACTGAAGTTTGAAAAGTGTAGTTAAGCAAGATTCACAGTTTAACTTGCACTAAATAAATCACCCTAGAGAACTCTGAAGGTAGAAAATATCATTCATATGCCAACTGTTATTGTTGGGGGAATGATAAAGGAAAATATATGCTCACGAGGATATGCCGCTATTTAATCTTAGCTGTGAATATTCTTAGTTTAATGGAATGAATTTTTCAACAGAATATAAAATATAGTAAAAACAGGGAAAGATTTAAACTTCTTTCCATGTTCTCCAACTAGTCTGTCCTCCATTCTTTTTATTGACTTGCAGTAATGTCAATGAAAAATTTATTCTGCAGAATTTAGCACCATAGGCTGGATTAACAAATAGACCAAAGTTGTTGAAATGCTATCCACTGGTATTTCTGAGCATCTCAGACCGGCAGCCAGAAGAGAGCAATGTGTCATACATCAAGAGTTGAAAAGAGGGGTTTAGCCAGCTCAGCAATTTAGATGTAGTGGAGACATTTACCTCTGAGGTGAAGCTTCTAGCTACATAGGAATTTCTGCTCCATGAGTGTCTTCTGGCAGTGGATATCTCCACTGGACCTTTCTCAAAAAATACTGTAAGAGTATTTAAATGTAATTGGAATACCTCCCATAAAAATATTTTTCACAATTTAGAGCACTTGAAGCCACATTTTTTCACCAATATTTCTGTCTTTTAGTCACTCTTTATTAGCCATTCTGAAGAAACACAACATCTATCCCATGAATCTATCCCGTTCCACCAGCATCCCCTGCCCATGATGAAGCTAAATGTTTTATTCTAAATACTTACATTAAACTCCTAGTAACAAGATATAAATAGGAAACCAGTGAGAGAAAGATGCGTGGCTGCACTGCACTTATGGTACTACTACTCACAACCTTGGGGCTAAGCCCCAAATTTGAAAAGGAGGACATGGGCCAGATGTATAGGATTTAATCCACTGTGCTGCATAATTGCTCTTTGTAGCTTGCTTGAAAAATGTAAATTTTTGCTTTGCAAGCATAATAGGACTCTCATCATAAGCACAGTGGATTTCTATGCACATAGACTTATTCACAATGCCCAAGGCCTTTCTTATTACTAAGTATCAAATATAGACAGCATGGACATGCATATTTGGAAACAGAGGTTTACCTCCCCAGGGACGTTTTACTGTCAAAATGCAAATGCTCACTGGCTCTAGGTACTATGTAGCTTAAAATCAGATGAGCATTTGTAGTAAAAATCCTTTTGGGGTTTTAGGGGCAATGTTTTTTTAGATTTGAAAAAACAATGTATTTCCTAAATCATTCACAATCAGGGTCTAAATATTTCTTTAGAAGGACAAAGAAACCCATACATTAGTACCAGGAAAATAAGATATTATTAATTATAAATTATTAATTATTATATTATTATTATTTAATAAATTATTAAGTAATTTATTATCTGACATATGTAAATATTTCATCTGTCTTAAATGTATTAAGGATGATATTTATATTTTTCATCCTTATACCTCTGTTTCACCCAGTGCTGTTTGTCATGATTTGCTTTCAGTTTATTTTATCATTGTAAGAATCAAACAGTGACTTTCTTCTAAGCTCCAGAGAATGGTTGCATAAAATGAATAATCAGTTATCAAGCAGACATCTGTTAGGAAGCTATTGACTACAAAATTCACAAATGTCTGTGAGATGTGTTTTCAATTATTTGGAACTCTTATAAGTCAATTGCAGGTTAGGTACCAATAATGAACTTTGGAAAGACAAGATACTCTTTTCATCTAGGTGAATCAAGGAAACATAATAAGTAAAATAAAAATAGTAATACCACCAAAATTGCTTGGAGGATAAGTAAGTTTCTCAGGCTACATGTCTCCTTGTTTCTTTGAAACATATCTTTTCAGCTTCTTGGATGATTTGTTTCCTTGCACTCTGACAAATAAATAGATATGTCTCAATCTACTATTAATATATGTTTTCTTTGCAAATCTCTAATGGAATTTTTCATCTTCTATACAGATTTCCCATTAGAAGCACTAACATCATATTGCCATGAAATATTTAGCTCTAATAAGTGTAAGCCAGCTCTTAACATATAACTTATAAATTAATAACATGCAACCTGTAATTCAGTGAAACAATTCTTTTTCCAAACAGAAAGATCTTAGAATCTCTGAGAAACTCAGAATCTCTGACAAACCTTGGGGACAGAATGAGGATATCTGTTTAAACTAAATTTCTTCACTTTCCACACATGCAATCACTATTTCATACAAAAATTTAGAGAGAAAAGATAAAGTTCTAAGCAGTTGTTTTTAGATGGTGTCCTGGTTTGAGGTAAAATAGAACCAAGTTTCTGTTCAGTAACTTTACCTTTCAGCTAACCCACTTCTAGCTAACTAAACTCTCTGAAATTAACAGCATATTGTTCAGACACTGTTCACTCCCAGAGACTAAGAAGACCTGATTGTTTCTAATTTATGCCAAGGAACGGTATGCAGAGAGGCACTTGCTTATACTTGCTGTAACAACCAAGGTCAGCTTACTTTGTTACATGCCCCATCAGAGGCTTGGAAGTGGAAAAGCGTAGAGGGGTCACACCTGTGGGGAAAAGACAGGTGAAGCAAAACTGATCCATGGGGAATTCCATCCCATCTGTATCATGCTCAGTATAAAAGCTGAGGGATCAAAGCGTCATCCCTCTTTCTTCAGTGGTTGGAGTCTGGGGAGGACTCTCTGTCTGCCTTTGATTCCTATCTGTGCATTTCTGAATCCAGATCCGGAATCCAGTTCCTGTCTGTCACTGAGTCCAGTCTGAGACTTTCCCAGTGCCTGTTGGTGACATGATCATTGTCCTGGAAGCTTGATATGGTTTTGTATTTATTGTATATATTTCATTATTTTCTTTTTATTTTTAGTATTTCATTAAAGTAGTCAAGTTTTTTCCTAAACTCATAAGTCTCTTTCTCTCTCTCCCTCCTCTCCTTGGAGAGAGAGGTGGGGGAGAGCATCGGTTGTTCATTTCCGTGGCCAGTCTGGCCCAAACCATGACAGATGCTTAACAATACAAGTTGGCTCTTGGCTGATGGAAAGGTAGAAATGGTAAGTGCATTGCTGATATAAGTGTACTGAAATTCAGAAATAAATGAAGATGTGAGTACAGGTGCCTTTCTTCTGTCATTGACTATGACCTCAGTGAAATGCCATAAAAAGCCATTTTTACCTCAGAATAAATTATTGCTGAGTAAGGACACCATTTAGAATTTGGACAAGTTAGTTACTTTTTGTGAACTTCACCTATTATTAAGCCTGAGAAGGTAAAAATTATGATTCAGTTTTAGAAAAGATTAATTTCATCTCATTGACATTTGCAGACCTATTTAACGTTTTGCAAATGGCTATATTTTCATTATCATACTATGTCCATATTACTATAAATGACCTATTTAGATCATTGGCCTAATTAACATATGGGAGATAGCTATTCACTTTATTCTATTAAAAAATGTAGGTGGATGGTTCTAATTCCTGACAATAGTGTCGATTAAACCTGATTGTTATGAATAATAAACTGTGTCTGAGTAAGGTAGACATTAATGAACAGGATATGCCCATTATAGGTATTTCTCTCTGCAGTTACAAGTTAGAAACTTCAAGTCAGTATTTGGCAGAATAAATGACAGTATATACTAAGAGACATAGGCTTTACTTGGGCTGTACATAGATCACATTTATGTGCCTGTCACATAGCTTGAGTAGAAATAAGGACAATTAAACTAAGTGCATAAAAACAATGTAGTGTAAGCAGCCAGAACAGTGTCTGCAATCTTTGGGTCAGCCTTCCTTTAGAGGAGCCAGCTCTGACCTCCATGCGTCTGTGGAACAGAGGTACATTTTCCTGCCATGGCAAAAGAAAGGAGATTGCTATCACTTAATTAGGTTTGCCAGCTACTTTTGAGAAAAGTGAGATGATGATACATTCATGATTCCTAGCAGAAACTGGTAGATGTTCTTGACAGTATTGTTGCTTTAAATGGAAGATCACAGTGGCTGAGCATTTGTATACCACCAATGTAAGTTTTTGTAAACAACTGGAATTTTTTGTGTTTATCAGCCTCTCCTTCAATCTGTCCAGTATGCGTCTCCACTTTGACTAAGCCCATGTGTGCAGCAGAACAGAAGAATACTTCTTGTATGCTAGCATGGGTTTGAAATAGATTGTTTGGATTTCATTTAGACTCACTGATTGAGAGTCAGAAACAGTAACCCATTTTTATAAAGCAATATTTGTCATGGGGAGTTATTACAATGGGAATGTTACAGTTCAGCCTTTTTAATTAATTAATGCTCCATCAGGTGCATCTAGTATGTGTGCACAGAACAGACTTACAGCAGTGCAGAGCTGAGGTCTGTTTGTAGGAATCCTTTAACCCAGGAATATATCACGGCCATGAGAGACTCTCAGTTCACTTTTTTCATTGGCTCTATGAAAGGGATTTCTGAATGCAGGCAGTCTGGGACAGCTGATATTTGGGATGTACCAGAGCTGAAGAGGGAAAAAGCCAGAAGTAGAGCAGCAGTGAAATATTTTTCCACTCTAACTGCTGTATACGTGTTTGCTGTTCACATATATTTTGTGGTAGTTTGTATGCACTGAAAGAAAGCAAATACATCTCAAAGAACTGGGTTACCTTTTACATAGCCTACTTACATCCTTATTTTAGATTAATGTTTTTAATTGAATTAGAAACAGATTTCCTTTCCTCAGTCTATGCATCTTGCCTTCTCAATGATAAGATTTTGAAGCAGTGTTCATCTTTCACCAGCCATCAGTACAGCACCTAGCACAGAGGATCTGTTTTCATCTAACAGCTCTATACGTTAATCATAACAGCATTTCTGAAAATTACTCAGTTTCACAAGTAATTAAATGGGAAAAACAGGCAGTATTATTCCAAAGGAAATTAAGTGTATTAACTACCAGGTTCTGTCAAAAAGATATTGAGTTTAGTTAGCATAGTATTTCACAATGACTATGGATATATTTCATGTCACCCACTGATAAATGCATGCATTTTAACAGGGCAGCAACCAAAGATAAACTATGCCTCATAGGGAACCTATGGTCAAAGGATTAGCATAGTTTTTACTGCAAAGAAGTTTGTACCTCAGCACTGGTTTTCTCAGTTTCTACTTTGCAGAATAGAGGAAATACTGATGAATTTCCTTTTAAACTTGACTTTTCTGGTGGATAACTTTCCTACAACTGTGAAACAATATATGAAGTACAGAACTCTCAACATTCTTCAGTAAAACTGCTATATTTCAAATCATTACCCAACATTCTATAAGAAATAGTGCAAAAATGGTGCATTTTGCTTTCCAGGCCAATATGAATCCATCCCTCAATAACTGATCACTTGCGGGGCAGAAAAGAAATGTAAAACCAATGCTTCTGTGAGTAACTGTAACTAATAGCATCACTTCATGTCAATGTACCTGCAGGTAGCTTCATAAGCAGAAATTATTTTCCAATTCCATTAAAAATGTATGAGCTAAAAAAGAGTCCAACCATTTATTCAAAGGTACTGTGGTTCTGCAAAGCTGTCATGGGTAGCAAGTAAAATTACTCTTATAGGTATTAGATTCCCCTTGGAGTTTAGCTTCATCAACTGCTAAAAGGCAAGAGGAAAAGAAAACAATGGTGGATTAAAGTTCCCCGTGATAGATAGTATTTTTCATGTGTGAGAGTGATGAAATGGTAACTTTGTCTCTGGAAGACAACTGCCCACTGTTTTTTCCATCAGGCCGTGTAATGGGAAAGTGGGGAATGAAGTCCTTATTTTCTTATCTCCTTTTGTTCCAATAAGTGCATGTGACTAAATAGATCTAAGGAAAACATTTTTTATTCAGAATATAATTAATGTGCAAATCAGACTTTTTACCGTAAAGTTTTAAACCTGGAATATTTCCATTTCATAGAATCATAGAATGGTTAGAGTTGGAAGGGACCTTAAAGATCATCTAGTTCCAACCCCTCTGCCATGGGCAGGAACACCTCCACTAGAGCTGGTTGCTCAAAGCCCCATCCAGCCTGGCCTTAAACACTGCCAGGGATGGGGCATCCACAACTTCCCTGGGCAACCTGTTCCAGTGCTTCACCACCCTCACAGTAAAGAATTTCTTTCTGGTATATAATCTAAATCTCCCCTCTTCCAGTTTAAAACCATTACCCCTTGTCCTGTCACTACATCTCCTGACAAAGAGTCCCTCTCTGGCTCTCCTGTAGGCTCCCTTCAGATATTGGAAGGCTGCTATGAGGTCTCCCCGGAGCCTTCTCTTCTCCAGGCTGAACAACCCCAGCTCTCTCAGCCTGTCTTCGTAGGGGAGGTGCTCCATCCCTCTGATCATCTTCGTGGCCCTCCGCTGGACCCGTTCCAACAGGTCCATGTCCTTCCTGTGTTGAGGACTCCAAAGCTGGACACAGTATTCCAGATGGGGTCTCAGGAGTGCAGAGTAGAGGGGTAGAATCACCTCCTGCGACCTGCTGGCCACACTTCTCTTGATGCAGCCCAGGATGCGGTTGGCTTTCTGGGCTGCCAGTGCACATTGCCGGCTTATGTTGAGCTTCTCATCCACCAACACCCCCAAGTCCTTCTCCTCAGGGCTGCTCTCCAGCCATTCTCCGCCCAACCTGTATTTGTGCCTGGGATTGCCACGTCCCAGGTGCAAGACCCTGCACTTGGCCTGGCTGAACTTCATGCGATTTGCACGAGCCTGTCCAGGTCCCTCTGGATGGCATCCCTTCCCTCCAGCATGTCAACCGCGCCACCGAGCTTGGTGTCGTTGGCAAACTTGCTGAGGATGCACTCTATCCCACTGTCCATGTCTCCGACAAAGATGTTGAACAGCACCGGTCCCAGTACCGACCCCTGAGGAACTCCACTCGTCACTGGCTGCCACTTGGACATTGAGCCGTTGACCACAACCCTTTGAGTGCGGCCATCCAGCCAGTTCCTTATCCACCGTGTGGTCCATCCATCGAACCCATGACTTTCCAATTTTGAGACCAGGATGTTGTGCAGGACAGTGTCAAAGGCTTTGCATAAGTCCAGGTAGATGACATCTGTTGCTCTGCCCTTGTCCACCAAGCCTGTGGCAGTATTGTAAAAGGCCACCAAATTTGTCAGGCACAATTTGCCCTTGGTGAAGCCATGCTGGCTGTCTCCAATCACCTCTTTATTTTCCATGTGCTTTAGCAGAGATTCCAGGAGGACCTGCTCCATGATCTTGCCAGGCACAGAGGTGAGGCTGACTGGCCTATAGTTCCCTGGGTCTTTCTTTTTTCCTTTTTTGAATATTGGGGTTATGTTCCCCTTTTTCCAGTCAGCGGGAACTTCGCCAGATTGTCACGATTTCTCAAATATGATGGAAAGTGGCTTAGCAACTTCATCCGCCAGCTCCCTCAGGACCCGCGGGTGGATTTCATCAGGTCCCATGGACTTATGCACCTTCAGGTTCCTTAAGAGGTCTCGAACCTGATCTTCTCGTACTGTGGGTGGTTCTTCATTTTCAGAGCCCTTGTTTTTGCCTTCCGTGACTTGGGCAGTGTGGTTAGAGCCCTTGCTGGTGAAGACTGAGGCAAAAAAGTTGTTCAGTAGCTCAGCCTTATCCATATCCTGGGAGGCCAGGCCTCCCGTTTCCTTCCGGAGAGGGCCCACAACTTCCCTAGTCTTGCCTTTGTCCCTGACATATCTGTAGAAGTTTTTCTTACTGTTTTTGATGTCCCTGGCTAGATTTAGTTCTGCCTGGGCTTTCGCTTGCCTGATCTGGTTCTTGGCCACTTGGACAGTTTCTTTATATTCTGCCCATTCTACCCATCCCTGCTTCCACCCTCTATAGGCCTCCCTTTTGGTCTTGAGCTTGTCCAGCAGTTCCTTGTTCATCCACACAGGCCTGCTGGCTATTTTGCCTGACTTCTTTTTTGGGATGCACCTCTCCTGAGCTTGGAGGAGGCGATCCTTGAATGCCAACCAGCTTTCTTGGGCCCCTCTCCCCTCCCCCCATTTGTTATATGTTTATTATTTTTTTCCTGTTTAAGTTACCAGTGTATTGAGTAGAAAGATTTTTAGTCTTAGCACTAAGTGTTAAAGCATCATTTACAAAAGGTGGATATGTACTTTGTGTTCAAAGCAGTACAAACAAAACAATGAAGGTGACTGCCCTTAAGTGTTTGGAAACTGAAAATTAGTTAAGAAAGGATGGGTAGATGCCAATAGACAAAACCACACAGGTAAAGCAGTATTTGTCAGCATGCTGGGTAAAGGATAAGAACCATTTAGAACATTTCCCACCAAACTAAGCATTACCCAGCTTCATTGAGACTGAAATATTTGCCATCTCTCCCATAATCCTCCCTTGCGGACTGCCAGAGTGCTGGCAGTGGGGCTAGGACCTGAGGCTTTAAGTCCTTGGACCTCATGATTTCTTACAAGGAAACCACTCCAAGAGTGGTAACACAAGTTCTGCTGGGTCCTCAGCCCTTCACGATCTCACCTCAGGAGTCTCCCAAAGCCACAGACTACAGAACTATGAAAGATTAAATTTGTTGGGCAGCAGTATACTGCAGTTTGGAAATACTGTGTTTCCAGGTTCTCTCTCTGAAGTTTCCCACTTTTGGTTTAGACTGAAGTTCAATGAAACCTGCACTTGCATTCAGGAAACAAGATTCCTCACAAGTAAGAGACCTTGTTTGTCATACAACTTTCTGTCCATGTAAGAGTTGTCAAGACTTTTGGTAGACATCATACCAAAGGCGGATATTTACTTGGTAGCTTTGAAGTAACTTTTAGAGAATGAACTTACGTATGGAAGAAACCATGAAAAACATATTTGAAAATCTAATAAATAGTAATAGAAACAGATCTTATGGGATCAGAGTTAGGAATCAATCTCTGTACATTGAATGAGAATTTAGATTGCTATGTCCCATGGCAATCACAGGTCACATTTAATGACATGATAATCCTTCTGGTTTTAACTGCCTTAAATATTAATGGGAGCTTTCTTTCAAGGCGGCTGGATGTTAATCCTTCATTTAAGTCTTAGTAAGTATATCATACCTAAGGTAGGTCCTGTGTAATGATTTCTGAAAAGCCAAAATATGATCTATGTATCAGAAAAGTTAAAAGTAAAAACAGTGGAAGAAATTGTAACCTATATCTGGTATATATATCCTTGAACTTGCATTCCAGAGACGCAGCCATACATGTGCATACACACACTCAGAGACAGACACGTTCTTTTGAGGTACACGGCTGAAATATATTTACAGTAGAATTAAAAGGAAGCCCTCCATTTCTGTTATGTAAAGAGAATCATCTGGGGATGGTACCAGAAATACCAATGAAATTACAACCTCTGCTAATCCGTCCTCTTAACTTTTTGTATCATACAGTCAAAGCTTACCATGTTAATGTAGAGGTAATATTTTGGCCTAGCTGAATTTGGTTTATATCTTGCAGATTTTATTAACATTCATAATATGGAATATATCCTGCTGTCTGGTTTCTGTTATGTGTACTAAAAATTTGAGACATTCTTATGTATTGTATACAGCAATTGCTGTGGGGCAAAACAGGCATTTACCATTTCTTAAGCAAAGTTGAAGTCGAATCTTTGCAATATATAGAAGAAACTTTCTCAGGAAGAGAAAATTCTTAAAAATTGTCCTGTCCTAAAGCTATGTGACTTAAGCTAATCACTGGAAATAAGACATTACTGCAGTTTTAAAATTATACTTACAAATATATGCCAATGCTTTTCTTAACTCTCTTGTATTATACTTCTTTCTCAATGATAATTCCCACACTTCCTGTACCTCTGGTCTACATTTCATCTTGGTATGACCTGGCTCCTTTTAATTTTGTTGCTGACTTCTCAGGAGTAAAAGAAAAAATAATAATAAAAAAGTTTATAACATCTGTGATTAATTTCTTTATAGCTTTTCTTCTGTCTGTCCACATCAAACTAAAAAGACTTTCTCTGTCAGGTCATGGCAAATAGCATACCTGGGTTCTTGTTTAAGACAAGTTTTGGACTTGACTCTACAGTACTTTGAACAACTAGTAATATTAAATAATGAAGAAGAGAGCATTAGAATTGAAGATCAGCCAAGGTGATATATGAGGTATAAGGGGTGAATGCACTGTACCAGTTTTAGTTGGAATATATATGGCTTTGGACAAGAAAAAAGGATTATTCTTGTGTAAGTGGGAGGCAGAAAAGAACAAAATAAAGCATGTTTACCACTTTGAAATAGAGGCAGAAAAGGGAAGCTCTTAAAAATGGAAGTTGCAAAACTTGAGAATATAGGTATAAAAAAACCAGCAATAACTGAAATTTGATGAAAATGAACTAGATTCTCTCCTGTCTTCCTTCAAAGGCAATGCTAATCCTAAGAGGTCAAAAGAATATGAATATGAAACACCAGTGTGAAAGAAGATCTTTAAAATACATAGCACAGATCATACTGCTTTCTCAGTAATACATGCAGTTTCTCACTAGGTGAAACAAGTGTCTCAGTGGCATCCAGATTCCCGCTGCTCATGTTGAACAGTACAAAGAATGGGACAAACTGTGAAGTGTGAAATAAGGAGCTTCTTGGAAGAAGCAGTGGTGTTGGATGAGGTAAATAAAACATGATGACACCTGTCTAGACAACCACTGGTGCTGAATTAATTGTGAATGACAATCTTAGAATGCACTGTTGCATTATCCAAACAACATCTCACCACACTTATCCTCCGAAGTGTTGCTTTTTGCATCTGCTGTGTCACATACAGTAGCAGTGGTTTGCAGCTGTGCTATTTTATCTGTATGAAAACAGAGTCCTTTCTCCATTCTGACATCATATTCCCCTGAGGAAACCTAGAGTTAGGCAGTAGTGTAAGAATGGTCTCTTTGTAAAGGCTTTTTTTCATGGATAGTCAGGTCAGCGATATTTTTATCAGTAACAACATTCACAGGAAACTAATGAAACATTCCTGCAAATGCATTCATAAATGAAAAGTGTTCCTGAAACCATTTTAAAACTGGTGTTCTCATAATTGATACAGGAGGGAAGGAGTTAGGCTGTTGGAGAGGAGGAAGACGAAAAATTCATGAAGACTGTGAAGAAGGTCATATCACAAATGCCACTACTCTACCAACTATTTATAGGTTTGGATCACCACAGATGGAAAAGGGATTTACACTTCTAATATCCTGAATCAGTGACTCAGACAATGACTTTCGGATAAAAGGGAGCATCATACCTTTATCTTCCCTCTGCTTTTTCTGGACAAGGTTGGTAGAAGTAATCACCTCCCAGAGCAATATGTTCCCCTTAGAAAATACCACCACCTTCCCAATACATGGGTTGATTTCCGCCTTCTTAAAGCATGTGTATGGCCCTAATACATAAATGACTAATTTACAGACATCTTGCATGGAAAGCCTGAGATTAATACTGATGGATGGACAGTGTTTCAACTAGAAGTTAGATTCCTAAACCTGGAGTTTGTGTGGTTTAGTCCGTCCTTCCTCCTATTTCAGTTCTTTGTTATTTTCAGGGTTTAACCCCAGCCAGCATCTAAGCACCATGCAGCTGCTCGCTCACTCCCTTTCAGTCAGATCAGGGAGAGAATTAGAAGGTTAAAAGTGAGAAAGAAAATTTACGGGTTGAGAGAAAGACATTTTAACGTGTAAGGCAAAAACTGTGTGCAAACAAAGCAAAACAAGGAATTAATTCACTGCTTCCCAGTGGCAGGCAAGTGTTTAGCCATCTCCAGGAAAGCAGGGCTCCATCACTCATAACAGTTACTTGGGAAGACAAATGTCATCGCTCCAAATGTCCCCTCCTTCCTTCTTCCCCCAGGTTTTATTGCTGAGCTTGTCGTCATATGGTATGGCATATCCCTTTCGTCAGTTGTGCTCAGCTGTCCCAGCTGTATCCCTTCCCAGCTTCTTGTGTGCCTCCAGACTGCTCACTGATGGGGTGGGGTGAGGAGCAGAAATGGCCTTGACTCTGTGTAAGCACAGCTCTGCAATAGCTGAAACATCACTGTATTAACACTGTTTCTAGCACAAATCCAAAACATAGCCCCATACGAAGTACTATGTAGAAAATTAACTCTGTCCCAGCCAAAACCAGCACATTCTCCAGCCCTTATGCCATAATATTTATGTCATGCTCGGGTCCCACAGTATCCAATACTTTCTCATTAACCATCTACCCCTTCCCATCCTTTGATATAATACACAGATATCATTCCTTTAATCTATGGACCGCTCTTGTAAAACATCCATAAAATGTTCAGAAATGTCCATAAAATTTCCACTGAGTTCATTTAGCACATATCTTTGGCCTCCATCTCTTATGGTGGTCACAGTAATTCTCACTCAAAGCCATCACTACTTAAACAACTGAATAGGGAAAGTTACTAGTCCATGTAAATTGGTAAGTATATTGGATATTGACTAGGCCTACATGAGCTTTAAACATGACTTTCTGGAAGCAGTTCTTTCCAGCATCTGCATTCAATTACTAGTTTACTCATAGATATACTAAACCTCTTGGGAATTGAAATACTAAATCACAAAGCAAAAGTAACTTATCTCAGCCAACGAATACCATCTTCATACAATAGAGAGGAAAAGTATAAGATAGGACCTTTTTACAAAAATCATTATTTGAACAGTGACAAATAGCAAATATATTCCTGAAATCATTGTTCACAGAAAAGTTAAACAAGAAAGAGGTTACGTTTCCTGAATAAATTATTCACTAAAAATTATTCACTCACATCCCTCTACATTAAGGCTCCTAATTTTTCCAGGATATGTGACAAATGGCTTCAGATCATTTAAGTCATGCCTGGATAAGACTGTAAAGCCTCCAGCAGCATACAGCTGAAGTGGGAAGAAGTGTAAATACTCACAGTGGCTGCCATATCAAAAAGCAATCACGATTCTCATTGAAACAAGCTGAGCTCTTTAAAAGAATGTTAATCAGCATTCTTCAGACAGATCATCTCACTGGAGACAATGAACAGCGAGCCTCTACTGTTTAGACTATGAACATATCATTTTAAAAGGAATTATTTGTAGATGAAATGAAAACTACATTGCATTTAGACCTTTTTCTTTTAAGAAATTCTGGTAAGTTTTGTAAGTCTATTGTTTTGTAAGTCTATTGTGTCATATTTGCATAGGTACTTACTATGAGTTTTTAGAATGAAACACCCCAGCCAGCATTATTAAACACAATCTGGAGTTTTCCTAGAAATTAAAAGTAGCCAATCCCACTAGGCATATAAACTCTTCTTTGCAGGCTTCTGTGATACGCTCTACATCATTAGCTGTACTGAGGGAACTATGCAGAAAACAACCAGCAATGTCCTTGATCAAGCTATTGAACACAAAAATGCAGGTTATTTGGATAACCTCAGGAATATAAAAAAATATCTCTTCTTTGTGTTGTGTGGCATAGACTTATGTTGATCATCTGAAGGAGAAAATATTTCAGTGGACTGTAAGGCTGCTGAGTTTGACCTATGCATGCTGTTGACAAACACAGACGGAATCCATTTAACAGTAGACAGAGATATGCCAGTCTAAGGAAGGGGTTTTGTTGTCGAGTCATCACCACAGAAATTCTTCTCAAACAAACCTGAAACTTTGTCCGGTGGGATCAGCAAGGAATGAGTGCATTTTTGTAAATTTTGGAAGATAAACACTTCCTATCAGATTACAGCTGAATATCTTTGATAGCACATCCTGCACTCCCTTATGTTCCCTTCCTTGGAGCCAGGTCTAAAAAAGTTTGTAACCTTTTTTTAAATTCTTAATTTCTTATTTCAGTTGATTGGAATTTATGTCCATTTATAGCAGCTAAGTATGTACATATTTTTATGGAGGTGATCATGAATTTATATGCACAGGCTAATCTCCAGTCCCTTTGGTTTTGTTCTTGAAAATTCCCAGTGGGGCATAACTGGATTGCTGATGAGCCAGCACAGGCATGTCTATAAAAAAAAAAAAAAAAAAAAAAAAAAATCATCACTAGTAGCAGCTATTCGGTACATATTTTTTCTACTCTCAGTTCAAACAGAATTCTTCCTTCTATCTTTGAAAATGCCTTTCTTTGCAGTTTACAGCTGTGGCAGCTTTAGGGTAGTCAGGGAACTCAATATCCATACCAAGTCCACTGGCATAGGAAAACAATAAACTTCAAAAATAGCCTGCAGAATATGTGTGTGTATAACTAATGCAAATAACTACAAAATATTCTTAATTGGGAAGAGCTGGTGACATACACTCTTCTTTCCAGGACTTCTAATGGGGAAAACTGAGAGAGATTTTTTAAAAGTGAAAGCTGTTTGATTTCTAGAAGCCAAGTGTAAGGCATCTAATAAATAAACAAAGGGTTCTGTGATAAGTAGTGTTTTGTCTTCAATTAAAATTGTGCCTTAAATAAAAAAAGCCAAAACAAACCCTTAACAATAACAACCACAAAAAAAAAAAATCTGTACAACTCATCAACAAAAGAAATGTAAAGCAGGTTTGGAAGGGAAAGCAAGTCAGAAAAAAATAGTTTCTAAAACCAGTTTATCTGCTGGTTCTTTTTATCCCATTTGGAAAAATAGGATTATTTATTATAAGACCGAAATAAAATCTTAACATGGGCATAAAGGCATTGTCTTTATATGGATGAACAATAGGCAAGAATAGAGTTTAGAGAATTATGTAAATTTCTTTGGGATATTTTAAGGATGGATGACCATTTTGGGATAAAAAGGACTCCACCTAGACAAAAGCACATCTGCTCTGAAACATTCTCTCTTGAGAATACATCTCCTCTTAGGAATTTTAAGAGGTCTGAGCTAAATTTACCTTGAATTCAAATGAACTATGAATATCTTCAGAAGAACCTTCCAACATACCTTTTGAATGCACATTTTGTTTGTCTTACCTTCAGTTCCAACTAGAAGTTAAATAGACGCATGAAGATGCTTTGGAAAATATTCTCTCACTATTATTTCCAGGCATAGTTATAAGTACATATGTTCTAATTCACCCCCAAACCCACATTATTTATTGAGGATGGACCCACAGTAGCTGAGCAGCCCACCTTCTGAAGTATTGCTATCAGACTTATTTGATGTTTATCTGCTTTCATAACACAGGAACATAAAAATAATATTTTGGAGTGACTTGAACATTGCCACAGCAGTGACCATCCCAGCGCTTTGTGTAACTAAAAATGCAATTCAACGTTTTGTGAGCTAGAGAATGAAGCATTGCAAAGAGTACGCTTGCACCACAGCATGAAAGAGCTGTTGTGTTCCTCACTATGTGCCTGAATAAAACACCCATTCCAAACCGGAGGTGGTATTGGACAAGGAGCAATCTTGTAAAGGTCATTGACAAGGCGGAGGGAGAGGACACGGAGGCAATGATGTCAAACAGGAGTAGTAGCCAATGCAGATGACTGGTGTGCAAGACCCAACGTGCAAGGCTGACTGCAGTTTGGAAGGACCCACAGCAAGCTCACAGCCTTGTGCACTGGGAGCAATCCACACACTGACTAAGACACTATGTGTCTCCTGCAAAATGAAAAAGCTGTTTTCACTGTTTTTAGAACCCCAGGCAACCCCTATTCTGTGTAAGAAGAGCTGTGCTAATGAACTTTAAGGTGTAAACCATGAACCTTTGAAACTAAAACAAAAAAGGATTTTACCTGTAACTAAAGTGTCATTTCTGCAGGTTAAGATGCAAAACAGTGGTTTCTCCTTTGTGAAACCATGCAGAGACAATTCTATTCCTCTAGCTATTTCATTATCTAGGCTTTCTTTATGATGCTGTATGGACTATTTCTAGCTGAACAAGAGGAGCATTAGGTGAAGTAATCTCACCTTTCTAACCAAAACAGTTGACGAATTTTGCTGCTATTTGCTTTGCGTGAAACACTATCTATTTTTGGTGACCTGTTTTTAAATTTGCTGATTATCAAGCTGATTATATCTTCTGACCTTAACCCTGGCTGCCTGGTGAAGTCAGCAATAAGGATGCTTTGCAAAATGTGCTAAGAGCCCAGACTCAATATAAAAATCCATTTACTCAGCACACATACAAAAAACAATCCTCTCAGAAATAAAATTTTGTAGAATTATGTTGAAATATTTTATTCAGATAACAGGAATGTTTAATTTCCTTGTTAAGCTTTCTGCAGCTTTTAAAAACTTAATACATGCAAGAACATAAAATTTGTTAATAGAGACATTTATTGGAATGTGATGGGACCTCAAAATGTTTTCAATATGATGGTATTCTTTTAAATGAAATTTCAACAGAGACAACCTTCAAAACACTCAGAATATGGTATTTTTCAGTCAACTGTTGTAAAAAATCATATCTCACTACAATCTAGTAAAAATTATAACATAATAAAGAAAATACTGATTTTTATTATTTTTAAATATTTATTTTGCCACAAAAAGCCAAGCAGCTATGCTGAAAGACAGAGCTCACAGTGACTTTGCCATATAGTATGATACTACTTCTTCCAGTTATTTTTGTTAGATAGCAAAAAATGTAAAATATGCTTTCTTTTGCTTCAATTAGCCATTTCCAGATGCTTTCAGTTAATAGGAGCTATATTCAGAATTCTTAGTTTTGAAACCCAGAAAAAGTGTCACAGTCATTGGTCCCAGTAGGGTCTAAATCACAAAGTAAAAATATAAATAATAGGGAATAATAGTAGTAACTAATTTCTATCCACCAGCAAATATCAGGCCATTTCTTTGTTCTCTTAAAATGTTCATATTTTTTTAAGATAACTTAAAAATGGCAGTCCCACCTTAGCTGTATTTTGGCAACATATTATGCAGGAAATGCAGGTGTGCACCAATGCCTGTCACCTACCTGGTTTCTATGGCAATTGCAAGTGAGCATTACAACTTAAAATGGCTTTGCACACACCCACTCATCAATAGTGCAGCCTCAGGAGCCCTACAAAAGTATTTTATTTTATAGGCTGGTGACAGGGGAATGCTTTTGAGAGGTGAGAGGTTTGAATCTTTACACAGAGAGGAGGGAAATGAGCCAGTACTTCCACTTCCAGGGTACTCTATCTGCTGGAGTATTGTGAAAAAGGTATATGGTATCATTATTAAAGTCATAAATAGAATCCAACATATTTGTGACAAGGCTCTTTGCCCTTTTAATGCATAACGATAAAAATAAGGGCCGGTACTGGAAAGCAGACCTAAAGCCACAAAAGGATAGTATTCCTCTTTGATGTAGATTGTGTTGGTGGTTTTTGCTTTATCCTGTAAAAGAATGAAAGTGAGGAAGAGCAGAGTGACTGCTTGTATTGTCTTTTCCCCCAGCACAGATAAATACCCAGTCCAGACTGCAGCAGCTTGTGATAAGCCACTGTCTGCTCAGTCTCTGTGGCACCCCTGTAGCTGTCAGGCTTATTTAAATTGCTCCATACCAACAGTTGTTTTAGCTTCAGTAGCACTACCATATGCAAAGCACTATATACGAGGCAGATGCAGTTTCAGGTTTTCAAATGACAACAAGCTCAATCCTATTACGCATATAAAAGGTGGGCTAAGGGTTGGTTTATCCCCTGCCTCTCATGACAGCAGAGGGGTGATTTGGCACCCTCAGAATCAAATCCACATACAGCTCAATGACTGTTAGTTTGACCTAGAAAATAGCAGACCATACATGTATTTAATATTCTGTTCTACTAAGCAGGATCTCAGCATGTGCTTACTGACATTCACCCATTCAGCTGCATGGGTACACGCTTGAGAAAGGAAACTTATTAGCTTCAGTAATGACACACAAACTCGGTTCATGGCCAGAGCTGAGCTGCTGCTCTAATTCCACTCCCCTCTCAGCCAAAATCATTCTGGGACTTCACCTTAAACTAACTGACACTTGAGAGAAAAAGCAAGAGGAGATCAATTTGCCTGCTACTATGATGTCTAATTAAAACACCGTATGTGCTGAGAGACTTGTCACAGTTTGTTAAACCATTGAAGGAGTTGCTGGCATTAACTCCATTTTACAGGAAAATCCTGCTTCAGTTGAAGCCCATTAAAATGTTTTTCACAAAAAAAAAAAATTATAAATTTAAATCTGGAAATCCTTTTAACTTTTATATGGGTGTTATGTTCTCTAAATTTAAACGCACCTGTTAATAAACCTCTTTACTGTTTGCAAAACACATTATAGATTTCCCAATACAGTGTTTAATTTATTTCAATTTCTACAACTGATATCTGATCAGAGTGTGATCTTATTCCCTTGACAAGTTTCTAGCACAGTTTTTCAGATTTCTAATCACTTTAGTTTCCTATATTAGGAGCACGATAGCACTTATCATTTCTTATGTGATAGTACCAGCTCTATTCCAAGCAGGTGGGTTTTGAAATCTGCCCTAAATCCAAGAGATTTTAATATTTTGAACTAGTACTCTGAACTATATAAGTCTTTGGTAATTTGACTTAACCTAAAAGCATGGCCAAAGTTAAAAAGAAACACCATAGAAGTCTAAAAATGCCATCCACAAAACTCCATACCAGAATCTTTCTTGATGAAAAGTACCGTATTTTATTTGGATTCTCGATCCCATACTGAAATGAAATTCTGAAATCACTTCAATAGAATTTACTAACTTCACTTGAGTAAAAAAGGAATTAGTTTTTTAGATAAAAATGTGTTGCACATACTAAGCAAGTGTGCTGTGATATTGTGTCACAGTTATTTGCTTATCTTTAGGAAACAAATTTCTGAATGCTTAATAAAGAAATATAAAATCAAGATATGCCACCAACAACGGATTACTGGATTTCTCCATATCAACCCAGTTGTCCTTCCACCCTCAAGCAAGTCAGTGGCAGGAGAGATTATAGTACAACTTTAAAGGTGTGTGGGTTTGTTCCTTTGCTGCTTCTACATTATAAATTAATATATACTACAGAAGTGTCTTACCTCAAAGCATGTAGGTTCAGCATCAGGTAGTGCTTAATCAGTATATACCTTACAGTTCCCTGTAATGTGACATATACTGCAATAATTTTAATCTGGAGTTTTGAACTGAAAATGCAGTCATCTGGATAGCCATCTCCTAGTTCTCAGTAGATTACTGAAAAATATTTTATTTTCTCTAAGTAATTCTGTCTTGCTGGTCATCCACTCCAAATTTAGAACCGAACAGTGTAAAGCCAGGGTCTTTAAGAGTGATCGCTCTTAAAACAGTAATAGTACGTCATTTAATGCATAGGACTTCTTATTCCCAGTCACAGTTAATTTGTTAAAAAATATGTGCAGATAATAAAATGGCACCTATTCATATATGTCTTTTCCTTTTATCTGAAATATATCCCTTCCGCTTTTACTTGAATTCTAAAAATGCTGTAGTAAAGAACTCTTGAAAATAATACAGTATAGTCCAAACAGCATCTCAGATACCTAAGTGTAGTTTTCAGCACAGGTAACAAATAAGATCATGAATATTGCTGACTGATTCAATCAAAAATGGGTTTTAGTAAACAGAAGTGGTGACCACCACATTTCTGTAGTCTCTGCAGCTCTGCTACCCTTTAATGCTATTTCTGTTTAAACTGATACCTCTGTTTATTCCGTCACATAATTGTAATTTCTAAGGGTGCATCATGAAGTTTCACATAGTCAGTAATTTGGTAAAGGAACTATCTTTCAACAATTTTTAGACTGTCAGTGATACAGTGTCTATTTTATGCCCCCTTATTTCTCTTGCAAAAGAAAAAACGATGAAAGTCTGCTGGAGGTTTCTTCATTAAAAGAAGTTTTATTGGAAAACTGATCTAAAGGTAAACATTGAGCTCCGTAGTTGTTTTCCAGATGTTCTCATCTTCCAAATAATTTAACTAATTTCTCTAAGTCCATTATTTTGCTCATTTTGAACCATGAAACAATATTTCCTAGAAGCTTTCAGAGTTATTTTGGCACTGACTGATTTTTTTTTTCCTTTTTATTTAAGATAACAGATTGAAGTAAAAGCTTGGTTTGGCAGCAGACAGTGGGGATCTTAGCAGTAAATAAATAAAAGCCACGAGCAAGTGAGCCATCATGACACCAAGGATTTTGCAACACCTTTTTTTTTTTAATAACACTGTACAGACAGGTTTTCATTCTAAGATTTTGCTTTACTAAGAACATTTATGGTTACATTATGGGATGCTGTGCTAGAGTGCAGTTACAGGGTTCAGTGGCAAAGCTGAAGGGAAAATTCATGAAGTTTTTAGATTTCATTTTTTTAAAGTACAAGTAATGTTACTTCCTATTGCCATATAAGTTATTACATGAAATACAGTGAAAATAATTTCATTAATTTTAAAATATTTGTAGAAATGTTTAGTAGAAAGCAGAACTAATAGGTTATCATGCCTAATTCTGTACTTGCTTCCTATTGTTTAGGTTTTATTGAAAGAAATGTTTCCTGATGGCTCATTGTAGGGGTTTTGGCAATGCCTGCAATGAGAATAGGACACACTAGACCAAGGGATGCAGGAAGAAGTTAGGCCATTTGGACTTAATCCTACAGAACATTGTAAAAAATACCTTTTCGTATTGTCTCTAGTTTGTTTACATGAATTTTATTCAGTTATTTTTATGATTTCATTAATCTGTTCTTGTGCAATATTCCAAATTGGCATAGAAAAAATTAATAGAATAAATATGTGCGCTTTCTCAGTAAATCGGCATATAAACTAGTCACCTTATTGTAGATAGCTTTCCACAGTTGAATAATCAATACTTCATTCTTGGTGGTATACATATTCTTTTACCACTGTTTGTTACTATTTGATGAAATAAATACCTTCTGCTAATATTTAGCGTTATTAATAAATGTTCATGCTAATTTACAGGAACAACCACATACATACTTGAACTGGGTTGTAAGCTACAGACGTAAATGTGTTACACTACTCCAAAAAGGTTTGAAAGCTTAAGTCTTTATAAAAGTCTTTAATAAATTCCTAGTCACATTCTTTTAAGGCTCTTATATCCTGTTCCTGGAGCAGTCACCTGATTCCTACATGAAGGGATTACTAAGTATGATCTATATACTTAGAACATGGCCAAGACAACTGATGCCGAGATAGCAGACATTGCAGGTCTAACAGACCTGTAAGTAACAGATATATCTTTCCCTTCTGTTGTGGGTCTCTTTACTCCTCCCCCAACTTAGAGGAAGAGCAGCCACATAAAACCAACTTATTCTGACTTGAAGATGGATTTGAAAAATTTACTGTTTGTGCACAATGGTGACTTCTCCACAGTCGTGTTGTCCCCTGAGGATGCTCCTGAAGCTGCCAGCTTCATCGCCTGCCAAGTTTGGTTCTGTTTTATTAGCTTGACACATTGCACGATGACAGTCGTGTGCCTTGTGCCTTGTGTGTCTGAATTCTATCTTTCAACATATTGCTTCAGGCCTGTTGTTACTAACTTCCCATCAGGTGCTGTCATTTTCCAGTAGCTGGCTGTGGAGAAGTACCTTCTATGCTTACCTAGCACACTATAGTTCCTGTTTACATTAAAGAAATCTGCACCAGCTACAAGAACAATGATGACCTGCCCTCCTGGCATAAAAATGAACTCTGTAAATAAAAGCCCACTCTGAAATGAAGCCAAGAGATTACATTAGGGCTTTGTCACAAAGAAATTAACTTAAACATGTGTGACTTCTCACAATAAATAAATGTCTGGTTCATGTCTTGACTAATTTTCTGTCACCAAAGATGGATATTACAGTACAGTGCTGTACAGTGCAACTTATTTAATTCACCTAAGTTAGGAGAAACTTAATGACTTCCAATTATGAACTAGCACCTAAGCACTGAAAATGAAAAAATATTACATCACAACATTTTCTGAGATCATTTATTTTTGATATGCTCATGTAATTTTAGTAATTCATAATTTACTTGTAAATGCAGCCAAGAAGTGTTTGTAAATATTGTAAATCCTGAGTAATGTGATTTCACAGTGATACTCTCCTGAGATCTTCCATTTTTATAGAGTAATGTCTTTGTTTTACAGCTAGGCATTAGTTTTGAAAAGCTATTAGCTGCCCTCTCACTTTGTGTAAGTTTCTGAAAATTAAAATTTCAGCTTTGGAGGGATAAATGATATGGCGGCTAATATTTTTCCTCCTGTTTAACTACTATTGATTTCTTGATCTTGTAGTCATATGCTAAGTGAGCAGATAAACATAAAAGTACAAGTGGATTCAAGAACAGAGTTCTGACTGTACTAGCTATTAAATGCGATGTCTAGATGCATCTTCCAGGTGAGGTTTGTCAAAAAACAGGTAACTCAATGCCTGTCTTGCTCTGAAAACTGAATATTTACTGAGGTGATCCCTTCTTAGGCTACAACACAGCCTGGGCATGGATACTTTTAATTCCTGACCCTGTTCAGTCAAGAAAATATGGTCATCTTTCACATGCTACCAGCCATGGTGGGAAGCTCCATACCAAACTGGCTGGGGGTTTCACCTCACCTCCCACCGCATTCATTTTCTTCTTATAGGTTCTGCATTACTCTCTCTAATGAGTCTAAAAGCCCAGGACAGTTTAAAAACATCTTTTTTATACACTCCTGCTTAAAAGGTTTGGTTCATTTACCCATGACATTTTAAAGGATTACTGAGACTGCTTGTGTAAATAGCAATGACTACATCTAATCTGAGAAAAAACCTCCACTGATGGGAGTGATCCCCAGGCCAAGTGGAAGCAGACTTGTGCTCCTGTGGGCTACCCCTCTGCAGTAGGCCTACTGTGCCCATACTACACAGTGCTCTTGTCTGGGTGTCCTCTGGGTTTTCCATCACACTTCTGTGGCCCTAAAACATAATTACCAGTCATTTAGATTAGTGGAGTTTGAAATTCCTGAAACGATGGGAGACTTGTGTTGCTGACCACATGAATGCTGTTACAGTCATGGTATCACACCAGGCCTGGGACATGGCATTAAGGGGAGTGGAAGTTGTCAAAGGCCCTTGGGAATAATACTGGAGAATGAGGAGTGGCGAAGTAGCTCTGCCATCCTCTACTTACTTACACCGTGTGCAGTCTGTGGTCCCTGGAGCATGCTACGCCAGGAGTTGCATCCGGGCTTTGTCTCAAAGACAAATGTGCTGTTCATTGCAGAAGAGAATTAAGTGATATATGTATGTGCAGGGTGGACTATCAGGTGACCAACCAGGATTTGGGAGCAAAACAAAAGGCCATTTAGCTCTTTGGCAAAATGCACCACCTATTATCTGACTCATAATAAATTATATTGCTAGCCACTTCTGAAAAGTTAAACTCTGCATTTTCTGTTTGTTGAAGCTTATTTTTAACTGCTATCCAGAAGTTTTGTTGAAATCACAATTGCAGTGCTGGCCCAGATTTGGGAATTTAACTTGAGGTGTTTATTGTTGTATATTTGATTAAATACAAAACCCGTCATTCCTGCATGCCAACAGTTTGTGTCCAGGTGCACATTTTCTTCTGCACCGAAATAAAAAAACAAATTTTGCTCATCTGCCTTGTATTTATGCATTTATATGTATACACATATGTATCATGAGGAAAAATACAAATGGACCAATGAGAATTAGTTACGCAATGCTTTTTATCTGTATGTTGCTGAGTCCTCAATAAACAATGATAGGCAGCAAGAATGACTAAAATCAACATGCTCTCTACCATGTTTTCTCTGGGTACTGGAAGTGGAATATTCAGAATCATTTTTACTGTTTATTCTATCCCTTAGTGCCCTGCTAACCACAAGCCTTTTTTTATGAAAAGAAAAAACAACCACCACCACAGCACTATAAATAACTTCTCTTCTAGTTCTGAAGGACATTTCTCAAACAAATGAGGGTGGAATGCACTGCACATAAATCAAAAAAGAGAACATCAAGCATCAAAATGAGATATTAAGTTCTCTGTTAGGGATAAGCAAGGTAACTCCTAAATCAGACATCTACCATTGTTCAGCTACCACTGCCTTCAAAGCTTGCTTGTTTTGTATCTGAATATCTAGAATTTAATGGAAAACAATAAAAGGAAGTATGACTATTTGGAGGATGAATTATAATGTGCGTGGGTCTACCGTAGAGGGTACTGAAATGAATAGGTCAAAAAAGAGACTGTGAAGTTGTAATATTTAAAATTATAGAACCTATAAAAAGTTGATGTAATTTACTTATAAAATGGTTAAGCTAACCCTTTGTTTTAGAAAAACATAATCAGATATGCCCAAATAATAGAAAAAAAATCTATTAATCACTTCCCTTTTTAAGAGAAAAAAAAGTATTTCATAGCTATAGTATACTACAGATTATATTAGGCTTGTTATTCTTTAATGATAGAGTTTTTCCTCATTATATTGAACATTTTTTTCAAAAAAGCATCTTTTCATTATTTCTTGAAGGTGTAAGAAACACTTTCCCTTACCAGAGAAAGCTCTTCGCTGGCAGGACTGCATGGATTGTCATGGTTTTACATTCCTTATAATTGCTCAAAACTTCAGAATGTAAAAGGATGAACCCTTACTGTGGGAGGTAAAAGCTGTATATCAGCTGAAAAAATAAGAGATTCAAACCTCAAAAAGGCACCATGAGCTATATAAGTAATATAAAAATGTTAGAAATGCAATGAAAGACTTGTACTTGTGGTTGCAGGTGGGATTCCATAAAACACTGAGTAAATGGAGTCATGTAATTTTGGTATTTTTACCTGAAGTTCTGCCCTTAAAATTAGCTATCTGTAGATAGTTGCCAGTGATCAACTAATTTGCAAGTATGTAGCTGTGCTGAAAGCAATGCTTGTAAGATGTTGTTCCTGGTCCGTATTTTTTCTTTAAGGAAAGGCAGAAAGCCTGGCTCACTTTTTCATTCAATCGAAGGCTCTTAAACCTAATCAAGAGTGGAAAAAAAGGCTATTCTTTCCAATCCTCAGTCATTTATGAAAGCTGTTCTTCAATCATTCTGATTTTTCAACTTAAAAATTAGTCCCTAATACTCTTGAAGAAATTAAGCCTCCTCCCTACCAGTAGGCTTTATTTCTCTTACACAGAACCATCAAAGGCAACATATAGATCTCAAGGGATCACATGCCTCATAAAGGGAACCGTTACACTGAAGTAGTTTTACGTAGGTCAGCCTCATGTATCCTCACAATAACAACCTAAAACACTGAAGAAAGTACATCAATGGTTGAAAAGCTGACTGGGAATCTAGTTTCCCTCTTTTGCACAGCCCTGTGTGTTGCTGACCTCTTTCTCAATTCCCACACTTGGTTCTGAAGAGTTAAAGGATTGAAATGCAATGATATACAGTAGCAGAGCTTTCATAAGGTAGTTGGGTTCACTGACATCTCTTCATTGGATGTAAGACAGGAACCTTCCATGAAGCCTGGGTCTTCTTAAAAACCTTCTGAAGTCAAGAAAGCCTTTTTTTTTTTTTTTTTTTAAGTTAGAATGACCTCTGGATCATGCAGCAAACAGTTGCATAGGGGAAAAAAAAAGCAAAAACAAAGCAAAAAAATCCAAAAAAAACCCCAAAATGAAACAAGCAAGCAAGTAAGAAAGGATCTCTTCATCCTTTGTTCCTTTTATGAACAAAGTTGATGCACATAGTAGGACATTCTAAATTTTACACAGACACAATGGAGAGAATAAGGAAACATTCAGGTACAGTGAATTTTCCAGAGAAAAATGTTACCAATTTCAGCAAATCAAAAGCTCTACAGTAAACAAAATAAAACTTCAAATTAAAAAAAAAAACCAGACAATTCGTGTTAAGCCATTTTTATTATCTCTGCAGAAAATCTTTTCTATTTTGTATGGGAGGAGAAATAGTAGTAGCATTTTGTGAGAAAAATACTAATTTTTTGTTAGAAACATCTATATAAGGAAACACAAGAAGTTGTCTGAAGAACTTAAGTTCAACAGCTACAGGCTGACTCATATGGTTGTTTCTATTTATCATAAAGTGTACTTGCATAAAGAATGCAGGTTGTGTTTCCAGGCCATCAGTTCATTTCATGCTTCTCTTATGGAAGAATGTGAAAATGAAGCTGTGGGAGAAAACTGAGAAATTTTGCTGCATGAGGGAACTCATCAGTGTATAAAACTGGTGGGGCAATGCTACTGTCTCTTCACTGCTTTCTTCTCCAGCCACGGCCGGTAGCAGGAACTCTACTGACTGGGATGAAGAGAAGCAGAATACAAAATGCTGGCTGAAGGAGGAAAATGAGAAGGTGACATAGTAACACACATCTCTGCTGAAACTGGTGAATGAGTTAGTATCCTTAAGGATTTTTAGCCAAAAAAAAAAAAAAAAAAAGAGTGGTTTAAACAAATGCCAGTATCAGACATCCTGGTATCTGCAAGCCTCGTATCGCTGCTTCACAACAAAGCAGAGGATGAAACATATAGACATTTAACTGCATCCCTTTTCTCAGCATCTCAAAAAGTATTTGTTACCGTAGCCTAAAAATGTGGTAGACATCATATTCTTCTGTATTTATGGAGTACTTAGAATCCTATCTTGTATCTTCACTGAGCCTCCCAGGCAACCCAGAAAAAATGGAAACCATTTTGAGTGAATTTTCAAAAACTCAAAATCTCCAAGCAACTCTTATTATTTTTGCTAGCATTTCATTTTCAATTCAATACTTAATTGCTTTCAGTTTGCTCACTCTTTTGATTGTGTTAGTCTAATTTTCACAGTATTTCTCAAACACAGTGCTGATAGATAGTCCCCCCAAGTCCATTATCATCCTCAAAGGAGTGATTAACGTTGTGTCTGATCTCCATGAGAAGTCAGTAATACTCTTTGGGCATTAATCTGTTTTTTATTTTTGTAAAATGTAGAACTGCTGTTATACCTATTTATATAATGAAAATTGTCAAAGCCTGGAAAGGAGTGATTCCACACACAAGCAAGTGGTGGTACCACAGATATCTCTAGCAGGACTGCTAGATTAGGATTTTGTTAACCATTCCTTTTTTTCAGTAGGGTAGAGGGTTGTTGGTTTTTTCTGGTTGTATGGGGTTTTTTTTACTACTTTGACATATATTTTATTTCACCTTATATCCTCAATAGCAGCCACAACAGCACAAGCAATAATTGATTAATTAAATGGAAGGAGCAGGAAAGAGATGGCAAGACTGTTCTTAATAAGATTTTACCAACAGACAAATCATAATGCTGGATCACTGTGGAGTTTATTGAATAAAGTGGAAAAGAGCATTTTTTACTTGGAAGAATTAAATGCTTGTTAATAGTTCTGCTGAGTAAATGAGGTATTTCTGTTAGGTCCAATAAACAGAGGTTTAACAAAGGGAAGAGCAGCTGACAGGCTTGTCTAAGAAGATTCAGAACACCTCTGTAATAAGGGTAACTAATCCTGGAAGAGAAAACTTGAAATTGTAAATTCCATCCTCAAAGTCCCCCCGTCCTGTTCACCCGCCCCCCCTCCCCCCAGACTTTATAGATAAAAAACATCAAGAAAATACTTCTTGGGATGGCAGTGTACACTAGGAACCCATATCCTAGGCTATACAGGGATTAAGTGAGGGTCCATCTTGACCAACGGACAAAGAAGGAAGCAGATGTTTGAGTTTGATTCTGATGGGGGTTTGTTTGCTTCCTTTTGTGTCATACAAATTATTGGACCTTTGTTTCCTATTCTGAGTTTTGGAAATAAACAAATAAAACCCCACAGATTGATTCTTACCTTCCTTTGTTTTGTGTTATGGGTGGTTGCAAGCTAAAATTGAATCTCACCATCCCTTTGGCATACCTTCAGTGAGGCTTGTGGGTTATTCTAGCAGTTTGAACCCTCTCCATTTTATGGCTCCAGAGAATCCCTAAGGTAATATTTGTCTTCTCAGCTGTATTGGCCAAAATCTAGTGAAATAAGAACCTTAGGGGGATAAGAATTTTACAGTCATACACATGCAAGTGAAAAAAGTCCTCCCAGAAGAGAAGTGAAGAACAAACCTTCATCCTGAGGCTCCCAGGCAAGCTTGTGAGCCTTGTATTGCGACTTTTGCCTTTATTATTGTCACTAAATTGCGTGAACATGAGTAAAATCACTCTTATTAAGGGCTTTCTACCACTGTCATTAAAAATAGTGATAAAATTTGACAAAAAGTTTCAACAGACTGAGGGCAAGGTTGACATCAATTAAAAAAAAAGCTTTTCAAACTAACTTGGAAAAGGACCAGAACTGGTGGTCTTGTTAAACTTCTTTTCTTTGCCTTCTAGGGAAAAAAAGAAACCTAAAGGAAAAAAAAAAAAAAAAAAAAGACAAACAACCAAAGAAACATATAACCACAAGTTGTTCACTGTCATACATACAAAACATCCTATGCTGAATAAACATTTTACATTTTATAAAAATCTGCAGTTTCTAGCTCTTGATGATCATATCTGAAACTCAACCTTTCTTATTCCCTAACCATGTGACCTAGTATTACATGTATAACAAATTTCTTATTTGATGTGTTGCTGACAATATACCTTGTCAGACCTCAAGAAGTCAAATTCATAAAGCAGATTAGCAAAAATCGTAAGATATATTTAAAAATCTTCACAGCATTAAAGAATGATTAGAAAGTCTCCATCAGAATTATGTTAGCACTGCTCTTTGGTTGTAATACTGTCAGTTTGGTTAATTTTGCTTAATAAATTTAGTCTTCTCCTCAACTCACTATAGTTTAAGATCCATTTTGCCCACATTCACATAACTAGTATTTTTGCCATTCACAGGAAGAAGAACATAGCTGAATTCTAGCATGATACAGATCCCTCAGTGATGCCCATGTGTAGGGTTTTGTTATGGGAAAAGATTTCCCTTCAGAGAAAATAGTTACTTAATTTTTAATATATATTTAATCCCATAAATCAAATATTACCTTTGTGCAGTATTTCTGGGTAAGAACACACAACTGATAAACAAACCATAACCTGAAGTTATCAAGTCAAGATCAGTTTTCTGGAAGATGTTTTTCAGTCAAAGAGAACTTACAGAACTTATTACAAGAATAAGTGAATTATATTTTCCAGTTTTGTTACATGAAGTTTCAGGGTAGATGGCCTAATTGTTGCTTCCAGGGTCAAAACCTATGAACATGCTGTTATATTGAATTGTGACAGATTTAGGTGTGTGCTTAAGTGCTTTTCTGTACCAGGTTCTAATTATTTTTGTTGCAAGTGGGAGAAGGGAACACTACTCTGCAAATTAAAAAAAAAAAAAAAAAAGAAAAAATCCTTACCAATCCAACAATACATTTGGTCTTAATTGTAGCTAGTAAATACCATTTTTAGAAGTAATTCCAAAGGCTTTTAATTATGGATCCAGTAGAGAGACACAAGTATTTTTACGGTGATTACTTAAAAAGAATATAATGAGCAGTCTGAAGGAGTCTACAAACCTAGAGACTGTGCAGAGCAGATAATTATATAATTGGGAATATGTCAGCACCTATACTCTGAATCAGAGAAAGCTGTTGAAGAGGAAAGCGTCTTTCTTTTTTTTGAATTTTATGGGTTTAAAAAAAAAAAGTAATCAATCACTTTTTCTTGAGAATGTGTTGAGTTTCTTCCCCTGTAATTTATACCGAATTGTCCTCTGACATTTCATTTTGCTGTTTAAAATTGTTGTAACTTTGAATAAAACATTTTTTGTGCTTTGTGTGTTGTGAATTAATTGGTCCTGTCAGATGAACAGCTCATCTTGGGAATACAGCAAATTATTGTATACTTGACAGTGGTTTTATAGAGCACCCATGAAAACTGAAAGGAACTGATGCAAAAGAAAAACACAAAACAAAACAACAAGCCCCACTCCTTCCCAAACAAATGAAATAATAAGCAGAGCTCAGTTCATCTCGGAAAAGGCCTCCAAGCACTGTCATGTCAGATATTGTAGAGTAGTGTACATTCACCCTTCAGGAAAGACCTTTTTAAATTCATTTCAGTCATTGCTAGTAATTGAGTTTAACAGCTGAAAATCCTTCAGTTGACCTCCTGTCTATCTTTGTTTCTTCTTCTAATCCAATTGCTCAGAGAGCAAAAAGTCCATCCAAACAATCTGGAATGACAACAGTACATATACATACACATATATATACACACATATAAAACAACAATATTATGCATATATACAACAATATGTATATTGTATTGTTTTTATATACATATATATGCGTAATATATGTTTGTATTGTTGTTAAATAAATACCATACCTCTACACACATTAAAAAAAAAAAGAGTCAAAGCCATCTGTTTTGAGAATGTTAGAACCGATACAGGTAAATAATTGCAATTGCTTAAATTGCTTTTTTTCCATACACAAAGAAAATCTCAGAGCCACATGGTACAAACAGATCACATATGGAAACTAATTAAAACCCTGTCAAAGTGAGCCTGTCATCTTCAACTGAAGTGAGTGAGCAAGAAAATGGAACAACACTGCTAGAAAATTTGGCACAATAAGTTTCTTTTATTTGAAAATATATTGAGAGAATTTAGAAGCTGAAATAGCCTCTTGAAAACACTGTTTTAAAACAGGCATTCTTATCACCTCCCTACTATTCTTTCTGTACCTTGAAGTTTCTAGCTATAAAATACCCCCAGCCTGATTGGAATAGTATCCTAACATCATGGCTTTATCCAGTTTTGACAAAAACTTATAATACCTTGTTCTGCAGAAGAAAGATATAGGAGGAAGTAGAATATGGAGAATGCAAACCAGATGAAAATGTCAGCCAGAATTCTGGAGTTGTTGCACTTTAAAGGAGGACCTGCTAAAGGGTCAGTCCCACCAACTTATCAGACCTTTGGCAAAAGTACCAAGAACAATCTAATTGCCTAAAGGCCTGACAGTCTGCAGCTCTACCTCCTGCAAAAATTTGGTCAATATTTTGAAGATGTTGGCTTTGCAGCTAGCAAATAATTTCATTTCAGCTTTGCCACTGTCCTATCAGCATTTCTTTTTGAAATATGATGAAGGTGCTTGACTAAGCTAATAATTAAACTATGCATTTCTGAGGGAGATACTTACCATTGTACCACCTATCAAATCGAAAAGGCGAGAAAAAAAGAAGCTTTTGCTAACTGGGTTACAAAAATTTGTTCTCAGATAGCGTACAAGTTCCATGTCTACCTTTCTTGTTGCCTCATTTCTTTCCCAGCTAGGAGGACAGCCAAACTTTCTCACTCCTAAGGAAAGACAAAATGAAGCTGGACATCTCTCTACTAATTTTTTAATTGTCTTCTGAATACCTTATATCTGAAAAAAAGATTTTCACCTAGGTTTTCTGCCTAGTCTATTTCAGTACTTTGTCCAGCTCCACTTCTCATCCTAAAAAAACACTCTCTAAATATATCTCCACTATAAAAGAGCTTACTAACCTGGAGCTTCTCTTTCATGAGTATTTCTCTCACCTGGAGCCTCCAGAGAATCCCTAACCAGTCATCCCATGAACTCTATTTAAGCTCAGCCTGGGACACTCAGACCCTGCCTGAGCTGGTGGCAGTTTCCAGCTCAGGTATAGCCTGGTAATGGCTCCTGTTGATACTGATTCTGACCTATAGACTGACTTCTTAGCCCTGCCTTATCACAATGTATTTGTCCAGAAATTGCTGTATCTCATTTTAACCCTGACCTTCAGGCTAACTTAATGGGTTGACCTTGGACCTGCCTCATCACCAAGAAATTACTTTTTGATTGGGACTCTTGGTCAGACCTGGTCATAGTCTCCAAGTCTGTCCTGGCATATTCTTGGGTAGTTTGAAAGTGCATTTGTCACAATTTGAGAAAAACAATGGACATCTTAGGGTAGAATTGAAAATCTTTAAGTTTTTTATCTTTACATTTATTATCTTTACAAAATGAAGCACAAGTAGGAGGTAATCCTGTGAGATGAACCAGGTGAAGGAATACAGTTTCTCCTGTGATTAAGTAGGAGTGAATGAGATAGCAATGTTAACTTCAATTCAGTCAAGATCCAGGGCTCATTAAAGTTTTGCAGATCGTTTAAGTACCATTTAAGAAGGAAGGTTTCTTTCATGTTGATGATGAGCAGACGATGGAAGGAATTAGTAACTAACATTTGGTTTTTGTGGATTCTGCGTGGGTAACTTCTGCATCCTGATTCATTCACTGACCGAGTAGGAGGAGTTTGGAATTTGGCTTTAGTTTTAAATACTTATTTCCCTTCCTGTAGAATAATTGCACATACACTGGTTAGGTATACATACATTGTACACTGTATATTTTATTAAACAGTATTGACTTACAAATGGTGACTGGAAATCAAAGAAATATGTGCATGATTAGACTATTTATTGTATATAAGTGAGGTCTGAAAGGCGTTTTTGTGTTTAGAAACCTGCTTCTCTCCTCCCATTTATCTATCATTGACAATATAAGTGATATTGCATTTTGTCTTCCTTGGTTGCAGGACTTCTGGACTCCTCATTAATGTTTTAAGCCCTCTTTATGCTTATAGTGGAAAGTTTATTCAGCAGCATGAGGGGTACATTCATTCACTGCTGCCAATGGATGTTTAATGTAAGCATTTCAAATATTATTTCTAGTAATTAATATATGTAGCTTGACTATGCCCAGGAGCTCCGGCCTAGAACTAATATGATTAATTGATCTCTACAGCCTGCACTCAGTTTGGATATCTTCCACTGCAAAGACTGTGCGCCCTGCTACCTTGTAAGATTTCTCAGATCCAGACTCTGTTCAGCAGTCACGCTGAAGCAGGACCAGAAAAAATCATTGCAGAGTCTCTAAGCCAACAGATATCATTAGGTTTGAAGTTACAAGCTTAGACAGATGTCCTGAGACTGCAGTACAGATCCATCTGTAATCAGTGAAAATGAAGAGGAAAAATTACAGTTGTATCTCTACAGTGAATGCTGATTGAATCCAAAACCCAGGTAGAAACAGCCAAGGCACTTTGGTCCAATATTTTTGCAGAGCTTTGACATGATTTTATGCAGTGGATCCAAACCTCATTTTGCATATTTCCATGTGATATATAAATATTAATCCAAGAGGACTGCTTAGAAATCTAGACCTCACAGAAGGCAGCCATTCATTACCACCTTCATATTCAGAAATTATGAAGGGGCAGGAGAGGGGGAAGTTTTTATCCTTTCTTTTCATTGTGGTTGCAGAATAGTCAGCTGAAAGATTTCAACAGCTGTCAGACTTTTTCCTCCTTGAAAAATCCTACAAGAAATAAAAGCTCAATTAACTTCGTATTTCCAGTTTTACCAGTAATGGGAGCACTGGAAGACCTGCCAAGTCTGTTCTTTCATGGCGGTTTTATTTGGTTGCAGAACAAAGAAGCTCAGAGCATAGATATGCATATGAGATGAAATGTAGATTTTGTCCTTCAAATTACAATTTCAATGTCTTTGAATTTCACCCAATCAGCATTCCTGATTTTCAGACCCTTTCCTTGTAACCTTCTTATGACAGTTTCCTGACATCTCTTGATGTCATGCACATTCAATCAAGTTACAGAGATAGTACTTGTAATGTATATTTTAATTTCATTCTTTTGAAAGGTAACTCTTGTGCTGGCTCTCAGGAGGGACTAGCATATTAGGCAAAGCACAGGAAGTGCTTAAACACACAATAATTGGAACAACAAGTGAATTTGAATGTCTGTCATTTTTATTTTGTTCTATTTGATTTGCACATGGAAAATAAAGAGGTGGTTGGAGACAGCCAACATGGCTTCACCAAGGGCAAATCGTGCCTGACAAATTTGGTGGCCTTTTACAATACTGCCACAGGCTTGGTGGACAAGGGCAGAGCAACAGACGTCATCTACCTGGACTTGTGCAAAGTGTTTGACACTGTCCTGCACAACATCCTGGTCTCAAAATTGGAAAGGCATGGGTTCGATGGATGGACCACTCGGTGGATAAGGAACTGGCTGGATGGCCGCACTCAAAGGGTTGTGGTCAATGGTTCAATGTCCAATTGGCAGCCAGTGGCGAGTGGAGTTCCTCAGGGGTCGGTACTGGGACCGGTGCTGTTCAACATCTTTGTCGGAGACATGGACAATGGGATAGAGTGCATCCTCAGCAAGTTTGCCAACGACACCAAGCTCGGTGGCGCGGTTGACATGCTGGAGGGAAGGGATGCCATCCAGAGGGACCTGGACAGGCTCATGCAAATCACATGAAGTTCAACCAAGCCAAGTGCAGGGTCCTGCACCTGGGACGTGGCAATCCCAGGCACAAATACAGGTTGAGTCGAGAACGGCTGGAGAGCAGCCCTGAGGAGAAGGACTTGGGAGTGCTTGTGGATGAGAAGCTCAACATAAGCCGACAGTGCGCGCTGGCAGCCCAGAAAGCCAACCGCATCCTGGGCTGCATCAAGAGAAGTGTGGCCAGCAGGTCGCAGGAGGTGATTCTACCCCTCTACTCTGCACTCGTGAGACCCCACCTGGAATACTGTGTCCAGCTTTGGAGTCCTCAACACAGGAAGGACATGGACCTGTTAGAATGGGTCCAGTGGAGGGCCACGAAGATGATCAGAGGGATGGAGCACCTCCCCTACGAAGACAGGCTGAGAGAGCTGGGGTTGTTCAGCCTGGAGAAGAGAAGGCTCCGGGGAGACCTCATAGCAGCCTTCCAATATCTGAAGGGAGCCTACAGGAGAGCTGGAGAGGGACTCTTTGTCAGGAGATGTAGTGACAGGACAAGGGGTAATGGTTTTAAACTGGAAGAGGGGAGATTTAGATTATATACCAGAAAGAAATTCTTTACTGTGAGGGTGGTGAAGCACTGGAACAGGTTGCCCAGGGAAGTTGTGGATGTCCCATCCCTGGCAGTGTTTAAGGCCAGGCTGGATGGGGCTTTGAGCAACCAACTCTAGTGGAGGTGTCCCTGCCCATGGCAGGGGGGTTGGAACTAGATGATCTTTAAGGTCCCTTCCAACTCTAACCATTCTATGATTCTATGACTTGTTGCCCTCATTTAGAGAATCAGACAACATACCCATAAAATTTCATTCTCTATTCCTGAGCTAAGTTATGGCTCCATTCACATGTTAAGAAAGCTTCAGAAAGCAGACTTTCATATCTTCATAGCAGAATGGATAATTTAACTAACACATTTCACCGAATGAATTTATGATGTTTTCTCCTTGTCTTGTTGCTATGAGTGTATCTGTCCAATAATGATGTTTTGCACTCACTGGATCAATTAAGAAGATTCTGAATTCAATTACGCTATTATAACGTTCATATTGCAATGAAACCATCTAAATTGCAAAGAAATATTTCTTATTCCCTGATTGAATGAAAGATCAAACCCCTTCAGCCCAAATATTAAAAGTAATTTAACACTGCTTTCCACAACATTCATGCTAGTAAACTGCATTTCCCCAATGTCTGTGGAAAGCAAATATATAAAAAAATGCTGGAACTTGCCCAAATGGATTAATTTATAGTTACAAAGAGCATTCCCAAGGGACTTTGTATTTTTTACTCTTCTTTTTTCTTTCTTTCTTCTTTTAAAATTAAGAACTGGTGTTGATCCTGGAGAGAACTTGATCCTACAGTGAAGGAGACAAAGCTAGAAAGAAGTCATTGTCTTGCATCTTGTGGCAATGCCCTTCAGCTTGCATTGCACAGTAACAACTTTAAATAAACTTGAAAAGAAGGAAATTATTCCTACAAATGGTCCTGGTAAATCATTCTGAAGCTGTAGAACAAACAGACAACAGTTACATAGATCTTTGGACTTAATAATGTGGTTGTATATGTATGGCGTTAACATCTGTATTTTAATACTGCACAAAGAATTTCTCTACAGGTGTATTTTTTTAGGTTTTTTTCCTTCTGTTCTAATAAACTTTTTTTCAAATAATATAAAATAAATTATATTAGGTTGTTGCATCTTTTTTTCAGAGGTCCTACGTAGATTATGTTTTGCTTTGACAGTGTTCACTCAGAATTTAGTTCTATGATCTCATGTGAAAGAAATAATATAACATACATTGAATGAATCATAGACAGGCCTTATTTTGCCTGTTGATTGTATTGCTGATTAATTGAAGGATGGAACATATGGCACAGGAAGCTTTAAATGCAATTTCTGATTTTATCTTTTAGAACTGACACTTCATGTTTACAGAAAAACTACTGTTATGAAAATAACAAGGACCTGGATACAGAATGAAATGGCTTCAGTGTTTACCAGACTGCCTCATGAGTATGAATTCTTACTGCTATTGCAAATCATGCTGTTCTAGGGGTTTGACCATTAACTGAAGAATTCAAATCAATGGTTCATAACTTCCCCACAAAGACTCTAAATGCATACCCTTATGTCTCATGCAGTTTGACAGAGTGCAATTTGTCTCCTACTACAAATTGCCTTGCTTGCCTCTTTATAATATTAACAAGTCCCAAGCAGACCAGACAGGAACGTAGAAATTAAATGTAGCTCTGAAAACACTTAGGTGTATTTTATTTTGCTGTTTTCCCCCTTTATCTGAGAGAGTAGACATTTGAAAATATCATGGTATTGCAGTAAAAGAAGAAAAGCTTCTGAAGAGAAGTTGTAAGCAGAGCTGATGATCAGCAGAGGCAACTGTCAGTTCTTGGAACAGGGAGCAGACAGAAGTACGGAGCAACTGCTGAGATGAATAGCACACACAAAAAAGTTCACATGTGATAAAGAATCAAGAAGCAAGGAAGAACATAATGCAAAAATGCATCCATGACAATCTTACTTCCTAGAATAATTGTTCCCGGTTCATACTTTGTTACTTAGGAATGCAGTGGCCTCTCCCTACTGTCCCAGAGAACAATATTTCTAAGATATTACTGTACTGAACTGGAAAGGTGATGATATTGTCCGTCCTGACTCATATACACAGTAGTTTCACAACATGTATATGTGTCTCTATATATTTAGTCATTCATACAAGAATTCACATATATTAGTATAATGGATTTCTTGCTAGATATTATGCCAATCCATTCATCTCAGATGGTTGGACTAGATGACCGTAAAGGTCCCTTTCAACCTAGACAATTCTATGATTCTATGATATTCTAGCTCAATTTTTAACCAGATACAGAACTTGAAAATAAATCAAGTATGGAGGTCTGCTTAGAAATCTCAGCAATTGGTCACATTATCTGCCTAGAAAAAGCCCTCTGCCATCCAAAATAAACTGGCTCATCCTGTTTTCCCTTAATCTTAATTTCCCCTTATTAGGTGTTAAATGCATATGCACATATAAGTATGTGTGTATATGTGTATACATACGTGCATATCTGGGAGCTCATGCCATTTCCAAGGACTTGGGTTTGAAGAAATACTTGGATTACAGTTATGTTATTTTCATTACATCCCTCTGAAATGTCTGTCAGGCTTGATTTTTATGACATCATCTATTTTGTCGTGTGTGCTTCAGGCCACAATTTAAATAAAATCTGAGAAAAATTCGTCATCAAATAGTCTAAGAATGAGCTAAGTAGTATGCAGCAAGACATCCAGCATGAAAGTGGGAAATAAAAGACCTCCCTGTCATCTTCTGTTCTGAATCTTCACAAGTATAATGTTATCTCTGTTTTAATCTATCATTTAGTCATGAAGCCTGAATGTGTTTTTAATTATTTTTTTTTAATAACTGATCCAGGGTAATTGAGTTAATAGCACTTTTATAAGTCCCTCGCTATTGTGAGTTTGCTATAAACATTATTAGTAAGCACTTACATGCAGTATTTTCTAAATTTATCATACTTATTTTAAGAAAGAACCAGGATGTGTGTTACAGAACAATAAGGGTTCTTGATTTATTCATTAAAGAGCAAAGTAGGGCCTCAGATGTTGTATCTCAGAGGCTTGAATGCCATACTAACCACTTCTGAATCATAGGATCACACTTGTTATTTTTGTAAAAAAAAATCAAAAGAAGAAAAGAGCATCCTTTAAAATAGTACAGTTCTGTTCCTTCTCTCTCCTGTAAAGGAAAATAAGAACAAAACAGAGAGAAGGAAAAAAAAGGAAATATTCCTAAGCAAAATCCTGCATTGTAAATTGTGGTAGTTTAATAATCTGGTGAGTGAAAGTTGACTAGTTTTGCTAAAATTTAATCAAAATATGTATTCTGTGTTCCAACAGAAATGCTTTGAGCTATTCTTTCAGCGTGACACATCCCAGCTTCTCCTGTACCTTTTTTGTCAGTGTAGCTCTTTTGTTTGCCTTGTGGTGTGCTGGTGTTTTGAGGAGAATATGGATTTCTCTCTGATATTATGAATCACAGAACCGTAGAATCATAGAATGGTTCAGGTTGGAAGGGACCTTAAAGATCATCAAGTTCCAACCCTCCTGCCATGGGCAGGGACACCTCCCACTAGATCAGGTTGCTCAAAGCCCCATCCAGCCTGGTCTTGAAGATATTGTTCTTCCAGTCCTAAGTGGCCAAGTTCTACAGAACACAATATGGTCTATTTTTCTTTCTCAGTTGAAGACTGTTAGCAAGTACACCTCTGGAATGTGTTAGGAGATTAAATTGTACGCTAGATCTGCAATGAATGGTAAGTGAATGATGAGACACCCTCATTTCAAATCTTACATATAATTTAAGGTGTTGATTCCATCAGGGAAGGAAATGTAAATTGATGCATAAGCCTTTATTCATCTTACATATTTTCTCAAGGATCTCTGTTTACTGAGAGAAAATAAGGCTTTATTGTCAATTCTGCTAAGTCAATACTTAAATTCCAAACTGAAACTGGTTTTTTTTTCTGACTCATGAGTCACTAAAACTGCTAAATTCCAGTTTGGGAATATATTAGCATACGTAGTGCCTGCCAAAGTTGCTTCTGGAGCTTCAGAGTAAACCAGTCTTTTTAAACAAGCTCTTCATATCTCATATTGAATGGTTTTATAAAAAGAAGGGGAGATACAAAGGCAAGTGGGATAATTCTTAAGAAGTTTTTTTAACCCTAAACATTTTTTCATCGGTCTGCCTCACCATCTCTAAAATTAAGCACCAATATTGATTACTAAATATCATACAGAGAAACCTAAGATGAAATACAGAGTACACAACATTTCCAAGAGGAATTTGCTTTCTCTATAAATTATAAAATATGCAGTTTTCTAGGTATAGTATTAAAACTGAAGCAAAGTATGTAGCCACTGAAAAGTCAATCCATTAATTTGAGTCAAATCTGGCGTTATATTTTAAAATGCAGAAAGGATCATGCTACAGAGTTTTCACCAAAACTAATAATGTTGCTTTCTTCAGAGATATTTCTTAATCTCTTCAAAGTTTAAGAAATAGGATTAAGGAATAGATTTAAGAAAAATATATTTTCTCTTAAAATTTGTAGGTAACATAAAAAATTGTTTATACTTTTCAGGTTTCCCATGTTTGGTGGCTGAAATCTTGATATTTTTGACATCAGTGAGACCAGAATTTCAGCAATGAGTTGTAAGGTTGCTGCAACAATATCTCTAGCACACAGATATATTTTGGAGTTCTCCACCAGGAGCGAACTATTGCCATAGATTACAAGACTCAATTCAGTGAATATTTAAGTCACCATATATGAACATTTATCTGAAATTTTACAAAAATCTTCTAGTAGGGCTCATTAAGTTTGTTCATTCTGCTTTTTAGAACTACAGAACTGCAATTAATACAAGAAAATGTTATGAGAAAATTGGTTTTGTAATTTTGCAGGTCCTATTGGTTTTGCAGTATTCCTGAGTTTATGCCTATTCTATACTATTGTTAGCACACATAGACAGAATAAGATGTAACAGCCATGCATTATTTAAAAGTCATGCCTTGACAAGTGATGACAGTTGAAAATGACAATTTTGGAGATGCTTATTTGTTAAGATTTCACAATAATCACTTTTCAGACTTCTTGAAAAATTCCTGTTAAATAATAGTTTGAGACAGCTCAGCAACAGTACTTTATTCTATTAAACTAGAAAAATCCTCCTCAAACCATCTGGGCTGGCAGGTGTTCATCATCAGATCTAGGTTGCTATGAGACAAGAGATTGCTTATGCTAATTAGTCATGTAGCAAGAAACTCCAATTTTGCTCATTTGAAACAACTTACATTTGCAAGGGCATATTAACAGTGCCTGTAAAGCTCAAGATATAAAACTCAAGAATGTAAGAAAAAGCTGCTTCAGAGTAAGGTCTTTGGTGGGGCTACTCTCAGGTAGCCTCTCAGGTTCACCTCTACCTCTCATCTATGGACAGCTGCTTTATATGAATGATGATGACCTGGGGTTGTTCAGCCTGGAGAAGAGGAGGCTCTGGGGAGACCTAATAGCAGCCTTCCAGTACCTGAGGGGGGCCTACAGGAAGGCTGGGGAGGGTCTGTTTACAAAGGCCTGCAGTGACAGGACGAGGGGCAATGGTTTTAAGTTGGAGAAGGGGACATTTAGATTGGACATTAGGAAAAAGTTCTTTACTATGAGGGTGGTGGAACACTGGAACAGGTTGCCCAGGGAGGTGGTTGAGGCCCCTTCCCTTGAGATATTCAAGGTGAAGCTCGACGAGGCCCTGGGCAACCTTGTCTAGTTGGGGGTGTCCCTGCTGACTGCAGGAAGGTTGGACTAGATGACCTTTGGAGGTCCTTTCTGGCCTGGACCAATCTATGAATCTATGAATCTATGTCTTAACGTTTGTCTCCATGAGACAGATTAAGTCCCAAGTCCAGCTCAGTCATTCAGTTTAAATAACAGAAATTAGGAGTGCCTCTCCAAGTTGGAGCCATTGTAGTGTTGATTTTTTCTCCCATGAACTTTCTTAATGCTTTGAGACCCACAATAGGGGAAGGCAGGAAACTATACAGTTCAAATACTCCAATCATGATTTTTTATTCTTTGTATTATAATAAAACCCAGAAGTTCAAGCTAAGGTTAATATAGCATTCAGCAATCAACATTATAAACAGGTAATAGACATAGCTACAGAATGTTCCGTGATGGAGTTGGAACAAGAAAAGGACAAAATTCAGTCTAAAATCTGCTTAAATTGAGACAAATTCAGACAGTATGCTCTGCAGGCCATCTAACCCTGGTAACATTTTAAGTAAAAGACAACCCCGGTTTTGGATCTCAGCTTTCCTACCCAGTAGCTCCCAAACAGTCTATTGAATACAACCATCTAACCACTTAGTCTCTTTGTAAACAACATCAAAATTCAAAGATAGGTTGGGAGAGGTATACAGTGACTGATTATGTCCCCACTTAGGCCAAGACCACTGAAAACAGGTTGAGTTCATTCTAAAGCACAGTTGTCCAGGATTTCACAGTCGTGGTGGTTTCATTCAAGGGTGTAACAGCAGAGGAGACAGCATCACTAACTTCTCGTCCCGGCATCCAAGTTTGTGTTTGCATATTTTCCTTCAATGCAATATGTGTAAAGATTTCCAAGAGACCAGAGGAGTCCTCAGGCCACTGGGATACAGTCAAACTTGGGTTTGCTTATTGTTATTTTTGCCCCATAAATCTTGCAGAGCTTGCAGAAGGGTCTTCAGCAGGAGAAAGGCAGGTTGCCAAAGTCTTGCCCATAACTGGAGAATAATACTGGATATGAAAACTGAGGGTATGAATTCTCTCCAACCAATGGAGTCCCCATCACCCTTATCTAATGGCAGTTTCTCTGTTTTTTTCTAGTACTCAAAAGCAAGATATCTTTCTATTCAAGTTTCCTATGCCTATTCTGAAACCCAGCTAAGAGATTCCTGATAAACAGCCCTTAATCAACTGTCAAGGCATGAGAAATCACCTTAGACAAGTTCTTTACCTACTGTTTCTCATTGGCTGGTTGTAGCTACTCCATGCCAAGCTTGCAAGGGCACTGAATCACTCTTTGAAGATCCTGCTGGGTGTTAGAGGACTGAGACTCACATATATGAGGCCATGCTGTCTCAGTGCAAGGTCAAGAAGTTAAGCCGGATCCAGAGACAACATTTAGATCTCCTGACGTCATGCATTCCAAGTATGGAATTAGTTCAAATAGCATAAAAATATATATATTTTTTGCAGTTAGAGGCTTTTTTTTTTCTGTTTCATATCTCTCCTGTTGATTTTTGGTGGACTCAACACAACATGTGTGGACTGACTCCAGGCAGTTGTAGCTTCCTCAATGACTAATACTTGATCGTGTCCATTCTAGGATAAGCATCCATCTGGCTTAATCAGTATATAGGGGCTCAGATTCTACTTTCCTTTCTCTTGGTGGCACACAGCCACCTTGACACTGAAGCATAAAAAAAAATTTAAAACAAAATTTACTGTATTTACTGTGACAGACCACCTTATGATGAGCACAAAAAATGCATTAGACTTTTAATTCATAGTGCTAATAAGCAACAGATAGCCTTCCACAGAAGCAGTGATTTGCAGTCTTGGTTATATTGTTTTCCCTGATTCTACACATATTTTTTTTTGGTCAGAAGAGTCCCTGTTTTCAGTTGAAGCACTTGCAGGATAGTCAGAATCTGACAATGAAATTTTACTGCTAAAAAATCTGCACTCGGATTAATACTGCAAGCCCATTTTTACTTAAGATCCTCCTGGGGAACTTTAACCATCTCCAGCTCTGACCTTACCAAGTCACAGCAATAACAGAAGTGGATATTCTAGAATGAATCACATGGTGCTGAAGACTTGATGTCCATATGTGTTTTGGAGGTTGAGATGGGGTCGTTAGAAATGGTATACATTATTTCACAAAGTTTTAACGCTTAACTGAGGGTGTAATTTTGGATCTCAGTCCATTCCTAAATTTTCATTTTCATTGTCTCAAAATATTAAAAGGCTCAAAATTTCCAGTCTAGTAATTTAATTTTGAAGAGTGGAACTACTGGAATTCTTGCAGAGCCCCTCTATTTCAGGTTGAAATGTCCCCCCGACACCTCCCAATCATTAAGGATCCCATAACAAAAAAAAAATCATAATAAGAATTAAAGAAAAAAAATATCATCTCAGTGAAGCTGACCTGAAAGGGATTCATTGCTTTCCCCACAGAAAAAACTGTTGTGACAGGAGATGAAGCAGTGTAAAGTGTTCCACTCAATTGCTGAATGGAATAATTTGGCTGGAATCGTTAAAGTCTTATTCACTCATGCAGCAAGCAAACTGAGAAACCTGCTGATTCAAGGAAAGTTTGATTATTTTATAGACATCGTTCTTCAGCCAATTAAGGAGAAACAAAGTTTGGTGCTGTCTTGATGTGGGGTTAGGAAAACAGGCATTTAATTTTCTGGTAGCACAAACTCTTATAAACTGAGAAGGAAAAAAAATTGAAAATTAACCAAATTTATCCTAATATTTTTGATGAACCATGTAACCAATGCTTTTATTTTTAAGGTTAGTGAAATGCAATAAACTGTAGGGATATTCTGAGATTTACAAAAATTATTGATGAGTACTTTCTTATTTTAATTCACCTGTGTTTGTGAGATTAATGGTATTTATGTCCTGTGTTTTTGTGGTTATATTGTTTGTTTGCAAGACTATTTGAGGAAGAGATTTTGTCTGCAATTTGTACATGTCACAGTACAAACACTGGTTTTGTTACTGTATACCTGCCTCGGGTGCTCTGAAACGCATGTGTTACAACAAGAGGAGGAAGTTAGTTTTCCAAGACACGAAGCAATCAATTAAAATGAGTAAGAAGGAAGAGGAATGTGAGGAGTATCCTGTGCACACAAGGGTCCTTTCCTGGAGAGCATTTTTTCTTCTTCAAAGTGTCCACTGTGTAGCTGGATAATAAGACAAGTTGAAAGATTAGACACTGCACAACATGCACTCTGTATAGCTGCATTTGTGCAGCACAAGGTAATGGGCCATGGGCTTCCTGAGTAGTCTCTCTAGTCAAAGAGCTGATGGGAAGGAGAAATAGCCAACATGGTTCTTCATTAGGGATAAGTACAGAACCAGGAAGAAAGGAGGAAAAGGCATCATAGAAACAGATAAACAGTACTTATGACTTGTGTAGCACTCCTCCAACAATATAAAGGCTGCTGAATCCTTTATCATACTGTCCTACTATGTTCTCATTAGCATCTCATCTTCTGAAGTGCAGGTCACCGAATTTCAAAATAGTTTAGAAACCAATGCTTCTAATTTTTTTCCAAAGTTTTTGGCTTAGAACTGTAACCCTTAACTTGTATTTTCAGAGAGCTGTGAATATCATTTCAAGCACAGAAAGGTAAAGAAATAGTCTTTTCTATTGTCTTTTTACGTGTTTTTAGGCAAACATCTTTTCTGTCTGCTAAATCAAAGTTAGATGCAGCCATGAAGTTGAGATGCTATGTATGTCCAAAAATAACCTGTCCAGACTGATGTCAGAAGAGGAACTAAAAAGGAACGCTGATTTTGTAAACAAAGAATGTATATAACCTGTGGCTTTTCTTCAATCTATACTACTTAGACCAAAACAGTGTGCATGCACACACGCACACATACAAATCCAAGCAAAGTTAGGAAGAAGGAGGAGGTGCTGCAGTAGTCACAGCCACAAGAAGGATGAAGTAGATGATGTTGTGGGTGTTGCAAAGCTTTAGATGTGTATAGGAAGCTGATTTACGTCCTGTGGTCTTTGGTATTGAAGTCACACGTGGTGTGTCATCCTGTTTGCACTTTTGAGTCAGTCACACAGTAAATTAGAATAGCTTTTCATTCTTCTTCCATTGCCTATGTCCTTAAAATACCTATAGGTGAGGAGACTAAATGTCACTCAACTAGTCTGACTGCTGAGAGGTGACTGTGGTGGTCTTGGCTGGCATGGGTCACAGTCCCCAGTCCTTGAAGGAGAGGAAATGGTGTGTGCCTGCACAAGCTCTCCCCACTACAAGATCCACAATGTACACTGCTGTGATGGTGTGTTTGCTCCCCTGCCCAGGTGCCAACCTGATCTTTATCTCTCATAACCCTGCCCAAGAGATAGCCACTCATGGTGGTCATAATGGGTGCATGTAGTTGCGATGGTTGCACCTGCTCAATATGGTTTTGGGGAGACAGATAACACTGCAAAACCAAGGGATAACTTGAGCAATGCTGGTACTATGCTTAATATGCAAATATGACTATAGGTCAATCATCTTACCCCTGTAAATAGTGAACAGCCCAAGAATCCTTTGAGCTTTCCTGCATGGCAGCGGGCTGCACACTCTCCCCTTGAGTTGGGATGCCTCTCAAGGTTATTTCCTGAGATTCAGAGATTCCTTGCCACAATAGATCCTCAGCAAGTGACTAATAACATGCTAAGCTTCGAAATGTTAGCTAAGTGATATAAAGGATTGATTGCGCATATATAATCCTTTACACATAAACTGTTGACCAACTCTGGGACTAGGATTGGATCCACTCCTCTCTGAGGAGTTTAGAAAGCAAAGGGTTCCTTTCTGAAACCTTGACTCAACGGGAGGGTCTCCCTGACAGCTCTGTCTGACCCTGTCCTCTATGCAATAAATAACTAAGTGTATCTTACCATTGAATCTTGTTAAGACAATGTCACATTTACTAGCAAACTTTGTTAAGTCCCTGTTTTATATCAATAAATCTATCGCTGCCTCTCTACTAGTGAAGTGCATCACTTCATCCTCGACAACTGCCCATGGCAAGGCTAAGAAAACTGCCTCACTACTGCCACAGAAGTGACAGCAGTGTGGAGTGATATGACTAGTAAAGGGGGAGCATCCCAACTCACCTGAAGTGACTGGGGATAGAAGGTGTCCTGGAGGTGTAGTTTCAGAACCACCATGATATCGAGCTCCTACTTTGCCTCCTGATTCCTAGGACAGACCTGAGTCCCCTGTGATGCTCAGGGCAGCCTACATCCCTCTGTGGCTGAATGTAAACAGAGCACTGCCCCTATATTGTAACTGAGCCACACATTTCCAATAAAACTCGAGAATTTCCATGCCAGTGGAAATTTCTCTTGGACCTTCCTTGCTGTCCTATGAACCCCCCATGATTCTTCAATGGTGAAGACGGCCTGAGTCACAAATCTGGCCCACACCACTCTGTTGCGTATAAATAACATTGCTCTGAATACTTTGTCTCAAGGGGTGCTGACAATTTTAAAATATTCTTCACAGAAAAAAACAGCCTTAACCATATACAAAGTCCTATAAAATCACTTCCCTTAAATGAATTGCTAATTGGAAAGTGTTTAATGCTTATGGTTCACAACTTAGAACATTTAATTATTTTTTTTAATTTTAAATAAATTAGTGAAATTCTGTTGCTAAGATAATTAGGCAACCGCCTTTCTTTACTGTGCTGCTTCTTGTTGCTAAGATAATTAGGCAACTGCCTTTCTTTACTGTGCTGCTTCTTGGGTTTTTACAAAGTTTTTTCTTGGGTTTTTTACAAACCCAGCTTGGGTTTTTACAAGAAAAATGAGCATGATGATTCCAGCTTACTTTCTAGCAAACTGATATACTGAACCCTTATATCTGGCACACCTCAGCAATTAGTATAATGTCCAAATGTAATGGGTTTGCTGGTACAGCATCTGAGCTCCACCTCTGGTAACTCATGTAATTAACTAAACAAAATAAATCAAGCATACTTTGTGGAAGCAGAAGCTTATTGACAGCAAGACTTGAACCCTGCTTTGCTTCAGCTGTACATTCTTTCCCAACAACATTTGTTCTCTTTCTGTGAATGATAAGGTAAACAGGAGTGAGTAACAGTTTGAGCAGAGGATTATTGTGTATGTGGAGAAGATGGGATATACACTGATAAGAAGGACTTCATTGTCAGCCTGTGCAATGCAAGTGGGCAAATTTGGTAATGTTCAAGGTCAGGTTGGACGCGTTTTTGAGTAACCTGATCTAGTGAAAAACATCTCTGCCCATGGCAGGGAACATTGGAATAGATGATCTTTAAAGGTCCCTTACAACCCAAACCTTTCTATGACACTACGGTAAAGGACTTGATCATTAGGATGCCTGCATAAAATCAGTTACTCTACCACTTGCTCACTTGCCTAAGTTTGTCCCAAAGTATGCTTTTCCTTAGCTGGTCAGCTGTGAAATAGACATAGTGACTTCTCTGTGAGAATAAACACATTTGGAGAGCAGAGCAACAGGGTAAAGTAGGTGGAGCACCGCTGACAGCCAAAACAACTTTCTGATCCTTTCCATGACACAAAGAAATAGCTAAATTATGCAGCAAGGTGGGCGTGAGGTAAGATCCCCTCATAATCCCTTTTTTTATTACCTAGGATCAGATTTATTTTTCATCTTTGAACTCATTGCAATAATAAAGCACTTGAGAAAATAAATAAATAGATAAAAATAGTTCAACCCCTCTGCTCCCCAACCCAAAAAAAAAAGCATTTCTGTTGTTTTCTTCAGATGGAAGAAAGACTGGATAAAAAAGTGGGAGTATACTACAAGTTAAGTAATAAGCAAGCTTTCCACAATAAGTACACTTTGCAAGACTCAAAGCAAGATAACAGGATAAGAAGCCCTCTACAAAGTGATAATGGATACATTGTTCATGATAATACCAGCAATAACAGCAAGTTGCATTTTACAATAATGTATCTTCTTGTACAGATGATAGTGTTAAAACTCCTCTGCGCTCCTTCTCTTGGTATGAAAAATGAATAGTAAACATTAATGAGCGTTTCTGTCTGGTGGCTTGATTCTCTGTTTGAAAAATGGCACTTTTAGGTAAAGAAAGGTTCAAAAGCCTGCCATTATCAAATGAAATAAAATCAGTATGAGTTCAGGCATTAGCACTTGGAACCCTCATTGGATCTGTAGCAACATTAGCACACACACACACCAAAAAATCCTAAAAAAGCAAAAAAACACCCACACCAAAGAAAAACAAAAAGAAAACAAAACAAACCCCAACAAACCCAGACAAAATTTACTACATTACTTCATTCATTTCCTGCTTTGGATGCAATTTTGTGCTGAAATGCACCAGTCAAACCTCCTTACTATGTGAAATTTACCATGCCTGATCCCTTGTATAAGGGCGAAGAAAAATATATCTCAGATCTTACTGTCATTACCCACTTTCCTAAAAGAGCAGCAAGTATCCATAGACTGTAGTTGGAGCCATGATCTCCATCCAGGCTTGGTGCCTGGATGAGGGCAAGTCCAAGGCAAACCGCAGATGTGCGAGGAGTTTGTGCTGACGCCATAGCTGCAACTCAGCTGGTGTTCTTGCCTTGACATCAGAATTGAACAACCTTGGCACTGGGATGAAGAAATGGACCAAAAAGCTGCAGATGGTGTTCTTTTAGTAACTGAGGTAATTAAATAACCTAAGAGCGGAAAGAAATAGAATATTCCAGAAGCCTGTGCAGGTATATTAAGTTGCTCAGAGACAGAAGTTGACTGATAGTGTAATGACCCAATGGAAAATTAAATGTAGTATTTCCAAGAATTTTTAACACCTGTTTTTTGTTGCCCTCTGGCCCACATGGAACTGGTTACCTGTCTGCAGGGCTGAAAGGAGTCAAACTAAAAAATCAGAAGCATCAGCCAAACAAGCAGCAAATGTTAAGAAGAGCTGGGGAGAGGAAAATCTAAACTCTGCCCCTCAAAGGGCAAGTCCACACAGAATTTGTCAAGCAGTCAGCAAAGGTCCTTCCCATGTTGCCTGTGCTTTTAGCTCTGGCCCTAATTTATTTAATGAGAGAAAATAAATTCTTATTCCAATATCTTTTTCACAGATTTTTATCTTTCTTTTTTTTTTTAAATTAACAAAAAATATACTTTGTAATTTTGGATAGACTTAATTTTATCAGAGAACAATAATTTAATGGTGAATTAATAGAGAAGGTCATAAGAATGAATTGCTTTTTATTTATAGCCCTTTTAGTACCTGGATATGATAGGGTAAGCTCCCTCATCCACCAGTTTAATATGGTATTATTTTTATTCAGTATGATTTATTTTGTGTTTATTAAATGTTAATGATGAGAACATTTCTCATAACTCTCTCTCCAAATATTAGTCAGGTTTGGATCTGTGGGCATTCAAAATTTAAGAAAAGAAGGTGGTTGTTTTCAGATATTTAAATCTGAGAGATCATCTCAGAAGTGGATTTCTCCCCCTTCCCTCACTAGTGGTAAATGGAAAAGATTACTCTAATATTTTCCAGGTCTTTAACATAAATTTTTCTATAGAATGAAACACCAATGAAATTAATAGCTATGAAATTTCAGAAGCTTTTGAGGAGGGAAGCAAAAAATGAACACTAAAATGTTAATACATGAAGATACCCTAATTATTTCCATGGTGTTAAAACTGTGAGGGAGTCCACAAACAAACAAAAAACGCCAACAACAACAAAAAGCTGATAAATACAACAGATTTTGTGTTTAATTCTTGTTAACGCAATTTTCAGGACAGCTCTCTTAGTAGTTGCACTAGCTCTGTCCCTGGGTAAGATTTAAAAAGAGAAACCAACTTCAGTACAGGATATTGCATGAACTGGACCTGTCATTCTTACCTTTGGAAACCATTTTTTGGTGTATTATATGTTCTCTGGATGCAAGTTCTCCAGAGGGGTTCATTAGCAATTCAATGTGACTAGTGATGAGTTTTAGCCTTACTCTGCCTCAATTCATGGACAGATATCCATGATATAGTATAACAACTTACTATGGAAATGAATAAGGCAACTTTATGACCCTATCTTCTTTTATCTTGCTTTTTCCCTTCTACATTTTCACCTGGAAATGCTTAGAAATAATGGCCATGAGTATGGACACTCAGATATATCATTGGCTAATCTAAATAGAATATTATCTGCATTATTATCTGCATTTTTATGTTCAGATTCAATGAGCCTCTTACAGAGGTTAGCAAAATCATATATAGGTTTTCCTATTTCATAGTAAAGGAACTTTTTTAATATAGAGAAAAAAATAAAATATATTTATTATGCAAACATGCACACCTTTTTTAAAAATTATTGTCAACACCCAAAGGTAAATCTGAGTTTTTCATTCATAACTCATTTTCAGTAGCATTTTAAAGTCATAAATATGGCAGTCAGAGGTTACATCTCTATGGGCCCACAAAACATTTGATCTACATGCAAAACACTCCAAAGCAAAATGTACTCATTTCACTCCACCTTAAGGTACAGTGTAATAAATAAATAAATAAACCCACACAATCCTTGGGAGAGAAAAATCTGTTACAAATATGTAATCTTCATTCTTATTTTTTCATACTTGCCTGTTGGTGACACAATCACATATAAATGTGATTTGATCAAAATCAAATTGTTTTCTGTAATTGTGTAAAACAGATTATACATAAGGAAACTTTCTAATGAACTTCCCAGTAAAACTTCATAAGAGACAGCAGATTTACATCACAAGCATAGAAGTATTTCCAATGTCACCAATATAGAGTAAGCCGCCTTCTCTCATTTTAAAAGTCATCAGAAGTGTCATCCCAAAGGCAGGAGAAGATTGAAAAAGTTTCTTGATAGCAAGCATGTAGAATACCTGCCTTGCATTAAAAAATTGCAAATGTTTCCTATTATATCAAATGCAATTTGCTTCTCCAACTCCTAGGAGGTTTTGAAGACTATTTCCATCCCTATAAATTTTACAGAAAATCAAGTTACCATTTCTCAATAAAATAACTTTTCTTATTTGACTGCAGTGTCATGACTCTCAGGAACTTTTGTCTTTGGTGTAGTCTGTATCTCTTAAAATTCCACAACAAGGCATTAAGTCACATTTAATCATATTTAATCAAGAAACTATTAGTTTTTATTGAAGTAAGGCTGCAAAAAAAAAAAAAAAAGGTTGCACCATTTTACTATTATAACTTATAATGTCAGTGGATTTAGTACTTCTGGAAATAAAATTGAATTTCGAAAAATTTGGCAATGCCAAGCAGTGCAAGCATTGCTGAAAGTAACCACAGGACTGCATGGAAACTGAGGTGTGTTTCATCTCTGGGACACACAGTAAAAGGGCAACAGTCTTCTCAGGGTCTTTGATGTAGCTGTGAGGAGTGATTAAGTTGGAAACACTAATCTCTCTCATTTTCATTTGTAAACCAAGACAGCATGTGAACAAAGGCTTTTGGAGCTAAATAAGATGTATTGACTGACAGTGTCATTAGTCCCTAGCATTGCACGTGTCTGGATTTGGAGAATACATTTCTGTTTAGAAAAAGGCAGAGTTTTATAGTAAAAATATGTAAATCAATGGAGTTAGAGCACTGTTGCCTCATTCAACTGATAGCAAATTGACTCGAGGAAGTTTGACTTTCATAGCTCTATGTGACAACAGGAAAGTGGTTTTGACTTCTATGGGATATTTCCTGTCACATATTTTTGACAATACTATCATATACACAATTCTGTCCTGAGAATTGTGTGCATCTAATGCTGTCCATCCTTATCAAGAAGTATCCCATGCTTGGTAACTTGACAAAACCTGCTCCCCACACACAGGGGAGTGCAGAGGAATACCACAATTGGGAGAATCCCAGTACCACCCTGCCCAGTTGCTCCAAGTGCTGGACAGGATCCATCAGCCTGTGAAAAGCTCATCCCCATAGCAGCAAAGGAGCACAGAGATGTCATGGCAGGGGGGAACGCCAATGCCCCAGTCAGGGACAGGTGTCAGACTCCTGGCCCCAGGGCTGTCCTAGGCCAGCCTCCATGTGCCAGGGGACATCCAGCACCAGAAGAGGCTCTCCTCCAGGTCAACCCACAGATGGGGCACTGCTTGGGGTACAGGGCTTGCTGTGGGGTGCAGGAATGAACATTTCAGGACTGCATAGAACTACTATGGGATGTTAAGGGGAAGTAGTAAGGTGGGGAAAGGGAAGGATCACAATGGTTTGGGGAGGAACAAGTGTGGGAACAGAGGAAGAAGGGAAGAAAAGGAGCCAGTCCTGCGCAAACAGGTGCTGGGATGGATGTCTGTCTGGTCGTGCCTGCACCTGATCATCGCAGCCTGTCCTGGCTTCTCACTAAACTCCATATGAAGTGATTTTCCTGGGCTGTGTGTATGAGAGAGCTGAGAGCCAGGGGTGTACCAGGGGTGGGAATGCCATGTGCCCATGTTGCCAGCATGACATGCCATCAGTATGTGATTCGGCCAGCAGCAAGCTGGACCAGCTGGCGAGGGGTACATTTGGTGTGGGATTGGGGGGTGTCTCTGGGAGCTGGGCACCTGGATATCCAACTAGGGGAGCATGTGCTGGAGGCAGTGTGGGAGGCCCCTGGGGAGAGCAAGAATCCAGGCCCAGCTACTGGACAAGGTGAATGTCTGAGCCCATGACTGAGAGATACACGAGTGACTCACTAGACAAAAAACAGCTCACCATTGGCACGGTGTATGTGACTCACATTTTTTGGTATACACCCTTGACTCATCTATGGTAATATTACTCATCAAAATAGAAATTACCAAAATAGGGAATTTCACATTTCAGATTTGAATCCATGTGACAAAATTATAAATGGTGATTAATGCTGTCTTGCTGTATTTCCTTTTATAAAGTGATTTCCAACTGTTTATGAAGCTTTATTAGATAATGGGGAAACTCTTGAAGAAGTTTGAGCCTACCTAGGCAAGACTGGATTCAGATAAATCAAAACAGAGTACACCTTCCAGTGCTTAATTTTTTAAAAGTTTATAGGGGACTGGAAAGTAAGGTGTGGTGGAGAAGTGACGGATTAGTATGATATGTTACCTTAGTGCTGAGGGGACCGGACTTTTCAGCATGGAGAAGTGGGGGTTTTGAGCAGCAACACCTAGCAGCACCCCCTTAGAGGCTATAAGAAGATGCTGAAGAAAACAGAGATGAGGTCTTCACGGTGGTGCATGGCAGGAGAATGGGGACAAGTTGAAACAGAACAGCCTGGGACTGGATACAGGAAAACATTTTTCACCGTGAGGACAGGCAGGCAATAGAGCCAGTGGTCTGAGCAGGCTGTGAGGTCTCCAGCCTTTGAAGTTTCCACAACCTGACTGGATAAAGCCTTGAGCAACCTGGTCTGACCCCAGAGGTGATGGTCAGTGTGTCAAAAAGCTGGTGGCTCCTGTGGGCTGGGATTGGTGGGGGCTGCCCATGGGGACAGCAGGTCATGGGCCCCACTGCCAGGGCCTGTCCCACCACCCCAGCCAGAAGCAGGGCAGATGGTGGGAGCCAGGGCAACCCCAGCTGCATTAGGCACCTCCCTGGGGATAGGGAAGGACTGAGAATGGGGCAGTGGGTTCATGGGTGGCCCTGACTAAGGTGGGCCTATGGCCCAGTAGGGCAGGGCTGTCAGGAGCTGGAGACCAGTCCTGCTGAGGAATCGCTGGAGCAGGGGCTGATGGCCCCGGGGGGCTGCAGTGCTGTCCTGGGATATGTGCAGGATGGGAGGAGTCCCAGGGCCTAGGCAGGGACAATCAGGGCTGTGGGTGCCCTCAGGGCCCGGACAGTGACCCTGCTTTAAGAAGGAGATTGGACTACCGACATTTCACCCTGAATTATTATATGACCCTATGACTGTGGGAATGGCAGCATAACTGGATATAGGAAAAGAAATATTTAAAGACTGAACTTTGTAACTTTTAATAATCAAAGGACAGGCTCTGCAAATGAAGTCACTTTAAGCAGGGCATATTGACTATAACCTATTTGAATGGCAAAACGCCATACTGCACTGCACAAAATGCATAGAAATAACAGAACAGACCTAGTAGTGAAGAAGCAGTGCTGCTGCTTAGAGAGCTTAGTAAGTTATAATGAATGCGTTATATTTGTATTATATATGTATTAAAACCTAGCATGAAGTACATTTCTAAAGATAAGTAGGAAATGTAATACAAAGTATTAGCCAAGTGATTGTGCATATGGTAATCTTAAAGTACATAATTCCTAATAATAATTGGAAGATCTAGTTATTCAGATCGATAGATAACAGAAAATTTAGTTCAGCAATAAAATATTAGACTGTTGCTTGAAGCAGTTAATCACAAAGTCCAAATCTATGCCTTAAAACTCTTTGAAAACTGGTTTATAATCATTTAGTGAGCAAAATTTACAAAATTCAGTAAGCTGCATAAAACTGAAAAGCAAACATAATTATCCAGTGTATTATTGATTAACTTCTAAGAAATGAATTATGGGAAAACGAGCAAGAGTTTTAAAGGAGCATCAAAACAAGTGTTTGCATGCAACATTGAGTATGTTTAATGACACCAAATCCTCCAAAAGTAACCTAAACCATCTTTAACAAGAACAGAAATAAAAACAGCATGTGTGAAAAGAAATGTAAATGAGTACCCTAAAACTAAAATGACTGCCTACAAAGCCTGAAATTTCTGTCTAGAGCTATAAAAGTACACAGGTTATAAAAAAAATAATGAAAAAACGCAATACATGAAAGTAAAAGGTAAGTAAAAGGTAAGTAAAAATTTTTTGAAAGACATTAGAAGAGTCTCAGAACAGAGACTGAAGAGCCAATATGTGATCAAGATACAGTATTCAGGAAAACAAAGACTACTCAAGGAAAACAAGGATAAACCAGAAAGGTATATAATACATTCTGCACCAGTGTTTTCCACGAAGATATTAAGTTGATTAAGTTGACTTCAGTATGAAGCAATGGCAGAAAATAAAAAGTGATGTTAATTATAAAAGCATTCAATGGGTTTCTCAGAAATTATACTTCAATAAATCTGATTCATATATTTGAAAAGCTGAAAATATACATTTGAAAAGGGTCAGAAAGAATATTGGGAAATACGGACATGTGATCTGAGTATGGCAGCTGATCCTGTGTTTATATATGTTTCTTATGTGGAATTATCCGTAATACTATTCGGTTTCATAGAGTATTGGATTGTTTGGATATGTTTACAAAAAATGTTTAGCAAGATTATGTGCAAAAAAATCTGTTTCTTCAGCAGAACATTTTAGGTGCTCCAGTAATGTCTGTCAGATGCATGGGGATGCTTTGAAAGCACAATATTACTTCATTTTCGAGGGAAGAACAGTGGTGGTAGGTGTGAAAATGGAAGCGTTTTCAGGAAGAAGTGGGAAATCAGTGGTGACTGCAGAGTAGCTTGCTAGAGGTTGAATGGCTGTTAACTGTACTACCAAGTTGTTGATTTATATGTTGTATACTTGCAATTAATTTTACAAGGAAGTCTCTCAGTCTAACCGACAGGAAATGTATTTATGTTGTTTAACAGTTTTTGCTTGCTCCAAGTATTTCTGTTTTTCCTTGAGGTGCTTACCAACAGGGAGTATTTATGACTAATACCCACTTTTCTTAAGAACACCTTTTTAACTCTATAAGCAAGGAACGCACATAACCCTTTTTTTGATATTTTTTTAGCCTTCCATTAAACAAACCTTCTTTCAAAAAACTGTCGATCACGTTGGCCCTACAAATATTTAGGCATGGCTATGCAGACTACTGAACAGGGAGGGACATAAGTGGTGAGTTCTTGCATTTCTCTATATGAATGCAAAAGCATTCAATTTCTACAGTAATTGCATCTCAATTTACAATTAATTAATTTACCAGCATAACATATATGGTAGTTATCAGTTCTTTCCTGAATTTATCTGCATGCTGCATTGATTTTCACCCATTCCAATTGTATATTCCACATCAATTTATAATATTTGAATCTGTTGATGAAGACTTAATATTTAAAATTCATGTTGTTAGTAAAAACAATAAGACGTCATTTCCAGGGTTTATTCAAATTATGGATTAATTTGATTTAAAAATCAGATTAGGTTTCTACCAGCATTGAAAAAAACTGAGAAGGCAACTGCTTAATAATTGATCTCAGTTTAAGAATTATTGTGCTGCTGTTGCCTTTCTGAGGAGCTTTTTTTTGCCTTTTAGAAACTTTTTTTTTTCCTGCCTAGGAATCTATAAAGATGTAACTTGTAACATATTTTGATCAAAAGTGCTAGGGTCTAAGGTCCAATGAAAAGAAATCTGCTCACAAAAAGTATTTATATGGTTTAACCTAGTAATAATTTTGAATACCCACACCATGCCAGAATCCTGTCAAATTAACAAAAAAAAGACAGATTTAATTTTCAGCACTGATCTTCATTATCTGCACTTTACAATTTGTGTTGTCAAATTAAGTTGGTGAAAAAACACAGGATGAATTCTATAGAAATCTTTTGATATAAAAAGAAAACAATTATTATATGGGATTAACAATAACCTGAAATCTTCAGTTCTGAATTATTGAAAACCATAATTACTAAGATTGGACTTAATAATTACTAAGATTGGATTGGGGAGTTGGACTAGATGATCTTTATGGTCCCTTCCAACTCTAAAAAATTCAGTGAAAGATGAAAATTCCAGGATTTTTTTTTTTTTCTTTCAGCTTTCAGCTTTAAAGTGTAGCTTTCAAGCAGGTGAATTTCAATTTGTACATCCGATCCCTGAAAAAAGAAAGGATGATCCTATGCTTATAGCAGGGTGTCTACTCGACATCTACATAATATTAATCTTTACAGAAAAGGAACAAAAAGATTACTCAGATGACTTACTAAAGGCCAAAATTACCACTGAAATGAAACTGTATATAGTAGATGCTTACACATAAAAGTGTTTTTGTGGATGCTCTTTGATCTGAGAGTTTGCCTGATTTCTGCACTATGTAGCTATGGTGCATGCAGCTACAGGTTTGGACTTGACTTTTGCCTCAGTATCACTGAATTGTAAAGACTATAGGATTAACACAAAGGTCACTTGAGTTGATCTATAGACAACTTTTCCACGTCTAATGACAATAACAGTAATGAGGCATTAGTGAATGGAAGGTACAAGTTCTCACTACTCCCTACCCTACACGTCCTAGTGATTAGAGCCTCAAAGTAGTAATTATGTATTTACTTCCCTACTTGAGATGAAGAGTTCTAAATTTATATTTCTCCCTCTCATTTTCTGCAAAATTTTTAGTAGGCTGGATAGCCTGGAAAGCCAGTATTTTCCCTCCTCCTCTGGAAATATTATGAAAAACTGCCGTTTTATGTTTAGGCTACTGACTGTCTTCATTGTAACTAAACACAAGCCCCTTGAGCATTTCTGCATTTTGCATTACATGATTATTGAATGAAAAAAAACAAAACAAAACAAAACAAAAAAACTGGCTGACCAAAATGCAAGACTCCCTTTGGTAAGGAGCATAAATATAAAACTGTAATAATAAAGCATATTATAAAACTATAGAATCATATTCTTTTTTTCTCATTTTCTGTCTACCTGACAAGGATTTAGCATCACAAGAAGTACACAGGAGAGAGAGAAAACATCCTCAGTCCCTAGATCATCCTTCTGCTAGAAGTTAAGGAGCTTTCCTAGGAAGCATAGCTTTGAATCCCAGTTTCCCCAGGAACACAACCAATGCATCGCTCTCCTTAATGATCTTTAGATAACAGTATAAGGCAAGCTTCTTGTACCACTGCCATCAGAAAATCAATTAATTCAGCTAAATTCTGACTAACAGTCCTCTGAAGGAATTTCAGACTCCAATTTCTAAGCAGTAATTTTTATACTTGTAGTACAGTACTGAGTAATGCTCAGTAGCCTGAGTCTGATGATAAACTGAAAAGGCGGAGTAGTTTAAAGGCATAATATCTGCCCTGTTTAATTTTAGCATTTAACTGGATCTAGTCTAAGAACATATTTGCAGGACTATCTTCTAATATGTAGTCAGCTCTGCTTCAATGTAAGGGGCAAACAAGGCAGAACAAAAAATTGATGCTACCTTAACTGATAGGCTGATCAACTTATTATCCCTTACTATTTCAAGAAAAAAAGATTCTTTTCCATTTAATCCAGCAGAAAGTGGGGAATTTTTCATTTTCTGACTCAAAGGGAATATGTTATTTAATAACTACCACTAATAATTCCTGCAACTTGCATATTTTCCTTGAGGATCTCCAATTCAGATTGAATGCCTCCATGTTTCCTTCCTTCCACACATCATTTATAAGATCTGACAGGATCGCAGTCCAGAACAATATGCCTGTAGGGCACATAAATAAATATTTAACATCTACTAAAGGAAAGATATTTGGTAGTAATACTGAATTTTACAAATGGAAGTCACGAGAGTCTCCAAATGTTCCATAGCACTAAATGAGGTTCCATTGACATGTTGGAATTTATTCTCTCCAAGTGCAAAAACAAGCAAACATGATCTTTAGAAGCTGGCCATGTCACACCATCCCCAGTGCTAACAGATCTTACTACTGTCAGGACAAACTGCAACTGTACTCTGGAATGACTATGAGTCTTGCTACTGCATGATCAGAGCACCTCATACTTTTCTCTACTTTTTCTAAATAAAGAGCATGGAGAGATGATGCATTCACATACATGACAAAACTACAAGTACCCAGTATGTCTACATAACTTATTATTTCTGGATCAGTAACCTGCTTATGACCAGTTTCATTTATTTTTACATTATCAATAGTCTTTTTCTTCCATATGTGAGTCATGTAAAAGGATATAGTCTTAACTTTCCTTCTGTGAAGTTTATTGAAATTTCATTTTCATCTACATGGAGCATCTCGTGAGAAGAAGGTGGGAGATACGTGCTTTACACAGGAAAAACTTGTGCATAGCTATTGTTTTTATTAATGGTGAATTCATTCCTAAGGAGTAACTGAAAAATTGTCATAAAAGATTCTCAGAGATAGAAGACATATATAAGGATATATCCCTTAAAAGAGACTCTTAATTTCCATCACAGATTAAAAAATATTTTGCTGAAGCCAAGAACGTGCAGGTCAAATAGTCAGACTGGGAGCCGTGTTGGAGCAGACGGGGAGTGTGCAATGTTATGAGGCTGCCAAATCCAGTAGCCTGAAAGAGGAGAGGCTGCCACAGCTCCATGCCTGCAGATCTAACAGGTGACAGAGATAAGCATGTACTCTCAATAGGCACATGCACACAAACACACATATACAACATGCATACATAGACAAATGGCCAGCCACACAGATCAGCACAGGCAGACACACTCAGCACTCATTGGAATACAGACAGCACCAGTGACGTCATCCTGTTCTCCTCTCTGGCTGATGAGGATTAAGGTCCATCACTGTGAAATACGTTGATGCTATACAAAATGCACCCCTCCAGCAGCTGGGCTCAGACATCCAATTGGCCCAGTAACAGGCTCAGCTACTGGCACCTGGGGACAGATGAGCTCCCAGAGCCACAGTCCAAATACAGCTGCGGGTAGAGACACACACTAGTGTGGATCCTCCAGCCATGGGCTCAGTCTGCCCGGCAGCTGGGCCTGCACCCTCGCTGTCCCCAGTTGCCTCCCACACTGCCTCCAGTACATGTGTGCACACACATTTCCCACACTTGTTCCTCCCCAAACCGCTGTAGTCCTTCCCTTTTTCCACCTTTATTACTTCCCCTAAACTTCCCATAGTAAGTTCTGTGCAGTCCTGAAATGCTCCTTCCTGCACCCCACAGCAAGCCCTGTACCCCGAGCAGGGCCCTATCTGTGGGCTGAAACGGAGGAGAGCGTTCTTGCTGTCTTCTGGTGCTGGGTTTCCCCTGGCACATGAAGCTGGGACAGCCCTGGGGCCAGGACAGGGGTTCCTGTCTCTGACTGGGGCATTGGGGTCCCCCTGCCATCACACCTCTGTACTCCTTCTTGGCCATGAGGATGTGCCTTTCAGTACGCCATGAGATCAGATTGCAGTTAACACAGACAGGGTCTGTGGAAGCACCTGAATAAAATGGTGCCATGAAACCTCCATTTTAATTCCACTCTCAAATTCAGAAAGTTCCAAGTACATGTGAATCTGTAAAGGTCTGAAATAGGACCCTCTTTTTTTAACAGATTTGAGATCTCTTTATCATTCCACAAATTAAGTTGGCTAACAGGTACAGCAGTACAGGTTTTCTTAGGTTGGTTAAAAGAAAAAAGTTTCCAAATGTAATATTCCAGTCTTGTCTTGAAAGTGATTTTCTCAACCTCATCAAATGCAATTGGTGAGACTGCATTTCCCAAAGTAAATCAAGATCTTATATTTGATAGTCTACATAGAAACCCCTGGGACATAAAAGAATGCTCCTAGAATTATTAACATTCTTTTTTCTTCTATTTACATTTGCCCATTCCTTGAAGCGCTAGATAAGAACAGATATTCTCTATAGCTTTTCAAGCCAGGACTCTCTTTTTTATTTTCATTATTTGTTTTTTTGTTTAGTTTCTAGAAATTTTGATAATAAACATTTCATTTCTGGATTATATTTTTACCTGTATGCCATGTTTTATCCTGTGTTTTCTGTTCTTACTAACAATTAAAAACAAAAGCTTTCAGATTCCATAATATCAAATATTTCAGAGGCTGATTAGAGTTAAAAATAATAATTTTAAAAAAAATAACAATGGAAAACTCCACAAAATAATTAAAAAGAAAAATTACTTTCCAATAAAATTATAGACTTAAAATTAAGCAAATAGTGAGAGATGATGAAGCATAAAGCAATAGCCATTTTTGTATAAGTACAGTTCACTAAAATTAAAGAAGTAACCTCATCACATCTGAGTTGCTTGATCCCTTATTCATTAATTAACTAATAAAAGGGATTTTCTACTAAAAGTATTTTTGTGTAGGGGATGTTCTTTAGGATTATGTTGAGAACCACAACCAAGATAGCGTTCCACTATTCATACTAATCAAAACAAAGTTCAGCTCCAAAGGTGTTATTTAGGAAGATTTACGTCTTTTTAAATGAACAGTATAGTACCTTCACATGCTATTCTGTAATAATTCCAGATTTACTTCTTCCTGATTATTACAAAATTACAGTAAATTATATTTTGTAAACACACATTCCCTTAAGAGATGTAAGGATTAATTTATGACTTATTTTAGTTTTGAATTTGATGAATTATGAGGCGTGACTCAAAGACCAGTGATGGAAAGACATTTTCAACTATTAATGTAGAAATTCGAGTGTAGTACATGGACAGGAGCTATCTTTGCTCTATCTTCTCAAACCCTCAATCCTTGCCCATTCTGCAGTCATTTACATGTGCAAGTGACAAGTGAGAAAAGATTAGGAACAGGTGAAAATAAAAACATTTTTATTCCCTTTGAATATGTAAAAAACGCCCTAAGTGAATTCTGTGATTTGACTCTTATGATGTCCCATTCAAAGTGATGTTTTAATCTGGCCTAGGTAGGTTATTCTTCTCGAACAAAATAATGGACAAATTTAAACACGTGTTATTGAATGTAAGTTCAACAAATCAACCGGCACTTCAGATTTCCTGCTGTCCGCACTAGATCATCCTGTAACCATGCTCTGCTGCCCGCAAGGTGCTTCCACAAGGCATAGCCTATATCTTTGAGGAAGATAAATATGCCATTTTGCTTCATGGTAAGATACTTTTTTTTCCACTAAACTTCAGTTACCCTTTATCCATTTTATTTTCCTAGCTCAAGGAAAAGAACAAACAAACCAACCAACAAAAAATAACACCAGTATCTCCACACCCTATAAAACATCACTGACTGCTGAAAAAGTTGATAGAAGATCTAGAAGTAACTGTACTAGAAGATGCATAAGAATAAACTGAGAAGACAAATAGTTACCAGAAAAAAATTTGCAACTAGAAAATAAAAGATCTTAAGTTTGATTCCAATTTGAAGACATTTATATGAGTTGATTCCCGTATTATTTTAGATTTTTTTGATTACTGACTTATACTTGGTTCAGCAGAATCTTATTCTTACCAATGATCAGGAGGAAAAATAATTACCATTATTTTCCTGTAATCTCTGAGATATTATAGTAAAGAACACACTTGTAGAGTTGGAAAGATGAAGTCCAAAAATAAAGAAGAAAAAAAAAAAAGAGATAAGCAAGCATAACAACACAACTGGGAGAGAAGGAAGAATATTTATAAATTGGAAAAGACTGAAATAGTCATACAGATTTCAGTCATTTCTTTAGTGACAAAGAGACAAGCTATGGTGCCAAACAGTTTTGGTTTTCTTTCTGTGCCTCACCAAGGCTGACCCAATCTCACGCTTAGTAATTACATGCCTTTCATCACAAAAAAGTACAACTTTGAAGTGAGATTCCATGAGCCAGTTAGGCAGATTAGTTTCAAAACACACAGGATGCAGCAGTTCTCACTTGTTGACCCTTGGACAGCTGTGCTAATAGCTTTGTCTCTAGATTATCAATGTATTAGCTCAATTACAACTCCTTTGGTTTTTAAAAATGTTAGGAACCTGTTTAGCATTCCCAGCCTAGCTGGAATATGTGGGCTGACTGTCCAGCTGTATCTTCTGTTGCTGAGTTTAAAAAAAACATAAAGAGGACAAAGAAACAGTCAGTGAAGTGGAGTGTCAGCTCAAAGTCCAGGTCTAAATGTTCCTAATTGTGATTGCCTTAATTGGCTTGATCAACAGAAATTTTCTCTGTAAACAGTGTATTGTTTATTTAAGATATAGCCAGCAACACTGTCAGAAAGTGTACATATTTTTCTCCTACTACACGAGTGATGAGCGAATTCTAACTTGATTTATTTTTAGAAGGTTTTTAATTTATACATTTTTACTTTCAATATTATGTTATGTATAAAGATATGTACTTTAATTAATGTGAAAACACAGAGGCAAATGCAGTAGTCATTAATCTTCAGTAGTCATATTTATGTCTTGTCTTGAATTTTAGAATTATTTGTAATAAGGCAAGGAATCTACAGCCATCCATTTCCCTGTTATACTTATGGGGAATAGTAAACTTGCAAAAAATAGTGGGGCTTCAGTTTAATATTTCAAGAGGAATAAGTCAGCATATTGTATCATAGCTTCCTCTCAGCCTACTGAATATTAATATTGAATCTAGTTAAGGCCAAGAAAAAACTAAGAGTTGAAATATGATGATCTTCAAAACATATAGAAGCACTGAGAAGGTTATTACATCATTTCCTCTGCTTGCCCCTTATGTTACAGGGGAAAAGATCCCTAGACCAGACTTCGGCTGTCACACTGATATTAGTGATCACTGTACTCCAAAATATGTTAGACCAGTCCTGATGAGAGTAAAAACAGTTCAGGAAAACTGGTCTGCGCCGTCAGGATCAGGGTTCCGTGAAAAATAAATTTATGAACCTCAGCCTGATCTAGCCATATCCCAGGGGTGAACCAGGTTTCTGACAATACTGTATTTTACTGCTTGCTAAAAAAAATAGTTTTTACAGGATTTTTCACTTTGATAAGGCTTTTGTTGATTTTTTTTTTTGTTGTTGATGATGAATGCAAGTAATGTTTGTACTTTTTCAGTGAAACCTGAAGTACGAAGAAAAAATAAAGTTTACAGGGAGAAAAGGAATGAGGGAGAGGGAGAGGGAGAGGGAGAGGGAGAGGGAGAGGGAGAGGGAGAGGGAGAGGGAGAGGGAGAGGGAGAGGGAGAGGGAAGGGAAGAGGAGAGGGAGAGAGAAGGTGATGGAGAAGGAGAGGAAGAGGAGAAGGAAAGGGACAGGAAGAGGGAGAGGCATTCCACAGTTGTTGTGTGCAGGAAGAGACAGACATCTCTAAAATAGTAATTAATCTCACCTTATGTAGAGATATGAGGACAGCAGAAAACCCCCTCTAAAATTAATGAAAAGAAGGAGAAAAGCAACTTGATGTGTCAAATGACTGAGGTATTGAATACTAGCAATATACTAGTGGGAAGTTATTTTCAAATAGTGTAAAACTAGTTCAAAAGCACAGTACATGCATAAATAGCCATTAAATTTATTGTGAATAGGGGTACAAAATCAGATCTGTCATGTAGCTAATGCATTTCCAATGAAAATGCTGGATTTAGTTATCAAGCTCACGGAAACAAAGAGCTCCATTTATTTTCTTACAATCTTTTCTACTATGACTGAAAAATATTCCTTTATCCTACTTCATTGCTTCTAGATAAAACTTGCAGAGTAACCTTTGCTCTTTTTTTTATTAGTTGAGTGCAATTATTAGGTAGGAAAAGACTAGTTTGAAAAAGTAAATACACTATGCTTGTGCTATATAAAATTATAGCAATAGTGCTGATTTACATCAGATGAGGATCTAAGTCCTCAAAGAGCATTATTTATATTATCAAATGTTATGGATACAGTTTTATTTGGATCTATTTTTGCTTAACACATGCTTTCACTTTTCTTTATATATTCAGTTTCCCAGTTTAGACACGTGACACATCAAATCCTCTCGTTTTCCCCCAAATTATTTTTGACAAATTCATAGCTCTTAGCACCAGGATTGGAAAGCTCTAGATGATGTATGACTTATGTGGTGAGTTCCTCAAAGGATCAAATATCAGGTGACATATCTCTTATATACCAGTCAAATCTCATTTAATTTTGGGAGGATAATCTTATTTTTTTAAACTATTTCTTGCATTCTGTCAACAATTTTTTTTCCCTCACAGTGTTGAATACAAATATCTAGCAGAAATAAGCCAAGAAATTTCATGGAAAAGCATATGCCGCTGGGGAGCAAAGAAGCTATTGCTAAATGAGAGTCATGATGGAGACGTTTTCCATAGTGCCATGGAAATAAAAGAATCAGAACGGGAGGATTACTGACTTTGCACAGGTATTCACTGCAATGAAATGGACAGCACACTGGAAGATCAGGTCATCAGAGACTGAGGGTCAGAAAGCTGAAGACAGACACAAAATTAAAAATTCTCAGATGATTGCATAAAGAGTTGCTTCAGCACATTAACCTGGCCTTTGATGAGCTTCATATATATATGTGTATAATTTTTTTTTAGTGGGTATAATTTGTTGTATCTAGTGTGCCTTTTCAAACTATTTTAAAAGATGTAGAGCCCCAACTGGATTTCTTACAGGAAGACCTGAATCACTCTTTAAAAGCTTAAATCTAAATTTTTATTCTCTTCAGCTAAATTTTAAGCTGCAGTTCTGAAGTTTGAAAAGGCTAAGGATGCCTTTCATTTCTTTTGTTAAAGTGTGGGTTTCATGAACAGAGCAGCAAGTACACTTTTTGACTTTACACAACTTCTCTTACCACAACGTTTCAGGGCCATTCCTTTAATCTTCTGAGGAGATTCTCTTGATGACTCAGATTATAAGGATAGATCTCATTTACTGATCAGTACAAGCAGACTAAGTTTCTGACACTTTCATATATACTCTTTTTTTTTAATAATCTTCCTAACAGAAGAGCTTAAGGAGATGAAATATAAAATAGACAGATAATTATGATTATAGAGAAACTGCCTGAATTAAATGAGGATTGTTCCCTATGAGCAGGAAAGCTTTAAAAGTGGAAATATGAAACATTTTTTTAATAATTAATATTTTAAAATTGAAATGAATCAAATGGAAATTCAGCTGAAAGCTACCTGGAGAGCTCCACAGGAAGTGTATACTCAGTACAGCAGATTCCTATGGACTTTCAAACACACATGTCAAGGAAAATGAAAGTGAAGAGATATAAAAGCTGTATTTAGTACTGGGATTTTAATTATTTGATTGGGATGAGAAATTTTTTTAGTGCTGAGTGAAATCTTGTCTGCTCTTTTTTATAACTAACTCTACTTTCATTAAATGTAAAAGAGACCAAGTAAATAACTCTGAGAAGTATCTGCTTTCTGAAGAAAATTATTTTCTTTCTTTTGTCTTTAGGGACACTTACAAGATATTGAACATTAAATAAAATGTGTATACAAATGTGATAAAAACTTTTACAAATGTATGCATTTAAAAAATATATTTATAATATAAATATATATATGTATATCTAGATAAGTTCCTGGAGATTAATTTAAAATTGAAATTCACTGCAGTCACAGTCAGTTTCCAGAACTGTTACCTGCCTATCCAACTGGTAGATTTTGATGGTAGGATTTACCCAATAAAACGTATGGCTGGTATTTTCAAAGCTGCTGCTGACATCTCCAGCTGAGAATCATCAATTGATTTAAAATAGGTTGCAATCAAGCAACAAAACCGTTGGACAAGTTTGCAGAGCTCCATACGTATTCAGAAATTCAGTTGTAAATCAAATGGTAGGTTTGAATGCACATCAGAATGCACATTTTCATTCTTGCTCTGTATTAAAAGGTTAAATGTAGAAGGCCATAAACTATAGCTTTTTAGGCGTTTGTTTCAACTGTTCTATAATGTAATCGAAATCATGTTTTAAATAAAAAGCTCCATTCATAATTACATCACAGCAGGCAGAAACTCTGCAGTGCACCTGTGAGTCACTGCTGCGTAATGCAAGTGAAAGCAGGAGGCCGATTGTGATTTTCGTCTGTTCACGAAGAGTTTCAGAAACACTATTGTTAACTGAAGTGAAGAGACTGCAACACTTTGAACTTCATAAATAAGACAATAACTAAGAAACAAGAAGAACTGACCGTGTCCTTTGTGGATTGCACTCATTCTTTCCTTCCTTCCTTCTCCTTGTCTTTGTACTGTTGAACCTAAGTCTTTGGGGAAAACTTTTGTCCTGATCCCTGAGAATACACTCTCTTCTTCTTTGTGGAGTCCCAACAGGCAGCTCATTTATGACTGTCTCACAGCCACATGTACAGATATATGTGGGTTGGTAAAGCTGAAGCAATCACAGCACATGGCTCTAGAAGACCTCCCCATTTTCTTCTCTTACCTTGTACCTTTACTAATGAAGAGTCCAAAGCTAGTTTGAAGCACTGCTCATTAGGCCATATGCTGCCTGTGAGGACTCCTCACACATACCCTCTTCAAAGTTGCTCACCTTTGTACAAGAAGTTGCTTTCAGGTGGATGGAAACAGCAAAATATGATGCAGTTTAGAGAACTATTTGTTTGGTGATGTGGATCAGCCAGGCTTAAGGATAGCAGATACAACAGAGATATGTGGATAATAGCAGAGATGTAAGTGAACTACTTTTCCGTTTTGAAGCAAGTGGCTGCTGTGACACAGATGTTTCACTGAATCACTACAACATAATACGTCACAACTTGTCATGCAGCAGCATAACCATATTGCAGTAAGATTATTCCTACTCAGCAGCAATCACATGTATTCACAGTTAGAGAGCAATTTGAGAGACACTATAGTGCATTTGGAAAGCCCCTGTGAAAGGAAAAAGTAAGAGAAGAGATAGCCAGATAAGGACCAGCTCCTAGAGTCCGCTTAATTGTTTTCAGGGTAGATGCTACTCACATGTTACTGGGAAAATGGAACCTTTCCCCTTTGTTGCATTCTTTCTCCAGGCTGGGAACTATGTGACAGCATGCCTTACCTTTTGAAACGGAGGAAAAGATGTAGTCAGGAAAAAACACGTTATACCAGCTTAGCAACATGTGACCTCTTCAACGACTGATGACAAGAAGGAGCTCTCTGTGTTTCAACACAGCACCCAGGATTGCTCAAAGGAGTAAGAAGCTGTACAAACCTTCCTTTTGCTCTACATCGTCTGCAGGTCCACAAAGCTGTATAAGGTTAACCAATTAATACAATGTAGTGGTAGCCAGCTGAGTTTACAGATGCTTATTTTCATAGTAGAAAAGGAGATATGGTTACTGTGAGCAGGATGACTTTTCATACAGATTAGATACAGCTTCTGAGACTCCGGTGCTTGATTTGTATTTTTGGTTCAGAAAGCTTTACACATTCTTTAGCATATAATCTAATTATTAGCACTGTTACAAATGTCGTCCATATCTATTATTTCCTATGGTGATAAGCCTCACTTAGAAATAAGCAGCTGAGTAGAGAGACAGTTGCCTTTAATTTAATGTGTGGCTTTGAGTTTTGCTGAACTGTGAAGTTATTTCTAGGCCAGAGGTGTTAGAAAGCGAGTAGCTGCGTGGTACTCTTCCTTCAGAGATGTTAGCAACCTCATGCTGAGAACTTATTGCCTGCAATTCTGTAACAGGGGAAGTGGTTCTTCAGCTGCTGCAAAGGTGACAAGGAAAACAGTATGTGTTCTGAGAACATAAAAATATTAGTAATCACTGATATTACACCTTGAATTCATAGGTTTCGCCTTTCTTTGCAAAGGTCTCTAACCATAATTTCTTGTATGCTTAGAAATGTAGGAAAATAGAGGCAAAACAAGTCCAGAAAGTTGCTCAGAATTTTCCTAACATAATCCATAGGACATATGTAAAACAAACTCCAGATACCTCGCATTTTAATTTCTGTGACTCTGTTTTAAAGGGGAAACTTTCTAAATATGCAAACTTTCCTATAAAGTCTGTATCAAAAGAGAAAATCTCTTCAGGAGTGGAAGAAAGACTCCTGAATATGGTGTTCCTGAATCTTCTTATATTGGAAGTTTTTTTGTGTTCCTGCCACCCACCCAAAGATACTTTCTGATTTGGATTGCCTATAATATTCACAGTCACATGCGTTTGGTCAAAAAAATTATTCCAGAATGTATTTTTCCATACAATGACTGAAAATTTCTTGACAGAAATGCCTTCCTTGACACCCTTGACAGATGCCTTCCTAGAGGCAGGCATCCTGAATTGAAAAAAATGTATTCATAAAACTTTTTGATTGGCTCCATGTGAGATTTTTAAGGTTTTTGGCAAAATCCATCAGAAAGAGAAGTTCTTGAATTAAAAACTTTACATTTTTCCCATGGATTATATTCATGCACACTGAAGCTTACAAATACTAGAGAAAGAACTGCACAAATTGTGCCTAGATGTTTTGTGGTCATCCCTTGATGTGGCTTGGGTCAGAGTGAGGAAGAATCTGGGCCATGTTCAAAACAGACACTTTTTGACATAACCCAGTGAGATGAGCCCCTGACCTGAGCATCTTGCCGTGTTGAAGCAAGCCATTACTTAGTTGTGTATTGGGGTTTCTTAGCTGTGAAGTGGAGAATGTGCAAAAACTGTGAGGCAAGCAATTTCCACCCCAGGCTCTACGGTCAACTGTCTGGTCTGCACTCGGAGAAAGGTGAGAGAAAAGCTATCATGGAGGCCTCTCACTGACTGTCGCTTCAGTAAACAGAAAACACGTTGCTGAGTCTGATGACACAGGAGTGGGAATAAGTTATTAACTGGTACACAAAATGGAGTTGTAAATGGTTCCAGGATGTTTCATGCTTGTTGTTGATGCCCTGCGCCAACTGTAGAACTTAATGCAGCCCTTTGGCTGCAAACTCCCGTTAATTGCAAATTCTTGAAGGCAATTTAGTGTGTCACACTTTTGAGGCCCTGGGACTATATTCTTCTGTTACAGCCCACTTGCCATCCTCTGCCAGCTGCACTGAATCTCCAGGCTGCTGCTGCTGTTATTAAAGAGGAGTTTAAGAATGAGTTTTTATCCTCTATCAAGAAAATATCTTTTCACTTGATTAATTTTAAGACAAAACCTTGCTTTAATAAACCTGAGTGGAACCCATAATTCAGACCATTTAACTTGTGAGAAAAATACTGCTAGAAAGATTAACTCTTGGAAAATAATTGCTACTTTGGGGCATTATTTCCCATTTTGAGTTACCTTTCCTATCCAGACCTAACTTCTGAGCCTCTGGATTTAAGGATGGCAAAACAAATATCTAGATCTGTGAGGCAGTTGTTTTCAGTCAACTCAGGCTGTATCTCTGATACAACAAATCCAGTGTCCGTGTAAACACAAAACAACTGACTGTGGATTTTATTAATATCCAGCAATAAAACCTTTTATTTGCAGTGGACATCATCTGATTAAAATGAAACAGGAGATTATCAAAGCCAATCTACTTTATTTCAGTCTTTCTGAAGCTATGGATCCTATATATTTTCAAACCAATGCATTTCCTATATTCCCTAAACACAATTCCATAGGATTTTTCTGGTGTGCAGGTATTAGCAATTTCTTTTATTGGTGCTCCTTCACTTTTCATAAAATATTTGCTGTTGGAAGACACATAGTCCAGGTGCTAGAGTGCTGCCATTTGAAATGGAACCAAAGATTTCTATTTCTGGTCTCTGCAGCAGTAAAAATTATCAGCAGAACAGCAACTTGCTCCTGCATCCCCAGCAGCTTTAGAAGAAGGAATCACGGGTTCATTCATGTCAGGCAGAAGAAAGAACCAAATGTGTCTTTCTTTATGTCTGATGAATAATGTGATCATTACTGAATCCTGTTGTTTCATAAATGGTATCCAACTCTCCCATTATTTCCATTCAGAAGGTCTGAAATGGAATCGAAAAGCTTTGTTTTGTAATTAAGGCAAAGAAACACTTTTTCTGTGAGGGGAAAAAAACCCTTCAGTTCAACCTCAGCCATTTTCCCCCAATTATTCTGTTCAGTGATTGAACTGAATAATTACACTGCCTAACTGCTACTCATCTATCATTCAGGCCAAACTGGAATTGCAGTTATTAATCAAAGTATATTATGATGGTTGGCAAAATGAATCACTGTTCCTCCAAAATAAACTCTTTGTCAGTGAAAACTGATACATCTGTGATATTTCAGCAAACTTTTGGTACCTAGCTACAGGTTTAGGTTTCTACAGGACCATTTCTGAAAATATTTATTTTGTGGAAAATGCAAACACATACAAATTATGGATATATGAACTAGATTATGTAAAACAAATATTTTCTATTAGTATTCAGTTTAAACTTATTTTAAGAGAAACTTTTGAGAGTTTTAAGACGTTTGAATAACACAATTTCCTAAATATTTCACATGGCTTTTATGCTCAGACTTGAAATATCATACAGAGAGTTTTAGTAAATGTTTGTGATTTTTCTAGGTCTCTGTGATCCTTGATGAGCGCAATAAAACCAAAATATATTGTGCTAATATATTTCTGCCTGTCTTAAACTAAGAAACAAGGAAAGTGGCATTAGCAAATTTCCTATTCCAAATTCATAGACTTTAAAGGGTTCAAATAGATTGTGCACATTTCCAGCTTATGAAAAATGATATGAAAGGGAAATAGGAAGGAGAACAGCCATAAGACTTGACTGGGACTCCATATAATTGGTATAGAAGGCACCAAAACTCTTCTGCTGTCACAGTAAATCTGCAACAGTTTTATACAAAAAAATATATATTGCTTGATTAACTACAGTTACACACTTTCTAGGGGGAAAAAGCTTCTGTAACAACCCAAAAGAAACCTTGCATAGATACTACTGTTTAAAGCACTCAAATTTAAATTGACAATTTCCAGATGCTAGCATCTAATTCTATCTTTAATCGAAATAATATGTGCAAGATTTTAGGATGTCATCTGCAAACGCTGAACAGTATCTCCTCCTGTCATGCATTTTGATTCAGTTTTTTCTTTATGGAGACTTTGTCATTTCCAAGAAACTTCTCAGAGGTGCTTTTTATCACATAAGACCTGAGAGTTTTTGTTTTTCCAAATGGGTGGAAAATAACTATTTTTTTCCAAAGTCTTTTTACTTACTGTTTTTTAGGTGTATTTTTTTTTTAAAGAAGATTCATGTCTAGCAGCTAAAATATATTACTTGATGGATATTTTTTCAGCATGATCAGTACAAGTGAAAAAGTTAGGAGGAGAAGAGCACATGAAAGAAGGGAAATAACTTAATTACTTTCCAGGCCCATTTACTCTGAATTTTGACAAAATGCTAAAAATAAAATCAATTAAGAGAAATATTATACAACTTACTTTTCTTTCAGACATACTAATTTGAAATACTGATTTGAGGTAATTTGTAAATAATTCTTGGAATTTGCAATTCTAAAATTTTAAACAGAATTGAAGAAAGTACAGTTCTAGATGCTTTAAGATCCACCTGTGTCAATGAACATAAAGTGGGTTAAGTGTCCTTAAAATATCATTCTGCCTGAGTGTTTCTGGATTTTCTCAAGGTAAATCACCTTTTTTTTTTTCTTTTATGTTGTGAGAAAAACAGTGGAACTGTGTCTTAGCTCAAGACTTCCTTTGTACAGAAAAGACTACAAGGCTGAAGTTTCATGCTAGTCAAAGAAACAGCAGACTCATGTCTTTACATCTCAGCTTTGAGGCAAAAACATGATTACATTAAACAATAGTATCCACTAGGAACCTTCTATGAGAAAAAAAGTTGTTCGAAGGGGTGGATATATTCTAACCAAATATTTGTTACCACATGGGATATACTTACAGTTTAGTGTCACTGCGCACTGGAAATCAGAAACCACTTAATGAAAATTGAACTACTTATTCAACCAGTGAATGTCAATCACCAATTATGTGTCTCTTTTTAGTGCAGTATATACACCATTTATTTTTCTTTGGCTTATGATTCTGATTTTATATTCCAATAATAAACTTGGTATCTCTGATCACTAGGGAACTGCCTTATCTCAATTTAGGAAGATGAACTGAAACATAATGTGCTATGGCAAATGCATGCATACCAAGGCATATGAAGAGGAGGTATGAGGAAAAATAAATGTTCACATATATACTACTAGAGATATATGTATTATAATATATGCATATTATGTATTAGAAACTTTATTGAATGGCAATGCTTTTAAGTCTTGATCAGCGGTAATAAAACTGTGGAAGTGATTACTTCTGAGCTGTAGTGGTAAATGTAACCTATCAACTCAATTTGGGATAACTAATAGAATTAAAGGGGCTCATTAATAGAATAAAATACCATTTGTGGGAAAACATAGTAACAACTGTCCTTAGAGACAAATTACAGATTGAGGTCACCATCTATCTTGCCACTGAACTATCAAAATACAAAACCTCAGGAAAAGGTATGATTCATCTGAATTCAGTGTCTATTAATCAGCAATGTATTTAAGTCATGCAATCAGATTCAGTGAGGTAACATACTTTAGGCATGCAAGTGATATCACCAATGTCTTTAAGCAGGGTTAAATATCATACCTGGTTCATTGTGCTAAAGGGAAAATTTTACCACTATGCATTTTAAACTTTTTTTTTTTTTTTTTTTTTTTTGGTTGATCAACCCCTGCATATGGATTATTTCTGAATATTACAAATACTCAAATATGCAAATGTAAGAAGGGGCTAGAATTTAAACAAAATCTAAATACACTCTGGTAGCTGAATCAGCACTTCCCCATCAAGAAGTTTACAGATAACATTCTTTGAAAATAGATTTTAAAGTTATTAGAAATCTAAAAATAAAGACCATTTGCTTTCATAGACAAAGTTATTCCTTTCTTTTTCAATAGTTCATCTTTTAGAAAGATGAGAAGAAATAGAATTATCTACATCCACTATTTCAAGCCATATGGATAAATTCCTCTTCTGCATGAATATGAGTATTAGCAATAAATGAATTATATTACATGTAGATCGAATATAGAAAAACATCCTAATCAGAGTAATGGGAAAAAAACCTGGATGTCCAGATGGTAATTGAGTAATGTATGAGGTTACGTTATTGTTATGGTGGAATTAGGAATAACAAGGGGCTGGCAGCACGTTCTGCTGCTAGTAGTATCTTTCCTACAGAGGAAATCCTCCAGTTCTGTTTCTGTATGCAAGGACAAGTGATTCTGAGATCCTAGCTATATTTGAACAGTGAATCAATTAATATATCTATGAATATTAACACTTTAAAAGTGTAAATCACTTACTATTAGAGTCTGAAAAACCAGCATATACATCCTTTCAGAAACTTTACATGGAAATTTTATTTTCATTTTTCTTTTTTTTTCCCAACTGTTTATCATACACATTTTTCATTGCAATTTTCCATAAATATATATGGACAAACTTGACATATTAGACACTAGTACAAGCCTGGAATAGAAGTTAATGAGCAAGTATGCATTTAAATACAATATAATGCAGTGCATAAGCATTTTACAGGGTTAATATACATTATGAACAATGAAATTTGTCAGGTCAAAAAAAGGATTTGGCATCTAGAAAGAGAATCTTATCATTCACCGAGATCTCTTTGGAACATAAATAGCACCTCTAGCTAATAAATGATTGTCCAAAGAAAAAAAAAATAATAAATCTAGCCAATATATTCAAGTAAAAACCGTACAGTATTGCAAAATACAAAAAGGAAGAAAAAAATTTGTTAGTCAACAGCAATGGCTACTGCATGTTTAATTATTGCATAGCAATACCAAGTTCTGTTGGTAGACTGCAGATATGGTGAACTTTCCGTGTAGGCTAATACAGGTGGAAAATGCACCTATGTAACACTTCAGGAAGGTTATTTATGTACCACTCTGAAAAAATCCCTCAATAATTTTAAGGTAGAACTTTTGAATTGTCAGAGACAAATGTAGACTTTTTACCGGCTTGCCTACTTGCAGACAAAATAAAATATCCAAAACCTGGGAAAGGTATGAAAAATTGTCAGTGTTTTTAGATCCCACTGTTCTGGAGAGTTTCCCACAAGAATTTAACAGCAATATTATTTACAGGGCCTTGAGTATCCTCATTCTCCATACTTTTTACAAGAATATCATGTCCCTCAATGCCTCATGTGATCTCGTCTTACATACTACAATAGATGAAAACTCAGTCTGTTGCTGTCTGTCCAGAGATCATCTCAGTAATAATTCTACAGCAAAAACAACCAATCAACACCCCTCCACCAACAATGTAGGTTTTACAGTCTAACAACAATGAAAATTCTCAGTGATCTTATGCCACTTTGAACTGAGTAATGATTGAAACACCAGTGTTAGGTAACATTGCAGTTTTATGAATGAATTTCTAATATAAATAAAACCAGCAGAAACTGAAAAATAATAAAATATACTCTTGTAGAAAACCTCTAAATTTTTCTGTCATTTGCTGAAGTAATTTATCTGCTTACAAATATGCTGCATTTATCAGGCACAGTATGCAACTTACTCTAAGACATTATATATATTTTATATATACATAAATATATATAATATATATAAATTAGAGTTTTATATATAGGGGAATACATATATACACATACACACATATGCATATATATTCCCTTATATATAAATCTATATATACATTCCAAAAGACATAAAACATTTTCTCAGAAATAACAAAAATGAAGATTATAAACTGCTGACGGAAAGCTTGAGAGGAAATAGATAGTTTCCTTGGGGGTTAAACAGCTTTGTTGGGATATTTATTTAAATATATCCTTTATATTTTATAATCTACATTCAGAGTTTATGTTTGATTTTTTTAATTTACATAGGCTATTAAAATAATAGATATTGTGCATTAGTTCAGGGACTGATTCATTAGTTATACTATGCAGGCATAGCTAAATTGCCAGTCACCACAAATCCTGCATTTTCTGTGTTGTATCTGGTACTCCTGAGATTTGATATGGAGAAAATAAGGCTGAAGCCTCCACTGAAGCCACATCACCTCCAATGTCTGATAAAGCTTTTTGACTATGAAAGGGGTTTTTATGTTGGTTTCAGTGGACTTTGTACTAGGTCCTAGAAGGCAAGAGTGGTTTGCAGACGGAAAAGAAGAATATTTTTGAAGAAACAATCATCGCTGTTTTTGTGACGAGCACATGAAGAACAATCATCATTCCTTGGCCCCAGTCCAACATTTTGTGACCATCTTCCTCAATCACATCATGAAAGGGGGGACAAGCTGAAATTCTGTATTATAGCTAAATCAAAGAAACTTTCTTTTTGGGGGGGATGTAAAATGCAAAGTATTCTGTAATGCTTTTTCAAACTGTTTCACTGTATTAACTCTATAATGTTTCCATTTAATTACTTCCACTAACTCAGAAATGGAAAGAGAACCAAAAAAAAAAAGTGAGGGACAGCATCTCATAGAAAGGGCGGCAGACTTTGGATAGCTAAATGACACATTGAGTTTTTATACCAGTTCAGTGACGTAAAAACTGCACCAGTATGGGTTAAATTTTTAAATTTAATAATGCTATGGCAATTGATAAAAGAATTTGGTCATAAATATGCACTGCCTTAAAAACAGAACTGTTAGCTTCAAATATTTGGGAGATTTTCTAATGGTCTGTACAGGTTTTAACATTATGTGTTTTGATAGCTGTATTCTTCCTGCGTCTTGCAAGTCTCCAAACTTCAATTAAGAGGTAGATGACAAGAAAAATTTGAACTGCAAACCAACAATATGCAAATTATGTAGAAATTACTCAGCAATGCTTCTGCAAATTGTGATCAAAAAGGTGATAATACATGCAAACACTTTATATATATATATATATATGCACACAAATATCAGAAAAGCACTCACCCCCAAAAAAACCTAGAGCGCCTTGTCAAAATTGATATGCCGTCTTGGAAAATAATTATTTAAAAATTCCCTTTATATTGCTCTCTGTGAGTAGAAAAATAGTCATCTATAGATAAACTAACAAGAGTTGCCTTGATTCAATTTTGTTATAGGCAAAATTGTCAGTAACAGCATGTTTATCTATAAAAATGGTCACTACCTTTGTTAGTGAAATCCTGATGGCTGCTCCAAATCTGGCTGTATGTGGTATTGGTAGTTTACTATGTATCTGAATAATGCCTCCCCACTAATACTCAACCACCCAGACCTGAAAGTAGCAAGTGAAAATGTTGCTAAGGCATTTGAGGAAAGAGAACAACAAGAAAGCATTTAAGAAAAATCACTACATGCCAGGCCCAAATTCTCTGTGTTGCGTCAGAATGGAGAACAGGGGTGGGGGTGGGGAACTTTCAAGAGGAATGAGAGTTGTCTGGGAGGAACAGTTACGTACACACTGCCAAATGTTTTTAAGCAGACTGGATGCTGATATGCAAAAAGATGATTAAAATTAATGTGAATTTTGAATCATGATGTCAGTGAAATTGCTGCCATTCACTTCAGCTGGAAGTAGAGCTGAACTTCCTCTCATAAGGACAGCATCATTTAAGAAAACCTATTTGAAGATAAAATAAGACTTTCCCTAATTCTGTCAAAACAGTTCTCAAATCACACTCCTAAAATAAAAGGATTGTAGTCGACTATGTATGCTGCAGGATTTCGTATAACAAGATGCTTTTGTGAACTTAATGGAAATACAGAACTGACAACATTTGCAACCACAGTTCAATGGCAAGAGGTGGGAGGGGTGAACTTTTGATATGTTCTTGAAAAAGTACTGAGAATTAGTGGTGAGAAGTTTTCCTCTGGAGTTTGAAGAAGTTGATACAAGAGAGTACAATGTCAAAAAACTCTAAAGAGAGAAAAGTATCTGAAGGTCTACTCTGAAACTACTTGAAATTTAAGTTGTTAAACAGGAAAAATATTATTGGTGTTATCCCCTTTCCTACTAATTTTAAAATTTTGGCATTTTTTTTTCTTGATTGATCAAATAAAAGCAAGATGATAATTAGGCTCAGTGATATAGTGGCGGAGAAATGAAGAGGATGAAGTACACTTGAGTATAAATGAGATTAAGAACAATCTTGCACTGCCTGACAGAGTCTACAGATTCTGTAGTGCATAACAGATGCATCTGGTATGTCTTGAAGTTTGGGAGTACGTTTCTTGATTGTAGGGTGGGGGCATCTGGTAGCCCGGACCCTGCAGTGGTCCAGATTAGGGGTGAGGTAATTAAAAGAAATCAGAGGGAATTAGAGAGATGGTATATACCCAGATTTTATCCTGAAAGCAGAAATGCCATGATGAAATGATTTGCAGTACAAATTACAGCTCAGTGCAAGTAAGAGTGATATTCAGGGATTTGAAGGCAAGTTATACTCATTTTGCTACTTTGCTGCTCAGTATAGAATTGATTCAAGGCAATTTATTATTATTATTACTTTTTGAAATAAGAGCTACATATATAAGGCGATTGCCCCTTTAGGACCTGTTATTTGGAAGACACCATTCTTTTTTTTAATTCCAGGCAGTTTTTGCATAGATATGGTTCCAATTTTATTAATTCATCTCTGGATTTTAACTTCCTTAATATTCAGTAATATCATGAATATTTTGATGTTTTTTATTTTGTTGATAGTATTACTAGAAAAGTAATGAAAGAGGTATAAGGAAATGTTTCACTTGACTCAGTTCATACTTTATATTGCTCCAGCTGCCTGTTACATCATTTTACTTTATGGGAGTAAAAACTGCACATTGGCGAGCAGCTCTTTCATTCCTATTACTTTTTAACATAATTGACCAGAGATGAAAGAGTAGTAGCTCTGTAGAGGTTTGTGTTTATATAGATTTTTATTTCCTCTGGAATAGTAACTTTTTTTTTTCACTCGTGGTCAGGTGTGTCTACGGCTTGAGGAACCTTGTTTTTCCCTTATTTCCTGTGCCATGTTGCATTGTATTTTGTGATCCTGCATTGAACAAGTAAGTTGCCTGCATGTTTCCTGAGAGCCTTTTTTTTATCATCTGAGTCCATCACTTATGCAACAGCAACTTTCAACAGACTTAAGGCAAAACTTAGCACTTGTCTTCTACTCTATATCCTTAATAATGCCATTTTTTGCAAAGACGTAATAAGCACCTAGAATTTTGCCTCAGTCATTTTGGTTCGGTCTCTATATTCATCTCTTTTCAAATAATATCTGCTGTTCTACCACTTGCTGTCAAGAGCAGAGTGATGTTCCCGATGACTACTCTTTAGCTAAAATTTCAGCTCATCTTTCACAATTCAGTATTTATAACTGATATTCCTCCCTGTATGAAAGCTTAGTGTCTATGAAACTCCTCATCACTTTCTGGTGGCTCTGGGCACATAGGGTCTTCACAGGTCCTGGAATTCAGCCTGTATGTTTGTATAGTCAAAAACAGAGCAATACTTTTACCTCATGGGGTGATGGCAGGGCTATGGTTCGAAAGGAGGTGCAATGTATTTATTTCTTCTCTGAAGCTGGGGGCTGGGAGAGGAACTGCAATTTTCCTGGGACTAAATAATTCTCCTTTACACAGTTCACTGCTCAAATCTGAGCACATAACCCATATTTTACACCAAAACTCTAAAATGCACGTATTTTGTTGTTGATGTGCTATAAAGTTAGAAGACTTGTAGAAGGTGTTTGGTTTTCCTGCATATAATTAAGTAACAAGTAGGTATTAACTGCTGTGCCATGCTGTGAGCAGATTCATGATGCTTCTCCCCCAAAACACTGCTGAGATAATGAAAAAGTTCAGCATTACTGTGGAATTTCATAGTATATAAGATGATAACCCAGCAAAACAGAAGCAAGCACTAACAAAATTTTCAGAAGAATGAAAATAATAATATTGAATGCTACTCTTTCTTAAAAGCATTCACATATTTGCTAGATTTTACTAGTAAGTTCTTTCTTTTGTTACTGGTGCTTCAAAGTATGTTTAATACAGGTAGCTGTCTGTCCAATATATTTGCAACTTTTTGAGATTTAAAAGAGGGCTAAAATGAATGATATTCTTTTCCCTGATTTGAATGTATGTGTATTCTGCATAAACAGTGCACAAATGTTTTATGAATTAGACCCTTAATTTTCACAATTTCTGAGGCATTTATATGCATCTCTCCAAAACAAACAGCACCTTTCCTCGTCTAAAAATACAGAACAGAAATATTTTCACTTAATACTTTCAGAAGCTTTCACTTTTAGCTTTCAAGTGCAATGCTAATTTCTGTAAAGTAAAATTGTTGACCTATACTTTCTTTTGCCTAAAGGAAGAGGAACAATTGTGTACATTTTAATTTATTTGAGTGTCTGTGTGACATTGCAGACAGAAGACCAAATATCCTGCACAAAAATGATATGTTAATACAAAAAGCTTCCAGACTGGCACTGGTAATGTGCATTGCAGCATTTCTGCCTGAATTGGCATTACAAAAAAGAAGTAGCTTTTCACTAAATACATGGGAAAGGGAAGTGAGAACTGGTATAAAGTTACTTGTCTGCAAAGACCTGAAGTTAGACCTTAAATCTCCTCTCAGTAGACCATCAGACAACTAATGACCTGTCAATAAACCCAAGCATCTACTTGAAGTCATTGCCATGAAATTGATTCAGGCCACAAAAGCCAAGGGTAAGTATCCTTTTGCCATCAGCATGTTCTGAATCTAGTCCCTTTAGGAAGAAGGTTTCACAATCCAATCCAGTTCCTTCAACCATACAGGAATACGTAACCAAACAAACTAATTGCCACTCTTGTTAGAAACGCAAATCTTGGTTTTAAATCCTTTTATGTACAGGCAGATTTTAGCTTAGTTTGAATTAGTGAGGTCTGAACACATTTGTGTTCAAATGTGTATGTTGAAGTACAACGTAGCCAGCTATCACAGCTATCACAGGAGGAAACAACTTCTGGAATATATTGCAATTCAGCTGTTTATTGTATTTTAGAGACGGTGCCCACCTATCATTGGTCTTCTAACCTTAACTTTTACATCCATATTATATTTTTTATACAGATATAATGAATCTTTTTGATCTAGTGGCCATACAAAAGAGAAAAAAGTTTCAGTGTGCTTCATTTCAAGTACTCTGTCTCTTTTGAAACAAATCTTCGAGCTTATATTCTTTTTAATATCAGTGATAAGTAAAGTGTGGGCAGATTATTTCAACAGACTTTAATGATAATCTAAAGATGAGCACAAAATATCTTCCCAAATAAGAGTTAGAGATACTTTTGCATTCGATATATTTTTAAAACAAAACTGTTTGTCATTGGAGGGCTTTATATATAGCTTAGTTTGCCTGACTCTTGATTGTCCAGAGTCATAGTTTGATGGACTCATTTGTGTGGTGTCACTACCTTTGTATCACTGAAATAAATAAACTGTAGATAGTAATTTAATTTAGAGTCTTGCCACGGGGCAAAAATCTGTTCCCATCCAATATTGTGACTGATCATTATTACACAAAACCTGGCCTGTGTCTTGAAGACATATTTCTAATGGAAGTCATAAATGTTGCCTTCTGAGCTATATTGCCAATTAAATATTGGTTTCTCTTTCTGAAGGATCTTCAAGAGCTTTATCAGCTCTGCTGGTGGCATCTTCATTCTCATTGTTTGTTAATGGTTCTGCTTCCTTCAAGTCAGTGTTCTTCTGTGCTTTCTGCTTCTCATCTTCTAACTTCTTTTCTTTTGCCAAAAGCCTGTAGTTAATGGTATTGCCAATGAACAACCAGATACTGGCCACAATCACAATCACTCCGCAGACAAAATACATGTACTGATATTCACCGGTAACATCCACTAACCAACCTGAAATACAAAGACAAGAGAGAAAAAATCTTTAGAGTAGAATACCAAATACAATGCACATCTTTTCCGAGGAGAAATACCTATATATTGCCTGCTTTTGAAGTTGGAGCAGAAAACATGTTCAAATGGTCTAACATATATAGCTGAACTCTAACGAAACCTGTATTATTCAATCTAGCAGTTGTCACTGGAATCACTGACAATGATAAAATGTTGAAGAACAAAGTAAGTAAAGCTTAACGAATAATGACAGACAGTTTTTTAGTTCTTTGATTTTCCTTCTTTCATTGTCTTATTATTTTATTCACCTCCTAATTTTGTTTCCTATTGTTTTGGAGTGACTGTCTGACACTCACGGAGGCTGCATACAGACAATAGGATGAAAAGGTATGTGCCTTTTTAGGCTGCTGTCACTGTGCCTCAACTGCTTGCTTTTCATTTTTACTTTCCTATGACTAGTGAAAGAGATAGAAAGGCTTGTCCCTTCAGCTATCATGCTCAACTGCTGAGTTTTGAACTCTGAAGCCTGTACCTAAAAATTACATCCACACCTCTGAGATTAATTTGGTCATGACATGACATTATCAAAATACAATATAACTATTCTTCAACTTTTTGAGCCATTCTTTCAAAATTTTCTCAACTGCCAAATCAAGATTTATATGGATCCAACTATTTAGCGCTGAACTCTGCTACACTATCATTGAAATTCACAGGATAACCCATATGCTTCAATTTGGTATGGTTTTGGATGCTTTTACTGGGTTGAAGCCACAGTGCCAGCCTATTCGCCTGATACACATTTGCAAGCCATCAAATTATTTCAGTCTTTATTTCACAAGCTTAGTATTAGGAAAAATCTCAAATAGCACTGCAACTGTATAATTCACCTCAGAGTAAATAGTACCATTTACTGGCTTTTATCGATGAGCAGTCTCATAAAAATGATGATTAAAAATGAAATTCTGCATTAACATTACTTTAGCATAATATTTTAAAGGATACGAACTAGTCAAAACTGGAATTTAGCTTTTCAATATGCTCACCCCCTTTGTTGTCTCTATTTAACAAGATAAATCAATTATTCATACAGTTATAGCACAAACACTTTTCAAAACTTCTGCAAAGCTAATATACTGAAAAATAAATAGTTGCATATGCTATTGCTCCATATATATTAGATTTAATATCTTTAGAGTTAATACTAATATTGATTTCAGAATCTGACTGAAAAGGCTGGACTCCATTGGTCACAGGCTCAGTCCCCCCACTAGGTGGCATAGGAAGAGTCTGCATGACAAGAATATATTTTGTTCTACCATCACCAAAATCAATTTGTATGTTAAAAGGCAAGGGAAATACGGAATATCTTGAGAACTATTAAACATTTGCTTGTACAAATATTATTGTACTGAGTGAATGGAATTGTTTTGACATAATTTAAATTTAACTCAACAACACTATCTTCATACAAACTGTGAGAGTAATCCTTAAAACACTTTGATAATTATAAATGGTTTTAGGCACATATAAACTTTCTGACTTTTGTGGCTCTGCTTATGTGGGTATAGTGTATGTTCACAAGGCTTGCAATCTCAGTATCTTTATATTTTCATATTGTTGGGCTTACACTGCAACACACACACCCCCCCCTTTAACAGATATTTTTCAATAAGATCTGAGCGTCTATTTCTTTAGTCTCTTCTATCATCAAAAAGTTTAAGATTATAAAACTTACTAACAGCATTACTAAATACTGACTAAAATGCTAGAAAACAGAAAATACTTTAGGTAAGACTCTTCATCATTTTTGGTGCTAGAAGCCCAAAAGTTACGAATATGGTCCAGGCTATACACTTAGGCTCCCTTTAAGATCCCCCTACACTCAAAAGAGAAATTGGCAACATTACCATCTTTTATTCAATGTAGGATGGTTCACACTCTGAATTGCCTTCTCTGTTGGCTATAGAAATATCTGTTTGCTATAGATTGCTACACGCTAATGGACTGGCTGAAAGTGAGTTTTCGGTGTGAAATCATGCCAGGGCACAATGCTCCACAGCTCTGTGCTTCAATCCTACCAGGCACACATCCTGTCTAGGCTGCTGAGCATGCCCCTGTCCTTTCTGGCACCTCCCCACTGGTTTCTTATCTCTAGAAATGCTAATCCCTCTGTTTAGGTAAACTAAAGTTGCTATTTTAAATTTATGTGGGTGCTCCTCTAGCTGCCATTAGGTTAGAGAAACCACAACTCACTGTGAGATCTTCACAAAAACTGACCAGTGGATTCGACCAGTTCAAGAGAATAAGAACTGTGTTGGCAAAGAGTAAATTGGAGTGAATATACGTAAATCAAGCTAGCACTTGATTAGTGCAAGCTAGTAAAGCTAGCACTACATGCTATCAGAAAAACATACATTTATCATATGGATTTATGGGCCAGTAGAGATATGCTCTTAATCTACCTACTGCACATGAACACATTGTACAACTTTCAGATTCTCATGTAGATCTGCAGCTGTAAAGTGCATAGATAATTGATGCAGTGCACTGCTGCCACAGTACATTCCTAGTCATGCAGAAAACATTAAATAACATTAAGAATAATTTTTATATTTCTTAAATATTAAATCGCAAGATTATGCTGTAATGTCTGAAAAAAATGGAATAAAAGAGATTCTTACCTCCTAGAGGAGGACCTATGAGCACAGGGCAACATTCCACGATGGTGACAAGTCCAACTGCACTGGAAAATCTGGCAGCCCCAACAAGGTCCATCAATGTCTCAAAAAGAACGCTGCTAACCATTCCAAATGCAAACCCAAAAAATACAGCATATATCACCAAGCCAGTATAATTTGTTGCCAGAGGACACAAGATATGACAGACGCCATTGTACAAGACAGCAAAACTAAAAAAGTACTGAATCTTTGGCCGGATAAACTTGGAGTTTGCTACGAGTCCCATTGAAGGCCTAGCAAACATGTCTACGAAGGCTAAGATAGATAGTAAAAATGCAGCAGAATATTCATCAATTCCCTTGTGCTTGGCATAAGGAGCCAAGAATACTATTGGAGCGAAGAAACCGATAAACATAATGACATTTCCTGACAAATAGATCAGAAATCCTCTGTGTCTGAAGAGGGACAGATCTAGATATTTATTCATAGTTTGACAAAAAGATTTCTTGTTGTTTTTGTGCAAGGTAGAATCTCCTGTGCCTTTTTCAACATCTTTTTTCGCAGGAGGGACTGTTTTCGGTCCAACAGGTCTCATAAGTGACCCAGCCACGCAGCAGTTCAAAAGAAGTCCTCCCAGAATAAGAAAGCTTCCTTTCCAGCCAAATGCATTAAAAAGGAATTGATTGAGAGGTGCCAATGTGCTCAGAAACACTGGACTTCCAGCCATGGCCAATCCATTAGCAATGGGACGCTTCTTATAGAAATACTTGCCAATCATGGTCAAGGCAGGCTGTAAGTTGAACGCTAAACCCAGACCTAAACAACACATAAAAGAATATTATCGAAGGTCATACACTAAAAAACATATCACACTTCGTTCAAGTTATTTTTTAAATGACCAATATCTAATCCAGTGATTCCCAATGAAGACAGAAACCAACTGGCATTAGAGAATGAAATACAGCTTCATTGCCGTCCATATGTGATAATGCTAAGACTATGACAACAGTGGCATTCTACTATTTCCCCCTGTAGCACTGCAATAAGAGCCCAAACTCCTTGTGTTTCAGCAACGATAGAGATGGGGGAACTGCAGAGGAATGATGGTATCAGAGCCTTGACTCACTATTTTTATGTTTACTAAGCTGTAATGCAATTCTCTCTTGGCTCATTTCACAAAAGTTATTAAATGTCACCTCAGCTACAAGGAATACAAGGTATATTTAAACGCATAAACCTCCTCATTTCATATTTCCAGCCCTGTTTAAGATCAAACTTGTGTAAAAAAGTGGAGCTTAAAATGGCTAATTATTTCGGAGCACATTTAGCTTCACTTCCCCAGGTATGGAAGTCACTACTAAAGGTGAAGTTGTAGAGGACATGCGTGGGAGCAGACCACACGTCCACATCAGCTGAATGTATAAGCTGAACCTCTAGGCTGCCTCTCTGTATTAAGATATCTAGGCAATAAGGTCTAAGTAGCTATGCATCTGCTGAACGGCACAGGAGAGAAGTTTTCTTCTCTTATAGTCCTGTTCCTGGACCCTGGCTTTATTCTTTCAGTGAGCACTAAGTTTAGGATGTAAAAAATAAAACTTTAAGAAATAATTACTGAACAAAGCAGGACTCCTTTAGTCCCAGTACAAAGAAAGATGAGCTTGAATATAGCAACAAGTATTACTCATTCATTTATTACCTACCAATATTTCACCTCACTTGATTTCCTTATTCTGAGGAGGTAGTTTAAAAAAAAAACCCACAACTTCTGATAAGGAGTTTATTTAATTTACTGGCTTTATGATCACTTTAGTTCATTGCCTTAGGCAATATCCAATATATGAATAATTTTATTTGGGGATTGACCTTGGGGGATTTTAAACAGAAGGCTATTGAACTGAAAGTTGTTATACTTACCTGTGAGAGTATATGTATATACAAACCTACAGAAAGCTGGTACTAGCTTTTGCATTTTTACTAGAATTCTACTAGCCTTTGCCACCTTGTTTGAAGTGCAACATGATTGAAAGCTAAAAGAATGAATGTGAGATTCTACACTAATGACTGTAATAAGTGCTGTCATGAGCCAATCAATTTTTATATCGTAATTACAGTGCAGTGTGGAACAGTACATACATACAGCATTTATTGAATAAAATCATCAGTTGTTCCTGAAATATCCTAAGAAATAATTTAACATCATACCAGATAATTTAAAGGATTAGATAGCTCAGGTAGCTGAAAAGAACTGATCTTGCTATCTTTTTGGCTTGCACTTGTACAATGCCTTGTACAGTGGGTCCTTGATCAGTATGGCTCATTGGTAGAACAGTATTAGACATGAAATAATATAAATAATATAACATAATATAACATAACATAGTGCAGCATAACATGATATAATATAATAAATATAATATATTATAACATAACATAACATAACATAACATAACATAACATAACATAACATAACATAACATAACATAACATAACGGAATAGAATAGAATAGAATAGAATAGAATAGAATAGAATAGAATAGAATAGAATAGAATAGAATAGAATAATCCCTTTTAAACAAGACTCTTACCTCCAACGACACCAATACATATATAAAGTTCAAGGACGCTATTGCAGAAAGAGGAAGCAATCATACCAAATGAACACAGGATACCTCCTGCTATCATCACAGGCCGGCTACCATATTTATTCACCAAAATGCTGCTTATGGGACCTGTTGGTAGAAAGAAAATACATTAACAGGTAACTCCATCATATGTGTCTTTGTGTTTAGGATAGATATGTTAGAATGCCTTATTCTTCCATCCCAGAAAAGGTTTAGCTGTTTCTATACCAATTTGTCTACCAAACACACTTTGTGAGTTTGCAGACGCATGAGCCTGCATGTGGATATATTGCCTCCATGACAATATAAATATTGATTAGTCATGGAGATGGATCAAAAGATTAAAGACATCAGACAAGCAAGAGGGATTGTTACAGTTCACAAGCAATCAATACTGAGATCAGTCAATGGAAGTTTTGAAAGTGCAAGGACTGGAGAATTTCAAGTATGGGACAGATATCAAAACTCCACAGAGCTGGTGGAATCTCCAGGCAAGCGAACTAATAACTGGTCTTAACACTGTAGCATCTCCTGGACCCCTACTTAAAACTACACATAGACTTAAAAATATTGTCAAATCAGATTGTAAATCTCTGCCCCCTGAGGCTCGTTTTCCCTTACCTCATCCAGAAATGAGTGTTAAAGGGCAGTAAGATAACTATAGGTTTTCTGGGAAAATCTAAGATGTGGTTTAGCATAAAGACCTATAAACTTTGAAAACATTGCTACACGATCATTTTTCACTTTCAACTGCAATTCAGTTTATGGTGTAATTACGTCCATACTAAACAAACAGCTAGTGTGCAATTTAGCATGACATGCATTATATGTTTTTTAAACGACCATGACTAGAATAGATGGTGTGCTACATATCAAGATTAAGAGGTTGTCAAAGCTCTTTAGGTAAACCTCCGTACCATCTGACTGCACTATATTTGGCCCAAACCATTACGAATAGTCTTGCTTTTGCAATAACTGAGCTTATCCAATTCAAAAATAAAAACAAAATAAAAAAAAAAAAACATAATAAAAAGCAATAAATTTCAAACTCAAGATAACGCAGGCACCTGGCATAAAGTGGAATGCCAAGCTCTCCATTTGGTTTTACTGCAAATCATTCACTGTACTGGTAACAGTTTTAAGGCTTTATAAATATCTAAAAGAATAAATGCCAGAAACTCCATGATGTGAAAAAGCTAAATCCAACCAAATTTAAAGTATATTTTCATAAGTTCAGTGTTATTTTAGACTCCACTGTCTGAATTACCTTAAATGTTTTAAAGTACTATTATGGATGTACTGTAAATATTAATTACTACTTCCATATAGAATCATAAAATAGAACAGAATAGAATTGTCTAGGTTGGAAGGGACCTTTCAGATTGACCCCAACCGTTAACCTAACACTGCCAAAACCACCACTAAACCATGTCCCTAAGCACCATGTCTATCCGTCTTTTAAATACCTCCAGTGGTGACTCAACCACTTCCCTGGGCAGCCTGTTCCAATTTTTGATAACCCTTTCTGTGAAGAAATTTTTTCTAACATCTATCCTAAACCTCCCCAGAGGCCAGTTTGAAATTAACTTGACTGAAAATCAAAGACTTGAGTGACGTTTCGATCTTACGGTTTGTGCACTCATTAAATAGCTTGGGTCACAGTGACTCTAAGGCAGCACTTGTTTAAAAAAGGAGGTCCCTGTCCAGGCAACACAGACACTGGCCAATACATTCAGCTCCCCACCAGTAAAAGCAATCTATCTTCTTGCCCAGGCAGCTGTACTGTTCAAGGAAGGTGTGGGCATAGAGGATAAACAGGGTGGCTGTTTTACTGGGAAGGTAAAGGATGCTCAGACTAAAGGCATTAGGGCTCACCTTACAGACACATAAACATAAGAGACCAGGCTCTGCTGCTCACTGAATTGCAGTTTAAGCATAACCATGTATTGAAACCAACAGACTTGAAAATCCACAGCATGGAATGGCTCACCAAATATACAATAGCCCAGGATTTATTAAGAGACTTTAAATTACATATGAAGCAGTAAAACTTTTCACTGGCAGCTTATATTATAAGATACTTAACACTTCTTTATTTCCATTTGGGGGGAACGACTGAGCAGAACAGTGACAGTGAAGTGGGGTTTCTCCTTTGAGGTCATATGGAGAAAGCAGTGAAACATGAAGGACAGACACATTACGCTCCGAACACTTACCAAATATATCATGTTTACTTCTCCTGTCTTAATAAACTTGTGCTTTCATAACTATGCTGAAGCATAACTTCGATCACAATTTTTTTATTTATAGAGCTATATTTGGACAATCAGCAGTTTTGCTCATGCTTGAATCAGAAAGAAAGCCCTTCTGAAATACATGAACAATACAAATATTTCTTCTGGGTCAAAAAAGCTCATTTTAACTTGGACTCTTTGTTTAACTCAAAGCAAAAGTTCCATCCCTATATCAATTAATATTTATATTTTTGAAAATAAAAGCAATTTTCTGAAAAAAAAATTGTTATTATTGCTAAACACAATAACTATTTCACTTTAAAGATACCAGAATAATGGGGTTTTTACATTATTTTCAAGTTCTTTTTCCTGTGATGAGACAGAAGTATTCACGATATTGTAAATTAAAAATTTGTGTAGTATTTAACATTCTGACCTCCCCCCAAATTACTACTGTGATAAATATTGCCTTGCTGTAGTCTTACTTCAAATGTTCCTTTGCTGATATTTAGAAAAAAATGTAGGAAAGAGGCATCATAGGAGGTAAATATTTGACCATATAATTTGCAGATTTATTCTCTACAGGCAGCACTTTGAATTCTACCCTTACATAAATACTTCACTTATGATGTAGATAGACCTCTTAGCAATCTGTTTCTTTACTCATTAAACAAAGACAGAAGGATAGGTGTGAGGCCAAATGAAAAAGAGGTAAATCCACACATAACAGCCTATGAAGTGTTGGAAAGAGAAGAATGGCATTTAAAAAAGATTGTTGTGCAATATTGCTATATTGTTAGCATTTTAAATAAAACCATGGATCAAAAAGACAGCATTGTGCAGCACTAACAGTTTTCCAACATAATCAAGGGAAAAGATGACGTCTTCTGTAATATTTGCCCCAGAAGAGGGGCAAATGTGACTATAATAAAATATGTCTATATTTGTCTATATATCTAAATATGTCAATATTTGTCTATATTGATATATATATGTCTATATATCTAAAATATGTCAATAAAATATGACTATAATAATCATATTCTTTACTACTGCTCAATCAATCCTTCTTTCCTTCTCCTGTAGAACCTGGAAATGAGCCAGATTCTTGTTTGTTTAGGGTTTTGGGGGAAAGGTTTGGTTTTGGTGTTTGGTTGGTTGGGGTTTTTGGGGCTGTCCAGAAATGGCGAGTTTCATAGTACAGTCCTTTGAGGGAGATCATTTTGCAAACCGTTGCTTATTAGGAACAAGAAAACTTGACCTCTGTGGATCTTAACTGTGGTAGTTAGTCCAGGACTGTAAGCTACAGCTTTTCAGATCAAAGTGTGCGATGTTAGCCTCACCTACAAGTCCTGTTAGCTAGAGGTCAAATATGGATGTATTAATTTATGTAGGCAGTGGATGAAGACACTGTAGGAAAGACAAAGCTGTCTGATGGGTCTGAGCCCTGTACTTTCAAATGACCTACATCTGGAATTTATTATGAATATTATGAATACCTTTAAACATAATATTCTCATTGAGATGTTTTCCTTAAGTTAATGATGTGTATTTACCACCACAGCTCCATTTGATTTTGGGTTTTATTTTAGTATATTCCAGTATTTTGATTTAAAATTTGTGCATCTGGGAAATATTAATTGTTCTATGAGCCATAAAGTTAGTTTAACCTTACTCCCTAAGCTATCTGGGAACCCTTCCAATCTGATGAGTAGGTTAAATATTTTCTTGTGAAATCTGTATATATACTTGGTTTTGGAGTCTCATAAAATGGTGCATATTCATACCTTAATGTATATGAATCTACATAAATTCCAGCTGTTTGCCTGCCATCATATGTTTTACAGCCAGGCACAAACCTCATTTCACATCTAACGCTTCTACAATTATTTAAGCAACGCTGACATGCCAGCACGTACACATATTCCTTGCATATCGTTTCTTTATAGCAGAAGGCAGATTAAGCTGTTTAAGTGTTGTAACACTGCCAAAATCATGCTATACATTAATGCACATTAACGCACTAAAGGACTGCTGGATCTCTGAGTCTACTTTCCCGAAGCCTGAAGTAACTACATAACAGATGTTGTCAGGAAGCCCACAAGAATATTTACTGTGATCTCTCCCTTAGCACCAACAAACCCTCAGCCACAAAAGACTATACACTCCCTAAACCAAATTTAAGACCATTATCATAGTATGCTAACAGTCTCCTGGCTGTGTTTTTGTTTTATATCTTTCTGTTTGAGGCAAATGACCAGAGCGTGAGAAGGAATGGGACAGCAACTGTAACCGGTGTCACCAAAGAACAGTTTCAGGGCTGTGCACCAGGACGCAAAAGCTTTAGAAGCAGACAAGAAAAAATAGCGGCTTTTCATATTCTTCATCATATGTCAAGGGAAAGATGGCAAAAGTTATTTCAGCTATGTGAGCAGAGACTGGCTCATGCATTTGGGAGCTGTTTATGATGTTTCATACATTACTATAATAATGTGACACCTATGTTCTGGTTTGATGGCTCAGCAGAACATTCACTTGCACATTTGTATTGTGCAAAATGTGAGGACAAAGCTGCTTTTGCTGGTGTTCAGCACATGCCAAGACCTCTTGGAAGAAATATATTGCTTACAAATGAGTTTAATTGTTTCATATAATAATTACGGCAGCAATAATCCATATTTTCCTCTCACTTCCAAGTTTAACTTTTCAACCACCACTTAAATCTTCCTTCTTCTGCTAAGCCATACTGTTGTAACTGAAAAGCAATAAAGATTACATAACTGGATAATAAGTAGATGTAAAAAGCAGATGTTTGAAGAAAAAGATGCTTATTGTGCTAATATGGTTTAAACATAACTTGAACATTAAAGTTTCTTTCTAAAGAAATATACAGCTTTCTATTTTTGAGGAAATGAATAGAGGGCTCAAACTATGCACTATAAATTTAATATTCTTTCTCATACAGTTACATTCTTAGAGATACATGCTCATATACAAATATCTATCCATTTATTTGCTTTTTTCAGCCCTAAGAAAATATACACTTTAAAAAATTATCTGACTCTGGAGACAATGCAACAACTTTATATCTAAAAGCTTAAAGGATGCAAACCAGATAACAATATTTCCATTTCATAACACCTTGAGGTAATAGTACAGGCAGATCAGTTTTAAGGCCACGAAATAGACTAAAGGAAGATTTATTTGGCATAAAATCTGTATCTTGCTCAGCTCTCAGGTAAAGTAACATTTATAAGTCCAAATGTATTAGGTACACTCCATTATTTTATAAGAGGAAGAGAATCTAGGACACTAGAATTCTTGCTGCCTTTTCTCTTTTCCATCGTTTTTTTTCTTACCACAATGAAAAAACATATATTTACTTTAGGCAATTCTCCTGTAAATAGACACCTCTTTCTGCAAGGAATGAAAAAATGTTCTGCAACTAAAATGGATAATATCTAGTCAGAATGGCTACAATAGTAGGAATCGGTTTGTAGCAGTATCAAGCTGCTGTAATTGTCTTTTATGTCCATAATGAGGTCATCTTTGGGTCTATTCTATATGTATATTCACTGCAGGAATTAAAGTTTCTTTAGAAAGTGTATAATCTAGGGTTTAGTATTTAATTTATTTGTCTTGGTTCGATTTCTCATTGCTATAATACAGAGATCATTCACATCTGTAATTTTTTTCATATACATCCAGTGCATTTATGCTTCTTATTTTGCTACCTGCATTATTTTTAGCATGGAACTAGAGATGAACCTTCTCCATATAAAGGTAATTTTTTAAACATATATTGACAACGTCATACAGTGTTCATAGTGTCATTGATCCAAAGCAACCTGAAATGACTCAGTCTGAACAATATGACATTTATTTAAACGAAGTGAATTGCTGAAATAAGTTGGAAATAAATGCAATAATAATATTTCAAGTTGCACTAACGCAATATTGTCGATTGCATCCTGTCAAGTCAGATGATTTAAACACTAGTACATTTTCAGCCATCTGCTCTGCAGAGTCAATACAACTATCTTTCCAGTCCAGGTTTATTTTTTATTTCTGTTTCCTACAAGGCTGAAAAATCCCAAGGATCTCCAAGAATTAACATTAGGATAAACTACTTGCTAATATCAGGTTTTTATTTTTCTTCTTTCTTTTTCCTTTTCTTCTTTTTTCTTTCCTTTTCCGTTTGTTTGTTTGTTTGTTTGTTTTATAAAATATAAAATCCACTTGCCAGAACTGTTTTGCTTTTTTTGGCAAAGAATCCCCAGTATTTTGCTAAAGTAGAGCCTTACCTTTTGAAGAACTCCTTCAACCACAAATACTTTAAGCAAGTACTTAGTACTGCTACTAGAATGTCATCTCTGGCATCCAGAGGAAAACCCAACTCAAAATTGATTCTGATCATGTCTAAAACCCGTTCATTAAGTTGGAATATGCTTGAAAAATATGCTGCTTTTCTCAAGCAGGACGAAATCAAAACACTGAGCATTCTGTGAGAGTCTTATCTGTAGCTCAAAAACCTTGGGCTAAATACTTTTAGTACTCTTGGATAGGCATTTAGAGAAGGCAGACAGAAAAAAATCCCCAAAAAGCATAAATGAATTTGAAAATATTAAAATTTCATGCATCTTCTTTGTGTTAGATTCTTTATCACATTTCTTGAAATGGCAGCATGTGTTTCTGACATATCCTTCATGTTTGTGTAACAGCAATCACGGTAGCATAGTTCAACAATTGTTGGAAAGCTTTCTCTGTAGTTCTTCTGTGCATCTGGCAGTATTTTTTTTCCATTTCATATAACATTTACAACTGGCTGCACTGATTGCATAAACCTATATAATATAGTAACCTTGACATAAAGCAAAGAGAAAAAAAATGCTCTTGCAATAAATATCACCAAAAAGAAATGGCTAACGTTGAGTTAGGGTTGCTAAACTGTGAGTTAAGATAGGTCAGCAGCTGAAAGCAGAGCATGCCTGGGAGTAAACAGTCAGTCGTTCAATTATCCATTACACTTTGCTCACCACTTCCCCTCCTCTAACTACAATTCCTCAGCGTCATTACCCTGAATGCACCCATTCTCGCTCGTGTCCTGAAGGATCCTTGAATTCTATTAAGCTTTTCTATCTTTTGATTACTAATGAGGATTAATTTGACCTTAAGAAGTTCCTTAGGACTTTTATAAGAAATACAGTAATCATGTTTGTGGTAACCCACAGGAGCTTGGCTGATGGCAGAGTGCCTCAACACACTGGTTGCTTCTTCATGGTTCCTCCTCCCAAAAGGTTACATCTGACAATTTTGAACTGATGTGCTCTAGTCAGGAACACATAAATCTGGCTGCAAATATGAGCTGTCTTTCTCCTGAAATGTTCCAAAGAAACAAAATTAATGATCAGTGGTGCTGGGGCTTGCTTTAAATGGATTGCCTTTATGTAGAAATTACAAATCCTTGATCTGTTTGGGTATTTTGGTTTTCTTTTTCCCAGTGATACATCAGAGATATGAACCAAGGGCATTAAGTATTTTGATTAGAGCCGTCGTTTGGCTTACAGGTTTTTTTCTTGTTTGCTAGGGTGCGAATGTATATGGAGTTATGGACCATGTAATTTAGAAAACATCTTCAAGTTAGCAAATTACGCTATATGAATTTTAAAAAAAAGTTGGAAAATTGCCTAGTTTTTAATCAAGGAGTAACCATGCTGAATATTATTTACATGGATATGTATCGATGCTTTATATTAATTAACTTTTGCATGCTCTGCTATGGAATTTTTTTCAGGAAAGGCTAAAACACTTGATTACAAAGCAGAAGACTTTAAGATGATTTATGACATTTCTTTTGAAGTCAGTAACATGAAACTTCGTAATATTTAATAGGAAATTAGTGTAATCCTATAAGCTGCTGAATGCTTGGCAATTTTCAGAAACTTTTGTGGTCACCGACTACAAAAAAAAGTTCTGTCCCAAAATTAATTGCTCAAATTTCACATTGACACTTTTTTTTCACATTTGTTGTGAAATCAAGTCAGATGCAGCAAAACATCTCAGCATTTTTTTAAACTGTCCTTATATTTGTTTTCCTGTTGCTTTCAGTGTCACTGACAAAAGTGAAGCCTGTGCATAGATATTTGCAAAAACTAGTCTTTCAACTTGGAAAAAGGCAAGAAACAAGAAAAAAGAAAGGAGGGAACAAGTTAATCATGAGATGGAACCAAAGCACCTGTAAGTGAAGTGAATATTAACAGAGATATTGTAACACCAGGCATATATTTCTCACAAAGTGGCCTCCGTGGCTCTGTAATGGGGATAGCTGGAAATAGCACCAGCACATGATATGTGCATCCCAAATGGTCTTCTCAGAAAAATATTCTTTTCATCTCAGAAAGCCAGCTTGTAACTTAAGCATTACATGTAATGTAGTGTACCAACATGAACATTAGAAAATTCAGTGGCAAATATGAGGTATTTGGAAGAATTAATGAAAGTTTCCTGCAGAAGAAAAGACAAAGAATTTTTAAAGCTTAGTGTTTAACCACAATTTGCTCCTCTGTACGTCATAGACTTGCATCAATCTAAATTTAGAGCAGCTTTTCAGACCAAAAAATGTTTGGAGATTTCACTTAAATAATAGACTGTTGATATGCACAATGAGCCTGTGCCATTAAAGGTTACTCCTCCTTTAAATGAAAAATCAGACAAGGACTTACTCATTTTTCCTCTCTGGAAATGTAGTAATGATAATATTACTAATATATTACTATTACTAAATACAATTCTCTATAGCAATAGTTATTATGAAGGCATTAATAAGAAACCACTAAATTTATATCCTTTTCAGGGTTTCACCAGGAATTTCAGGAGGCATAACTCTGCTTCAATGAAAATATTTAGTGTTTTTCTTCCAGAGGTCTCATCCTTGAAGTATTATCCATTCATCTCAGTGGCTGCTTGCTCTTTCTCTATGGATTGTTGCAAGTGAAAGACTTGATTCAGTTTGGTAATATCTGTGTTTGAGCACTTATACTCAAAGAAGCACCACATTTCTGAAAAGGTCCTATCTAATATATCTGCTTTCAGGAAACAAAGAAAATTAAGACTAATCAAAACCAGAGTATCATTTATAGCAATCCAGTATTTCTATTAGTTTTTGTCTCAAAAATAATCTTACTGAAAAACTGCTATGCCCAGACATAGAGAGTACATATTCACACAGACACCCACACACAAAAAAAACCCCAAAAAACCAACCAACCAACCAAACACAAAACAAAAACTCCACCACTTTTCCTTATCTGATTGATTGACTCCTAATGATATAAATGAGTTATTTTTCCTGGTATAATAAAATGTACTCATCCCATTTATAACAAGTATTCACCTGGAAACTTCCGAACTCACTCTTTCAAAGAACTTGAAAATTTGTCACTAAAGAAGACAGTATTTAGTAATTTGTGCCTTGCCAAAGCAGATTATAATTTTTAGCTATAATACTTATCTTTACAGCTTGCTAACTGTGTGAACCAGATTGCCAAACAAGTTTTGCATATTCTGCTGTTACAAAGGGAGAACAATTTTCTGTGTTGTTGCAGATCATAAAACTGAAAAGACAGACAGAGGTTACAGTGTACCATTGTCACTACTACAATTATAGCAACTTAAAAATAAGAGATATGTTGTTAATCTCAGAACTAATTATTGGGAAGAAAAAAAAAAAAGGCAAGACAAACACTGCTTGCAAATATTTATTTTAATTCTTCATAGACATTTTCCTAAATCATGTTATTAACTAGTTACAAATATTTCCCTTTTTTCTTTCTTCCTTTCTGAGGAATGACTGTCTTTTCTACAAATCTGTGTGTGCACATGTGAACAAAATATTCATAAATGTTCATTACTCAACACTCGCTATTATTATTCCCTATTATCATTCAAGATTTTTATACACCTTCTTAAAAATCTCTGGCTACTTTTCCTGGAAGCAGAACAATACTTTGTCATCTGGGAGCCTAGAAGACATCACAGAGAGCAAAAAGTCATAGCAAACTCTGTCAGAAGACCTAGGCTATTTATTAGTTCTTATGAACGTAGGGTATATTCTATGCAACTCAAATAATTACATTTTTTGGATAATGTATTCACTGAAAAATTCAGCCAACTTCAGTTAAGATTAATATTGTCATTTGGATTTCTCTGTCTTCTACAAACTGCCCATCATATTAATGTTCATACAATATCCCATTTTCATCCTGTACATCATCTTAGTTTGTTTTCTTCCAGAATGATAACTAACTCAACTTCTAAATGATTCCTTATATATTGTTACAGGCAATAATATGTAATTTCAGAGAAAGGACAAGATACATGCTTCTTGCTAGTTGCTTCTTTATCATATTCCTTTCTGGTCTTAATTTTGCACTGTATAATTAAACTTCAAATTGAAAATACTCAGTCTACTACCTATGATGTTTCCATGGATCACTTACTGTGAATTATGGATCATGAGTGGATCACCAGTGGAACATAAAATCTCACCTACATATTCAGAAGATATGCAATGAGAAGTATAAATCTGGATGTATTTATAACTTGGAAACATCCTGAGAAGTTATCATACTTAGGTCATCGTCAATAACATTGCAGGATTATTTCCAAATGCATTTCCTATTTACCAATTATGTATCATTAAGCTTAAAATGAACTTTATAGAAAAATATTTCTAAAACATTATTTTATTATTTTCATTATAATTGTATTTTAATAATATCCAATAAGATGCATATGGTGACTTTCAATGGTAAGAATTAGAAGCTTAAGAGTAGGAATTTCCCAAATTCCATTATAGTCCATAAATTAGATCATATCTGAAGAACTGCGTAAGGTAAATATATGTGAATAATCTTTAGTTCACAACATACTGGGGGAATGGGAAGAGGAAGTGAAGGGGGAAGAGGGAAGATGGAGGGGAAGGGAAAGGGAAGAGGAAGGAGGAGGGGGAAGGGAATTCATTTGTGTTTCAAAGATACACAAAATGAGAACTGAGCATTCTCAGCTTTTGGCACCTAAGGTATTTAGAGTGTAAGTGCAATGGTAGTATATTAATGGGATCATACCGGGCACAGAATTTGCATTTTTCCCAGTATTTTGCAAAAGGGAAGACTGAGAAACTGGGGTGGGGAGTGGGGGGAGACACAGCTACATTCAGTTGTCACGGGGAGGGGGGGATGGGCGGCATTTGTGGTTTACTGCTCCTGTTTTCAGACAAGTGAAAAAATAGCATGTATGTATACTGAGAAAATCTGTTTAATAATAAAATGGTATGTAAAGGTAACACAATATTTTGTCTTCCAGGTCAAAAAGACTAAAAGCAAGATAAACTGTTAAATGGCTAGAAACATGAAGAAAAGATCAAAACTAGAATAATAAAAGCCAAAAGTTATCAAAAGAGTGTCCTCTTGATCAAAAAGAGTAAAAAATTTATGTGATATTTTCCATCTTTCAATCATCTATTTCAGCTGTGCCTGGATCAGTAACCTTTATTACACCCTAGCAGAAGCAGAACCTTTGGAGACAACCTAGTGAACAGGTCCAGAATTCTGAAAGTGTCCCATAGGTTCAGATCAGAACATTTTTTAATTTTCCAATTTACTTAAACTTTAGACAACCCAGATTTGACTGCTTTTTAAAAATAATAATCTTTGTGAAAATAGTTCCTGATTAATTGATAATTTAAAAATGAGTTCATCTCGTCTCCCCTTGTTCTTTTTCCCTTGCTTCTCCTTAGCCTTTCACAGCAAAATACACATGCCTGAGAATAGTACTCTATCTGATAAAACTGAAAAAGAAATCAGATACATTTTTTTAATCTATACATTATCTGAGTGGATGTCAGTTTATCTTTGCATAATTCCATACCCATCTCACATACTTTTTGTCATCGAAGTTGAATTTGTCATCAACTTGACACTTTTAGAATTCCACCTACAATGGAAAGAACTTTACCTGATGAGTCTTTCAAAATTTCAGATGTTTCCTACGAATAGTCACATGTCATTTCTTTTGTGGACTAGATCAACAAATATACTTTCCATGGACTGTAATCAACTAAAACATGATGACTTCCTTTAATGAAGAGGAAAGTATGCCTTCCTCTATAAAAACAATAGTTCATAAAAGATGATGAAGTTAAAGTGAAAGAATCATGAAAAATTAGAAGAGGAAACCTGGGACTCAAGCAGTGGAAAAGGAATATATTATGAGGCAGCTGAGCGAAGGTCTTTATGGCATTTTTGTTTTTCCAGGACTAGAGAGGAAACAACATGTATAAATTTCTCTACACAGTCCTTTCCCTTGTGGCAGCAGAGGATACATCTCCATAGAGAAGGTCCTCTGAAAATGGGAGGGTGGAGGGGTGGGGCAGGTCTATACCAGGTCTGCTTACATGAACAGAGCTCTGCTGCAAAAAGCAACATGAAGTGGTTTGGTGACCTAGGGCCATCTTATTTCACTTGAAGATAATATTTTTGTGGCTTTTAAACCAGGAGTATTTTCTTACATAGTGTGAAGAAATAAAACAATCTACTGCTGGCAGAAACCTTATTCTCCACCGAGTAACATCAAGTAGCTTACTTCTAATGACTGTGGTGCATCATAAATTCAAAATAAATTAGTGCCCATTAAAATATAGCCTTCTCATGATTTGTATTACAGATGCTGCCTAAACATTATGCATTTCTGGAGCCCTCTTTCATCTAAGGAGTTATGTTGATATTCTTCAGCCAGAACATATTAAAATAATCCAATGAAATATTCCCCCTTCTGCAAGGATTTAACATGTGTGCCTGTGAGGAGAATATTACTTAGGTTTACTAATAAAAGAATTATTTTCTTCCCACAGGAGGAACTACGTTTCTTTAGTAAGTTTTAATACATCTTACTGAAAAGCAATTGGTTAGAAAGTTGCCTGATCTAGGCAATATGTATATCCGAATATCTTGTCAGGTAAATTTTTTATAATATCAGGAGAAATGATCCAGAAGAAATTCTATGATACAAATTTGTTCTTGTCTTAATCCCATACACCACTTCAGCTCTGTTTCTCTGCACATAGGGTCAAGTGCTTTGCACTCAGGTTACTATTTACATTTGAGTAAGTAAATATGAAAAGCTTCTAAATCACAATGGCAATGGTTTATATAACCTTGCACACTCTTTGCACAGGTATAAACTATGGTGCTGTGTGAAAGACAAGACAGTCACTCCCGCGTGTACTATCTTTGTGACATGCTATTTGATTTTTAAGGAACGATACATAAAATTAGAATTAGCATTGCACAAAACACTCTTATGCTTTAACATCTATTTTACTCCCAAGCTGAAATAAAAATTTCAAGTCTCAGATTTTTCAGCTGAATTAAAACTCTTCAAATAAGTCACTCTGAAATATCTCAAATGTCTTCTGTTGTACAAATAAACAATTTAGAAATATAACTATATGGCATTCCCATGATTTAATTCTTCCTCTTATCTTTTCAAAATAATCACAAACATTTTGTTTCAGATAATTCAATACTATATTGCATTTCATTACCAAACTGTCTTTAAAAAAAAATGCAGCTCTACAGTTTGTTAATTTAGTATAAGCCCAATTGCTGGACTGTTGCTCATTATTGTATATGCAGTCACATAACACACATTGGACCTCGCTCTGAAATTAATTGTCCCATCACATGCTGGGTGGTGTAGTCCTTCTGCAAATCCAGTCCATAGGAGAGATGGGTTTCTGGGGGTTTTTTTGTCAAAATTTGTTTTTTTATATATATATATTCTTTTTTTTTGTAACTTTCTATGACAATAAAAATGTGTTAATCAAAATGATTATTCAGGCCATCAGCCCCTTACAACCATCTCTAATATTGACTACATACTCTTCTCATGTGAGAGTCATACAGTTTCAGGTCACTACCTGAAAATATTTTGTTACATAGTTTGTTGCTTCAATGAATAATCAGAACAAACCTTACAGTCATGGTTCCTGATTTGGGGGTTGGACTAGATGATCTCCAGAGGTTCCTTCCAACCCCATATCATATCATTCTGTGATTCCCCACGCCTCAGTGCACTTTGCAGCACTGGAATTATATAGAATCCAATAAATTAAAATTAAAGTTAGGACACTTGTACTTATGGTTAAATTGTACTGTCTCCTTAGATTTTTATTTTTTGTTTATGAAGCAGAGATAAGCTTACTGACAAATAAGCCAAGAGTTTATTCAAATTATAAGTTTACTAAAGTGAATATTGCCAGTTTTACTCAAATACTGTAAATCCTCAAAGATAATATTTCATATTTTATTTATATTTTATTTTGGGGAAAAGACATGAATCTTTTATAGATAATATCTTTTTAAGGTCGATATAAATAAAAAAGAGATTTTAGTGAGTGCCTCCAGGAGCACTTAAGTCATTGAGGGTACACTGTCAAGAGATCTTGATGTTACAAACACCTATGGATAAACATATTTGCATAAATATATAAACATGTTTATATGCTGACTTTAAGCAGGCGAAAAATTTATTTTAACTTGGAACTTTATGAGATTACTAAAATATTTAAAATTAAGTACCTATTGCAGGATGAGCACCATGGTGTCTATACCTGGAATGGAGTCCCAGGTAGTTATTTTACATGTCTCTGATAAGAGCATAACATCAGGATTGAAAACTGTCATTCATCACTATGTATATCAATGGATCTGTTGTAAGTTTTACTACTGTCATCTTTTATTTTTTCCAGTGTCACTAGCCAAACTATGGCTTTAGAACATTTGGCTATAAATTCAAAGAAGACCTGCAGATTCCCCATATGTAGCACATGCCCTAAAGTTCTTTATCAATAATGTAGTTAATTTACTTCAATTCTTTTATTTTACTGCATTTTGCTGGGCAGATGTCCAGGTAAACTAACTAACTAACTAACTAACTGCAAAGTCTTATTTCACCATAAGTAATGTCATGCTGCTTCTCACTAGTTTTCAAACCTTATGTTCCTTAATTAAATGTTTCATGGTAACAGTTATAGAGTCTTGGTTTCTTATGCATTGAAGAGTTCCTTCAAAGAAAGTCTTTAAAATATCCAGAAGTAAAACCGCCTTCAGTTTGTTTATTTACTTGCTGCTCTGGAAATTACAACAATTTTGATTAGGCAAATAACAACAGATTCAGCTACTTAATTACACGCACTCAAAGTTTAGCAATGTCACAATAAAGGGGGACTAATTCTGCCATTTGGGTATATGCCAATATTTAAATCAATTTACAACAGAACTGCTCTTGAAGTTTTCCTGAGAGAAAGTTGACTTCCACGGACACAAGATTACTACCCCTTGTAGGGAAGGCCAAACAGGACACCTGTCTTCTTCTCTTGTGCCAGTCCTACCCTGAAAGCCATTGCAGAGTTCTTGGGAAGTCCTGACATTAAGTTTTATTCTACTATGCAGAATACATCAAGAAGATAAAAGCTAGGACACATCTGCAAATCTGGAAGCAGCATGTGCGGGACAGAGGAGCTTATTCTGGTAAAAGAAGAAAAAAATTCAGGCAAATAATTTCTGTTACTGGAAAAGCAAAGGAGTCCTCCAGTCCTTCATAGGAGAGCAGTATAAGTAAGGCTGGTACCATGACAAAATTGGTACTTCCAGCTGATACTGGCGGGGAAGTGTTTGGGGATCTTGTTAGAAGGGGGCTGAAGTGTATTCAACTTTCAAATCATTCACAGAACAGAAGAAAATATAGATTTCTAGATAAATCCATAGATTTCTATCAGCTTATAATCAGCTACAGAAGAATGTAAAGTTGGTCAATTATTAGACAAAACAGCTATTCTCACAGTTGTGTTTTCTCAGCTGGTGATGGAAGAAAGGGAATTATGGGTGTGAGGAAAGTCACTGCAAGATTAGAGGAGATTTACAAGCTAATAGGTAATCTTAAAATTACCAGGTATTTTTAATAGTACCAGAACTAGTACAACTGAGTTGGTGTCATTGAAACGCAGGAGAATTACAGCCCATGCAACACACAAGAGGAAGATTAAAGAAGAAAATCAAACCTTAACCAGAACAAGCTCAAAATGACTAACCATGGGTGCATATCTCTAACAGGAACATTCTTAGATTTCAGGGTCTCTGGGGAGTAAAATATAACATATAAGTATAGGGCAACAATAAGGTAAGGTGGCATCACCTTAGATTTGCGGAAAATGGACATCTGAACTCTTCCTCTAGATTCCTTTGGCACTCAAAAGACAGAGAAGAGTTTCTAAAACATGATTCATTTGATGTGTTTCAGACATTTAACTTAGGAAGGGATGAATCAGAAATTCCTGTTTTTATTGACTGAGAACAGACGATGTCTAGACAACTGGATCAGATGTAGGTGTCTATGCGGAGGAAGACTAAGCACATGAGTCCTGTCCGTATAATCTCTAGTTACTATTGTTAAAAAGCTGTAAGAGTAGCACTACTTCTGTCAAAGTCTTCTAAAAGTCAAAGGAGAGATAAGTGTTTCAAAGCAGTACACATAGAAAACCAAACAGGGTACATGTTCCCATCATTAGTGGGAAAGTGTTGCAAGAAGTGTTTGAACTACATGAGGAAATCAACATCTTTTTTCACAATACAGTCTCCTATGTTAATCACATTCTTTCATTTGGTTGTCTAGTCATAGTACATATGCACCCAAACAAAAGTCAGGTAAAACTGCAATGAAAATGCTTAGCTGTTTCTTGGCAATCAAAAAAAAAAACCTACCAAAACTTGTGGAAAAGAAAGGTAAGGTTTTCTTTTGTTTGTATGCACCAATGAAACATATATTACCTACTAAAGCTGCAGTTGTTTGTGCTCTTTGACATACGTAATCTAAATAGAATACCACTGTTAGATGAAAAGGTTCTGACTGATCAGAACTTCTTTTTATGGTATATATGTTTATCTACATGTGTCATATGTGATCTCTGCAAAAATCTTCAAAACCAGTGAATCAATTAAAAGAGTGTCTAAGTAATCATAAAAGATACTTTAAAACCATCTCATACTTTGATTTCTGTAGTTCCCCTAGCATCAGCATAAAATTGTCACTATGTCCCTGGTCCACTTACTTTTGTTAATTACTATAGATCTACAAATCTTTATGAATCACAGTAAAAATCTCAGCTGTTGTCGTTTGATATTGGCTTAGAATATCTTCTAAACATATCAGTACAACTCCGTTTCCCCAGAATATACCCTTCAAAATAAACAAGGAAATAGTTCTTAGACATTCCAAAACAATGGACCAGTAAAATTCTATAATAAGTTCTTTGTAAAGTGCTGGGTTTATTATTTCATTTGAAGTGCTGGTGTGACTACAATGGTATACACAGACTTTTCCTTCCCCACAGTACTTCTCTGGTATCTGCTTAAATATCTCATGATTCCCAGTTGTGTTAGACCATTGTTTCACTACCTTTGAATTACGAGACACACATCACAAATACAACCATTGTATGATCCAGTGATATGAAAAACTATATGGGAACCAATCCAACATTATTAGTACACACAAAATAAGCATTCTTTCGTCAAAGTTCTATGAACTCAATGAACATATCAAAGGCTTAAATTTGTCCCTTGATATCTTTCTTAAACAAACCCAAAGTTTTAGCCCCTTAGAAAATGTATTTTATGATGCATGTTATTTATTATTGTTTGACTTTGACCCATTACTTGAAACTAAGCGGGAGAGGAAAAAGAATATTCTTTGCAAAGCTGTCAATATTGATTGCTTTTACTTATAGTAATCCCTGGCTATAAAACGAAATGAAGATCAAGACAAAAACAAAGCCTTAAATAGGAGAAGAGCGCTTAACTAATGTTCATTATGTAATCCACGTTGCCTACTTGTATGCAAATGAGAACTGTTTTAGTAAAGGGCTTTAGCTAATTAAATTTAAGTTACCACAAATATTTCTATGATATGCATCCAATCATTGCTAATAACCTATGGATTGGATACCAAAAGAGCTTGGTAGAAAGCACAGTGGGAATTCTTTGTCATGTAATGTCTTTCTGACAATTATTGAAAATTAACATAAGTGTACCAATAAAAGAAAAAAAACCCTTATTTCTCTCAGTGGCAGCATGTCCTTGACTTTGAGACTGGCTTGAGTGTCGCTCAGTGTATCTCAAAAAAACCTATGTTTTTAGAAAACTTGACAAAACTGGATCCCCAAAAGGTACTGAATATTTAACAATTAGATCTTATCTGTTCAGCCAAACATGACAAGTTGCAGAGCAAAAAAACCAGCTTGCTCCTATAAGGTGACAAACCTGTTTGAAAAAAATGTATAAACCCATCTACAACAGATCTGCTTTTTCCATCTTTCTTCCCATGACCATTTTAAAGAGTGTTTTCTAAACATTAGGGAAGGCCTCTGTTTAAAACAAGCATTGCTACCGCAGAACACTCCTCCCTACAAGGTACAGGTCTAGTAAAACTCAAAGCCTCCCAAGAAATGTTAGAAGTGGCTTTATTACCCTTCAGAGGCTTTATCAGGCACTCAGGCCTTCTTTTTAAAAACTGAACTACTGTAAATTTGTAATATTTTTGTTGCTCTTGATACCTCTTTTTTGTACTTATCTCTACTTGCTAGTAAGATTCAAAATGCTCTGTTCTTGTGTCACCTCATTATGACTTCTTTTCCTTTATCTGTGAGTCTCAAATTAACTTGACATAGATGTTTTACATGTATTTTAGGCTAAATGTGAAGTATTCCCTCATGCCCATGAGGCATTCAGAAAGTTGATAAGTTCTGCTTTCAAGGACACTCTAAATGAGGTTATTAAAATTCAATACTTTGCATATTCTGATGGCAAAAAATGCTTGTCCCTGACAACAAAGGACAGAGGTCAATTTAAGAAAGCTTCTCAATCTCCTTCTCCATGGCCACTGAAATCTTTGTGCCAGTATTTGTAAAACCAAGATAAGAAAATGTTACCAGGGAGGACGAAAAGTGTAGGAGCCCAGGTCCCATCCAAAAGTAAAAATCCTTAACCATCTGTTGTTTGTGTTACATGGATTTCGCAACTGTCATCTCCACTGTGCACACCATTTCATCTTCACAGCAATATCACCAAAACACCCACTGAGATAAAATCACAAATATTTTGAACATACCATATGATATGTTATTTTCCAAATTAATATTTGACAAAGTCCAAATGAGAACTTTTCTATAGGTTACTTCTCTGTTGTCACCTGAAAAATCCTTAAAGGTTTTGCTACTGTTTGGAAATACTTAACCTCAAGCTTGAATAACTTAAGAAACACAGAAATGCTATTAAATGCTGCATTTTTTGATTATAAGCATGTTTTGAAAAATGGTAATGGCCACTACTTACAATTATATTACACCTTTCTGCAAAAGGGGTCCAAAGGTCTTTTTTAAATTATTTACTTAGAAATATTATTTAAAATTTAAATGGACCTTTCTTTTTCAAGCCTCAGAACAGCAAGACTATCCTACATTTCACAGCTGGATATGGCTTGAAGGATTTATTATCTCTCAAGCTAATCTCTGTAACCCAGTGTCACCCCCAAAAAGTTATTTATTTTGGAAAAAAAAAACCAAATGAAACAAAGAAACAAAACCCCCAAATTGAAATTGTCCTTGGAAAAATGACAGAAAAAGAGTTAAAGACAAGCGAGTAAACCGACTGCTTTTTCCCTTAGGAAATTTAAAACTCAAGGTCAGCTGTGCCTGAAATCACCGGACCTGTCACATGGCTTTCATAGCTGCCACTAAGGCTCCTATCAAACCTACAGTGAAAGCAATGAAAGCATTTTTAATGGAAACAGATCAAGCTCCGATAAGAAGCTCCCTAATCACCTTTGGCTGTTAACACTGTGCAAAGTGAGAGGTGAAGTTTTGAAAAATAGAAGAATGAACTAAGAGAACTTGAGGTCAAATGAATTTGAGCTTTTTCTTGAATTCCTTAATGCTTGTGTGTGTTAAAGCATAAACATGGCTCTATGAGTATATGAATACATATATAGTTTATGTATATAAAATACATACATGCACATACATTTTATAGACGTACGTGTTCATACACATACAGAAACACAGGTTGCCCTGTCAGGATAACTCAACTAATTCCATTTTATCCCAGCTCCTGTCCTCCAGTAACGAAAAGTTTGGTGGTCTCAGTCACAGTCCCTTGGGTGTAGGAGTCCATCACAAAGCCATCACCCTTAATTTAATACAATTGACAGTCTCTGCTCAAGAGAGGCAGAAGAAGGAGTTGCCATGGAGACTGAACTATTGCTCTTCTCCAGAGGATGCTTTTTTCAAGGCACAGAGGCTGTGCAATACCTGTAACCTTGATCACATCACAGGATCTCACTTTTTGGGATGGCTTTTTAGTAAACTTTAACAAACATCCAGGAGATAAGGGGGGAAAAAACAAGAGAGCTTAAGAAAACAAACAAACAAAAATAAACAACAAAAAAAAACCCACCAAAAATTAATGTGAAAGTGCATATTATGCCAGGCTGAGAGAGGAAAAGAGTTTCATATTGATTTGATTTATCAGATTTGTCACCTCTGCTTAGTGCTTTCCTAACGGGGTGAATGCTGTGCTTGACCTATTTGCTGGAATTAACCAGGACTGCAGGAGACCATATGGATTGCCAGATGGTCTGCTATAATTTAATACCATTTATTCTAAGTATGAAGTAAGTGATAAACATAATTAACATTCTTTTAGCTCCTTACTGGATGCCTTTTATTAGTTTCTTTTTTTTTTTCCTCAGGCATTGAAAGGTAAGTTAATACCTTGTTACTGAAACACAGATGCCAGCTAATTACTGCAAGAGGCTGCAGCCTCCAAAGCAGAGTGTCTGCACAGACTCTAACTTATTCACTGACCCCACTGTGTTGATTAATAGGTTGAATGCTAAGCTCTAATGAAGATGACAGATCTTAGATGTTTTCAGGTTACCTTAATTAGTAGTATGATGAACAGAGTGTTCATTGCAGATGTATGTATCACACTTCATAGTAAACAATACACCTTGTACTCGTGTTCTGAATGTGTATTTCGCATTACTGCACATCAAATGCTAAGGAATCAAACCACCTTCAGACAGTAAAAACAATGAAGTGATTTCCTTCAGAAATGTTTTTCCTGATTGCTATTTCATATTCTGCCAGTGATTGTCTAAATGGCCTATTTTTTAGGAAGTGATTCTAGAGAAGCTATGGCTTCAAAGAGTGTTTACATCAGGCAGGGTCGTCATTCTCAGCATTTTAAAACCATGAGTCTGTAACAAGATAGCCAAACAACTTTGACTATTCTTCCTGTGCTCATAAACTTCATAGTGACTGAGGTATGTGTTAGCAGAATTAATAGTAAACCATTTTGTAATTTTTCATGTCAGCGTACAGGCAAAGTTAGTATGCTGGTACTCAGAACAGTAAAAGAAGTATTAGAGAAAAGGTAGAAGTACTGAATGCTTTGTATTTTGCATTAAAAGTTGTGCACATTGAACCTCACAGATAAAAATGACCACAGCTAAACATCTTGTGATTTGCATCTGTATTGTTAATAAAACTTGGGTGAACTTTGAGATGACAGAAACAGCATAAATTAAATGTTAATCAAAGATTAAAACAAAAGAACAGCACTTGCACTATAAAGTAAATCTGCTCTTAGAAAAAAGAACCTAAATTAGAAAACCTGGTGAAAAAAGAATCCAGGTCAAAAGTCACAGCATAGGGAAAGTCAAGACAAACTCCAGCTTTTCAAAAACTGTGCACTTCCCTTGTTCCGGATGGGTCCAGCACTTATTCAAGATCCTCCACATGTACACTCCACAGCGCAAGTGCTCATGTGTCCTTAAGAAGCAACTACATTAAAGGGGACCTGAATGTGATGGGAGATGCCTCCTCTTTTACTCCACTCTTGATTGCATTAGTTCAAGTTACTTCTTCACTTGGTGAATTCTGGTGAATCAATTGGTTATTGTTGCTGGTCCTATAAAATCCTTTATGATTCTCTACTAGTATATGAATAATTTATAAACCTCTACTAGTATATTAATATAAATGGGATCAAAATATCTGAACAGCAAGCTTTTGTTGATATTGACACCACTTGTCAAGGCGTCTTTATAAGGTCTCCTTCTCTGCCAGCATTTGAAAAAAGGATCCATTTTTCCATCCCATTAACTGAAAAATATTTACCTGAGGTGCTTTAGGTAATCCTATGCTGGCTGAAGGTTCATTTTTTATAGTCAGGGAGGAAAAATGGGTACTTAGAGACAGTAACTGAGATAGCCTGAATTCCCCTCAGTAGGCGCTTACCTCTCTTCCCTGACTGCTAAAGGATCTAGGATCATTCAGGTGTCAAAACTTACACAGGTTGAAATCAGAGAGAAAAAATTACCATGCTAAAAACAAGACTTCATCCTTCCTTCCATGGGTTCTTTACTGGACCTGATAATACCATGCTTCGCTATTACACAGATACCATTTCTGAAAAATATTTGAGTGATGCTCTTCAGTGATCATAGATGTTGAATCTTAACATGATATTGGCATGTTGTTTTCTATGTATATACATTTATACATATGTACATATACATACAGATATATATAAATGTATGCATTCAATTGCTCCATCATTGCAAATACATTTATATATATGTACATATACATATACATATACATATAAGTATAAATATATATAAACGTATGCATTCAGTTGCTCCATCATTGCAAATAGCCTCAGATGTTCCAAGTGGTTACCTCATAACATCCAAAGAAAGGGCAATGCCAGATCTATTGACTGAAATAACCTCTTATTCAGACCTCTGGTCTGCCTGAAAAAGTATTTTGCCTAAGTAGCACCCAGCCCCCACCAATACTTAACAAAAAGTATTCTGAAAGAATGAAGAAATCAAGCAGAATTTAACAGCTAGGCTTTGCAGTTGATAGACACAAAACCTGCCAAAGCAGTTTGACACTTAGTACTTCAACATGGCTTTATACTTTAAAATCCTTTTTCATCTGTCTTGTTCTTCACTCGCTTGCTCACAAGAAAAAATTCATCAGAAAATTTATGTTCACTGTTCATTTCAGTCCCAAGAATAAGATTGTCTGTATCTTAGCTGTCATACAGATGGCATGTATGAAACATGGGTCTTGGCCTAAATGGAATGCAGGATTTTATTTTAGGACTAATAGGGACAAGATGTAAAAACCCTGTCTACAGAGGAATACCTGTGCCTGACTAATGAACCCTCACTGCCATAATAATTTTCCATTTAAGCTCCATCATCTGATCTATTGAGAGATCTCACTGAGGAAATGGAAACCGAGAAAATGTATCGCCAGTCCCAGGAGTAGTTACTTGGGCATTGCTTTGTTGGAAAATGTGACTCTTAGAAACTGTGAACTTCGGGAAAAATTGCAAAATAGAATTAGGTAGAGGAACAATCAAAAGGCCCTAAAGGGAAAACAAAAAGGAAGAGAATATAAAATGTTTTAAAAGAGAAAGTAAACATTGCTTTAATGATGATGTGGCTAGCAGTACTCTCTGATAAAGTATGATACAAAAAGAAGCATGTATTTTGGTAAATTCTTTAGGTAATAATGATAAAATTAGGTAGCAATTAACTTTAAATGCTTTAAGACCATAGAGGAAAAAAAAAAAAAAAGAAACCCAAACGATGATATTTGCAAATGTCGCAAATGTCACAAATGTCTTACCTCCTGCATACATGACAGCCAACATTATTGATGATATCCAAGCTATCTCACTATATGATGTGTGGAAGATTTCTTGTATTTCTTTGAAGAATACTGTGATGGCTTTGGGGAATGCATAGGAAAATCCAATGGAGATAAAAGCCCCAAAGACCACTACCCATCCCCAACCTCCATCTGGAGGTGGGTACTGTGGCGCTCCCGTTGCTGGTGGCATTTTTGGTCTCTGTCTCTTCTCCAACTAGGCTGAAAAAGAAGAGAAGAAAGAAGGTTTCAAACAGTTTTCCTCTTTTCTTTATCAAACTGCAGAATTCAATCATCACCTGCAGGGATTGTAAAGAATCCTTAGAGGAGAGAATAATTTCCAGCTTTCATGGGACCACAGAATGCAAGTACCTGTTTTTAGAAGCAAAATCTGTTCTGCCAAAACACTTGTGACAAGAATATTTGCAATACCTTATTCAGTATGTGGCAACTGTTACAAATCACTTGCCTCAGTCACTGAAGTTGTATTTGCAATTAGTCACTTATTGGAAAGTGACGTGTTTGTGTGGGTTAATTTACGTAGCTCTACTATCTACAGTGTAGACTTAGCACAGGAATGAAACATAAGCAAAAAACCTGGAAATTTTACTTACAGGAAACAATGGAAAAAAGTTACAGTAAATTATCACCAAATGCCATTGTGTTAGCAAGATTTACCAGTACCTCAGCAAAATCATCACCAATGACAGCAAGGGACAAATTCATTACAAATTTTTTTATCATATGCTGTCATATCCAATTTTTGACCATTGTTGATATCTCTTGCTTATCTCATGAGAACACCTAAGAAGTGGGTTCAAAGCAGAGATTTAAAATTTTCGGTGTATCCATAAAATAAATACAAAAATATTACAATTCCATATTGTACTCTTATTTTTTAAATTTTCATATTATTTGATGTTGATATTACTTGCAGGAACAAGGTGGAGCTTGATGGTACTAATTTTGCTCTGTTTCCAAATGTTAGAAGACATCAGGAAGAGTTTTACTAACATCACAAACTTTCCACAGCTATTCTCTAATTTAGAATTTACCATAATAGACACCACCAGAGTTATAGAGGTTCTGAGAGATGCAGCCAACACATTCAGGCAGCTCAAGACATCATAAACAATCCACATAAAACTCCTAAGGCCCGAAATAAATTTCATACTGTTATTATCATCCTGATATCTAAAAACTTAAGCTTTCCACATTCTGCATAACCTTTTTAGAAAACATGTAGTACCAGGAATCCATTTTGTAATTCTGAGATTTTTCCACTATCAAATCCCTTTATTATTAAACACAGAGCTGGAGTCCACTGTGTTTTCTTCTGTGCAATTCAGCCCACACAGACAGCATGAACTAAAAATTCCTCCTTCCTCCCTGTTTCTTTCTTGGGCATTTAGGCAACTTATTACTCTCGATTGGTCTCCTGCCATACCAGTATCGAAAGCCGTGGATGATAACAGTGTGTAGGTTGCTGTTATGCTTATGATTACCGGCAAGTCTCTATGTGATTTCTTCCGTGCCACTTACAGCATATTCCAATTTCGCGCAGCAAACTGCATTAGCAGCGGGAGTGATAAGATTACCTTACAAAAACTGAAAAACGGACTGTGTCAGCTTATATTAATCTCTTGGGATAGTGCCTGGAGAACTTTCAGGGTAAACACCATGTAGCATTGCATGCAATACATGCCACAAAACTAGCAAAGTGTTGCTTTTAAGATTATCTTTCACTAGGCTAGCCCTGGGATAGAAACCCACTGTACTTCTGATTCTCCACTTTACTGAAGGTGATTTTAGACATCGCCCTGATATTGGCAGACCTCTGGGGGGAAGCTAAATCAACCACTGAAACATCTGGCTTCTATGCAAGGTTGCAAAAGCCCAGGTAGTTTGGCTTCTGCATCATATACAGATTTGCTGCTGGCAGCAATAGATATCTATTGCTCTGTACGAAGAGCATACAAATCTTTTTATATGTATGTTCAGAAAGAACCTCTGGCATGCACTTTGTTTCTGCTTAACCTACTCTCAGCTTAACATTAGTCCACTGACACAGATCAGTGAGGAGAACCTGGGCCTGCCACTAGAAGAAGTTGGACAATCAGAGACAATTCTGGTTGCCAAGACTTAACTTTGGCAAAACAGTTAAATACCAGTTTGCTTTTGCTGAATCAGGACCCGTTAGAAGGAAGAGTATCTCAGCCCATAGTAACTTATAACACATATAGTGATGATCAATTGCCTCAAAAGCACAAAACCTCAAATTGGCATGAAAAGCAGAACTGTTTCTGTGAAATGAGTGACAGTAAACAACTGAGTTTGCTATCTGTCCCAGAAATCTGTTGTTCCGCTCATCTGAGAAAACTTTTGGTCATTTCCTAAAAAAGGTTAACTATTGTTTTCTTACACTTCAAAGGTTTGTGCATATTTGTTTTCATATTTCATATGCATATGACAACACTTCTATCTCTATTATAAATTTTAGTAATGCCACACAACATCAAGGCATAGCTTTCCATAAAAATGGAAAGGCATTATCAATTTTTTGAGGAAGCACTCCTTTTCCTAAAAATAATACACAACTACTTTGAAAAATCACTGCCACCACACTGATCAGAACGCTGGAGGTTCCTGAAAGTCACTAAGGCGTTTCGTGCTTAGGAAAGATCCCATTATATCCACCCCTTTAGGGCAGCAGAACAGGCTCTGGCGGTTCAGTGCTTTACTCCCTTCAAAGCCTTCACAGTAAACTAAAGGGGGCATTAAGGAGAGGACCAAAGGAGCACTGACTGCTCCAATGCCTCGGCCTAGAGGGAAACTGCTGCAAAGCCCACTGCCTGGCCAGCTCTTAGTGCTGCTGCAGGGAAAGGCTGTCTGCTAACCTACGCTAGACATTCCACTGTCACAAAGAAGAGCCTGGATCATTGTATCTCACACCTCCTGTTTATCCCACACAGTAGAGTTAATAATAGCTTCCCTGATGTTCCTTTATGATCGTGATAGCCAATTTTAGCTCCAGTTAATAAAAGGTGAAAAGGAAAAAAATAATAAATACATGTTCGCACCAAGAGAAAAAAGTATTTGTTTTATCAGAAACATTAACTCCAACATCTCAAACATCCCATACCTGCTCAGGAGTTAAAACAACATTCTCCTGTAAAATCTGCGCTTCATATCCCTGAAACTGAAGTCCTCCTAAAGCAGTCTAGCACATTAATATATCTAGTTCTAATCTAAGCCCAACTAGTAAGGTTTGGGTAGTATATATAGTACACAGAAAAGTGAAAAGTTCATTAGCAATCAAAACAAAACAGCATTTTAGATGAGTGGATATAAATATTGACAACGGAAGAGGCAGAAGAGGGAGGAATGAAGCAGTGATAAACAATATGACTTTTCAGAGCTCTCAGAGTTTATTACAGACTGTGAAGAATAAAAAGAAATACAGTAAAAGCATGAAAACAGGCATGTGTGATGATGTTTATGTGAAGGACACAGTACCAGACAAAAAGAAAAAAAAATAAAAAAAGGCAGCACTTGAGTACATAAAGGTCACCACCAGTGTTTTTAGTCAGTCATATGAATTCTATCATGTGCTTAAAGCTAGTGAGCGAGCACTGCTCATACCTATGCTTTTATAGGCAAGCAGTGGGTGAGTAACGTTGCCTGCCCTCTGCCCAGGGAAGCAGCCAGGGAATAGTGACTGAAGCGCATCCTGAGCAAAGCCATCAATCTCCCTTCTCTCTGTCAGACACAGTGAGAGGTGGCTCAGCCTTTCCATACCCTGAGTCAGACTGTGCGCAAGGAATTTCTCCTAAGCTCCTTCTAGTTCCCCTGTATAAATCCCATTTATTTAAGCAGTGAACAAGAACATAGCTTACTGTAGTAAGAGCTATATGTGTCTGCTAACAAATAATAGGAGAGAAACAGGGCAAGAGGACACTTTTAAAACATCTGCTATGCATCATTTTTTATTATATAGGTCTTGGCACATTTGAACTTAATTAGGCAAATGAGAAGTGAATGAAAGAGAAAGAGAGATAGGGAGAGAAGGAGGAAGGGAAGGAGGAAGGAAAGGAAAGGAAGAAAAAGAGGGGAAAAAAGAAAGAGGGAAAGCAGCAAGCAAGTAACAAGGTCAAACCAAGAGCAAATGCTACAGACAAATAATATATCTTGATATCATGCACCGCAGACTTCAGTCAGTCATGATCAAACTCTTCAGACTGCTCTTGTACCAGTGCTTCATTAGTATTCTGCAGTTGCCAGCTGCCAGAATCAGCTATCAATACAACAGCCTGTCAAAGATTCTTCTGAGAATGGGTTATGCAGTTCTCTTGTTTACAGAGACTCTGATTTTACTGGGAGTTTTAGGATTGGTTTTTTTGCAACATTACAGTAACTGTTCTGCTTGCATTTTTTCTGCCTTGTCCTCAGTGTGCCCCGTCACCACTTGACTCAGCAGCCATTTGTCCCAGAGTAAAAGAGCTGGTATGTGAAAAATCTGTCCCCAGTTGCTGCAGGATAGTAGGAATATTTGGCATGTGTGTACTGCACTCCAGTTCCACACAGTAAGCCAAGGACTGCAAAGACCTTTGCAAACTGGACCAAGTTCAGTCTTAAACATCCCTGTGGGGTGATTGAGAAGTATCATCCACTTTTTGACATGGGAAACAAATATAATAACAGGCTAAATAACCTGTCTTGTCACAGAGCAGTGCCATAGCTGGAATGTGGACTAATGTCCAAGCTGTGAGTTATGACTGAGTTTTTTAAGTACATGTGTGCTTTGGAAGCTCATTAAGTAGCAAATGCAGATTAATTGTACTGCTTAATACTTGAGTTAGGCACACAGGTGGGGTACAATATTTGCTTTATAGGTTTGAATAGTCTGCTGCTCTAACTTACCCCTAATGAATGCTAATTACATTGCTGTATTTGAAATAAATGACTTTGTGGTACCATTAGTAAAATAATGAGCTATAAAGAAGTTATACTCTTATAAAAGATCCTTGCTTAAAAGCTGCAAAAATTTCAATTTTCTTATTTTTATTAACAGCCATTTAATGAGTTCAAAGTGGATGTTAGGATAGCAGGTATCATCCCATCAAATGGTATTGCCTCACCAACTTTTACAAACTATTGTCATCATCTTGTGAGCAGTGTTCAGTATTGGAAGAAAACAAAAAATCCTATTAGTTTTGTGAGAAGGTTTTGCTCTGACGAAGGACCACGAAAATGATCAGAGGGCTGGATCACCTCTCCTATGAAGACAGGCTGAGAGATTTGGGGTTGTTCAGCCTGAAGAAGAGAATGCTCCAGGGAGACCTTATAGTGGTCTTCCAGTACTTAAAGGGTGCCTACAGGAAAGATGGAGAGGGACTCTTTATCAGGGAGTGTAGCGATAGAACGAGGAGTAACAGTTATAAATTGAAAGAGGGGAGACAGATTAGATACTAGAAAGAAATTCTTTACTGTGAGGGTGGTTAGGCACTGGAACAGGTTGCCCAGAGAAGTTGTGGATGCCCCACCACTGGAAGTGTTCAAGGCCAGGTTGGATGGGGCTTTAAGCAACCTGGTCTAGTGGGAGGTGTCCCTGGCCATGGCAGGGGGGTTGGAACTAGATGATCTTTAAGGTCCTTTCCAACCCAAACTATTCTATGATTCTATGACTCGGAATTTTTTCATGGAGAAAGGGAGGATGCAGAAGGACTCTGACTGAAGGGATCAAGAGAGCTTGTTCTCTGCTTTTAGCTCTAACTACCCAGTTCTGGAACCAAGTAGCTCCTGAAGAGGTCTGGTACCCAGCCCTAAAGAACTGACTAGTCGTCCTGAAAGAAGAAAATAGTCTCCATTTTGTCTGAATGTCTGTATTCAGAGACTGAGAGGTATGTGATAAATGAAACCCAGGTCGATAAAAGATACACTCAGAATCTGACTAATGCCTTTTTTTCCACTAGGGTCCAACCTGCAGGACAAATACGCTCTGTTTGAGACCAAAACTGCTAAAATGTACTCAGGCTATCTAGCATTTTAGAAAGCTGCTGGTTTTAGTAAAGTTTCTCCATCAGCCTTGAATCAAAGGGCCATGTCGTGAATGCTTTCCAGACTTTTATGTGACAATAAAATAAATTATATATATAGCATATTACATTAAATTGTATTTAAGGGCCTTGTATTAAGTTTACTATTTTTGCTAAAACTCTAAGCAAATCTTTTTAAAAAAAAAATCACAAGCCTTACTTAATTTTAAAGCCTATTTCACTTCAGTCTTTAATAGCACAATATCCAACAATATCAAAAATATACCAAAATATATTACTATAGGTATTTCAAGTATAAAGCTCTTTCTTACTGAGAAAAAAACAACTTTTCTTTTTCTTGAATAGGAGATGAACAAACTAGTTCTTAATAATCAGATCTATGAAGCAAACATGGAGTTATTCAACCCATCCATAATTTACAGTTAAGAATCAATATTGTAGTATACTTGTCATCACACTGAAGCAGTAACAAGACAAGTATGTGCTTGAAGAGAGTGTGGGAAAGTAATAGCCCCTCACACATCCAAAGCGGGCATATTAATATCATTCTTCCAAATGCCTAGGAGGTTGGCAGAGGCAGGCTCTGTGGAGGGAAGCAGAAGGGAGGGAAAGGCACATGTTGTAAGATAAAAATAAACAAACAATCCCAATAACTTTCTTTCTTCTTAGGGTCTGGCGGTGTAATGGTCTGATTCTTAGTAACAGCATCAGCTGAGGAGATGATTGGATGTAAAAGCAAAAACTGTTTGCTGAGTTAAAGAGGAATGATTACAGATATGGGTTCCTGATGGCTGTGGGAATAATGAAAGGTCTAATTCACTTTTACCAAGAAGACTGGAATAAAGGCACATGCCATGTAATTCCTTCTTCCTGTTTGAGGATTCAAAATAGGATTATTGAGACAGAAGTGAGCCCTGTAAGATATTGTCCTATAAAAAGCAAAAATGTATAAATAATGCTGTGAGAGTGTAATTAAAATCCCATTTTCACTAAGGCCCTACTTCATCACCGTTTAAACAGAGGCTGAGGCCAAAAGCTACTACTAAGTCAGTCACTAATGTTAGGGTTTTACAAAACTGGAACCCCCATCTGAAAAAAAATACATTGAAACTATATTGGAATTATTACATTATTGAAATCAGATTTTGAGCACTGTTGAGTCAGTGGTGAGATGACTAAAATAATTTGTCAAAACTAATATTAATGCAGCATTTATAATTAATTGGAGTCTGTTGCGGAAGATTGTTGGGTTGTTTTTTTTTTTTTTTGTTTTGTTTTGTTTTTTAACCTCCTATGTTCTGCTGCCACATTGTCCTGGGAACCCATAATCTGTATTCACAATTACAGTCATGGGCTGGACTTCCATTCATCCTGTCTTATGTTATTACCTTTTTTCATTGACTTTAAGGGAAACCTAAATGACCAGCTTACTCTGGATGACTAAATGCCTAGATGACTAAAGTTAAGTGAAATGAATTCTAACGAAAGTGATTGCAATTCTGTTTTAATTACTTCAAAAAAGCAGTCAATAGAATATCTAGCCTAAAGAGGTTGGCATTCTACCCAAATTGAAGTGCACTGAAATGAAATGTTGATGGCTAAATTGAAAATGCCACTGATCCAGTCTGAAGAATTAATCAGTTTTAACAATAAGTTGATTGAGGTTGATGAAAAATTCTGCATACCTGGAAAAAAATAAACCGTCAAACTAATCGACCTTTCAAAAACCTGTAAACCAAAACTCTGTTGTGCCATTATAGAACTAGTTTTAATAAGCTCAGCTAAACACATCCTTTATAACTCAAACTGTTGGTTCCCCACACTGCAAGAATATTGATTCACTTATTAATTCATTTCTGACTGCTTGCGCCATACCCTTTAAATTCCAGTACTACTCCCTCATATTTGAATATGGTAGTTACGAGCTTTACAACCTGTTGATAAGATTATTTTAACTCTGCATAGACCAATTTTGAAAGTTTTTTGGTAATATAAGCCTTTTCAGTACATCAGCACACTCATCTTCTTTAAAATTCACAGTGCATGAATGTTATAAAAAAGAAGAATACTCAGAATAATGGAACTTATGTAAACCTGGAGCTATACGTTTGATACATATTTTTAAGAGTTCTGATGTTTAGAAGATGGGGAGTTATATTTTCACTTATTTGTAATATTTTATAAATGGAAGAACTAAGGTTTCAAGTCAGCGTTAATAGAGCTGTCTGCACAGCTGCTGCACATTGCTTGAAAAATAAATAGGATAGCCTTTCCAAAGCAGCAGATTTTCCATGATCAATATTAACAGATATTCATTTTAATGTCATTCTCTCAATACTAAGCTGCAGAAAAAAAGTATCAATGATGGGAAAAGCTAGTCTATTCTTAAGCTATGCTATTTGTTAAGGTTTTCAAAATCAAAATATGTCTCATTTTACATAAACATATAATTTGGAAGTGGCAATATTTAATTAATTTATTGCTGAAGATAATATTCACATCCATCTATCACCTTAGTATTTGACATTACGAAGATGCAATAGATTCCATTTCAAATTCCGCTGACCGTAATTTCCGTAAGCTTTAACAAATTTCTCTGTGTTCTTGAGATAAGAATCTAACCCCTGGCTGTCTTCTCTACTTCAATATTATGGCCCAGTGTACTTTCTGTATATGTCCTAGCACTCGCCTAAATCCTGGCCTGGAAGCATCATCTCACACATACTGGGAAAATATTTTTCTTCTATTCTCGTGCAGCACATGACTCCCACGGGTGGAAATAGTTACTAATGCTTAAGTCTCAGTGATGACTACTTAGATTATGTAATAGGAAGTAAACTGATCTGGATTCTGTTCCTAAGAGCATATGACTGGAAACACATAACAGGCCAAGGCTGGAAAATAACTCCAGACTGCAAAAGCTTATACAGGGTTCACATTTCATTTATTCCTGCCAGTTTGGAAACTGCTAGTAGTTTAAGAAATAGTTTCTTTATTATTAATAAAATGGAAAAATTTAGGAACACTTCTGATGACATAGAGCCTTTTAAAAGTGTGAACCTTCTGTTAGCAAAGCTACAGTTAACTTAGGTACTATATAGAAAATTACATACTTAAGGCAAACAGGAAATGGGCAGAACCATCAAAACTTACAATAAGGAAAATAACTTTTAAAAGAAATTACTTGGGGATCATTGTATCTTGGGAAAGCCAAAATAGTTTATGCAACTGTAGGTATCCCATCTAAAAAACTCCCCAGGACTTAGGTCATAAGTAAGAAGCTATTCGGTTAATTTAGATTTGAAAAGCCTTGTGAGAGAGTAGAGAAAACAAGTCATCTATTTGTATGAAATAAAGTTAAAACCATACAGATAATTCAAACTGAAAAATTCAATCAATGCAGCTGTGGCCATAAAGGCTTGATGTGTGAGCTCTTTCTGCCAGTGAAAGTTAAAATGTGAGCCACTGATTCCAAGCACTATACAGCCGAAAGATAAATTAATCCAGAGGTCCTTCCAGAATGACTAAAACATATTAGGTCAGTAGAACGAAAGGAAGAAAGGAAGAAAGATAAGAAGGAAGGAAGGAAGGAAGGAAGGAAGGAAGGAAGGAAGGAGGAAAAGAAGAAAGGAAGGAAGGAAGGAAGGAAGGAAAGACGAACAATCAAACTTCATCTTCCTTAATAAAATTTAGCAGAGATGAAAACTTTTATACATTTATAAAAAACTTTTTTAGAACTAAATCAGTGTGGCTTCATAAAATAAGTGAAAGAATTCTAAAAATGTCAATATTTTTCTCACAGGCATAGTCCAGCTGAGAGTTTTCTTAAGCCGGAGACATTAATTTCCATTTTATTAATACATTATCAACGATAACCCTGGCTCTGAAAAAGGAAAAGATGACTGCAAGGTACACTCCTCACTCCAGCTGTCTCCAGTTCCAGGCAGATACATAATCATGCAGTTATGCTAACAATGTGCTCATGTTTGGGGGCCATACAGGGGCCATCCTTGAAGATGCACTTGCTATTTCTTAAGTACAGAAATCAGATTTTAATAGCACCTTGAGGACTGTGCAGGGGAAGGTAACATCTCTAACCACTTAGCGTTAAAGTAGCCAGCGACGTCCAGTGCACTCAACTTTCAGCTTTTCTTATGCCAATATTTATGCTGGTAAGAGATTGTAAAAGAAGATCTGTTCTTATTTGATAGCCCGTAACTTTGAGCAGACAGCTAAACATATTATATACTAATTTATAAATGATATATATATTTACATGGAAGAGTGTAGTACTACATAGATACACATGCTCTCTCTTGGTGGCTAAACATGGCCAGCAGAAGCAGACTCGCTATGGTAGTTCCGAATCCCATCGAGGCAACTCAGCTCTACTCAGGTATCATGGCATTGTGCTACATAAAATAAGTACATGTATGATGATTATTTGTCCTGTCTGGAACATGATGATAAAAAATTCATTTGAAGTATGTACCAAAACTAATATAATTTAGGCAATGGCAATGTTTTAGCATAAACAAATATAGGGAAGGAAGAAGTTATGATTGTATTTGATTTCCATGGGAAGGAAGAGGATGTTTATTACAAACTTACTATGTACTTTGTCCAAGTGTTAATGAGGTGACCTGCTGATATATATACAAAACAACTTTAAAGACCAAGAGGTTTAATCAAATTCTGATGTGTACTCCTCCACCCATTGTGAGAAATTTGACATGGGGAGATCAAAAAACTTCTCTTGTCTATTATGGAGGACACTTTTTCCTACCACAGTACACACCACCCAAAGAGTACAACATACTGCTGTCTCTCTCGGAGAGTAGTTCTAAAATGCTACGGCTAAAACAATCTTCAACTAGTTTGCAACAAGCTTTAGAATTCATCAAGATTTTAATATAAATCATATAGTATATACATGTATCATTTGCAACTTTTTTATTCTACTATTTACTAAATCCCCATAGAACATCCAGAATATATGTGTGAAGCCTGTGGTTCTGCTCTGGCACAGCACGACTGAAAAGTTTAGTGTTTGTCAGTACACTAGAAGAGATGAAGAGATGACCAACCACTGAAGGATGCAAGAGAAGTGCTACATAATTATGAAACCCCTACCGTCTCATGCTGACATCAGGAGTTCCCGAAGAATCTACAAAATCTTTTTTTTTTTCCTTAGTTTTTTCATATTTTCCATGTTTGAATCTTCCATTATAGATTTTCCATTTAATCCCAGCGCTATACATTTATCTTATATAACTTCCTATACATTTTATTTATCTTATATAATCCCCCAGTTTATAGTGGGGAACATAAGGCTTCTGGAACATAAGCATTTTGACCACAACTTACCAACTATCTTAGCCTGTTACAAAAGTGCTACTTTCAAACATTAAGACAAGAGGAACTCCTCTTCTAACTACCAATGGATGATCGAAACAGGCCATTGTCCACATTCCAGACCCAAAAAGCCAGCCTGAAAACTGAAGTCCTGAAGTGCAACTTCTGCTAATTACACTATATGAACTTGCTATTGCAATAGTACTGTGTTAGCTGGTAAATTACTCATTTTTGACAGAGAACATGGGGTAGCATTGCTTCATTACTCAAAAGCAACCTGATACATTTTTGTTGATATATGCTGGACTTTTTACTGTAAAATTTCTCCCATGTACCAAAGTGCTCTGCTTGACATAACTCTCCTTTGCCAAAACCACACCAAAGTACACAGACTCACAAGATTTTACATTTCTGTATCATCACAAGAAAAGCTGTACAGTTCTGATTGTCATCCTGTGAAGTGAGATAACATAACATGCATAATTCTCATTATTGAAAATCTAGATCAAAATAATCCAAATCCTTAGAATTTCACTATAATAGCTGCAATAGAAACAGCAGTAGTTTACATAAAGATATAGCAAATGACACAAGAACTATAAAGATCTCTGTGGTATTTGAATGCTTCTAATTAGCAAAAGGGCACAGTAAAAATATTCACAGAAGAGACTAGTTTAATCATATTTACCTGGAAGCTTAATAAATCAAGAGCAAGCCCTAACGAATGCAGGGCAATGAGCGCATCAATCTAAGCAATGACTCTGTTGTCCCTTTCAGGACAGAAGTTTAATCAGTTCAGAGGCAAAATACTGAGTTGTGTTTGTCCTCGTGAAAAGCATACACACATTTGGTTGTTAACATGGTTTCTACTGAAAGTCAACTTACACATAAAACCAAGAGTTTAGCCAAACTTTCTACATGTAAAATTGTTCATAATGTGTAAAAACATGTACAGCACATTCCACATGTCTGTTCATTTTGTCTTGGTAACAAGACAAGGAAGCCGCAGCGGAGTTTTGTAAATCTCAAGGTTTTTCCTTGAGAAAGCAATACAATGCTGGGATTCACAGCCTAAAAGCGTTATAGTCCACTGAAGATTACTCTTTCAGTATTCAAGACAGTAATAATTTTCTTTGTGTACAAAGGACCCAACTCTGGAGTTTATATGTTTTTCTAAAAGCTTTAAAGACATCTCTTTTACTTGTTTCTACTGAAGTCTTAAACTATTATCTCACATATGTATAGGTATGCATAGACTATGCATAGATTTCCTATACATAGACTTTTAATTTCACATACAGCCCAACTGACTTCCAAGGGGCTTAGATGGATTTGAACTAGAAATCCATATTTCTAATCAGCTTTTAGGTAGATCCTTTCTCAGCCAATAGCTGCAGATGAAACAACAACGATCTTCTGGGATGACAGGATTTAAATAAGAATATTTTTGTCTTTACATATCCTTCTCCAAACACACTTTTCATTATTTCACTTATCTCGCAAAATCTCTTAGCACTGCCAGGTGCTCCTGAGGGGAAGTTGTACTTGTTTTAATCTGATTCAAGCACAAAATCTGTGTTCTGCTCAACCTTAGTATTATCATTATTCCCTTTTCATGGTATTTTGCGTTTCATATAGTGACATGGAATTTTGTTTTTATTCTTTTTTTTTCCCCTGTAAGTTATATAGGTTGAGATTCATCTCTTCAGTCAATAAAATGTTTATACTAAGAGACAAAGGTTGGGTAAAATGAACTCTGCTCTAACTGACTCTAAACTAATCTGTACGTCTTTCATTTGTAGAAAGAGCAGAAGAGTTTCTTTCTCTTCTCCCTAGCATAATTTACTGATTCAAAAAATGTCTGTGAAATGCCACATATATTTATTGCACCATTTACTTGATAAATAAGTATATGATGGAAAAACATACCTACGGTGCATTCTTGTGGCTGTGCACCTCAGAAAATGGTACAATGTATGTAGGTGGTAGTACCTATGAAATGAAATTTGAATGCGCAAATGAAATCCTCATTTGCTCTTTGTGGGCAAAGGTGTGATTGGCCCCTGCAGAATAAAGCTGACTGTTAGAAGATGCACCACTGAAAAACCTTAAAAGTTTAGGAAGTGAAAAAGGACAGTAACAGAATGTACCTGTTCAGGAAACCTGAGCAAATATCAGAGTGCAAAATGAGAAGCAAATAGTGATGTTTTCATCTCCAAAATGTGAGTAAAGCTATGACTCATCTTCTTTGCAAAACAAAATAGGACTTTGAGGAGGAGCGCATGAAATGTCATCTAGCTCTGGCTATTTATGAGTTTTTCATTTGGCTCTAGTTTCTATATGTTATGCATCAGATCTAAAACCTGCCCTGTAGGGTCAGCTGCATTCTATAAAGTCATGCATACATTTGCAGTACATGTACATTACAAAATAGCTGTTATTATTACCTATCATAACTGTGCATATTTTAACTGGTAAATTAACAAAAAGTACTGTTCAATTTTCCATCAATCTAAGAAAAATCTTAATCTTTTCTAGCATCATCCATAAATAAGACTATTGTAGGATTTTTTATATGCTAGTTCATAGATTTTTTACAATTTTGAATTGAAAACAACACAGTAATGCAAAGACAATGTACAAACTATGTACATAAATGAATAAATATTTTCTAATGTATTTTTATAATATTTTTCTAAGATACAGTCCTTCAGTCAAGTTTCTGGAAGAGACAGAGTGGGGATTCCTTACATTACAATCTGCTAATCCAGTAAAAGAGCAGAAAAGCAATAAAATAGAATGCAAAAGTCTGATTTTGAATAATAACAAATGTTTATGTACTTCTGACATTTCTTGCACCCAGCACTTGAACATGCAGGTGGTGGTTTCTAACAAGTGCATTTTTATGTATCTATCTCCTGCAAATTTAAGCATGAGTGCTCACTGAAGTAAGTAAAAAAAAAAAAGGTCCCACAAAAATAAAAGATTAAACCTCCTTTAAATTGAAGAGGTACTGAAGAGGTACGGTAATTCTTGAATTTTTCTTAGGTGTAAAATAAACAGATTGAAGCTCTGCACTGAGAATACTTGTTTGCTTATACTGAATTTGTACTAGTAGAGCAGACAAACATAGAGATATAATATAGTTATTAATAAGAGAATTTGACCAAAATTGTGACCAGAAGCACTGTAAGAAAAGAAAACATGAGTAAATAAACAAACAAACCAGAACTCTGTCATATAAAGCTGCATGCCTTCTATGATCCAGAAAAAAACATAAAGCAATCAACTCCTTTCAGGCATGTAGGATAACATTACATGTAAAACAGACACTAAAGCAATACTTTGGTAGACTCAAGGATAAGATTACTCATTACATAATGCATAGCACATGTATTTTAGACCAGTGGCTGGATCACCTGACATAAATTGGGCTTTTTTTAATTTATTTTTTTAAATCATGAAAATACCCTCTTGAATAATATATCTATCTGCATATTTCATTGCCATGGTTTGCTCCTAAGAAAGTGTTGCAAAAGGGTACACTAACCATTACCTGAGCCTTGAATCACCCACACTCATGCCTTTCAAAGCTTTTATATCACTCCCTGAAATTCAGTGTATTTTGGCTTCTGCATGAGGAATACCTCCAAGGTTCATTAGGCAAATACTTTAATACAACTATTCTAGAATTATTTACGATTTTTAAATCATTATAATAAAAGCATAATTATTTTCAAGTTAACACAGTTTGAAAGAAAAAATTTACAAACAGTATCTTTCGCTAAAAACCTAACAAAGTGAAATACGACAATATCCTTTGTGAATAATGATTATATAATGCCAAAAAGTCATTCAAAATTGTGAAAATTACTTAGAAATAGTAATGATGTTGACGTATTTCACATACACTATTTATCTACAAGTCTTTATGATGAAGATATGCACAGCTACACATTACCTTAAGAAAATGCTTTCTTTTGTCTGTTAACAGGGCAAAATGCTGGTTTATTTGCTCTAATATATTATACATACCTGTTCTGATGTGAAATAATGTAATATTACTCTACCGTCTGCTGCCAAAACTACTTTCTAGTAGTAACTACAAAATCACTGTTAATTGCCAGTAAAGCACTTGAAATAAAGTGCTTATTTAAGCAAAGCAAAGATGGCTGTAGGGCATATTTGCACCACAGGACTGACATAAAACAGCTACTATACAACCTGAGATGGAGTCTTTATCCTTCTCAATTACAAAGAAAGATATATTTTATCAACGAAACACTATCCAAAATAGTATTATTATGTGCATTCCAGGATATTACACTTCACAGAAGAATGTGACATACAGATAAATTAAAATATAATAAATGGTTGTAAATTTTTGTTTCTTCTGGATATCCATGCTGAGTGCTTGAATGTGAAAAATATGCAGCCTTTCTGAAGTATGATATTTATTTTACTAATAGGTTGATGTACCCAGGACAGGAAATATGAAGCAGAGAGGTGTATTAAGTCTTTCAAGGTGTACATTAGCTCTTTCATGCCGGAGCATATTTCAACTCCAGAGTGAGTTGATTTGTATGTGTCAAGTTGATTGACACATTTAATTCCTCCTTTTTTTTTCAATTCCTTGTTTTTAGTAGTTTCCTCTGTATTTATGCTCTCATCTTAATGATGATTTTCTCATGGTTATATTTATTGTATGAGTCTATCAATAATATTAAGTATACACCTGAGCATTTTAACTCCATGCCTGACATGGAAGCATAGTCTTCCAGTCAAGGCAATGACTTAGTTTCAGGTGATCTGGACCCATTGTCTCATTCTGCATCAAATCTCTCTTGTAATTTTAGGCAAGCCTTTCACGTGTCAGTTCAACAAATATCTTAAGAACGCACATACGTCCACTTTTATTTCAAACAAAACATTTAGGGTCAATAGCTTTTCAAACTGGTTGTTGGTTACAGGTGTCTGTAGCGGAAAGTCACTTCAGGAAAATCTGAAGTCTACATGTCAACCTCCAAAGCAGCAATTTCTCCTGCTCAGGCTAGATTTTGTTAGAACTTGCATTTTCAGCAGCCAAGAAATATGAGATTATCGCCTCCAAAATAGGACAATTTTATCAAGATGGACCGACAATGTCCTCCTGAATAGTCTCGCAACTGAAGTACTCTCCTGAAACAGAAAAGGTGTCAGCTAGAATTTTCTTGGATAGAAAAAAACCCTGAACATTAAATAACATTCTGATAATTGAGAAAGTACCTAAAAAGGAAATGCCAGCATCACCTAATACAATCAACAGTGTGACATCTTATTGACCAGGTAACCTCTAAAAATGTAGAACAGTCCAGATGCGTCATCTTGTTTACTTGAAAGACCCCAATGGGAGTAAGACATCCAGCACAATCATGGTTGGGGCATTCCTGACCATACTAAGAAACAGAACGTTAGCACTCTGAATCAACTAGGAAAAAAATTTAAGGGCCTTCACTATCTTGCAGCAGCTCTTTGAGGTTTTGATTACTGAACTTTATATATAAGCTTATATTTATTATCATGTATGTATGAAGCTTATATATCAAGCTTGCATATGAAGCTAATACATCTTTCTGTATCAAACTTTATTATAGTGAATTGAGGGATGATGAGAACTGGTCAAATACAAGTCTCTGATGCAAATAGCAATCAAGACCATTTTCTCCAGCCATGAAAAGCTCTCCATTTAAGTGCCTATATGTGATCAGTTCTGTTATCTTTATTTTTTCCATTAAGGGAATTCGGTGATGAATGGGACTGTTGTAGAATATATTGTCTATCAGCCTCTTCTTTCCTTTTTCAGTCTTCATTGTGAGAGAATATTTATGCTTCTCAATGGCAAGGTCTTTAACACTGTATTATTTTTGCCCTTTAAAACTGTCTTTTGCACAAGCCAATGTCAAAACCTATTTCATCTATCTGCATTTTTAAAGCATTTATCGCTGTCACACTGTCCTCAGAGTGGTGTACAAAGATTAAAAAACAACAGGCAGGCTACCTGCAGGTAGGCAGTGGAATCTATGGGTTTTGAGCGCTATGATACCATGAAGTTTCTCTGGAACAATCATGGGATACAGAAAAACAAAGCAAAACAAAACAAAACAAAAAAAACCCACAAAAAAAAACGCTCCACACAAAACTTTGCAAAATGAGAGAGGTAGTGGGAAATGACAAATTTCAAAATATTTTTTAAAAAAATTATTTATTTTCCTATATTTGTGGAAAAGCATCAAAGGTTTATTTATTCAAATAAGCTGAACTCAATGGGAAAAATGTTATTTTGGAAATATTTTTTCTCACTCTCTCTTCAAAAAGAAAAGAAAAACACAATCCAGGTTTTTTAAATGCAACTTTCATATTTAATCTAGCACACTCATTCAAGATTTATAGATGTATATATTTTGCAGGGCAAACAATGACAAGTCTGGTTTTTTAGCTGAAAAGAGACAAAAAGCATTAAAGTCAACATTTCAGATGAGGAGAAATTTTAGTGATATGAGAAACCATAAAAGATTAGTGCCAATGTTTCAGACTTTGCAAAAATTTTCCCCTTTGTCTTCAATATAAACTTGGCAATTTCAATGTCAATCACATTTTTAGTTGAGAGTGAATGAAGCCTAATAGCAGTGTTAATTTGGTGATTATACGATAACAACAATCTCTCTACAGTTCAACTTCCATTATTTCTCTCTTCTAGGCAAAGAAATGTATCTTTTTGATTATTCTGAATTCAACAGATTCCATCTTCAGTGGGTTAAGTGGAAATCTAATCTGCAAATTCTTCTGCTAGAAAAATATGATGTCTTGATTTTGAAAATTTGAAATCACGATGTAGCAGTAACCTCTTTCTTTTACTTGTTGTAAATGAAAGAAGCAATCCCTAAAGGACCCAGCATTCATCCCAAAATGTAAGGATTTACTGGAAAAATTAAAATCAATGCTGGCTTTGGTGTTATACGTCACTTAGCTGAAATCCTATATGCAAAGTCCACACATTCAGCACTAGGCAAGCTATTGTCTCTTTGTATTTTGCAGCATGAGCAAGGGCTTGCTAAAAGACACAGGAAGAGGAGCAGATTAGCGTATTTTCTGTGCTAAAGTAGAATTTACTCATAAAAAAGAAAAAGTTACCATAAACAAAACAGGAAAGAATTTTGGGGGAATAGCATGGCATGTATATTTTTTGGAAGCCTTGATTGTATTTTTCATCCATTCTGCCTTCTATATCATCACATTTATCTTATTTAAACTATCTTTTATTTCTCCAATACTTTAATATCTGTGCTCACACTCAAGGGTATCGCAGAAGGACTCAGCTGAGATTTCAGATGAAATATTTGCCATCACAGCAGAACAAGGTCACCTTTTAGCCTCATGTCTAGTGGCTGTGGTTCACCCTCATTGACCCTGCCTGTACTATATTCTGAGTTAAGTCATGCAGGGAGGTGGGAAGGATTACGCAAGAAAATGTGGGCAGGCTCAGTAATGTGTATAACCATATGCACTTCTTAGAAAAGAAGCAGTTGGCTTTCCCCTCTCAGTAGGGTTTGCTTCTTTCAGTGGTCCTTCAGTTGCCTCTTCCTTTCTTCTCTTTTCTAATCAAGCCAGAGAAAAAAACATCTGTGCTTTCACACAAACAAGTAAGATATCTTTCTTTTGTACAGCATAGCACAGTCATAGGTATTTAAAAAAACAAACAAACAAACAAACAAACAACAAAAAAACCTTTTTGTGGCTTGCTATCACCCTGCAGCACTTTTTCCGATAGCCATTCTCACCTCAGCTGACCAGAGCAGAATGCCACAGCATTTCTGGAGAAGAACTGCCATGCCAAACAGCTTTCAACTGTGAAATCATTCAACAGATTTAGGAAAAAATGTAGATCTGGGCCAAACTGCTGGGCTTTATTTGATAGAATTTATCAACACAGAATTCCATGGAAATTTAACAGTTTATACTTCTTCATCAAGTGGTCTGATTAAACGCTAGTTTTAGGAGCAAATATAAAATAATTTCTATTCTCTGTAACCATTTTCTTACTCTTTAGCTTGTTCCCTGGCATCCAGCATACATCCAGTTGTTTCTTTGCAATGATTAGATTCATTATTTTGCGCAAGAAATACAGATGCATGGGCTTGATCCCCTTTTCCAAAATACTGCTGGCCGACAGAGTTGTGTGAGCACAGCCAAAATCAGCTACAATGAAGAAAACTCAGTGACAAAATTGGTTTTTATCTTAGAACAATCAGGTCCTGAATCAAATTAGAGAGGAAGGACAGAGGAGTTTATAACTAGGCTCAGAGAATAGGAATATCTATCATAAACTTTTTTCCTTCCCTCAATTTCAAAGGTCTTACACACAGGAGGGGAGAAAAAAGAGAGGAAAAAACCAACCAGTCTTTATTACTGGCACAAAATTATGTATAACTTTGCACAGGTTCCTTTAATAGCAGTTTCCAACAATTAAATCTATATGAGACTGGGGCTTTGAGTTTCTTTTTCCCCCAACATATCCCTGAGACAAAAGTCACATGAAATGCTAATGTTGATGTCAAAGTAGTTGAAGAAAAAGATATTGACTGAAATAGGTAAACAAACAAAATCAATGTGATTCCAAAACTCTAGCCATTAATTCTCCAGACTCACACTCTCTTTGAAGCATGTTTGTCTCACCTGTGCATGCAAATAAAAGAACAAAAGCTGCTCTAGAGAAAAGAATTGCTCTCAGCAGTTACGCTTTAAACAAGGAATCAGAAAGGATGATTTTTAAAATTGACCGGTTATTTCATTAATCTCAGTTTCTGAGTAATCAGCGCATGTCATGACAAAAAAAAAAGACTCATTTTCAGAAGCTGTAGAAAACTTACACAGTGCAAAGTAACATGGTACAGGTAGGGTGTAAGGCAATAGGAACCTGCTTCTGTGTATGCAAGGCACTGACCAAGTTTCTCATACAGGAACTAACAAAATTTAATGGGTTTGAAAGCAAACACGTCTGCATCTGTATAGCTCCCACCATCATCTGATCACAAACGTTATAGGAGCTTTAGGCTTAAAGAAGACTTTTAAATGTTTATGGATTGAATATCTAAACTTCAGATTAATGTTGCCTAAACCCAGCATATTTCTGCCTGAGATTTTCTGGGCAGAAATATGAGCATCTGTTTTACATGATGAAGCAGTGAGTCTCAGGTATACTGAGCTGTGGGACACCACTGTGGATCCACAACAGATATAGCTTAGATTTGTGGATAATTGCCAGAAGTCCTAAAATTCTGACTTGAAAAGATTTCCAGATGAGAAACAAAGATCTGCATATCAGGATACAAATATCTTCTAGATGTACTGAACTAAGCCATAACCCAATTGCAATGAAATACACAGATAAACCCTTCCTCTACCTAGTCTAATATTTTGGATAATATTTATATGTTTCATATTATCATCGATGTTTTAATTTGCTTTTGGCAATCCCATTTCCCATCATTCATCCTTTATTCATCACTTTGTCATATAAAAAATAAATAGCATTTAGAAAGAATTATTTTTGCACTTACATCTGTTTAAATTCCTTATTGTTTCTTTTTATGAAGAGGCAAAAGAATCTTATTTAGAAATTACCTATTAATTCAGAATTCATCAAACAGCAATGCTGTCTACTTCACTTTCCAATTTTAAAACTAAAATTTTCTTTCTAAGGACATATATGAAACTTCACCTTGATAATGCAAATGAAAAATAGGATCAGAGTATTTAATATCTAAGATATTGATTTATATGTACCAAAAGCAATTTAATCATGTCACATATGGTATGTAATATTTTATGAAATGTGAGCAACAAGGCAACTAAAGCACAGTGACAAACACTGGAAATTATGTCAAAAGGAATAAAACAAAACCAAAAAAACCCCAGCCTTATTTTAGTTTTATTCCGCTCTTGGCACCTCAGAAATGAATCTACATTTACAAAACTTGTTGCAGGACTTAAACTCCAAAATGCTTTGCTACTACCTGACAGGGGTAGTTACTGATCCATCAAAAATGACAAGGAAGTAAATTTTATACTAACAGAATAACATGCTGAACCACCCTCAGCTGGCTGAATCCAGATAAATGAACCAAGTCATGCCTTACTATGTCAAGGCTTAAGTACAATTTTCCTACTTGCATGGTATGCCTGTGACAAATACAGCCTGAGGTTTCCAACAACAGACATGCTGTTATTATGGCAACTGCAGAGGGTAATAAAAGAAACCTTGTGAAAATCACACGTGACAAAAGTTGAAAGGAAAGTCACAGTAAATAATTGCTACCCTGAAGCTGGGCCTACTGCTATTTTTTCAAGTATTTCCATGGCTGTTTGTTAGTCTGTACATTACACTAATTCTGCAATAAAATAATTTTTATTTGTATTACAGGTGTGCACATGATATTAGATGCTGAAATGAGAATTTTGTAGAATGAGAATTTTCTAGCTTTAGGCAAGAAGAGTATATTGATATTTGATTATTATATCACAATAGCATCAATCCATTTATCTTTAATGAGCTTCTTCACTTACAGGGCATAGGAAAGAAATAAAATTAGTTGTCTGTTCATAAAGATGTTAGGATGATCAAGACCAGGAAAAGGTGGATGTGTCTTTGAGATTTCATGAAACAAAATTACATTTTATTCCCAATATCTGTTTAAATAGGTAAGATACTTCTCATTATCAATTTATAGATGTGTGGATTTTATGGAAGAAAGAGAAATCCAAGTGAAAATAAATAATAATTGAAAAAGAACATAAGTTTACAAGATGAAATTCAGCATAAAAAAATTATAGGAAATGAGCCGATATAACAACAGGTAACTTTGGGGCAATATTGAAGTAATGCAAAGTAATTTTTATAATTTGTACTGCTTTCAGAATTTCCCTGACATATCCTCCCAGAAATATTATCTGTGAAGATCTTCTGGAAATCTAGCGCTGCTATTGCTGACTAAACCTTTTCAGTTGAGAGTGGGGAGAATCACGTTTGTACCTTTCATACTGTCCAACAAAAGAAAAAAGATCAAGAGGTGGCTAAATGTCAGTAGCTTGGTGCTACAGATTCAGAAAAGTCCTCTTTCTAGTTCATTACAAACATATTTCAGAAACTGTAGTACTCACCATGAATAAACAAACAAGCAGTGCTCTGAAAGCAAGTTCAGACGCTGTCCTCGAAATGAGGAAATAGTGGAAGTAAGCCTTCGTGTGAAGGTACACCTCTGTCTTACCTGCCATTTTGAGATACCACATTGAGATACCTTAGAGACCAAGATCTAGCTCACCAGTTTAAAATTACCCCCAGACTCATCAGCAATGCTCTTTTGTCTGATGCCCTGTTCATGTGGCCATCAGGATACAGACATCAGGACAGTCTGTACTTTGCATGGACATTTCAAGTCTCTCACAAAAAGCCAGGACATCCATCTTTTCATGACAGTGGCTTCTATTACCAGGTACCCACACACTGGGCTGTGTAGCATCTGGAAAAACAGCTTTAGTAGTACCTTGGGTCGATAAAGACAACACGAATGTGTATATTTAGACAACGGAAGGTAAAGAAAGGGGAGAGAGAAACAAAGTGTGCAAGAAAGAGAGAGAGAAAGACAGATGGATAAAGTGACACCTGAGCGACCAGAAAATTAATTGTTCTTCATTGAGTATTGGCAGACAAGGAATAACAGTTTCAACTTCTGCAGTATTATGGTTAGCAGGGAAAGAGAGATGAGGAATTTGTATTTAGCTAAAGAACGACATTTCCCTAGTGACATAAGGAAATTAATGCATACCTACTTTTCTATGAACTTAAGGTTAAATTGCCCTTCAGACACCTATCTGTTAGAAATTAAATGCTCCTCAAGAGTAGATATCAACTGTTACTTCAGTCTTTAGAAGTAATTTGGTGACTCAGCTGATACGACAGTTGCAATAAGTAATGAAGCTGCATTTTTGTCATTGATGTTTCATTGTGATATGTATAATACTTCTATTTGTGAAGGATTTGCTTCTATAATTTCTCCTCAAATCTTCTATTTCAACTGTACAATACCCAGCAAATCATCAGCCTTACAGTATGATTTGATTACACGCAGGGCTAGCACTATTTTCCTCAGTTTATATCTACTGCTTGAATTACAGTAACTTTTATTCTGGAACTAATTAGATTTTCCTATATTAACACATCTCAAATTGTGTCTGCTTTGTCAGTCTGTTTAACCAGCATTGCACAAGAATACTGGGCCCTTGAGCCTAAAATTATGTATAGTTGCTTGCCACTTTCTTCTTTTACTGCTATAGCACGAGTAATTCAGCTGCACTATGCAGCCAGATGTTACTACATACTGTTGATCTATATCATTCTTGCCAAGTCAGAAATTAATATCATGGGATCGTTTTGAACAAATAAAGTACTTACTGAGGGACAGAAAACAATGTGTCTTATGTGAAGGATGAATTGCATCCCACAAGGCTTTTTATAGCCTGTAATTAACACTTTAATTTTTTCATACATTATAGAAAGTCTTCCTCATAAGTTAGAGATTAATTACTAAGCAAAAAATGTTAATGTTTGTTCCAATGGTGTATTTCATACCGATTAATACAAATTAGTTTCCTAATACTGTGTGAGTAGAGTTCACTAAGGCAAAAATTCCTACTCTATGGAGTTGCATTTCTGTTCACCACTTTTCTTATTTCCAAGATCAAAATGACTCATTTGGAATTTAAAATTGAGGACATATCAGTGATTTTATGTATCGCAGTGATACTAAAAATCAATTCACACTCTCTAAAAAATCTTGCAAAAAATAAATAAAGAAAGAGTGAATTCAAGCCTGTTAAGATACAGAAATAGACACCCAAACTCACTTAAATGGTTGTTTCATTATACCCATATTTTAGTACAGTGATGGTCTACCTATGACTAGTGATTTAAAGTGTCTGTAATGCCAGATTTGGTTAAAATATTTTTTAAAGATGCCTGAATTGTCATTGGGTGGGATTTCTTCTCCCTTTTCCATTTCTCTTTATTTCACTACTCAATATCTTTATTTTATATGCCTTTTTTGTGGGTATAAATGTGCATAAAATGAAAAATTACTTCCTCCTCACTCTACACTTAGACTTCTGATTCGCAGAAGGTGTAATTTTGCCCTCATTCAAACATATTTTTTCAAATATTGACTTGTACTCTTAAGATGAGTGGTTGTTATAAAACTATCTGGGAGAAGGGGGATGGCTTTCCCTCTCACATCTTAAAAACTTCTGTGTTTGAGGTGCTAAGCTTAGATAACCATGCCCCAAAAGAGCTGATTCACCTTCTTGTAGCCCCATCTCAATTGTCCTAATACAGAAAACACCAGAAGGAAGGTTTTTTGGCTGCCTCTCATGGAGCCTTCCTCACACTGTATGGTCATATACTTCATATTCTCTTCATGCCGGGTACCTCCTCAGTCTTTTTGTCTTTCTACTGCATGTTTCAAGGTCTTGCCTCGCTTCATGCCTGCCATCATTCCCTTTGTGCAAAGGGACAAAACCTAAGAGGCTCTAAAAGACTTTCTTTTCCACAGATCAACTGTTCTAGTTTTGCTTTTCCACCTCCTTCTCTCCAACAAGAGCACTACCAGTGCAGATTGCTTGAGTTGCACACCACCGTCAGGCCATCAACTGAACTTGTAATGACCTCAGGCTGAAGTTGCATCAACCTGCCATTTACAATGTAGATTAAGTTTTTCTTCTCCTGATGCTCTAATTCAGATGTCTTCAGGCAAGGGCCAGCCAGCAGCGTAGGCATGTGTGCGAGTTACCTCCCAACTTCTGGGAGCGCTGGCTGCTGCATGCAGCCTGCCAGGGGCTTCCCTTCCACCAGCAACCTGGGTACCCAGGCTGCACCAGCATGTCTCCATGTCTGCATTCCCAAGGAAGTGCAGGCTGCAAAACAAACACAAAGACCAAGCCAAAAACATTCACACTATGTTATCTAATGAGTACCCCTTTTTTTACAATATCCGTTTCTATTATACTCTTCTTTCACAAATGCCTGGAGTTTACTGTCAACCAGGGCAAGCGCTTCAGCTTTAATGAATCTGATAGCAATGAGGTAGAATGGAAAAGTGAATTAACACTTCATACAGCCACCACAGATAGCCACCCAGAATAAAGTGGAATGCATGAGAAGGCTCTTCTCAGTCAATCTAAAAATGATGTAATGACACCAATCACATATTCTTGCTGCTCTATGTCTGTGGCACCGTAAACCTGAATGATGCAGAGAAGGATAGTAGGTAAAAACTACTTGCTATTTCTCACATTAAAAGGATGAGGAGCTACTCAAAGAAATGATCAGGTAGATTCTTTAATGATGCATGATTTTAAGGCAAGTCCACAAAGAGTGAATTGTATTCCATTCTACTTCCCTAAATAAACTTTGAACCTTGCCTGAAACCTAGGGGGGAAAAAACCCAAACAAAACCCCACCGCCTTTCCCTTAGAAATCCTGCTGCTCAAATAATCCTAACAGCCGTGTCACCATCCCTTTCTCTTGTAACAAACATTGAAGAGGTGTTTTCTTTGTATTTTATGCTTCTCCCAAAGGTCTAGATTTCAAAAGACACTGTGTGGGCTGCCACATTTTGCAGTCACTGTAAGAGTATTTCCTGACGATACTGCAAAATTAACCGTTCTGAAAAAGGGAGAGTAATTATTATTCCCACTTGTGGGAGTTAGTCCTTATACACAGTGATGAGAGCTCTCTTGAACGCAAGGCAATGGTAAATTTAATGAAATATAAAATAGGCTGTTAACTACTAAGCCCTGTGAACCAGTAGTTACCAGGAAAGCACTTACTTCTTCCAACAATATTCCCTATAAAAAACCTCAGTAAACAATCTCATTATCTTTCCTAAGAAGGATTGTATACTTCTCTCTAGGAAAAGACACTCCAGCAATTCAGTGGCACAAACACATGCTAAGTATTTTTTCTGGATGGGAGCTAGAAAGCCCAACACACCCAGGGACTAAATTCTAGAAAGGCAAATGACTGCGAAGTGCATCTTCCCCTTTTGATTCATGTTTGTAGCTCAGCTGCATGATGGCTCGAGAGCATAACTACGGCTGTCAGGCTGATCTCATGAAAAGGATGGGGATATACAGGACAGCTGGCCAGCAACAGATGGGGATATGCTGTTCCATCTCACAGGCTGGTAAAGCTCCTGTTGCAGCACATGCTGTCCAGGAGGAATCCTAACTCATCTTAAGATCTTAACTCATCTTAACTCATCCTAAGGTCTTCCAAAGGAGATCTGGCTTTAAGCCACAATCAAGTCCTTGAATTCAAAGTACTTCTTAAATTGTCTATCTACTCCTTAAACAGTCCAGTCATTTATAGTTCAGATGAGTTTTTTATGTTGAAAATTAATTAGTCAGTTCTTTAAATGCTTTTTTGTTGAAGATAAGGTGAAAGTATGCCATAACCTTCTCTGGTTTTGTGAACAGAACTTGATATACCTGTTGACAGCTTAAGATTTCTTGTCCTTGAAGGAGAAAATTCTTTGCTTTTCTAATCACTGATAAAGGAAAAAAAGGTCATCGTCAGTCCCAGTCACCACAAGGATGATTGCTTTCATTCATTCTGCTTTACAGTAACATTGGCTTTGACCATCAATTGACTTCTGAAATAGTTAAGCTGCATTAAAATTAGACTGTTGTTATTGAAATTTACAATGAACTGAATTTATCTTTTATTCATTCTCTTAACTTTGCATAGACACCTGGAGTTTAATTTTGTTCTTTTGATATTTCAAATTAAATATTACTTGAAAACCAAAAAGTAAAACTCATTTGAAAACTTATAGAAACAGAAATGAAGATACCAGTTCATTTTGACCTTCTGAGTGGAAAGAAATGAATAAATTAAACATTCATACCATTTCTCATTATCAAGGTGACTGGACGCAATTGGAGGGAGCTCATTCTACTATGCAAACTCACCCTGACCCAACTAGTGATTGTGTGTCAATATAAAGAATTACCATCTTGTCTTATCTCCTTAAAATAGAGATACTGTCTATTATGGATAAAGTTATCTATACCATGTCATACACACAATATCAAAGTACAGTATTCATTTGTAGTTCTAAATTCACACCAGGATTTAAATTACAGGACATTAATGCAAACTAATGGAAAAGCTGAACCAATATCTGAATATACAAAATGTGACAAGCAAGTTAAAGGGTATTACAAAATAGGATTTGGCTGAGAAATAGCGCTTCTTTGCATTATCGTCTGTGGCGCTGTGTACAAAAAGTGTTATAACTTCACAGTGTGTGACAAGACACCTTGAGCTCATACTTGGAAGATTATTAGACATTTTATACAAAAAGTTCCTGTACAATACCATACAGAGCCATAACTGTTTAGTAGGGGAAATTTTTTCCTTATGCTTTTTTTCCTCTTTAAAATGGTTTTCAATTAAAAGAGAAATATATTAACAGTGATATATAAACACAACTCTCCAGTAAATCATTTTAAATATACAAATTACAAATTAGAAAAATAGATATGGTCTAATATTAATTAAATACTATTTTTACATTACCTATTTCCTCTTTTTTTTTTTAAACTGAGGGATCCGTTTACAGAATATACATTCTGACCCTTTTGAAATGCCTACTGACTTCAAAGAAAATCTGTCAAGAACTGGAACAAAGTTTTACAGCTTCTACCTCATTACCAACAAATATTTCAGTATTTGAACTAAAAGAGCAATTCTTGTGAATGCTTACACACAGCATTTTAGTACTTGTGCATATTCTTACTAGACCCTATAGCATTAAGTTTCACTGTGATGAGCCTCTTAAAGGGAGTCTTAATGAAAAAATGAAAATGAAAACTTCGCATAATGTGCTCAATAAAAACCAACAGGATACTCAGAGTACTCATGCAAATAAAATTAATATTCACACTAAATGTTTACAGATGTGAGCCTTTGAACAAATGCAGTGAGCTAGAATTGAGTTTACCTTACTCTTTTAGACAATAATTCACCCTCACCACAAACTAGAACGTAAATCAGATACAGTTCTACCCAGGAAAAGGAGTTGAACTTGCTGAATAAAATAGTGTCATCTTTATGTCTTCTCTTTCTCTGCAAAGTCACAGCCTACCCTTTTCCCTTTTCATGGTCTTTCTATGCTTAAACTTGAGGCCTACAGTTCAAGGCACACCATCAGCTTATCAGTTATCAGTTATTTTTTTAACTTATTAAAATAGTTAGAAGTATTATTCTGACCTATTATTGTTTCTCTAGTTTCTTCATATATCAGACACGATTGCTACTGTTTTACATACATGTGCTCTACAGTATCCATGTAAACCACAATCCTATATCAGAGTTCAAGATCTAATGTAAAAGGATATATATATGTAAATGTTTATAATTTTTGCAATTTATATAACTGGCATATGTATGATATATAGCTTTTGTATCAGCATACATCATGTACACTGACTTTTTTGTGATTAAAGAAATGTATGAATTATGATATACTGCTGTTAAACACACAACACAAATTTGCTGCAGTATAATGAAAGAATGGAAATCTGATGATGGAGATAGTTGATTATTTTGTCAGTTTTCAGGATCTTCAGGACCAAGAATCACATATGGCAATTTTATTTGAGGTTGATGACCAGTTCCACTTGTCATCTACAAGAACCTGATTCTATCAGTTTTGTATTGTTTTGAATAAGCAGATGGCACTTTTCCCTGCTCTAAAGACTCACCATCTGAGCATGTAGGAGTTAGATCTGGGAGAAGCATTGCCAGCTGAACTGAGATTCTGTATAGATGTTGAGTACATTACCAGTAACAAAACACTTATCTTCTTTCAATCTTCCTCTTTAGCTGAGAAAATTCTTTCTCAAATTAGTTGCTGCAGACAAGCTACGTCTACAGAAATGGAAAAAAAAAAAATTTTTAAAAAACCACTTTTGTCAACACATATGCACTGCCCAGGGACATTTTTTAAAGGCATTCTTTCACATTCCCCACAAGACTATATTTAAAGCTGCACTTCTAACTTGAATAAAATTATATTGACAAAATTAAATAAAACTGCGTTGAAAAGTTTGTCCACTTCTAAGTACAATTATTTTGTTGCTTCTATTCTGGCTATGTTCTTCAAGTAATTTCTCTCCCTTGTTTCCATGTGGAAACCACAGGAAGAAAAAAAAAATCAGAAAAGTATGCAGTCATGGCAAGAGCTCTCAGTGAAGTATAATCATGATTCATTATCATCACATACTAATGGAATATCTCAGTGGAAACACCATAAAGCAATGTTTAAACATCATGCAGTGATTGCTTTATAATCTCTGTAGCTACACTGAACACACATCTTTCACTCTCCTGCTTTCTTCTGTTATATGGGTCAAGCACAGCGCTTCCTTTCTCTGTGACTTTGGGGAGAAGAGACAGGCCCATTTAAGCTTTTTTCCCCTCCATTTCTTTCCATTTTCTAACTGTTTAAGGGGATACAGAATTGTATTGGTAAATTAAATTTGTGACAATCTGAAAAACAGGTTTTTTAGGAGGTAAGTTAAAGCAAAAGGAATTTTCCTCGTATTGAAACTTCACTAAGGTTGCATGCAGCATCAGAAAAAAAAACTTGTTCAAATATGGCTCCATTATGTAAGGATTTGGGGACCTCTCTACCATTACCCTGTAGGAATACTTTTCTGTTATCTCCTTCTATTTTTCCTAACAGGCAAGTGACTGTTTTTATCGTTGGAGAGTTACAATACATTAGTTCTACACAAGGATGGGTCTATGTGAATACACACTGAGATCCCAGTCACTCGTGAAAAACAAGATATTACTTATTTTTTGATGTCCCCAATATTTTCTTTTTTTTCATAAATATTTTATGAATAATATTTCATGTAGATGTATTGAGAATCATATCACAAGCGAATACAAATGAAAGAAATATAACAAAAGGTGTAAAAATGCCCATTGGAAACAAGCATGAAAACTGTCACCATTGACCAGTTTTGTCATTTTTTGTTTTGCAGTTTGACCCATTTACGTCCATAGCCTTACTATGTGGTAACTCTTCACAGTGCTTCTGACATCAGAAGAGCTGCGAAGATGACAGCCAGAATTCTGGCCTCTAAGCCATCAGCCTGCTCTAGTGAAATCAAAGGCAGCTCTGCACTCAGTTTTGAGCTCAGTAAGCAAAGAACTAGACCTTGAGGCTTTAAACTTTGATAACAGGGATGACAAAAACAGCACCAAAATTCACCAGGTTATCTCCATGAAATAAACTCAGTAAACTTTTCTCCAAAATTATGTATAATCAGCCATTATAAAGCTGCTAGTGCATTAACTTTTGGCAAAACTGTTTGGGCTGGTTGGAGGTTTTAGTGGGGTTGTTGCATATGAAAAACAGAATTGGAAATTACTTTTGCACTTGCTTCTAGTCAAAGGAATCTAATAATTTTTAAGTGCCTGCAGCTAAAACTAGGCATAGCTCACCAAGTTCTGAGGTTGCAAAAGACTGAAACAGAGTTACTTGTGTCAGTGAAATGTACACCCACATTGCTCGCTCTAAAGCAATGCCTCATTCTTTATTATAAAACCTCTGGCATTGCAGAAGAACTGATGGTCTAAGTGCTCAGTGAGGCTGAACAGCCTTCACTCCATCACTCAGTTTCATGCAGGAGGATTATGTTATTGCTGCCCTCCCAAATCCTTATGAAAATAAGATGTTTATCATGAAGACTTGTCTTGTAAGTAAAATTGGTATTGCATCTATAAATTATGTGTTACTTCAGAACACATGGGATTCGTTCTCCCTGTCAGCCCATTGCAGTCTTCATTCCCACACAAGCTGCCAGAGCAATCATATACCTTGCCTGTTGCCTCAGCTATGTCCAGCTTGTCTTCAATCTTCTCCTGCCCTCATTCATCTTTTTCCACATTAGCTGTGAGCTTCTTGAGCTTCTTCAAATCTCTGTTTCTGCCAAACACTTTGCTTGCACTCTTTATCACTGTCCTATCATTCCTCTAATGCAATCCAAGTCACATAGCCACAGAACCACTCCCAGCACGCCCTTCACTCTAACTCTGATTTACATTTCATGTCCATCAGTTCTGAAGTCTGACCTGAGCTACGCTGATGCTTCCCTTTCTTCAAAGTTTCTCTTTAGAAGACTCGTCTTTGAACTCTTTATTTTCTCAGAAATCCTGGCAAAATATATAAACAAAAACGTCTATCAAATCTATAAAGCCCGACAAGTCTGCGGAGTGTCACCATTCAGTCGTTAATCCTTGTTATAACTTTTTAGGATTAGACAGAGTGTAAGAATATTTCTTCTTTAAAGTGCCTCACACTCTTTTGTCAATATATGCTAGATAATCATTAAAAAGCCAATAGCAAATATTGTGCAATGTGCACTGGTGAATTGACTTGTCTTGCACTTAATTAGTCAATTAGTTTTGCATGGATTACCACAGTAATCTGAAACTACCTATTGTCTCTAAGTAAAGCTAAATGGAATAGAAAAACAGCACATTACCTGGTAGAGAGCTGCTGTCGAAGACAATATTCTCAACTTGATAGATACAGAGCCTTTGTTCAGTTTGAACATTTAAAGACTCTTTGGAGACCTGATTGGCTGATTATCACACATGATGTTTGGATGGTTTATTTTGTGTGACCAATTGCCAAACCAACAAGCATTTCAAATTACTGAGGTTATGGTGAAACTCAACATTCAGAACACAATCCCAGAGAAGGGCACCCTAGGTCTATGAACTTTAGACGGTCTCTTTACAGTTTCTTCCACAGTTTCTTTGTGTGACATGCAAGATTCTTCCTTATCATCCTCTGTGCACATTCAAAAGTATATTTAGATGTTATAGCCTTTAAAATGACTGCTAATATCTGGAGACACCTGAACATAGGTTGTGCCTAATGCTACAGGAGTTCAGCATGTACTGAGATGCTGGGTGTGAACCTGACTTTTAAAATCTATAGTAAGTTAAGATCAGCATTAATATGGTTTTGTTCAACAAATTAAAATTGTAATAAAAAAATCTCTAAAGATCATCAACAGAAGCTTAAAGGCAAAATAGCAGGCACTCAATGCAACCAATGTTGCAAAAATCTAATTTTTTTCTCATTTGAACAAAATTGTCCAGCAATTAACAGTAAATATGCAATTAACTTAAACTTTTTTTTAGACTGCTCCATTTACAGGCATAGTAAAATACCACATTAGACTTTATAGAGCAATTAGAAACTTCTTTGTATAAATAAGCAATGCTAGCCACTACAATATTTAAAAAGCTGTATTTTGCCGGAGATAATGCAGAATTTGCTTCAGAGCTCCAAAGATTATTTTCCGTTATTTCTTAAATTATAAGAAACTCACAATTTTTGTATAGGAAAAAAAAATCAAATCATCTGCAATACTGATGATAAAATATATGCATACATAAAAGGCAAGTTGTATCTTAGACCAGATCATAAATTCACTCAAGAATTCTGAGCAAAATGCTTTTACAAGTTCACATCAAAAGCCCTTGGTTTTTAATTGCAAAAATGACGTTAACTATTTTGTTGGAGAAGCAAGCAAAAAGCTGTATGTTTTATTACAATTACTTTTTTTTCACCAGTCTTGCCTTGACCCAGTAAATGCTGGAAGGATGAAACTGCATGGCCAAATGAAACAGGAAAACATTCTGATGACTCAGACTAAAAAAACTGAAACTTTTTCTTGTCCTATATATTCACTGTGCAACTGATATTAAAGCCTCAAAGCTCTTAGAAGTGCTTCGTTGGGGATTTTTAGGCAGTCTCTGTGACAAATTTTATGAGAAAACTGCTGTTACTTCCACTGCCCACCACTTTGAATATTCACAGGGAAAGAAGTAATTCTCTCAAAGAATTTCTTAATTTATCTGAAAATAATGATGCTAATGATGATCTGCATTTCTAAGACCTGTGGCAATCTCACATGAAAAGTGAGAGCAGTTCTAGCACTACTGGAAGCACACAATACAAGAATTGCTTAAAGGAAAAGACCAGTCTAATCATAAGAAAATATTATCATTTAATTGATCTCTTTACTGTCTAAAACTTTAATTTGAATCTGAAATGGTTCCTTTGGGAAGGATGAAATATGTTGAAGATAATACGTGGCAGTGATAGGTAAGTGTCTAACGCCAAACTGCGGGGAGGACTCTGCATGGGTTGTTCGTCTCAGCACTGAGGACAACAGCAGGAAAGGAATGTGTTTGCTGACACAAGCACATAAGAAGAGGACAAAAAGGGAGTAAACATGGGTTGCTGAACTCTGATGGAGACCCTGCGGTGACGACAATGCCACATTTCCTATTATTGGAGAGAAATAGGAAGTGAGGCATTGTTCAGGCTGGACACCCTCTGTTAGATTTTGACAACTTGTGTTTAGTCCCAGGTACAGCTTCTCACTTGTGTCAGCAGAGCCGTTCCCCCCGCTGCTGTGCCAGGGCCGTAGCAGGCCCTTCCTTCCACAGGATCCCCAGCCCAGCCCAGGCAGGGGAAGAGAAAATCTCCTCTGGCCTCAAGATTTCTGCATCTGTGAAAAGCAGTCACAGAAAGAGGGATTAGCGGCAGGTACCACTGCGGTGTGCCTAGAAGGTGAGGCCACAGCTGTCCTCTAGGGACACTGACAGCATGGTCAACATGAGTGAGCACAGCACAGCACCAGGTTGGCATCACGGTGGCAGAGCGTAGCTGCCTTTTGTCCATCCACTTCAGAGAGCAAACAGAAGGGCTTAAATCTGTGCCTACACCAAGGCCAATCTGCTCAATTCAGGCAACTGAGCATGAGGTAGAAGGTCAGAGCTAATGTTAAAGTGTTCTTCTGAGTGACAGAGCTAATTGGCACAGGGCACGCTAGTGGCAGGCAGTTGGCCTGCAGTTCACTGTCAGCTTGAACTTGACAAAAATAAAAGTTAATTCTGACTTGGACTGTTGTCTGTAAAAATGTAGAGACACCAGGAGGGCTATTACTCAACTGACCATACGAGACTAATCTAGCAGTGTATTTTGTGAATAATAATGGCAGTGGGTTTTAAAATATAGTACAAATCCAGCTATTAGAGAGCTCCTCTGAGATAGGTGCCTAGATACAATTGCTCTACTGCACCTTTCTGACCACTCATTAGCTTAAACTGTTAAAATTGAAGTAAGTTCACAATAACCATTTAGCCTGGATGCTGATCTGAACTTCAGCTCAGGTTTGCTATTCACTAACATATGTTCCAGTACAATGTCTGTTTATTAACAGACTTAAAAAAATAATCTCTTTTGCACACACAAGTGATATGGTTAATATTACAACACAATCTTTCTTTCAGTCACAACCCAAGGATGTTGATTTTCTTGAAACAATGCTTTATATCAGCAGTGGCAATAGTACTTCAAATTATATAGTGGTTTGTTCTAATAATGGAGGTTTGATCACAAACTGTTTTCTGTTGGTGTGTTTCTTTGTTATTTTGTTGGTTCAGCTGTTTTAGACATCTAAGCTATAATGAAATGATACACGGCCTACAAATGCCTATCTCTCTCTATTATATAAGGTGAGTCTAGATAACTAGCAGAATTACGGATACCTATGCTACTGAGCTCTGCATTTGGATGAAACCAGCCCTACATGGTCATAATAGTTTCTTAGTGTTGCAGCAAACTGGAAATAACGACCCAGTTCCTTCTTCCACTCCAATATTTTTAAATTTTACTTTTTTTGGGGTAGGTAGGAGGAGAGTTTCCTTGTTCACTTATTTAACTCTTATGAAATAAGAAAGTGAAAAATATATTTTCTGGATTCTAAAAATGTTCTTTCCATCATCTTTGAAATAGATACACAGCTTAACAGTATAGTGTTGAAATCTGAAATTTTGCAATCTTTTATGTATTGCAGAGAAAAATAAGTTCAGCTTGGCTGAGTAATGAGTCTCTGAAAAGCATGTGCTGCAATACCCATATTTTGTGCAGGATTTTATTTTGCTGTGTTTGTAAAAGGTGCAACTCAGCAATGTTGCATAACGAACATTTTTGGGGCTATCATGCCTGCATAGAAGAAAATTTATGGGAGGTGCAGGTAAACTCTCTCATGCTTTATGTACATACCACTGGCAATAAATGCTATCCTTTTTGAAAATAAATCTTCAAGTCTTATATAGCAAAATAAAATCTCCAACTGTCTCATTACACAGAAGAAAAGCAGTGACAAATTTCATATGTGCCATTTTAATTCACAATTTACTCAACTAAGTCATTGCATAAACCACCTAGTTAAAACTTAAAACAATGTTCAATGCCTTACAGTACAACATAGAGGGCAACTTACCTTATGTACAGACTGGACAGTTTCCCAGAGCTGCAGAATTGGAGAGGCAACATTTTTAGACCCAATTTGTGACTGCACGGATTAAATTGCTAATAAGACATTAATTGTTATAATGTATAAATACCTTGTCTCATATTTTTTCTGCAATTTTTTAAGTCTGTATTTCATAATAGCTGAATATGTGGCATTCTAAAATTCTATAAAAATACCTGGTATTAAAGTGATTTCTTGCAAATGTTGGAGTAGAGGCAGCAGGATATATTTTACTCAAGACAATGAAATAGCTAGGGCTGTCTCTGATGATACAGATACCAAATACGTATCACAACTGACCAGAAAAACAGTAACTGTTTGACAGAGAAACTGGCAAGACTTTTTTGACTAAGCTCAAGAACTCCATAGTAGATCTGTTAGCAGGAAAAAAGGCAATATTAATTTAATGCTGTTCTCTGTGAATTATTTAAATAGCACTCTCATTCAGGCCTGAAAATTCGTCGGCTTAGATAACTGCAGATACACAAGAGCTTGAGTAATAAGATACGCCATAGGGTGTGACAGTGCACAAGTTTGAGTGTGTTTGGTATGAAGAAAATGCAAATCTGAAAGGTATGTTGCATGCCGCGTTGCCCAACATTGCGTGAACATGCAGCCTTTTGGGCTGGTTCTTGCCCAATTCTCTGCTAAGCACTCTTTTGCAGTGGTGGGCATCAAGGGATAGTATGGAGCGAATGGAGAAGAACATAAGAAGCCATGAATGGACAACAGCAGGACCAGAGTACCTGGGCAATGAGAAACACAGATTTTCTCACCTGTCTCCAAAATGGCAATAACTCTCCCCTCTTGTACGGAACCCTTCAAAATGAGCCAGACACATTGGTGGTTTAAAACCTGCAGCACACAGAGGGCTGCATGTGCCTGTGCATAAGCCGCACACACACAGGCTGAAGAGAAATGTCAGTAGTTTCCTTCTCACCACCTGTACTTTAGTGCTCATTGCAATGCCACTGTGGCAAAAACACATGCTCCACCGTCAGCCCCTTAGTCTGTTAGCCCTCCCCAACAGCGGCTGCTGCTTCAGCCTGCTCCATGGGAACACTTGCTGTCCTCCCTCCACTCTTCCTCCCTAATCAAATCTCAAAGGCTGGCGGTCTCACCCCACCTTGCTCTAACAGCTCTAGTAACTCAAAAACTTACCAGCATACAAAGTCCAAGGTAAGGAAAAGCTACTCCATAACTGACTTAACACTTGTTCACCACAAGAATGATACTTCATGTTTCCCCTGGTGCCTTGATTTCCCTTCAGTTGTCCTCACTATCTTGTATTTAAATGTATCTATATCAATATATAGATAATCCTACACAAAACAAAACAATGCAATACCTTCAAAATAATTTTTAAGGCTACTCTATCAGGACAGACTTAAGCCACAATTATATGAATATCACTTAATGCCTTAAATAATGCCTTACGTATTAAAAACACTGCAGTAGCCCATGAAAATAAAATATGTTCAAACCACAAATATATGTTTGCAATGTTTCTTTTTCACTCAGATCACTTTAGATTCTTTCACCAAATCACTTCCTTTGTCTTTCACAAATTATTTGTGGGCAAGTGTATTTTTAAGAGTAGAAAAATATGTTTTTCTAGTAAGATCAGATAATGTATGTGGGCCTAATTCAGTGGAACTGACTGTGCACGTGAGACTTACTGAGTATTAGAAAAGAATTGGTGCTCTTCAGCTGTAAGGACATTGAAAAATATAAGCAAAAAGGAAAGTAAGCTTGAATGAAGTGGTACTACTGCCCTTACTGGAATCTTAATTTTTAATGGTATCCTTCTTGTGAAAGCCTGTAACTCTAACTTAGTAAATCTTTGTAGTTGCGTAATTGTTACATTAAGCAAAAAATACTTGTTTCCAGCTTGTAAGAAAATGCGAGATGGTCTCCAGCTTGAAAGTGTATGATTTACGTACAGATATATAAATTGCTAAGTATGTACTATATTTGTTGGAGGTACACTCAGCTTTTCAGCCAAATTTGGGCTATGATTAAGGGAGGTATTTAAAACAAGTAAGCAATAAATGTTAGTGTACCTTATAGTGGGAACATGACAGTTGTACTTGGGTGTACATTACTTTAACAGATAAGCATAGTGATAAAAATATTCAGCAATTGATGAAGCAACGACAAGAAGGAGATATAACCATAGTGATTAAAGGGTGTAGTACAATGTCTTTCTACTTTGCCTAGCGGGGCAGCTGTGCTGGCAGAAGCTTTCACCCTGGAGGGATCATCTCTTGGCTGTAGTTTCTACCAGGGCAAAGCAGGTTTATTTTTATGGGCAGAAATGCACACAAATCCTGCCAACTGAGGCTCCTCAAGAGACAGATAAATTTTATGCAACTCCCAGCTGGCCTGAATACTGCAACAGCAGTACCTTTCCCTTACAGATCACTTTTCTTTTTTACTCTCTGGACTAATCAGCTTCTTTCAAGCCACCCTGAGTACATCTATTTGAGATAAATATAACACTTTTAGCTACCACAGGTAAAAGACTCAGATCAATGTACAGGTTCACTGTAGCTCTACAGCAGCTACTTTGTGCATGTCTGGGATTTTTTAAAGTGGTAACCCTACCAGTAACACAAATCGCCTCTCAAAAGTCAGCCCATGGTCCACAACAGAACTGCTCAATCTACTCTAATACTTATGCTGTTGCATTTTAGGATTGAAATTATAGCCAGTGCTCTGACAGCATTGTGCATTCCCTCCACTTTGATGCACAGAGGTTTTTTTAGGTAGCTCATGCTACTCTGGCTTTCCTCAAAAGCAGGGAAGAAAATGAGTTGGTGCGTTGCTGGGCTTCCTGAGAATTAAAGCCCAGCAGCCTGACAGTTTATATCATGTACATTTCCTTCTTCACTACCTTCAAGACCTTGCGTCTTCTCACTGCTGTCACCAGCCTTCCTACTCCTGCTTGAAGAATCACTGCAACACCCTCCATGACAAGAAATTACCAATTCTCTGAAGGTTAAAAAAAAAAAAAAAAAGGAAAAGAAAAAGATAAATCAAACACCATCTTACATAAGCTCTTCTCTCTTTATGACAAGCGATAGTCTCTTGTGGTTCCCGTCTGCAGAAGAAAGTAGGCAGCCCATTTCTATCCTCAGCAGGGCCCAGATATACAGTTCTACCAAATGAAGAAATAAACAGGGATTCCCTCTGGCAAGGTCAGAGGAGCAGATGCAAATGATCCTGGAGCACGAGTTCAACCAAATACAAAAGGTTCTGTGCTCAGTGAGGTTTGGTTAAATAATTCAGGTCCAATCATTTAGGAACACAAATACAAACCATTCCCTTCTCAATGGGGTAAGAGAAACAAACACACAAAGTTAATGAACCCAGCAGGGATTGACCAAACAGTTCAAACTCCCCTTTGGAGCAGCGAGAATAGCTACGAAGCAAACAACCTTAGCCTCTTGGCACTGGAAAACAGAACCTGCTCTGCTTCCGTTGGATGAGTAAAACTTTTTTTGATTACAGGAGTCCTTCATTCTTTAGGGGGCTAGATTTACTATTAAATGCTGACTAGAGTCATCCATTCAGTTCTCACAGTTAATGTGCTAAGTCAAAGCAATGGCAGTGAAATGTCTTCTCCAAGCATTCGATCCCTTTGTTTTCTTACTGGGTCCAGAATCTACATCTCCTCACACTCTTGTGCTGCCAACATGCAAGTTCCCTTCATTCAGACCCATGCTTTCTTTCACACTGTTCTCCTGACATGAAACACTCTTCCTTTTTTTCTCCATGAGTATCCACTAATCTCTCTAAGCACCTGGTCATAAAACTGTTCCAAAGGAGTCAACAGGATCATATAGAAAATACATCCACATGTATCTATGGTTCTCATGGCAGACCAATACAGCCTATAAATACCATACTGCAACACTAGAACTTCCTGAAACATCAAACCAATCTACCCACACTTTTTTTTCCTGTGCTTCCTTCTTTTCCCCGCTTCATCTCCTAGCATTCAGCACGTTGCATATTTATTCTTATTTTTTCTATCACCTTCTGTGTTTGTATGTGTACATACAATTATTTCTATTACAAAAACTACCTCCTCACTTAAGTATATTCGGTTGCCATAATGAGAAACAAGTAGATGCTTCTTTGAGACTACACCAGAATGCAAGATTCTCTGCTTATAAAACAACTGCTGTTCAAAGTAGTTATAAAATAGTCTGTTCAGCATACAGTCATAACTTCTGATTTCATCCTGCACAAGTGTTAGTTAGAAGAAAGGGTTGATTTAAAAGTAGGATTTAAGCTTCAGTTATTAAGAGATAACAACCTACTTACCCAGGATCCAGTAACACTGAAATTAAAGATCCTAATTTAGGTGGCTAATTTAGGTTTCACAAGACTATTGTGCTGCATACAAAAATTGTTGCATTTATACACCTGGGATAAAACTGATAAATGCGGGGGGGGAGGGGGAGGGCAGAAAGAAAAAATTGTAAGTACCATATTGATCTTAAAAACATATTCTGGATCCCCAATAAAACATATCATCCAGTATTCTGTGAGAATACTGTTCTATTACACTAGCAATTTAAGTATAATAATTTAGAAGTAAGCTTGGATATGGCAACTACAATAGCTTTGCTAATTTTTCAGGAAATAGCTACAAAAAAAAAAAAAAAAAAACCATGGCATCGTAGCTAAAATACTCTTGCATTGAGAACAATACGATTTAAGTCATCCTTTTAGGTACATAATATTTCAGCATTGCTAAAGTATATCCAGAAGTGCAAGCTGATTACCTAGTTAAGCAAGAACATCTTGTTTCATTAACATCTTTCTATGCTATCACATTCAGAAGAAGAACTAATTTTAATTGTGGAAAGGACAGGTTTTTGTATCCTATTACATTATGAACACAATATGACTATATTTTCCAAGTTGCATAAAACAATCAGCTTTAGTATTAAGCATAACAGTAGAAGCCATTATTATTTTTTTAATCACGGAAATAATCCTGAGCTGGAAACCATCAACTGGATCAACACTCCCGCATGCATGTGGGTGCTAGAGGACACAGCCATGTACACATGATGTATTCGCATTTCATATGTTAGAGCTCCTTTATCATGGCACACACGAGAGGGAGTCACCAACACAGATGCAGGTCAACTTAACAAACATGCCCAGTGGGATGCATTAGTTGGCTGCAGGCTGGCATGGGGCTTCGCATGGGGCTTCCTGGTGCTGTACAAGCCGTAAATCAGGAAAAAAAATCCCATTTTTTGCCCACCCACTGCAAAAGCACCTGAACAAATCCATATTGCAGAGTTTGTGTTGGCTCCCCCTGAGGTCACAGGCCACCATTACAAGTAAATCTGAATGATGGTTCTAGCCTTTATTTAATTTTACAGTGTTGTCAAGATATTCTCAACCACCAGGCTAAACAATGCCTGTAAAACTCAACATTCATCTTTTATTTTCAAGGTTGCAATATTAATGTTTGTGAACTGTATTGCTCAATTGTTTGTTAATTTTTTCTCATATTTCATATTCGTTTCTTTATTAACATCTTGTTTGATGGGTATACTGGTATACCCAACAGCACTGCAAAGGGTGCACCCCCATTTGGTGATCAGACAACATGACTCTTTGTCAACAGCAAAAACCTTGCTATGGCCTAGAATTAGCACACAGAAACAATGAAAGCAAAGGCCAACATTCTCTCCAGTCCTTTCTTAAAAATAAAAAATTAAAATTAAAAATCTGAAGACAACTAAAAACCACTCTGACTGAAAACATAATATATATCATTCCACTTCTGCTAGCTTAAAGGTATTTGCCTCTGTGAAATTCCTCAAAATGATAGTATTTTTTATAATACCTTTTTCCCTTCTACTCTGTTTTCATCTTCTACATTTGTCATTTTTCTGAGGCTACCCTTTTCTTTACCCTTATTTTAACACCTGAAAGGCAGAATTAAAAAACAAAAGACTAAAGAATGTAAATGTTCATAACTCTAAAGATAAAAATAGCATTAAAAAAACATAAATACTGGTTACTAGGGAGGAGCATCATCTATGCTATGTAAAAGCTGTCCTACGAATGAGCATGTCTCTGACAGTTTCCAGTTTCAGTGTGGAAAACCCAGTATGCTGGTAGGATGAGCAGATCAGAACAGTAACTTAGTCTTTTACCTTGAGTTTTTTTATCCTAATAAATGGTAAGAAGGAAAATGCTCTCACAGAAAGAAGGAGGAGAAGGACAGAGAAGATGGACACATGAAAGTATTTGTTTGAAAACAGAGAAATCATTTTGATAATCATTATGAGAAATAATTTCCTTTTAAACTAATCAGGCAAGTCAAAGCAAGTGATCCAAAAGACTAACTAAGTCTTGAAAAGCAGCAGAAAGAGTCTCTTCAGCCATTACTGGGTGTAAACTACAAGTAACCCCTTTTAACCCAGTGGGACTGCACAAGAGGGAGCTCAAGTTTGGACGTGGAATCACAGAAACAGAGCAAATACCAATCCAGAAACACTGCCATATTCTTTGATTGAGAGAAAACCCTACAGTGCTTTTAGGTATCAGTTTTAAATGCCGTTCCTGGATTTCTCTACCTCATGTGAGTTTGGTCCTTACATTCATTAGCTTTGCTTATAAACCTATTTCAGCGTTCTTTTACAGCTAAAACCGAAACAGGCCATGCATGGCTCTCATTATACTCTAGTGTTGTTGTGTATGAACGAGGAAATAAGGTAAATTGAAATAAAGCATGTTCATATCCAGCATAACTACATCAAAACATCTCTTTTTTGGATAACTACATCAGAAAAACAGGAGAACAAAAACTACCTTATGCCTCTAGCCAACATAATTATATCTGCACAAGAACAAGAAAACAGGATCTCCTTTTTTCTTATTCTTCACAAATACAATGCATACTTCATGCTTTGTAAATACAGGCTATTACGGCATATTCTTTTCTACCTATTTTCCTTAACTATACAACCCAGAGGTCTCAAAATACACAAGCCTTTTCACTCCTTGCTAAAATCTCTGTTGTGGCTTCTAATCACGGGCTATTGAGTGCCCTGATTCTCCTTTTGTAGTGCTGGTGAGAAGGGAAAGAGGCTGCCTGATGGAAGACAGGGAGTTAGGATCCCTGTGTGATACAATGAGCAGAGATCTTATAAATTCCTCAGGGCAGAAATATGTACAAATTATTATAAAGATGTATGTCTTAAAAAAGGGTCTGATAATGCGATAATAGGCCCATTGCCACCTTCACCTTCCAGCACCAATTTCCCTCCACAGTCTATTCTGTTCTCTCCACCTACTCCCAGATGTAACCCCCTTGCTCAGCCAGCTTGAGTCTCTGTCCTAGGAACATTTTTTCTGCCTCTGAAAGTTCCAGTTTGAAGTTTATAGTTCACCAATTTCCATTTCTAATATCAGCAGGAGGCATTGTTGAGAACACTGGGTCCAGTACCCGGTTTCAGACCCAAACCTATCCCTGGCATAGCATGCAAAAGCAGTTAATTTCTAGAAAAGATTTGCTCAGTGGAGAGTGTACTCAGCAAAGGCAGAATCGCCAAGGAATTCAACACGTAAAATTCCAGTTGTTAAGAAATCAGACACCTACATTCCCATGGGGAGCTTATTTGCATCATTAAGTTATTCTTTTTTTCTTTCTTTTTTGAACCTGCCCTGAGGGCCATATTAAGAATGCAAACTATAGGAGCTCAATTTAGTAGTCTTAACTCCTATAGTATTTTAATTCAATAGCATGGCAAACTGTTGAGACATCCTACATTTTAAGTTTTCCAATTTCCATCTCTCAATAAGGTCAGCAGAAAAAAGCAGCTATGTCTCTCTGAAGCCAAGTTGTTATAGTTAGTAGTTTAAACATAGACCTGTGTCACTTCAAAAATTCTAACCTTCACCAACAAATATTTATATCATTACCCCAAAGAATTGAAAAAAACACCACAAAGCACTTCATTTCTAATGTTAAAAAACCACTCTAATACAATTGATTTCAAAAGTATATGCTGGAAGTGAGCACATTTCTCTCTCTGCAATACTATAAAACACATTACAGTAGTAACTGATTTTGTTTTAAAAATCAAATATGCATTTTGCATGTATGCTTTTGTCATTTTTGTCAGCACAGAAATGATAAATTCTTTTTGGTTTGCTTCTTCACGTGTTTTTAGTACTGTAAAATACACATTTGTTCTCAGTATTTCTTGAATTCGGAAAACAAGCTCTGAGAAGTACAAGTCTGAAGTTGACACTATGAATTTGATACTAATACAAGAGACAAAATGAGATTTCAGTCTCCTTTCTGCTTGTATCATAGACTGAAAAAAGTGTCTAAGTCATGAGTGGCAAGCAGGAATGCTAAAATCTTAATTAATCTATTTCTATGAAAAAAAATCATTTCTGTCTTTTGGGATGATGTAGTGCTGTTTTGTGACTGATTTTATTAATTTCTTTTGCACAGAACACATGCAAAAGGCAACATACATCATTGCACTATTGTTACTACCACTTTAGTGACAGCAAGTGGCTAAGTGTTTTGATGCCAAATACATTTTGAACACCATTACAATACTTTGTCATATGTGCTATCCCAAAGTGCCAAAATTGGGAGCGCTGCCAACAGTTTGCTATCACTGAATCCATACCATGGAAGGGCACTGCAGAATGGTCACACCTGAAGCTGCAGCAGGAGTCTGCTAGCATGTGTGGGAAGATAAACTATTCCAAAGGACCAGAGCATTACAAATATATAAAGGTAAGAAAAGCCATGAAATACAGGACGTGTTCTGAGCTGTCTTCTGTACAATGTACTTTCTGAATGTTCTCACAGCATCTTGGCCATCACCTACAAGTGACAGAAAAGACTGAGAGGGGATCTTATCAATGTTTATAAATATGTAAAGGGCAGGTGTCAAGAGGGTGGGGTAAGGCTTTTCTCAGTGGTGCCCAGTGACAAGACAAGGGGCAATGGACAGAAGCTGGAACACAGGAAGATCCATCTCAACATGAGGAAAAACTTGTTTACTTTGAGGGTGACAGAGGACTGGAACAGGCTGCCCAGGGACATTGTGGAATTTCCTTCTCTGGAGGTATTCAAAACCCTCCTGAATGCATTCCTGTCCAGCCTGCTCCAGGTGAACCTGCTTTGTCAGGGGGGTTGGACTAGATCTCCAAAGGTCCCTTCCAACTCCTACAGTTCTGTCATTCTGTAATACAGCTGAGTCCTCCATTGGAAAATCTTAAAGAGAGATAAAAGTGAAATAACTACCAAGCTTGCTGTCAAAACAACTGGAAAGTGTTCTTTTGGGGAATACAAGTGTTCATGCTGGAAGAAAGCAAAAACTGTTTAAGCAATCCTGCATGTCTGGGCAGCTCCAGTCCATGGAGTTTTATGCATTAAAATCAGATGCTGTCATCATCTTCCATAGTAATCATACGAAGACGATGTCAAATCCAACTGTTCTAAAATATTCCAACTTCTACAATGATTAGGCTTTCTGCAGTTTGTCAATAGCTGACAATGTACAAATTTCCTACAGTTGAAACTTACTAGCCAATTCTATGCAATTTGCACTATTATTCAGAGCACTGCTTTCTTGTTTGGTGGAACTGAAATACATTCAATACTTCACATTCAATAATTACGACATTAACTTAAAAGGAAATGCATCAACAGCTAAATTTAAAAACGAACAAACAAACAGGCTTAAGTTCGTTCTCTAGTGTTTCCTGATTTTGTGAATTAACATTAATTCCATTTCTTAAAATCTTAAGTCTTGCAGCCCCAAAGAAAAAGAATATATTATGCTAAGGCCCCATTTTTTCCCATTCATTTTCCTCCTTCATTTCTGGGAACATTTTAATTGCCCTGGTTATGTTTATATTCTTTTGGAAATGCTTATTCGATTTTTATCAGCAAATGCTCTTAATGCATACCTCTGATTACATACTACTGCAAGTGTCATGACACAGAAAAGCACCATGTCCCAAAATTAAATAAAATATTAGCATGTAACTGGGGGCTTGACCTTGAAGATAAAAAATAACGGAACTACTTAAAGACACTGCATAAACTAAAATTAAAAATATAATCAACAAAATAATGAGCTGATGATGATTAATCACACACACACCCCCAGACACAAATATTATGAATTAAAAATCTTGAGACTGCAAGGAAAAAAGAATAAACTGAGATTCTTTCTAGTCTGTCAGCCACCATAACCTGGTTAGCTAGACATTTGCCCTTCAATAAAAGCTTAATATTACTTTGATTGCTTGACTGTAAGACCAAGAGCTGTAAGAAATATGGGAAATATGTGACAGATTGTAAAGCCAAATAGAGTTCCCCGGTCAGTTGGTCCAACATCCTCTATTTGTCAAGTCATGGAATATTATCTCCTTACTCCTATATCCAAATTGTTTGAATACTGCAAACTTTTCTTAAAATATTCCAAGATTAACCAAAAATTATGACAGTTGGCACAACAACTCACAAATACATGCAAGACAAGGTATGCAGGTTTGGACTGAGATGCGTATGTGGGGCACAGCCTATTTCTCACTTTCATTTGACGCGTAGAACACTTGGTCAATGAGGTCCTGTTTTCCTGTTTTCCTATCTAACCTGCTCCTTGGTGCTGTGCAAATGTTAGGCCTTATATATTACATGAACAGGCACAGAAACTGGTAACGTTCTCTATCAATGATTAACGGCTATGACCTAACCCTTTTTTAATAAAAATCAAAAGACAATTACATTTTCATAATCGTATTGACCTTGAAACATAAAATTCATTTCACAGCATAGATTATTAGTACAAACCAAAAACATTCTTCTTTTCTTGATCCTCACATAAGACAACGGACAGCTTTAACTCTGGTGTAAGGGATACAATTAATTAATAATTCTATTCAGACACCATCTTTGATAAAGCAAACCTCAAGAAAAATACAACTCTTCAAAAGCATCCTATGAAGTAGTAATAGGGAAAAAAAATCAGGTGAGCTGTAATCTCTGTTCTGAACTGGAAGAGATCTAATGATAACCAGAGTTACTGGAAGCAAAACCACCTGCTCATTATAAAAACTGGACAAGATAATTTACTTGAGAAACAAAGGATACCAAAGAGGACTTTTTTTTCTAAAATGAAGAGAAAGAAAAACAAATGGGTGCCAGAAAAATATATATACATGTATATCTATATATATAAAGAAATAGACAAGAAGTATGACATAGTGAACCAAATCCAAGAAAGAAGAATAATGAAAGAAAAATATTTTAAAAAACATCAGCTTGTGATTCAAGAAGTGCTCTTTTCTCTCCCTTAACTTGCCTGTCTCTAAATAGCAGCATCTCCTTTAAGGCTGCCCAAAGGATATCCTGCCTTCATAAAACTCAAATTCTACAATGAGGATTTTGCCATAGCAAGAGCTGAGTGAGCTTAATTCCAGTATATACTCCAGAGAAGTTACAGATGGAATTAGGTAAAAGAGCAGGAAGAAGACTTTTTTATGTACTATTAACAATGCATTCATTTACACTGAAAATTGCTGAAATTGCAGAATTCTACCTCTCTTCACTGCAACTGCAGAGCCACAGTGTTTAACTACACCCTGGTTCTTTGATTTTTTTTTGTTTCCCTTTGTAATATTTCAAAGTCTCCCCCTTTACATGTAATACACCTGTTCAGATCAGTTGTATGACTAAGTAATCCAAAGAGTTTTCCTATCTGTGAAACGTGTGAATTTAGTTTTCTGCCATCCATGAAGACCTTCCATGAAGACTGCAGTTGATATTTAGGCTATTCCACATCTCCATAATATAAATAAAATAAGGCTGACTTTATTAACCAAAATCACTTACTGCTGCCATAAAAGAAAATCCATACCCTCCAGCCAGTGTTTGCCTATTCAAAATGATTAGCTGCTTTGCTCTGGAGCCACTTACATTGTAAATGCGATGTTGCAAACTAAGCTAGCTGGGCTCTTACATGGAGTTCCAGTTCTATAATAAATTGCACAAATAATAGAAACACCTGGAGTATAATTTCTTCTCTGAATTTATTCTACCATGTGGAAGGAGTAGATAGTCAGCACTCATTCTCAAGTATGATATTCAGAGTTAGCAGTCAATAATGGAAGGAGAGAGGAGAGAGCTGTCTTTAAGAAGGGAATCACTTATACATTATTCCCAGATTTAATACTTGTACATAAAAGCATTTACCACTTTTATTGAACTATTTGTCAGTTTTCTGCTTCCTTTAAATATCAGTCTACATTCCTCTGTCTAGAAGACTAACTTTCGTATCATGATTCATCTAGACAGAGCTGAGGCAATATTTTGTTGGCTCGATTGGTGTGCTGTTAAGTTTATGGCCCCATTCCTGCAATGGGAGGAAGCTGCAAGCACCTATTTCATTACTATTTGATAAGTAACTTGAGAGCCACAGATGGATGTCACTATGGAAACACGAGTGATTATTACAGAGACCAATGAAACAAGAACGGACGCCTCCATGAGGCAGCAGCTTCCTTCAGTTTCTTTCTTTTTCGCAAAACAGCTTTCAATAATGACTTTGGTAAGACTTCTTTACTGGTAGCTCAGACTGGCATCAGGAAAACCAGCTATCTCTAAATGTTATTCCTTTGTTTTGTTTTCCTATCCACCTGACTGGAAAAGCAATGAAGAACCCAAGTCAGTTCTGCATGCCTGCAGGACTGAGAGACAATGTGCCCTCCCAGGAGTACCAGGGGACACTCTGGTCTCTGAAATGTGAACAGGGCAACTTCTCAGTCTCTTCTAAGATTGCTGCAGTGTCTTGTAGGGGCCACTTCAACAACCATGAACCCAGGACACAGACATCTCTGTGGGCACAGAAAACTCTTTTTCTCTTGGGATGATTGCCCCTCACCAGTGAGACTCCAGACTATTCCCTTCAAGGACCTTGAGCCCACTGTGCGCTAGCAGAGATCAAGTAAAGAGAATGATGGAGAAGGAGTCTTTTTCCTGCTCTGGTACCAGTTACACCAGGAGCTCTGTACACAACCACTAACTGAAGCCAGCACTGTTTGGAGACAATAATGACAGCATTGTCAGGCCCAGAGCAGCCCAGAGCAGGGGAACTAGTACTATAACTGGCATGGTGCAGCAGCGGGTCCATCCAGACCCACCTTCCCCAAGGTCAACCCGACCCCGGAGCCATGACATCAGCGCTTCTTGCAGGCCCGTTTCTGATGACGGCAAGGGCGGCAGCACGCTCCCCGCCCACATTTCCCAGCGGAGCTGCCCCCGGGGCGGGGGCGCCCTGGACCGCGGCTCCGCTCGGAGCGGGCGGTACCGCATCCCCCAGGGGATGCGACGGGAGGCGGCCCCGGCTCGCCGCCCTGCCGGGATGTGTCAAGGGGCGGGATCGCGCCGCGCCCCCGGCCTCAACCCCCCCGAAGCTGCGGCCTCGGCCCGGCCCCGCCGCCCGCCTCCCTGCCCCGCTGTCTGTCAGAGCCGGGCGCCCACATGGCAGCGGGGAGCCGTTCGCTGCAGGGCCGGCGAGGCGTGCGGCGTCTCCCTGCAGCGGCTGCTTTGGTACCGGGGGGGGACAGCGCCCGCGGGGCAGCCATCCGTCCGTCCGTCCGTCAGTCCATCCATCCATCCATCCCTGCATGGGCGGCGGGTCGTGTATGCGTGTGTGTATGTGTGTGACTGACAATGCGGCGCGCACAGCGCGGGGGCAGCCGCCCTCACGCAGCCAGCCGGGGGCCACGCCGGCGCGCCCCGGCGGCGGCAGCCCCTTCTCCGTCCCCCGGAGCCCTCCCCGGCGGGGGCGACCTCAGCGGCCTCGCTGCTCCTCCTCCTCCTCCCTCCTGGCGGGTAGGTTACGTTACCTGGTCTCTAGCTCGGGCTGGATCTAATCCCGCGGCCGCCGCCGGCTCCTCTCCCTGCCGCGGGGGTGAGTGGGCTAATTAATTTATTTATTTCCCATGAGGTGTCCTCGGCAGCAGAGCAGCGGCGGGAGAGCCCGGGCCGGGCGGCAGGGAGGGAGGCCCGGGTGCTGCTGTGGGGCCGACGGGGCGCCGCTGTCCCGGGGGTGCTGCCGGGGAGCGGCCGAGGCGCTTCAGCACCGGCGCGGGGGGGCGGGGGCTGCGGAGGAGACGCCTCCCGGGCTGCCCAACCCGGCTCGGAGGGGCCGGCGGGGGCGCGGCGCCCGGCCCGGGGAGACGGAGACAGCGCGGGAGGTGGGACGCGCCGGGCCGCGCTGCGCCGGGGGCAAGGACGGGCGGGCAGGACCGGGCCCCCGGGGTGAGGCGTGAGCCCTCCCCCGCCTACCTGCCCGCCCGGGGCCGCCGCCGCGGGTCCCGGAGCTGCCGAGCGCGGAGTGTCCCCCCCACCTCGCTCGGAGGCGCGGCCGGGGGAGTGTGCGGCTCGCCGGGGCGGAGAAGGGCGCGGAGAGCACCACCAGCCGCCTGTCGCGGTCTTCACCTCGCCGCCGGCAGCGCAAGACGTGTCCACCCCCCCAACTCCCCGGCCCCACCCCGTTCTCCTCCTCTTCAGAGCTGAGGATGCCAAATATTTCACATTATAAGGCTGTTTGCACTCGCTATTCCACGAAAATAGGTTACCAAAAGGCGCATCAGTTCGCTCGTGTAAGGGAAAAAAACAAACAAACAAACCTGATCTTTTTGTGCTAAACGTGGGAACTTTGTCTTCTGAAGCAGGAACTGAAATTTGGCCAGTCAGCAATGAGTTCAGCAATGACTTCTTGATTAAAATCTTGGTCACTTCTTCCTTTGCCCCCCTTTTCTCTCCCTTAAAAAAAAAAAAAAAAAGAAAAGAAAAAAAAAGAAAAAAAAAGTTACAAGAGCGGTTTTGTATATATCATGAACATAATTATGGAAGTGGCCACCAAATTCTCCAACAATTCTGTCCTGAAGGCTAAAATCATGTAGGGAATAGATAAAACATAATCATATAACTGCATAATTAAAGCCTTTACCATAACACCTATTCTTATGGCTAAGGATTGCACATTACATGCAACGTTTACAGTGGTGTGAGGAGGCTGCAGTAATTGCAGTTGTTGACATTATGTTGCAAAGTGTGTACAAAAGTAAATGTGGTTATCATGTGGTGATTTTTTTTTTTTAACTTTATTGCATGTTCTTTGTTTAGTAAGAGCTTTATGAATACAGACAAGTTAGGAACTGAGACTGCCTGTATAGGGAGAGGAAGAGAGAGAACTTGGGTTGTAGTTGGGGATATTCCAGTTTGCTCAGCTGCTAGTGAAGGAGGGAAGGACTTTATGGGGTTGCCTGTTTACTTTCCATTAATACCATTTGAATCCCTTAACTAGCATCAGCCACAGTGAACGAAAGTTTGTAAAATGATCTGGAAAGGAGCATGGCAGCCCCAAAAAGGCTGCAGCATGAGTGGCAATACTTGTTACACATCAAAGAATCCGTCCACAGTGGACTGCCATCTTGAAGCACAAATTCCATTGCTTATGAATCTGTTTGCTTTTGTACGAGAAGGGTTAGGAATTATTCAGTGTTTTAAAGTGTAATCATTAAACCAGAAGACACAGACCCAGAAATCTCAGTAATGTACCATTTTCAGTAATGTAACATTTTATCATTCAGTCTTTCTCTAAGATACTATTGTTATAAGTTGTTTTCTACTTCAAACCTGGATGCAGTCGTGAGTAATGTGCTCTGGGCAATCCTGCTTTAGCAGGGCAGTTGGACTAGATGATCTCTAGAGGTCCCTTCCAACTCCGACAATTTCGTGATTCCATGAAGTTCTTCAGATTGAGGAGAGAATATTTTGTCACATGTTTGTAAAGCAGCCTGGTCGCTACAGTCTCTGGGCAGATCCTGGCACTGTAGTCGTAAGGAGCAGTAAATAACTCACTGGTAAATAAAAGCAAACACTTTTATTCCTGAAACAGACTGAACAGTTTGGAGTCATTTTTGTGACATCACATAAACTCAGTAATACTTGAATTACGTACCTGAGTCCAGGGACAGTTTCAGAAGCAAACATCCACGGTGACTGCCAGGGCAGCTTGTGGAAGTCACAGTTGCATTAGTTTATGTAGCAGTATCAGTCATCTCTTGTGCAAGTGTGTGAAGGGAGCCTTTGGCCAGTACCCCCCCAGTCACAGTGTCTGTCCTGGCAGCAGGTTGCATTGCAGGCTTTGGAAGACCAACAAGCATTTAAAAGTGTCCCACTGAGCCAAGTAGAGGGAAGAGCAAAGCAAGGGCACACAAGCAAGGGAGGCCTGGGTACAGATGCCCATAGCCAAACTCTCTGTCACTTCCAGGCAGGCTCACAATTACAGGATTAAAAATGTGTAAATTGGGATGAAATCTGATGTAAGATCTTTCATAGAGAAGCTGCTAGTGCTGCAATCGGTAGTATACTTGGCAGTAGAGCAGTATTAGGCTCTCTTCCATGTTCAAACATTTCGTACACCCTGAAGAAAATAATAGGCCATATAGGACCTCAGACAGTTCCTGTAAAATGCAGAGCATGGCTACATTGTCTTTTACAGTGAAATATTAAAGTTCACATCCTGTTTTATAGAATGTTAGCAAAATTATTTTCAAAGGGAGCTGAAAAATAAATACCTGAAGATTTAAATGGTATCTGGTCTTAATTGTGTGGTTTTATTTCCTCCACTGATGTGCCTTAACTAGAATAAATATATAGGTATATAGATATAAATATATACATTTTTCTATAGATGTATACAATATATATTACAGCCAATGAATTTTACAGTGATATATGTGATAAGGTATATCATATACACAGTATTTTCTGTACTATGTAGTACATGCTGCACAGTATGTATAGTACAGTGCTACGTACAGTACAAATGGATGTATTCTATGTTTATATATAATAAATTTGTGTTTATAGTGCTATTACATATATTAAGGTATCTGTATAAAAATAGTAGATGATATTAGCATACGTTAACCTTACATAGACATATACATTTTCTGTAAATACAAATATGCTTCATGCAGTTTCTTTCTATACCTCTTCTCAGAACACACTTTTGAGGAAAAGTGTATGCATCTTAATTGACTTACTGTTGCTATGTGCTTCACCACACTTTGCATTTTCTAGTCCAAAGCAGAGACTGAGCAGAACCTAACTGCAGTTAAAACAGTGTGTGATTCTGGCCTCCAGTCTGCACAGGTTTAGATACAGCTTACTGTCTGCATCCTCTTTAAATTCACAGAAACTACCATGAGCCCTCAGACTAAAAGTTGATGTATAATTTTATTTTTTATGTGGAACTCGACTGCAGTGGCATCAGGTTTTTAAAGTGAATGTGCTCATCTGTGACTGATGCAGAATTAAGGCTCTAAGGTTGTGAAATGATTCAGTTTGCTGTTGCGGACTGGAAAAACAAAACCAAACTGTCATCTTTCTACATCCTTCCAGTCTTGGAGCACCTTCAATGTAGGAAGCCCATTATTCAAAGTAAAAATGTTCATATCCACCCTCTAAGGGTAAGAATTAAAAATGTATTAGTGATAGTAATTAATAATTTGCATGTAAATTTCAAGAAGCTAGCAAAGATTCAGAGCTGCATGTGCACTTGTGTATGTGTCTGTGTATGGGAGGGTGGCATTCTGTATTTTTCAGTGATCTAATTGTAGAGAAGAAATTAAACAAACTTACCTATCTAGCGTGTGTGTGAAAAGAAGTCACACATCTGGTTATTCACTCTGTGTCCATTCTATGGTAAGATAGACTTCTGGGAGGTTGCATGTTATACAATTTCCTGTTTCAGTTGATAACAGCTTGAGGTCTTTTTAGTGATATTAACAGAAAAAAGTTTCAAGTATTATTTTTCACAAAAGAAAAACAAAATACTGCAAATGTTGAGTACCTAATGGTATTTTCTGTGAGTTTATCTACTAATCATTTGGGTAAGTTTCCTAATGGAATAGTCCCTTTTTCCCACATGCCACTTGTCATGCAGTTCCATTTGAACCCAAAATTTTACAGGTCCTCTCCTAAGCTTAGATTCCTCTGCTACATCACAGGTTATAGCTTCTAGTCACAGAGGGTGCATGTTTATGATTGTCTGCCACTCTGGCCTACCTAAGTATACATTCTAGTTATGTTGTTTGGTTTTTGTTTTTTTTTTCTGGACTGATTTCTGTTCCATAAATATGCCACTCAAACTTCTCTCATGTCCAGGCTGGTGTGGTGTGCATGCTCCTCATATCCAGCAAACTCACAAGGCATTATCATTAGTATTATATTGGTAAATCACCTAGACCACCTTCTGTAAGCTGTGTATCAACATCTAATCATTGTCAGCCTGTCTCACTCTACCCTCATTCATATACACAGATAGCACTGTTGCTAGCATAAAACTTTAATCCTAGTTCTATTAAGAGATATGTATACTTCAATTTTTTTTTTTGTAAAATTCATATAAATATGGTTAGGCTGTAGAATTATAATGATAAAACATAGCCAAAGCACATCTTTCTATTGAGGTCAGTTTTCTCTATAAGCATCAACCATGTCTATTCCAGGCCCAATAAAATTCTTTTCTTTTACAGATCCTGGGGACACAGAATACAACACATCATTGTAACTACAGCAATACACTCAACTGCAAAAGATCTCTATCAGGCATCACAGAGAATTTGAGGCAGCTGGCAATTATCAGCTGAAGCAGGTAGTCAGTAGAAGTGTAGAAGACATAGATAATAGAAAAGCAATCTGGAAACCTGGGAGAGATAATAAACCTCTCTTTTAGAGGGGAGGTAGCAACTCAGGTAGGTCACTGATGAACTCAACTCCTAGATCAGTGCTGCATCTAATACTGCTGAAAATACAGTAGCAGTTCATGCCTGGCATCTCTGAAGTAGTATTCAAGATGTTGTTGGAAATGCAGTTTGACAAATTCACTTGGAAATCACTACTGCAGTAAAGTGAAGAAGGATCATACTGCTGAAAGACAGCTGATCAAAATCCCAGGGACATCATGACCATTACAGTTGCCAGAATAGAAAACAAGTTACACCCCCTTCTTATCCCGCTCTGTCTATACTACTGGTGCAACCGTTATGTAATATTCCTGCCCTACTGCCCATGATCATCTGTGGGGCAAGTGATTTCTTTTTGGTGTAATTTCTACTAGTCTTAAATGATCCATTCAGTTTTCCCTACCATGAGCACAAAGAGGAGCGGTCTATGAGTAAAAGAATGTGTTGTTCTTTGTAGCTGGCTATTAAAAAGTCCTACAAAACATCTTTCTCTTCAAATCAGTCTTATAATTCTCAAATTCCTGTCTATGGAAAGTGTGAAATCTTTCATGAACATGCAAGGAAACATCTGATAACTCTTCTTGCTGGGTTCTGAGATGTTGTATGACTGTATTGGTGGTAGGGAGATAGCATCACAAGATATTTTTGTGAGAGTGGGCACAGTAAAGAAGTCTGTCAGTGGCATCTTTCCACCGAGTGCTAGAGTTGCTTCACTGTCATCTGTCTTTATTTTGCTAACCCACTCAGGTGGACCATGCAAAGTAGCTGATGTCAGTGAAATGTGAATTCTTGTGGAGCTGAACAACAAAAGACCAAAACAAGTACTTCTACCGCTCAATTTGTTTTGAAAGTTACTTTAAAAGAAATCTGTCTGTGCCACAGGAAATATAAATGATTCTGTGCTCTGAAAGAGCATAAACCAAGACACACGCATCAAATATTTTTAGAGTATTAGCTACTTTTATTAAAGAAAGTCCTAACCAGGAAAGCAACATATTATATTCACAAAACCCATTAACAAACTTTATATGTGTCCATGTTGCTGGTTGCATAACTAATTGTGCCCTTTGAACAGTCCTCTCTGTAATTCTTAAACAGCAACTGATGTACACTTTTTTATTTTTTATGTATTGTTTTAATACTCGTTTTACAATGCCACTGGACACAAATTAATTGTATGTCTCTGTAAATTCTGCCTCTAAGTAGTGATTACTGAGGGTGGTTTTCCTTTCATATATCCTTCTACAACTGCTAAAATAAGTAAAGGCCAAAATTTCAAATCTTACGTACATTAGAAGTTTAAAATGACCTGCTATTTTGAGGCCCTATTCATCTTTCCATTGTGCCAGTATAATCCCACTAATAGACTCTGGGCCAGTTAAGATCCCCTCTTTTTTTTCATCATTTCCTCAGTTCAGATGTTATACAACTGCAAATTACTACCATTGTGCTATAAGATATGCCTAACTTCATTAGATTGCATAACTTTTTTACTTATGTGTGTGGTTCTACAATGAAATACAAGGAAGCAGAATACAACTTTCCTTTTGGGGAAGGCCTCAGACTGCTAATCCAAACCCTGTTTTCCCTAACAGATTCATGGCATGCCAGCTATATGTTTGCAGGTGTTCGCATATGTGTTCTTACTTCTTTTTGGTGACTCTTATTCTGCAGCAATTAGGCCTGCTGGAGCTTCTGATGGTGTCCTGGGATCACACTACTCTGTTTTGGTTATTCCACATAATTAGTCATAAAAGTTTCTTTCTTCATATTTCCATTTTATTGTCAGTCATTGCCTTGTTGCCAGTAATGTCTTTGGACACACAAGTATGATGTCTTGTATTGAAATATCCACTAGTTATCAAACGGCTTGAGTTCTGCAGCAGTTTATTACAGTCTAGGGTGAGACTTCAGTGGAGATTAAGATGCCTTGGGCATCTATATGGAAGTGCTCAAGTGTAAGCAAGCTATATGTGTAAACTATTGTTGCAGACAACAGAGCCAACGCAATCCGTGGAGCTTACTCAGTGCATCCTCAGCTGACAAACTGCTTTGCATATGTTTCAGTGAGCTGGGTTGTTCTCTAGGTTCCATCTCAACACAGAGAAAAATATGGCATCTTGTAAATTGTACCATCAGTTTCTGTGTCTTACAGTTCTCTAAAGGACACAACTCCCACAAACTGGAAAAATATCCTACTGTAATCCTTAAGCTTCTAACAAAAATAGTAAAAAGAACTTTCTTGAGTTTCTCCCAAAGATAATTTTGGATTCCATGAAATTGTCCTGTCTTCTCTTGTCATTTGCTGTGACTTGTGCACATCATACACCTGTATACTTGAAACTGGTAACATGTATTTGGCCAAGTAAAAACAATCTTGGGTAACCTTTTTGTGCCTTTGTTCTGAAAATGTTTATAAATATAATGATGTCACTTCTTTAATCTGTCAGGCTTATTCCATACATTTAAGATATTAACAGGATTATTTGAGTTGGTATCCTGTAATAATGGGAGACTGCATTTGTTGATGCAGAAGGTTACTCTGAATTCAGTGTCTGTGTCTTACTTACCTGTCCCATGTGAATAAAGTACTTTTTGTAAACATAGTTTTTCATTTCCTTTGAGTGATTGTATATATCAGGGGAAGGGAAGTCATTGTCCCTTAGCCTGAAGATTTTTATTTTTCACAATATCTGTTTTGTTTTAGAGTACTGGGTTAATCTGAAGACCACCAGCTAATATACCAGAGAGCAGGTTTGAATCCAACCATCAAATAATGATGGAGAGCAATAACAAAGGACAGAATTCATGTTATAGTTGGACTAAGGTTACATAGGGTGGCTACTGACACAGGACAGCTATGGAGACAGAGCCTAGACAGCTGCAGAGCGGTGGCAGCCAGCCAGTGCTCCTCAACAGATGAAGTTGAGGCCAAAAGAAGGAGGACTTAAGTCTCAGCTATTAGTTGCTCCAATATAGAACAAACAAGCTATATAAGAACCTTACATACTGTGACAAGAATTACAACAGCTAGTTGATAACAAAGGCCTTAGAGCTTCTCGTGCAACTTTTCAAATAGAAGTTCTCATAACCAAAGTGTTATAAAAAGATTAACTTTTGAAACTAAAGTTCTAAAAACTGTACGTACTAGGTACATCATAAACAATTTTTGCCATCAAATATGTCATATACTGAGTCATCAAAGAAAGGCCATGGCTTCACAAGTACATTTCAGTTTATGCAAAGATAATCCTAGCTATCCTTTGGCTGGGAATTAGAAATGTGAGGCCAGGTATATTGGTTTTACTATCATCTCAGCTAGCCAACTCTTCATGATAGTACACTGTGTCTCATGTACTTAAATTGTTCTTTGAACAAGCAAAAACTATGAAAGTCCTGTTTCTCTCTGAAAGGAAATTTTTCAGATATAATCTTAAACTACGTGCATCTCCACTGGCTGAAAAGGTTACTTTTCCTGTTTGTAAAGCATATGAATGCTTTGTCAAATAATTGCAGACACTAACACAAAGGCCTGGCAATTGAAAACCAGTAAACAGCTCAAAAAGGAGAAGGAGAAGATATGCAGTACGAAAAGATCTCTGCAGAGAACTTGTAGCTGTCTGTGACCCTCCCCATTATTCTGGGTAGGACATGCTCAGGTAGCTTGGATTAGCCATGGGTAGAGACGATGTCAGAACCAGTCTGCTAAATCCTTTCAATTTTCCATTAGGAAAATATGGTGTAGAACTGTGGTGTCAGATATGAAACAACCCCTTACATATTTTTTTAATGTCAATAGAATTATTTTTCATTAAGCTTTAAGTCATGTGTGCTGTATACTATATATAATTTTTCTCCCATTAAATCCAAAAATCTTTCCTGATAAGGGCATCCTTTCTCAAAGTACTTCTTAAAATATAATAGCTTGATGCTGTGGATAGCACTTTGACATTGAAGAAAACTAGGGAAATACAAACAAATTCTAGCAAGTCTGGAAGTGGTGCCTGTATACTTCAGAAATGGTTTGACTCATTAGTAGATTAATAGGCTGCACAGACAGCTGGATCTTTGAAAGAAGTCAGTGAATTAAGGGCAGACTATTACCCTGTAGTTCCCATTAGCCTGCACATTAACCAGATAGATCTACCGATATTTCTGTTCTATACAAATCACTGAACAATAGATATAGGTTTTATATAAAATCCTCATGGCCATAAAATCGAATGTAGGAACATTTCACAATTACTGCAGCTAGAATGGCCAAAGCTTTTGAATACAGCTTTGTCAGGATTTTTATTCTCAAGAGCCCATCACAAATCTGAGGTAGCTGAACATCACAGACTTAGGTTTCTTACTATGGTTATTTTGTGCTCAGTAATAATTCATAAAACCATTTAACAACTTTGATGTAAAAATATATTTTGATATATGTGATAGAAAATATAACTGATCTTGGCTCAGGGCAAAGAATGGGTAAGATGAACTGTCATCTATGATTGCAAGCCTCTGTTCTTATCCTTTATCTTTCAAACAGGGATCAGTTGTGCTGACAGATACAGTGAGATTCAACAGTCTCTTCCAAAGGGCTTGTAGTGTTCTGTGTGTGCAGGAAGGTCATAGGAAAGGTCAGCAGGGTCCCAGACACTGCACATTAAAGAGTTCAGTTGCAGAGGGGAGCCTCTGCCAGGCACATTTTGGATTTCAGTTACTTTATATGAGATTCATATGACCAAGTGGAATTTTTGCAATGTAGCAGCTACATCGGAGCCAAAGCATCTAGGCTACTCTTATTCTCAGTGGTTAGAAGTAGGCGTGTGAAGGACTGAGTTAATATCATCAAAAAGATCTAAAATGGGTCAGAGGAATTGTGCTCTGGAACTGCCCATTTGTCTCTATTGACTACAAAGGCAAACCAAGGTGTTAGTACAGATGTAAACATCTGCAGTTTAAAAATCTACAGTTAAGCAAACTGACTTCCATCCTAACTTTTCCCTTGTTTGTATATTACTATCCTTTTTGAGGGAAAAATTGATTAGTGGATTCAAAACAGATTTATCATACTGCCTTTAGCTGATTTTTGACTGCTCAATAGTTCATTATATTCACTCTGTTTGTGTCCTGCAGTACAATGACTTATCGCAGGCTTCCAATTTTGGCCGATAGTTCTGCACAGGATAAGCACATTATTAGTTAAGCTGAAGAAAACAAAAACAAAAAACCATTAAGTTACGGATGAGAATTTATGAATTTCCAGACTAATGGGCTTCCTCCTATAGTCTCCAACACTGAGTGATGACAAGGACAGAGTAGGCATGGACTGTGTTGTCTTTCCTGATTTTACTTTAGATGTAGTAAGAGAAATATCATTCTGATTCTCCCTGCCCAACAACTTATGCCCCTAAACGTAAAGACTTAAAACTTTGTTGGTCAGTTCACTATACTTTAACTGCAGGTTACTACTTTTATGTACTCCATATGGACTACTACTGGAAAAGTGTGCTTTTAATAGATCCTGTAGTGTGGATGTAATATCAAATACAAGCAAAAAAATGGCACAATTTTGCTTTACTCATATTTTGTGTAAGGTATAAATAATCTACTTACAGATGGCTTGAACCTCCATAAAGCTCTGCAGGAGCAGGGATGTTTTATGCATTGACAAGTCCAAAGCTGTGGCTAATGAACCCAGGCCAGCAATGCGGCTACCATAGACCTGCCCATAGCTGGCAGTTGGTCTGTGATATTCATGGAGAAGATATTTTTCTCCTGCATGTAACTCCTCTTTGCCAAGTGTATTCAGACTTGGCACAGGTAGAAATATTTGATGCTCAGCTATTTTCTGCTTTGATAGGAAATATTGGTGTTCGGTGGGTTTTTTCTCCCACATATGAAAATCTTGTTCTCTGTTTCTTACAGCCTTCATCAAATACTTAGCTAACCATAGTTACAAAGATACAGTAAAAGAAGTAATATTCATTAAAAAACCCTAGCTACCAGTCTTCTTGCAGTGATACTGATCATTTAGAATTATCAAATAAAATAAGGCTTGATTTTCAAAGGGGACCAAATTGGACGTATGTATAATGAATTCAATTTCCATTGATTTCTCAGTGAGAATTTTTAAAGGAGAGAAAGATGGAAAAATTACGGACATTTGTTTTGAGCAAACACAATGAGACTGATTTGTTGTTTATAAACTGACATTCATGTTTTGTTACGCATATATGACTATACAATTAATTTTGCATCTTAGAGAACTGTGTTTGTTTAGTTCTTTGTCATACATTCCTGTCAATATTCTGAAAGAAAGGAATGAAGATAGAGTGGTTTAAAAAAGTTAAAAAACAAAACAAAACAAAACAAAAAACACACAAAAAACCCCACACCCCATGCTCCCCCCCACCTCCCCAACCCCCCCAAAAAGAAAAGCCCACCAAAAGTTCCCATGGGGAAAAGTTGTCTCTATATTGGGGTAATATTTGGGATAATTTGTTGGTATTTGTCTGAATGTTTCACTTTGGTGGTGTTATGGTAATGTTTTTATTGTGAATTAAATCAGAAGTGCCCAGATTAGCAAATGAGTGCTTTTCTAAATCCTGATAATGAAAGATCAATAAGCAATTCTAAAATTACTTGTGACAGATCTCAGCAATAATAGAGGAACATAGTTTTCATTTCACTTGTGTACTTCAGCACATTTATGTCAATGAGACAGATTATGTTTTAAGGCTGTGCAAAGGATTGATTTTTCAATTTAGCTTCTGAATTAAAGAATAGAAATAATTTTTATTCTGAGAAGCTAGTGGTTTGAGCTTTTTTTTTTTTTTTTTTTTTTAACTTTAGGACCCAGACTGATGGGGAGAAAATCAATTAGTTTGAGATCAAAGTATTGTGTGGCTGTGTACAAATTATTTTCTTAGAACACAGGTAAGAAAAAGCAAAGGAGAAGTTGGACCAGATGTGGATAAAGCTGCTGGAGAAAGACAAATATTTCTTTCTGCTGGAGTGTTAGAATGTCTGCCTCTGTTGTGCAGCTTGGGTTTAGTTTTCAGTTTACTTTAGGGGAATTAAAATCCTCTAATCCTAACTGCCGAACTGTGAATGGTTTTGTAAAGAGAAGAACAATTCTGGCAGAAGTAACAGAAGCCTTTTCTTCTCTTTTCTCTGCATTACCCTCAGAATATCTCTAGCTTTGGGAGAAGGTATTAATTTGACTTATGAAACAAACTGTTTCAGATTCCTACATGCAATCAGAAAGAACAGATCTGAGTTCAGACAAACACCATAGCAGATGGGATTTGGAGCATGCATAGGCTGGGAAATCTATGGATAGGATATCTGTATGTGGGAAGTACTCCATTTTGTGTAAGACATCATCACTGAGTCAGAGAGAGCAATAGCTTGATAGTTTTGGGTTCAGGAAACCTTTCAGGGGCCACTGGATTTAAAAGCACTAATACAAAACAGCTCAGTAAAAGGCAAAATACGATCTCCAGTATCTGCTTTGCATTCTGAAGTTGGGATGCTAACATAGGATCTGGGAGAAAGTTGGGAATTTAAGCAGAGACTGGAAAATTTCATTATGAATGTCAGAAGCACTAGATTAAGCAGGCATAATGATAGTTCTATATTTGTGTGTAATGAAATTTTCAAAATTCTGGTAATGAGCACATTTGGCTTGCACTCACATCATTTTGAAGTGACTGAAAATACATTTTTGGAGGAATTCATAATTTGTCAAATCATTATCAACATCATCATTATCTCTACTCATCTCTGCTCATCTGACAACAGCCTTAGCCACAGTCCTTCAACAGATTTGATAGAGCAGATTTAAAGGATACCATTGGGAACGCTTGGCACAGTGGGTGTGTTTGATATGGGGTAGGTTTCATTTTGCATCATGTTACTAAATTACTGCAGTTACAGGAAAGGGGAGAAAGACTATTTCTAGTTGCTCAAATGCACCAAATGTTTGAGTTACAAAATTTAACTGTTTGACTAAAAGAATTGAAATGCATAAACGCAGATTCAGAAAAAAAAGTGTTAAGACTCTGATGCACTGCAAATTTGGAACATGACTGTATGAACAAAGATAATAAGGCAACATGGCAGTCATTCCCTCTAGTCCTCTGCTCACAGGGTTTAGTGACCTTCCTGACTCCATTTTTGCCACACTTTGTTTTCTTTGTTGTGTCTCTCAGTGTATTTCATAGACTGAGCTAAGGGACATTAGTCAGAATTGCAACAGATACTATTTGCTGCCAAATTAGTACCTGCTTAATGCAGAACTCTCCCTTCTCTCTGTCCCACCTACACATACACACAGAAAATTAAGAATAGGTGTTTTTGCATAACTCTATGGTTTTAAAGTTTGTAGATGGAATTAGAGCCTGGCTAAAACCAAAATGAGTAAGAGGAAACAAGAAGTCATTTTAAACTATATAGTGTTATGCCAACCTTTTTTTTTAAAAAAAAAAAAAGAAGGAACACAAATGATATAAATTATATTTGTTTAAACTAAAGGAACTCTTGATTATGCAGTTTCAAGGTTTCTAGGAAAGTCATAAAAACGTCTTACTGAGAACTTAAAATTTTGTTGAGGGGAGGTGTGCATGTACAGCACCACCAGAGGTTTGGTTTTTATAGATCTCAGAAACAGGGTTTCAAAGCATATCTTTGGCAATCAAGTTCGACCTCCTGCTATTGCTGACTATGCTGTTATAATAATTTTTAATATTTAGACATCTATATTAAAGTAAACTTTCCTTTCGCAGAGTTCCTCAATATTTCCTTCCCATAATTCCTCACTTCAGATGGATTCATTTCAGAACTTCTCCTCTCTGATAAGTTTCATGATCTCTTATACTCAAATGGGGCACAGTATCAACTAACACCCAAAATTTCTGTTTACAGCCAGTTCACTCTCTCCTGATTCACATATATACCTTTACCTTATTTTGACAATGCTCTTTTTAAATTAAGTTCTGATTTACCTTTTTGAACATACAAATGTCTGTTTTGCGTGAGTTTTCAAGTGGGTTTCTTTTTCAAGTTGCAAGTTGTTCCCAGTAATTAATAACATACTAGCTACTTATCGACACAATGAAGGATAACTTATTCATTCAAAGAACTCAGGATGTAAATCTGAGAGTGAAATATTTCCCTTCACTGCATTATGTAGTTATATCATCCTGTCCATTAAGTACTAGAACAAGCATCTTCATTAATTTATGAAGTTTATATTGGTTTTTCATTGAGACCATTCACGCTGACAGTCAAGCATTGATTCAATAATAGTCTTGTAGTGACTCATGCATAAAGCCATGTTTGAAGCACACCATAAAAATTATACTAAAACCCAAATAACTATTCCCTCCAAAGCTGAAAATCCTTTGCTGCATTTGCAGAGGCCAGGCAGATTCCCTCCCAGCACTTTTTTTTCTGCTTCAATTTCCTACACAAACCAAGAATGTAATTCTGACCTCCTTGAGGTCTGGGTTCCCTATGCCCTGCAGTTATTCTAATTCAGATAGTAGCCTTTATAGTATTTTTATGGAGCAATATCTTTTGCTATGGCTTTTAGAAGTGATTTTCCTTGATGCTTTCACATTGAATTGTGGGTTCCCTACTATAGCACATACTATTCAGTGAATTTTAACTTTGGAGATATCTGTATTCAATTAGCACCTCTCTTTTAGTCTAAAGTTTTGGAAGTATGTGTATGACTGCAGAATTACTTCGTCTTGAGCAGCATTGCCTTCTCTACATCTGAATTCTGTTAAGATTTAGAAACCTAAAGACTGTTTCCCAAAGGATGCAATCTAGTAACTATACATCAGTGTCTCATGAACTGGCAACAGAGAGCTCAACTTGTGACAAGACACAACGTCTTCCTTCAGAAACCATGGTTGGGAAGAGAGAGGTGATTACTGTAGTGTGTGCACTTTGCACATTGTTTAGAGGTTGGAGCATTCTGATGACAGACAATAAACATGGGGTTTAAACATTGCTCCCTAGATAATGTAAGCGCATTAAATTAGGTTTGGGATTAAAACAAAATAATAGTAATAAAAACAACAACAACATAAATTATTTACCCAGTATGGAGTAGATCCAAAACTAACATTTCTAGCAGGGTGTTTTGGGCATCACTGACAGCCCCAAGCTAAGCTATAGCCTTCTAGTGAGGGCATTTGCTTGAGATACGAAAGCTGTGGATTTAAGTTTGTTGGAGTTGAAAGGAAATAAATAATTCCCTGCAACATATTTATGAAACGGGCTACATTTAAAGGGTAGGTAGCATCGGGTGCGTTTGAAAAAAGGTGTTCCCTGCTTGATTGTTTATATAGAATCATAGAATTGTAGAATGTGTTGGGTTGGAAGGGACCTTTCAAGGTCATCTAGTCCAACCCCCCATATGTTTAGCCTAAGGGAAGGACTTAGCATCTGAACCCAAAATGGTTAGAGAAGCCTCCTTAGATTCGAGAAAAAAAAAAAAAGAAAAAAGCGATTGGTTGAAAATACCTATTAAACTTCCCTCTAGAATCTGTCCATACTGAGAATGTGTTACTCATGAATAGTGAAATCTTCCAAGTTCAGTGACTTTCTGCATCACTGGTAGCACTGACCTGCATCCTCACCCTGGCAACAACCACTGACACCTGTACAATAGGCAAACCTGTAAGCAGCCAGGGAGCACTCTTCAGCTCAAAGGCTGACTGATATAAACTGGCCACAGCCATGCAATATTCTTAACCTTGGACTAGTGCCTGTGATGGTATCCTTCGATCTGTAGATACAGTAATGACTTTCCATTTTCCTTTCCGTTTCAGTTAAAATATCAGAAATAATGAAAGAACATTGCAACCCACTGGCAGCTCGTTTTCAGAGCATGTTGCCGAGGACATCTGTTATAGGTTCTGGGGTGCCATAGACACGGCATGTGGGTGTATTTGAGGTACAAGACTTGCTGGAGATTAGAGGGATGGGTAGAAGGTTAGGAGAGGATATCAGAGTGGAGAAAGCTCTGGGTGCAGGAGTGGCTCGGCTCGTGCAATCCTAAGCATTTTCTTGGAGATTGCTAGATGGTACAGGTGAAAACCATACTGGAGAGTATGTTAATAATTAAGTAGTTTGAGTGGTTGGGTTCAGGGTTTGAGCTTGTTCTCTGGTCCTATTTTATTTAGCACTGTAGACATAGCCAATTGAGATAAGGTTTTACTGCTGGGCTCTTTTTCTCCTAATCCAAAAAAATGTTCAAACATGACTAGATAAGGAGACAGAGGCAGATAACATCAGGCTGGTTTCATTAACAAGGATCCAACAAAGGTGGCAGAAAATACTTGTTTTTCCCATTCACAGCTGAAGTAAACTAAGATTTTACCCTCTGCTCCACATACAAGTTTAGCAGATTTTATTAGAATGACAACGCTGCAGAGGACACCAGAGCAGAAATAGGAAGTAAAAAAGAAAAACAGAGGTGCAAAGAAAGAACTATGAACATGTTATAAATCCAGAACTACAGAAAAAGGTAAAGAGGAGTCTTAAATAGGACTTTCATAAGTACAGTAAAGATTGCAATGACACCTTCATTCTAGTCCCACAATAGACATTTAAGAAGAACTATTGACATTAGTACTGTGATACTGAATTTTATACAGATGTTTGTTATAAATAGAAGATCCAAATAATAAATGAGTCTAGAGATACGTCAGTAAAACAGAAAAATTGCTTAATTTTTAAAAAATGAAATGATGACTTGATCAACCCTGGTGTCCAAATTTATATGTCTTAAAAATTATGTAAATAAATGTCATCCTGTTTCTTTGAAAGGTCTTGAGACAATGGGTCCATAAAATACAATAAAATAATAGCTATCCAGATCCATTCAAAATATAAACAAGGAAATACAGCAGTTTAATTACTTCTTATTAAGTTTATGTATTTTCCCATTGGCACTTTATTCTAAGTGATGAATTTATAGATTACCAAAATATACTCTTATTCTTACTACGACTATTATTTGTGTATCTTTGGTTGAAAATTATTATAGATCACTCACTAATGGCAACAGAAATGACAAGAGACTTTGCATTTGGCAGGTTTACAAAACAAAGTAACAATACAAATTGTATAACATGAAACCTGAAGAAAAATAAAATAATTGCAATTATATTAACATTCAGTTGTAATAGTGTTTTAAAAATGCAGAACACCAGTGTTGCTCCTTGAAATAATTTATTTTCATGTCATTTTCCTCACAACACTCAATGCTGTTGGTTTTGTGTTCTATTTATTTAAATGGCTGTTAAATCCCTTATTTAAACATGATAGGTGATTATCAATTACATGCTTATACTATTTATATCAATATGACAAATTTAGTGCTGAGACTACACCCTCAACCAGGTGCATTTTCTACAGTAGAAATGCACATCTGTAAAGGACTGAACTGGCAGATGATTCTCCATGCAGTGCTTTTACCTTTCAGTTCTGTTATGATTTCTGAGAGTTAGTCTGAGAGGTACTTCACAAAATAATGGCCTGAAGTAAAGAAGTGCTGATCAAGCCTTTTGTCATTGCAAAGTAAATCATCAGCCTGCTGTTTTTAGAATCCCATGGACATGGCTTTATAGTGTGACTCTGAGAAATATTCTTTCTAATTTTTCAAGGGGACGAGCAAATCTGTGAGAAATGTTTGCTGAGAAATCAAGAACCCCAGTTGGGAAGGAGGGTTAAGATATAACTTTAACGCATTTAATTCCTTTCACTATCTCCTCACTATAACTCTTTCTACTTCTGGCAAGGGCAGTAACCTGTTATTTTTTAGTGCATTGACAGCCATATAAGGCTGCAAAGGTACTGAATCAAGTACATTATTTACTAGCAAAGATGACAGTGGGAAAAGCTTGAATGGCAGCTTTACATCCTGCATTAACATCTAAAGGTGAAGATCTGAGAACAGATCTGTCGTAAGGGCTTTGTACCATAAGGACCTCTCTTTCAGTTTGTAGCCTAGAGGCCTGCAATCATGTACTGATGAACCTGAGAAATCCCGGTCTCTGCTGCGAGTAAGAGAAATAGTGCTGTACTGCTTCTTCCGATGGCAGGTTACTAGCACAAAACTCAATAAATTTAAGTGTGTGTATGCTGCATTAAAAGTCTTTTACACTGTCTGATCTGCATAGATAAGATGATGGTGATCAACCTTAGCCACCCAGTCCAGTAATTTATTAAGATAATGAATTTGTTCAGATTCTGCTTGTTACTGTTTCATGAGTTGCTGCCTTGGAGCCCCTAAATTGTGAGGAAACAGAATTTAAATGAATTTCTTCATCTATGTGCAGTTCTTCACCTCAGTCAACAGAGACAATTATTGGCTCTACATGACTGTAAAAACATCTTTTTCATTCTTATATAAAAATAAACCCACCTTGGAACTAAACAACTTGTGGCCAAAGTTCTTTTTTTGCTGGGCTGATGTGATGTTTTCAGAGTGCAAGGGAGACTGGTTTGTACTGTAATTGGGCACTCTCCACAGGTGGTATTATTTGACAGTGAAACTGGGAAAACCTTTTTCTGTCCTTGCATCTTAAAAGGCAGGGAACATGCTCAGATAAAGTGTACAAATATCACTGCGGGTGAAGCAAGATGGCCAAAATGCCCTGACCAGGACTGGAAGGGATTGCTGTGAGACTTGGTGATGAAACGTCCTTTTTATTAATCCTCTTCATCAAGGAAAGAATACACTTCACACAACAGATGTCTTGACTCAGGGTGTTTGGGAGACTATGTGAATCCCTTGTCAGGACAAGTGTGAATCATTTTTGGGAGGAGAGAGAAAAAGTAGATTAATAAAAAGGAAAGGAACAGCTCAACATCAGAGAGATGTTTATCGGAGAGCCACATTCAACCTCCTGCTCCATGATATTCACAGCAGAAATTAAAACATTGGTCTCATTTTGCCTTTAAGAGCAGAAATCCCATTTTCAGAAACTCCAATGAGGAGAAATTATTGTATGTGTAATTGTGTAAATAAGTTTAGCTATACTGTAGTTTAATTTGGCTCAGAATTTTATTTGAATAAATGTCATATTTCCAAGTAACTGGGAATTAATATTTGACTGCAGATATTTTCCTTGGTGACATAAATGTCTCATACCTTTCTTGCCAGTAGCTATGGAAAACATTCTGGCATTTTTCCTGCTTATGTGACTGTATACCCACAACATTCTTCTGTTAGCTAATAAATCAGCTTAAGTATCGCACAACACAGGTTTTTTTACATGTTATGGCCATACCCAAGGAATGCATTTCAATGGATGTCTCTCAGTAAACAAAGGAGTGGCACTCTTGACTTCAGAAATATAAAGCGAAGCTTTTGTTTGCTTCCTGCTTAAGATAACTTCTTTCTACAAATAGATTTGACCTTTCTTCTCATAGACAGTAAGTCTACCATTATTTTCTAGAACCTCCTTATTTTGTAATTTTAATTTGAATTTCATCTTTAAGGAAATTTATAATTTATACTGAAGAAAAGGTTGAATTTTCTGGTTAACAGCTTGATAATTCCTATTGCTAAGGATTGAATTTCTGTCACTATAAGCTATATTAACACGGTATTAGTATATTGTAAAAATTTTGAATACAAAGTTTCATATTAAACATCAGCATATTTTATGACATAGTTTTTTATCCATAACTTTTCTAATTTGGTAAGGAAGCCTAGTAATAGTAAAAATAGCATTATGCCAGATGGGTAATAAAAGCAATAAAAAAGCCAAGGGGTAGGTACTTGTATAGAAAAATCGATGAAATAATTGCTTACATAGCAATTAATTTGAACAAACAATTCCAGAACCATTTCTTTCTTTCTGTTTGTGAATTATTTCCACACATCAAAAACTCAGAAGAACATCATAGAAAGAAAAGGAGCTGTGTGAATGGACTTACAAGCATTGTACCAAAATGTTTCTGAAGCTGATTCTGAGCAGCTGCAGAATGATATAAGTAACTGGTTGTTAAGAACTACATATTAAATTCATCACCAATAACTGCACAGAAATGCACATGGAAAGAAAAGCAATCTTAGCTATAGATACAATGACATGCATCATTGTAACTGTTCCTGCTTGGAAAAAGATCTCGTGAGCTTTTTGGTTAGTTCTCTGGCAATCTGACTTGACCGTCAGTAATGGTCAGAAACCAACCACAGTGATATGAATTATTAGCAAAAGAATGTAGAGCAAATCAAGTTACATAATTACACCAATGTATTAAAATGGTATTTTCAAACTGTAAATATCTCATTAATTTCTGGAAATGCAAACACATAAAAACCTCCAAATCTGTAAAAAGCATATAGAAGGGTGTGTGGCATGATAAGATGTATGAAATTAGGACAAATGAAAAATGAAATAAAGAGATTGGAGTTTCCAAATTCTGATTGCTTTCCCTTCAGATATATAATTTCCAGAGTATATGCTTGACATGTTTCTTTATCAAAAGGACAAATAATTTAGTATATTCCATTACGCCCTTTAGGATTGTTTGTATTACATGTTTGAAAATAAGACACCTAAGTCTTCGCTGTTCACCTTAGCTACACTATCTAATCAACAGGGGAAAACAGACACTGCAGAAGAGTTCCATCTCACCTAAACATAATAATCCAAAATTGCTCCAATTAATTGCCCTTGAGATGTCTATTTCTGTCCATTAATTTTAAAGATGGCTGCTGTTTCTGCCATATATACGCACCCCTGCTTATTTACTATATATACAACATACATATACATATAACATATGCATAAAATCTATATAAAATATACATGTAACAGCTCAAGGACTTCTTTGCTTTGTATGTATGCAGTGTATGCATACATTTCAGTGTAAGCACAGACAGCAGCCTTGCAAGCTTCCTCACCTTGTTGGTCTTCAACGTTATCCAGAAAAAATCCTCTATAAAGATGAAAGGTTGATCATTTTTCACTTTACTTCTGTGATAGCTAATGTTCTGCCAACTGTTGGCCATTATTTTATTATATAAACCTGTAGCCAAGGAGAAATAGACTACGTAGCGGTTTAGACAAGAAAAGCCTCAAAAAAACCATTATCAGCTGGGGATACAAAACTCATTTGCAATAGGAATGGAGAAAGGAGTGTCTCATATTGTCTCTAATGTTCAGCTCTTTACGATGCCTGCTTATTTCAAAGAAGCTTCTACTGTTTCAAGAGATGTTAATAATTACAGGGGAAAACATATCCTCAGTGGAATGTGATGATTTGAATAGAATGTGAAGACATGAAGTAATAATAATGGCTAACAGGTCATGGGTTAATGAAATAGTTTTTCAGTTTCCTTGCAAACCGTGGTGGTTTTTCCTACTTTTGAAAAAAACCACAGTGTTAAATCTGAGTGTAAAGAGTTGGTTGCAAAGATTGTAATTAAAGTTCAAAGCCAGTTGTAGTAAGAGCCAGTTATAGCCAAAATATTGCATTGCATATGCGGGTAGGATATTGCTGCATGGTTTTATCATCTTAAAGCTCTAGTATTTCCATTTTTATTGTTACCTGAGAAATCCATTTCTAGCATAGTTTGTTCATGATGCTACTAACCCATTGTAAGTACAAAAAATTTGTCCTTCAGACACTGCCTTGCCTTCCTGTCAGATTTTGAAATGATTTAATAAAATTATTGTTGACTTTAACATGCTTAATGGTCTGGAACCTTTTTGTATTAACCATTTGCATATTCCTAATGGATGAAGAAAAACTGTGAGGTATATCTCTGTCAGCTATTTGTCAGTCATAAGTATCACCTTATAACATTTGGACAGACAGGCATTTTTTCTCATATTCCCTTACCACATGTTTTTGCTTCTAGCTTTTGTTCGCTTAGCATTACCATATATCTTAAACTGAATTTATGAAGCTGATGTGAAATGAGGTGCATAAATACACCTTTTATTGTATACTTATGTACAACATGGTAAGACCTGAACCTTTTATGTTCAGTGAGAAAAGTCCAGTTTAAAAATGCAGGAGTTTGATCAGGTCCAGTGAAAGCACAGCATTATGTTAAAGGAGGAAAATCAAAGTATCAGGAGCGAGTTCAGATTTAGATACGGAAAAATATTCAGTATAATTAATTAACTTTATCTTTTTATTCCTAATGAGTGAATATAAAAGTTATTTTATTCCAAGCCATTATTATTCTTTATATCCAGTAAGAACTGGGGAAAAATGTACAGTGATTTGTACAAAAAGAAGTTATGTTTGTGCTAGAATCAGAAATATGAAATATGTGGTAATTTCATTCTCAGAGTGTCCCTTTTTTATGGTAATTATTACATTTGTTTTTTATTAAGAAAGAAAGTTTGTCTTTCATCTTAACAAATGCCATGCTCTTTTACTTGTTAATGAGAAAAAACGTATTTCACAGCAAATTTAGTTGTAAATTTTGTCAGTAGAAGTTTGCCCTATTTAACATAGTTATTTTCTGGACTTCTCTGTGTTCAGGTTATTACAGAATGCTATTGGTATTTTTGTAATTTTTTGTGACATTATTAGTATGGTGTCAATATTTGTATGGGACAGTCACACTGGAGTTGGAAAGTCAAAAAGAAAGCAAAAATGTTTTTCCCTTCCAAGGAATTAGTAAATTCTCATGAATACAGAAGTAAACTTCTGGGCAGTAAGTGGAACAGGAGAGGATCCTTCTGAGGAACAGTTTATTGCAAAGTTCAAATCAATCAAAACAACATACATTCTAGATTTTTCCTCATGAAAATATTTTTCCTTTCCAAAGTGAGACCTGTCCATCCTCCATTAACTAATATTTTTTGAACCTCACTGCCTCTTGTCTCAAATTAATACCCAAAACACGAGACAGCTGTACAATCAGTAAAGGTCTGTCTCCATGTCTCCCATTGTGTTTCATTTTCTATAAATAATATATATAAATATTAACTGAAGAACAGATTTCAACATTACTGTAGTCCTTCACAGGAGTGAAGTCTAGTTTCAGAATAGTTTCTCACTTTCCCTCTCTCAACCAAGAATATTTAATCATTTATATGAAAAGAAGCAACTGCACAGAGGTATTAATGTTTAAGACACTGACCTGGCACGTTCAAAGGTCAGGTGAGTTCAGGAAACTCTCCAAATTTGAAATAAATATTTGGCTTATTCTTAAATCTATCTGTTTCCTTTCAGACTGATTATCTATGACCTCCCAAAGTCCAATACTTTGTCAAGATGTCATAATATGACTGTATGTAGCCAAAGTCATGCTGAAAGCACGTAAAAGTAAGTTATATATGGGTACTGAGAAATGTGGGAAATGTTTCAGAAGGAGATTTAGTTCTGTTTAGCAGTGCAAATTAACTGAGAATTGACACTAACTTATTAAGAATTTTTTTATGATATTTCATGAGATTTGGTCAACCAAGATCAAATAAGAAACCCTGTTGTAATGAACATAAAATATAGGGTGGCATAGCTTATGCTGTGTTACCTCAAATGTTCGGGGTGCTTAAACCTTTCTGGAATCTTTACAGATTTATTTTCTAGATATTTTATATAAATATATATAGAACACATGTTTTCTCTGCACTCCTGACATTCCAATTTATTTTCCAAGCATTTCCTTTCATACTCATGTGACCTATGCATAGTCTCCATTCTTCAACTTCCTATCATGCAAATAAGCCTGACATCCCCATTAAAAAGACAGGTTTTTCCCAAGTCCCATCTGAAGCAATTATCCTTACACACTGAATTCTAATAATTTCTTTCCTTGCCTTGACAGATTGCTCCATCTCTACAACATAATGAATTACTTGTGCTTCACAAGCATGGCTGTGAACAGAAGCCAGTTCATAGATGTTCTCTTCCCCTTCCAAGGGAAAGGAAAAGGGAGAAGGATGATTTGTAATGCCCCTCCAGAAGGGATTTTACAGCTCCAGTCACAAGAAAACCAGCCATTTATGCTAAGGGACATGTAGTCCAGAGCTCTGCCTGTCATCTTTGCGTGTGTGTGTGTGTGTGTGTGTATTCCAAAAGAAGAGTGCCTGCTTCAAAAACGTTTGCTTCTGTTACATGTTTACTGAATTGGATACACAGGTAGTCTCAATAAGAAATAATAGCTGCCTTGCAGATACTCGGTTCCCTAGTTTTTGATAAACTACAATCTCAATTCAACATTTTTTCTTCTGTTTTTCTGAAAAACTCTTATTAGAAAAATTGAAAATGAAAAATAAATTTGTGACAAGTAAGGTCAGCCTTGCTCCTAAATATAATTTGCTCTTAGCATTCTGGTATTACTGTTATGGCTATTATGACATTTCTATGAATAAATAGTTCATATTATAAAGACATCTATTTCCATTCCACCTAATGCATTTTCATTTTTCACTAGAAATATTCAAGCAGAATGTGATTTACAAGTATTACCTAGTTTTTATTTTACAGTGGTTTTTTTTCCTGTTAGATACTCATATACACAATTGTACATATATAAGCATACATATATTCATATATCTTTTAACACAATTTTGCCAATTTGAATCATGAAATCATATAACTACTGCAAACAGAGCAAGCAATTCTTTTTTGCATCAAAAAAAGATTCAATATATGAACTGTTATGATTATTAAAAAAAACATGACAGTGAAAACATTAACATTTCAAATATGATGTTAGAGTGACAAAATTCCCTTTGCAGTGTGTCTTCACATACTTCTTCAGTCTTCCATAATCTCACTTTTCTGTGAAAATTCTGTCAAAGAAATGAATGCAGTATGTTTTTAGGTAACCCTGGAATCACTATATTTAGAGCTCGAACACAGACCGAAGGAGAGCTATAGGAGTTAAAAAGAGAGGAAATCCTTATGGTCTTTCCACATATGAGACTCTACGGAGCATATGTTTGAATGAATAAGAAAATAGAGCTGCAATGATTAGACAATTTCATGTTATTTTAGAACAGCTACTGCAGATGAACAGAATTTCTGTGAAACGAGAAGACAGTCAACCCGTTTAAACTTGCAGGTATAATCTCAGAGCATAAACTGTGCCTCGTAGAATATTTAGCTTTCTGCCATCATGAAAGTATGTTCTTCTGTTTTCTATTTCTAGATGCTGAATGCCATACTCTCATAGAGATTATGTCTGATTGCAAAATTTCAATGCAACTGGGTTTTGTGTCCGTATGCTGCTATGGAGAAACATGTACCTTAAGTACCAAAGCTAAAAAGGTTGTTGGTTTTGGTTGTTTTTTCTTTTTTTCCACAGGAAAAAGAAAACATATTTGACACGGTAAACTTTACATGTTTACACAGTTGAATAAATACTTTACAGGGAAAATATCAATCAGTTTTCCGTTGAGATGCTCTGGGGTAGTTGGAAGACATACTTACTGAAATTAATCTTATATTCGTAGTTTTTTTAATTTGTTCTAGTACATAAAATGAAAACAAGTTTTAGTTTGAGAAAGCAATTAATGGCTGCCTGCAACTATGCCTAAAATATATAATCTGGGAACACTCAGTCTGGGTCTTTGGACACAAACGTGTGCTTGTGTCCAAAAAACCAGGAGTGCATTATCTCCTTCCCACTTGTGACCTAGTTAACATAAAAGGAAATCTGGAAGTGTGGCCAAGCCAGGAGCCATGGCATGTTTCCCACCTCCTTGAATCAGAGAAACAAGTCTGCAGAGCATGATGGTTGCCTAAAAGAAGCCAGACTATACTAAGTTCAAGTAGAAAAAACATATTTTGACTAAACACATTCCCATGTAGAGATTTCAGGAAAAGTCATTAATAAAAAAGATGCTGTTTTGGCAATACAGAACATCTCTTAAGTTTGAATACCTGCAAAACAAAAGTACATAGTAAATTACAGCTGGATTAGAAATCAGTCCCTTTTTGTCGTGACTGCTAATTACCTCATGTCTCTCTTTGAAGTGCTTACTACAGAAATATGAAAGCTAATTATGGACGTTTCCCATCTTCTTTTAAAGGACAGATAACTTCATAATATTTTGGATTACTAGCTTGTATTATACTATTCAAGCTTCTAACTTAGTGTACAATAACTCCTTGATATTATCTTCTCTGTTCCCAGGCAAATCTTTCAAACTCCATGTCTGATTAGAAATAGTTTGTATGAAAATATGACAATTTGGAGAAAAGTTCATCTTACCAAGTAAAAGAAATATCCAACTAAGCAAGAATCACTCAAAATTTCTTGAATCTTTGAGTGCAAGAGTACCCCAAGTAACAGATTAAAAATATATTTGGGACCATTGCTTCTGTGGAAGAAATAGTCTGTGTGACTACTAGAACTGATACAAGTGTAATATGAAGAGTATTTATCATTACTGTTCACCAAGTGAAACTGGAGTTTCAAAGAGAAACTTGCAGCAAATTATGTGAGCATTATTCTGTATTTTGTCATTATTCAGTGGACTTTTAGAATGGAATACAAACTTGTACTGTCTTGTTTCAAGTTTCTCTAACTAGTTTTGAATTTGTCTTACATTAATGTAATATGCACTGTAGACATTGAACAAATGTGCCTGGTGAATGAACAGTAAAAACAATCACAAGTTTTGTAAAAATCTCAAAAACTCTGAACTTCCAGGATTTCTGGAATTTATATGATTCAGTTCAAATTTGTCTCAGTCTTCATTTCTGTAACTAGGTCTATAACACAGAAACTTTAACATAATGCAGTTATTTTACTTGTTGAACTATTTTAGAATCATAGAATAGTTTGGGTTGGAAAGGACCTTTAAAGGTCATCTGGTCCAACCCCCCTGCAATGAGAGGGGACATCTTCAACTAGATCAAGTTGCTCAGAGCCCCATTCAACCTGAACCTCCATTCCAGGGATGGTGCATCTACCACCTCTCTGGGCAACCTGTTTCACCTGTTTTCAGTGTTTCACCACCCTCATCAACCTGTTTCAACCTGTTTTCAGTGTTTCACCACCCTCATCATAAAAAAATTCTTCCTTCTATCTAGTCAAAATCCTTTTAGTTTAAATCCTTGTCCTATCACAACAGGCTCTGCTAAAAAGTTTGTCCCCATCTTTCTTACGAGAAGCCCCCTTTAAGTACTGAAAGACTGCAATAATGTCTCCCTGGAGCCTTCTCTTCTTCAGGCTGAATAACCCCAACTCTCGGCCTGTCCTCATAGGATAGGTGCTCCAGCCCTATGATAATTTTTGTGGCCCTCCTCTGGACCCACTCCAACAGGTCCATATCTTTCCTGTGCTGAGGACTCCAGAGCTGGACACAGTACTCCAAGTGGGGTCTCATCAAAGCAGAGTAGAGGGGCAGCAGACCTGCTGGTCAGTCTTCTGATGCAGCCCAGCATGCAGTTGGCCTTCTGGGCTGTGAGCTCACATTGCTGGCTCATGTCCAGGTGTTCATCCACCAGTACTCCCAAGTCCTTCTCCACAGGGCTATTCTCAATCCCTTCATTCCCCATCCTGTATTGATATCTGGGGTTGCCCAACTCCAGGTGCAGGATCCTGCACTTGGCTTTCTTGAATCTCATGACATGGGCCCACTTCTCAAGCCTGTCCAGGTCCAGAAGGATGGCGTCTCATCCCTCAGGTGTGTCAACCACACCACTCAGTTTGATGTTGTCTGCAAACTTGCTGAGGGTGCACTCAATCCCACTGTTTATGCCATTGATGAAGATGTTGAACAGTACTGGTCCCAATATGGACCTCTGAGGGACACCACTTGTCACCAGCCTCCATCTGGACATTGACCTGTGATCACTACCCTCTGGATTCCACCATCCAACCAATTCCTCATCCACTGAAAAGTCCACCCATCAAATATATATCTCTCCAATTTAGAGAGAAGGATGTTATGGGGGACTGTGCTAAAGTCCTTAGAGATGTTCAGATGGACAACATCTGTAATTCTTCCTATTATTTCACCAGTCTTGTTTTCCGCCCTATTTTTCTCGCTGCCTTTAAGGAACTGTTGCCTGGATAAACCTGCAAATCTACAAAAAATCAACATTTACCATCCTACTTCCCCATGAATCTTAGCTTAACAAATGTTTTGGACCAGACCTAGTTCCCAGCATTCATGTAAGGAATTATTGCCAGTCTTAAGTAAGACAGACAGTCATCCAAGTCAAATATATCCTGAAGAACCCTTGATGAGAGGTGTTCCAAAATGCTTTTCTGTTAAAAAGGATAGAAATGTTTGTGTCAGTTACCTATACAACATTGTTGTGCCTGACTGCAGATGGCTGAGACTGTCCTGCTGTTCTTTTGGAATCACTAGTGATTTAGATTAATGGCGTGTGCACGATGTAGAAGAAAAACACAAAGCTTACTACATGTTTTAGCATTTTAACTGTCTTGAAAATCTTTACAACTGTATATTATTTCTTGTAGAACAATTGCACTATGACTATATCACCAAAATTCCTCATTATTTCAGCACTAAAAATATGTGAGGGACAATAATCTCTTTTAAGAACATTTTCCCAGGTGATAAAGTTTTCATTTCCTCTTCTAGTCAAGATAACTACTATGGTAACATGGGCAAAAAGGGTTTTGTTCTTCATTAATTTCACTGGCACTAAAGGTGGAAGATCTTTAACTGGTAGACAGGAACATGGTTTTAGAACCTTCTTTGCAGTGTTGGTAGGTTGGGGAGAACTGTTCAGCAGTGAAGGTTGGGAACTTTATTCCTGCACTGGAATTTGAATTTGAGTGAGTAAAGCTGGTAAGTCTTCTGAGGAGCAGAAGTTATTTCAAAGTAAAATGATAAGTAACAGAATACAAAACCAGGAGTTGGGGACTCTGGTTTGCTTTTTGGAACCACAGGTAAGGACATGGTAGGATTGTATTTCTCCCCTCAAGCAAATAATACTGCAAGATGCCATTAATGCCCAACTCTTTACTGAAATAGAATTTCCTGACAAAAAGTGGGAACACAGCAGAGCATCGTCAGAGCTGGGAAGTTTTGAGAAATATAAATACAAAGGCTGGATTTTTTCATACATTTGTAGCATCTTCTTTCTGTGGTGAGTGGAAGGGGTTGTAATAGTATCAGTTTATTGCTGGTAAAGTTGTATTCTTTGACAGAACTCCATATACTGTACTAATAGTATAAGTACAGAGAAAAAAGTGGCTCCAGAGAGGCTTGTTTTAGAATATGAAGTAAGAGCCTTTGTTTTGTGGGTTTGTTTTTCTTTTCTTTTTCTCAGAGAAATAGAAAGGGAAACTTTAATGCTAATGAGGAGTTTTACACAGGCAACAGATGATAAAGAGGTGTCACAGTATGTGTTTGCATCGTGAGCTTCCTAAGGGACCAGTAGGAAATTAATGGCAGTCAGAGCCAGTACATATCAGGCTCCCCTCAAATTCTCTGCAATAAAGGCAACCTCAGCTGTTGGCAATATCAGTGGGCTGCATAGGAGATACTGAAGACAAACACTTTTGGAATTTTGTTCTTGAAATAATTTCTGTTATTTATTATTATTGTTATTATTATTCTCTCATAACTGAAAACTAGGACATGTTTTAAGTAGCAAACTATTCTATGCTATCCTACATTCTATACATTTTTTGTGTTAATAATTTAAAATTATTAATTAAATCAAGGGTTTGACATAGAATGAATCCTTTCTTTTTTTTTTCTTTTTTTTTTTTTTTTTTTTAATTTCTGTCCTCAGCCAACCAAAAGTATATTATATGATTCAACACTGAGTTTCCCTCTTGGATTATTGCAGTACTCTTTCAAAGCATAAGAAAGATCTTGGGGCTCAGAAGGGCTCTGCAAAACCTTTCCACGTAAGCATCATAGTGTAACCTATTTTGATATACCATCTTCTCCAGATTCCAGACCAGTTAACCAGATTCAGACACACACATCTCTATGTTTCAGCTGAGAATTTCAAGACTGTCTGCGAGGTGAAGTGTGGGTCTCCTGTTGACAGTACTGAAGACTATAGGGACTTCATTAGATACAGTATGTGTAGAAAAACAGGCATGTTTATAGATGGTATCTAGAGAAATGGCACAATAGGGAAAAATTTCAGTTATACAATGATCCTTTAGTAAGACATCAGCATTATCAGGATAACATGGTACACAGAGGAATGGTTTTATGCAACATTTTTCCTAATTATTATTTTTTTTTAATTGACAAATTCCCTAAAAAAACTCAAGGTATGGATGTATGGCTTTCAGGAACCAACATTTATGATCAAAAGTCTTACCTGCTGAAAGGGAGCAAATCAGAAAACAAGACTATAGACCTAAAATTTGGGGAATCATAAGAATTATAGGAGGTGACCAACTTTTTTTATCTTTTGAACGCAGAACTTCCAACTGGAATACATGAACTTCTTATGTCCTTGGTGTTGGGTGGTAGAACTTGGCTTAATAATAATGAAATTTTGATGGCATCTCTGCTGCATCATCCAGCATTGTAAACTGGGGGGAAATCTAGTTAAAGTTTATGACTTGACAGTTTCTAATTCACAGTTAATTATTTAGCTTTAAAAAAAAAAAAAAAAAAAAAAAAACTTGGGGAAAAAAAAACAAACCAAGTTAAATTTGTAAGCTTTTGAAATCCATTTAAAAGCATTACATCATGTGACAGGATGCTTGGGGCTACTCCTATAGAGAGAGATTTCTATGTTAAACAAGGAAAAGTGTGGTTAGTTGTCCAGTTAGTTGTGAAAGTTGTTGCAATGGCCAGGTTGTGTGAGCACAGTTTGCAACACTCTGACTATGGCTTGGTCCAGGTTGAATTTTGGAATTATGAATTTTGGATGGCTTTTGGAAATAAAATCCTTGTTTACTGGATACTAAAGTTGTGATTAGAAGGCCTGAAAGCATGCCCATGGAGTGATGAATAATTCAGGAATGTTATACATCCCAGATAGAAAGGTAGGATTGACCAACCAGAGGTGTCCTCTCTACATCCCTTCCCAGGACATTTGTATCTGACTGATGGTCATGTGGAATTTAGCTCTGCAAATACCAGATGATGCAGCTGGAGACATGTAATGCAACTTCTGCTATATGATGAGGCACATCAGTAGAAGGAAGGACTCTGAGTACATTAAACAGCCATCAAATCAATAAAACATTTGGGCAAAAAAATAAATAATAGGAGAAATCAGAGATTGTTTCCTGTAGAGGTAGAGAGTATTAAAGATACTGGGAAGTATTGTCTTATGCACTAAGTTGTTGACTTTGATAATCAAGACGGGTGAGCTGCATAAATATGTAAAAGATGAGAATAAGTAGAGAATAAGGGTCAGTATTACCAGCAGATACTGCAAGAGCAAAAGAATACCTGTAAAAGAATATTATTACATTTTGTTATTTATAAATATATCAAAAGAATAAAATCTATAGAAAAAGTATTAACCTTAAAGGATACTGTTGGTGTATGATCAAAAGTTACCATGAATCTATTCAGGCTGGAAATTTAGAAGCTGTCTTCACAGAGAAAAAAGTAACTTTCTTAGGCTGATAAGTTGACTGTAATCAGAAGTTTCTGTGGATCTTTCATTAGTTTTCAGTGATGCTTCCACCAAATGCCCTCTCTATAAGAAGATCTTTGATATTTAGTGCAGAGATAGGGTTTTGAAAAAGGAAAATGTAAATGTAATGGTATTGCTCCTTTGATGGGCAACAAAATGTTGCCTCCTAGAGCATGTACCCATTGCAAAATAGTAGACATACTGCAATAATTTTGGCAAGTGTAGTCTGTAACCATTTACTTCAGTAGTGACCATACTAGGCCAATATAGGACAGAAGACTGGGCTGACAAGATAGGAATGAAAAAGATACTGGCTATAGATTGCATGTGAATTTGGGTGGCAAGAGTAATAGAAGTTTGGGGTTTTGTCAGGTCAGAACTTTTGACAGCATGAAACTTATCACTTCAGTCCTGCATTACCTACAGTTTGTTCGCTTATGGTTCCTGTCCATACTTCTTTAAAAAAAACCCAAAACAACAGATGAGGGATAAATAGGAGCATTCTTTAAAAAGTAAGAATATTTACGAAGCCCATTGTTATATTTTTCCCAGGGTCCTTTGCACTGGACAATATTCAGCATTGACAGTTTTTGTTTTGAACAGGTAGACGAGATAAAATAAACTAATATCACTGCTAGTATGCTTTTCACTTACAGGGCAAATATATCAATACCAGTGGTCAGTACAGAAGGTGAGGCATTTTAGACCCCTTAAATAATTATTTGGTTTGAGAGGTGACTAACATGGCAAGAATAGGTAGGAAATTTTAGGTTGCATTCTTATTTTTCTAGAGGATTTACGTATTATGACAGTCCTAGATGGTGAAAACAATACTTTAGGGTTCATCTTTCACAATACTTTGTACTGAAGTTGAACTGAAAGCAGTGACTTACCCATCTACTCTCAGGTGAGGGAGATAATGTGGAAAAGATGGGTCATGACACTTGCAGAAGACTGATCTTCATTGAAAAAAAATTTTCCCAGGAGTGTTTATACAGTCTCTCCAACAAGAAATACACAGAAAATGCTGCTTAAATTGTAGAGTTAAATATCAGTACTCCAGGAAAACCAATTTAATGAGGCATAATTCGCCTGATATTTTAGGGGGAACTGACTTTAATATTTTGAAGGTTTTTTTTCTGTTTTTACATCTAGATGTGGTCAGACATGACTGATAACTCATTTTCTAGCACCTCTGGAAGTATGCCATAGAGCCTCCATAAAGATGTTTTCTCTCCCCTGAAGACACTTTGATAGATTTATATGCATGATGCAATATTGTGCAGAGATATCCAAGTGTATTGTGAAAGAGCTAGCTTGGTTACATGGTTATCTGAGCATTGTTCAGCCCATACTAATATAACTTGTTTCTCAGACCATTGTACTTCTGCTCCTTTGTTCAGCAGTGCATTTGCTATCAAAGTACAAGGTTTCTCATGTTGCATTAAGCTGTATTTGTACTGAAAAACTCAGGTGGAGACATTGTAGCACTAAGGCCCACAACTAAGGGAAATACTATTTACAAGAGTCTTGGGTGATATTTCTTAACTATTTTTGTAGGTTTTGACTTATGCAAATGATAGTTTTGGAATACCTTTAAAATTAAAAGTTGACCCCTGAAACAAACATATATAAGAGCTGATTCTGGGACAGATGATCTAGATGATGACACTGTGAAATAATTCCAAGTGTTCTGTCCTAATGTTTGTATTGGAGACTCCGTGACTTCAAACAAAAATAATTTTCTACAAGTGGCGTCTTCTCTTTTAGACAAAATGTAAAACACCATGTTTTTTCCATCTGGTCTTCTTCATTTTAAAGATAGGCTAGGACTATCTGGGAAATTGGATAGCGGTTATACATTGTAAGTTTATCCTGTTACATATTTTTCCTGAAGCCATTAAGTAATGTCTACATGATCTATGCAACAGGACTATAGGTGATTTCTGTCACACACCCCTTTAGGTAGCCTCCAAATATTCCATTGCTATACACCAATATCTTGTAAGCATCCAGTTGTAATAGAAAGATGAGCATAAATTATTATGAAATTTATCAATATTAATATTGGTCAATGACTAGAGATCTGGAATCTCACACTACTGCTGATAGCTTTTCACAACTCTCTGTCCCATCTTTCTTTATTCATAAAGTTAGAATAACAATCTGCTTCCATTGTAAAGTTGCAGTGAGGTTTCCCGATGGAAAGTTTTGTCTGAACGATGGAAAAAATGACAAGAGTTACCTAATCACATTTCTGCTGCAGATGCATTTATATGCAGGTACAGCTTTACAGGTATTGCAGTCATTATGTAATAGCTGCCACACTTGTCTTTTCAAAGACATTGCTTTTTCAATTCAATACAGACATTCTCTGACAAAAGAAAGTGTTAAAGTAATGCTGACTTAACATTGCCTGTGAGTTTGTGCCCTACCTAAGGACTAGGACAGTGATATTTAATCTATTAAAGCCAGAAAATTCTGAATTATAGGATGTGAAATTGTTAATCTGCTGTTTTTGAGCAATGGCCTTAAAATTTCACAATATACCGGTTTACACTTAGTCTTTGCTAACAAGGTCATATTTCAGGGGAAATAAAGTCCTTGATAACTTCAGGACAACACCTAACACCTCTTTTTAACTTTTTAAAGGTGTGGCTAAGTGAACTACAATGAGTTGAATTTACCCCTGTGTGGGTAACAGCTAGGAAACAACCTCAAATATGCTATATTTTACAATCCCTTGATACATTTCCATAAATTAAGTTGAGTTTTCTGCAGGATTTTCACTCTCACAACACTAAAAACTCCACAAGAAGAAAAGGTTTGAATTTTTTTGCAGTGATACTGGATTAAGACACACATACGCCTCTCTCTCTCCTTGAATACATCCAGTACTGGCTCAGACCCAGATCTGCTCATACTGCCAAGCTGCTCCATCTAATCCCTTCACCATTCAATATCACTGCATTTAGCACAGTGAATCCAGCTGAAACACATGTGGATTTTTGCCAGCTGGGGAGGAAGAGTAGAGCCAATGCTCAATGACATGTATTTTAACATTATTTTTCCTAATATTCACAAGTTACATACACATCAGCTCCTTGCTTACTGATTTTCAGATATCTGAAAGTCACTGGATTAAACATTCTGGAAAGGAACATGACTGTACTAATAATTTAAATCCTGGTAAAAGACATTTTTGTCAGGCATTTATTATGTGCCACATGCTTCAGATACAAACAAACAAGATTTTTCTACATGCCAAGGTAAACTGCCAAGAAACATTTTACACTGAGTGTGGAGAAATGAGGAGGGGGTTTATGTGGCTGATTGGAGCCTCTGTACATACTTGGGTACATGAAGAAAGTTTGTGAATAGAAAGAATAGAGCAGAGTGAGAAGAATGCATGGGTTTCAGTAAGACAAATAAGGTAAGGTCAGAAGATGCTTTCATGATTTAAAGCTCTAGGGTTGGGATCTGAAGTAGATGACAGACACAAAGGGTTTCTCTGTAATGCTGCTGGCAGAGAGATTATAGCTGTCCTGGGACTAAGCAGTAGAAAACAGAAACATTGTGAATACCAGAGGGAATGAGATCAAGAACAGAATCCGCAAGAATTTCAGCAGACAGTTTAGCCCAAAACTAAAATATAGTTTTATGGATTTCTTTTGAACTTTGGGATGTCTGTAGCATTGTTTTGTGTGGGGAAAGTGAATAGTTTTGTTCTCTGTCCTGAGAGAGAAGTTTCAGACTCGAGAGAGAAACGTATTGCCAAACCACCAGTCACCCAGCGAAACATGAAAAGAGACTGTAACTGATCAAGGATTTGGTAGGGCCTGTGGAAGCAAAAATAGAATAAATGTTAGAGGAGACACATCATTCATCTGTGGTGTGGCTGTGCTGATGCAATGACATTGTACAAGGGATGATTACTGATGAGGTGATGAAAGGCAGTAGGGAGCCATGAATAAAGATATCTAAAGAAGGTCATAAACACATGATTCATCAAAAAAATGAGAATGTTTAGAAACATTTCAGTTTTCAAACTGTTGTGCAAGGCTTCCTTTAGGAAAATGACTTTTTGAGTATGGAATCAAAGCAGTTCTTGCTTCCCTTCTGTTAACAATAAATACTCCAATTTTCACCTTGGAAAGAGACTACACAGTGAAAAAAATGTCTTTTCAAAAAATCCATCAATGACTTTTCCAAAGTTGTCAAAGTTTATAACATTATGAAAATGAAATACCAGATTGCCACATAGTTTGGATCATAACATAGAAGGTAGGTGCTTTCGTGCTGCATGATAATTACAAATCCATCTCCAGTTTCTACCTGCAGGAACAGCTACTGAAATTGCACATCTGTAATTAACAGAATAACTCTTTCTGATAAAACTTTTGGCTGTAAGGAAAAGAAAAAAGGAGAAAAAAGTAAAAGAGAAAACAAAAAATATAGATGGCTTTTAAACGCTAATTTGACTGTGCACAAAACCTAAATTTACCCAACAGCCCTCTAAATAACATTTTGTCTCAATACAGTTTTAGAAGTGCATGGTGGATAATAGCATGAATCTGAATAGTTAATAAAAATACCTCAGTATAGGATTTTTTTAATGTTGCCTTTTTTACTGTAACACAGAGACTGTATGTAAATACAGTACTTCTACAGCTGGCACTGACTGTAGAGCTAGATTGGTGTTATCAACATTTAACTGTGTAATTGGAATAGCAGTGCTATACAGAGAAAGTACTACCAACTCTCAGTGTCTGGGGATATTCAGGATTTCTGGATAATGCCATTATTTCAGATCTAGATAATACTGCATGTGTACCATATTGTGTAGTCCGCTGTCCCAGATGAGCTCATGAAGTCTGGATCCTCAACAACTTATATCTTTGGAATGCAGTTTTCATAACATGGTCTACGTGTTTATTCTTTCTTGTGTAAAATATCCTCCGCATGATATAATTCATTACTTCGTAGGACATTATCAACATCAATACTAAACAACACCTTCCTTCACCTGCAATAATAGGAGGCCAGGCTGACCCTAATATTGAGATTTTTTTTTTGTCTTCAAGAGTGGCTGCTCATCAAATGTATCTCACCCAAAATTTCAAAGTATCTTATTAATTTTTTATATGTAACATCTTCTCTCCTTTGAATTCTGAATGAAGCAAAGGCAGAATATGCAAAACCTAAAATTGTGAAGCCCTGAGTTCACAATAACCATTTCCTAGTGTGGATACTTTGTGCTGAAACATTGTGTTGCATGTTGAAATTGCAGTTTTATTTGTTATCTACCTTCTTTTAATCTGAGATAGATCCTTAAAGGCATTTTTCAGTGCTGTTAAAGAAAAATGTGTTCTGTTTATTTTTAGATAACATGGAAAAGTTAAAAGTTTCATATAGGAATAAACAGGTTTTGGGTTTATATTGCTTGTATTATCTTTGGTTATTGTTCCATTTAGACATTTCAGCCAGTGCTTCAGCTTCATTAAAGTAAATAGCAGATACGACTTACTGTAAAGTCATTAATAAATAAGAGAATTTTTAATTTTCTTAACCATTAACAAGTATGAACAGAATGAAGTGATTTTGACTTCCTACATTTCATGAAGTATTTCTGTCTTAGATTCTGAACTATGTAACCAGTAGCTTAAAATTATGCAGTTACTTCCATTCAGACCTTTGTTTACATTTCATATGTATTATGACAGCATCTAAGGAATAAGAAATTAATGATAAAATTAGTGACTATTCTTAAACTCTGAAATAAGATATTTTATTACATTTTGTAAAGAAAACTTAGCAGAATGGAACATTTAATTGTTGATGGTATTAAAAAAAAAATCTTCTAATGATGACAAGTATTACTTATGATTCATGTCAAAGAAATCCTAAAGATCCTAAATCATGGAAGAAGAAACAGAAAGTAAAATCCAGACATCCACTGATCTCAGATTACTTTTCACAATGACCCACAGACTAGCAGGCTTCAGAATCGAGTGTATCATCACAGACAATAGGGTGATAACAGCTGCTAAAATAAAATGGATCATGGTTGTATAGGGATTTGTAAATAATCAAGTGTACTTTAAAGGGAGTTAGGTTCACCGAACTGAGACTCATTGCTGGCACCTCCAGGGAAAGAGTGAACGCTGAGAGAATGTGCAAGTTGCTCCTTTGAATTAGCTTTCACATGTGTAGTGCAGGAGTTATTTCTAGAGGTAATCAAACCTCAGGCGATCTGTTTGGTCTAGTTGAGCATCATGTGTGATCTGAATCAAATAATCAAAATAAAAAGCAACCAGCAGTGCATTAAAGAGGTGGATAGAAACTGATCCAGGCCCAGCCTACCTGGTAAATCTCATTTATCTGTTTTGAACAATGAAGGCTTTATATAGAAAAGCCCTTTCAGGAAGTGAAGGATTTAACAGTGTTAGGGATGTATGTTTTAGTGCTTATCTACATTAGTTCAAACTCTGAATGAAGATATGCTGCACCATTATGAAGCTGAGCTTGCACACACAGACTGTAGCTCAGCCAATCTCTGCATATTGACAAACTTAGCCTGTTCAAGAGACAGATCTATAAAAAAGGAAAATGTTTTGGAAATATCATGTTGCCAATAATCACTCATTTTCAAGTGATTAACTTTGAATACGAATTGGCCACAATCCACTTCAAAGGAATACTCAAATATTTAAGTTTAATATCTCTCAGGCCCCCCTACTCTCACCCACTCTTTTCTGACCGGTGAATTTTGCATTACACTTTGAATTATCACGTGTGACTGTACCTATTTCTCCTTTGGGCAAACAGCAGTGAGGGGAAAAGAGGAACACGGGCCTTAGTGACTCTACTCCCACACTATTTCTCATGCCCCCAACGAAAAAAAAACTATGTTCCTGATTCTAATTGCTTATCTAGATAGCTATTTGTGCATGTATGCTATTTTAGCCTATTTTCCTATTCCTAATTCCTATTCCTATTCCTATTCCTAATTCCAGCTATTCTAGTCTGGTGAGGGGTGGTATTGGTAACTCATTAGCAGTATCTAATCCTCCTTGATCATGACTACAATATAGATTAGTCTTCAGGGTCTGCTGAAGCAGATGTAGCACCCCAGAAGTGGAGATGCAAGAGAAGATGTCAGAAACAGAAGTAGTGGTGGAGCAAAAACCAAAACTTCATTGTGAAAATGAAAAGAAATAGACAAATTCATTTTAGCAAAATGAGAGAATGATCCATTAACATGTAAAGTTTTTAGATTCAATAGCTTTGTCCGCTCAGGGCAGTGTACTAAAAGAGGCTTCTTCTCTCTACAGTGCTCTTCAAGATAACTTTACTTCTGTTTTAACTAAATCAAACAAGTAATAGATACTTTAAACATTCAGTACTCATTTAAGACAACCCACAAGCATTTTATTAATTTTATCTTTTATTGTTTGAATAATCTTTTCCAAATTCCAATTTCCAAATTCCAGATTTCAGCCATGTATTGTCTACTCATTTATTACTGATTGACAATTACTGCAGAGAACCTTTTGAAGATTTTAAAGCTGGTCACTCAAAAATTGATGAATGTCAGAGCTGTTTGTCTATATAACCTTATTTAGATACTATATGGATTTTGAGATAATCTTTAATGATAAAATTGTTATCCAACTTTCTGCCTTACCAGTAAAGACAGCAGTCTGTGTAAAAGGTTGTGTATACTAATATAGTGATAAAGTAATAATTTAAATTCCATATTAAGTAAAGGGAGGGAGAACCACATCTGTAAAAAAGTTATAGTTTACTGAGGGTGGGGTCTAATATTGTAGGTAAGCTAATCTAATTCCTGCTTCCTGTTCTTAGACCATATGTCCCATCTCCATCCTGTTGCTGTCTTATTGGCTTTTCTGTTTGTTTGCTTGGTTGTTTTCTTAACCCAACAGTTCATGGAATTAAAGTGGGAGAAAGATTTTTACCTTTTTTTAGGTTAGAATACTTTTTTCTCTGCTATTTTTCTCATTGAATAGGCATATTATAAGGCCCCAAAAACTAGAGTTGTCAGAAGGCATGCAGCAGAATTGGGGGTTCTACACTGTAATCTATGATGTCAGTTTATCTTTAGCCACATTTTTGAATTTTCATTTCTTTTTTCTCTATCAAATACAGAAAATTTAACCTTCCCAGAGGAGGGTCCAGTCTTAAACTAGACACTTTTCTCCTTTTTTAAAGAGGGAATTAAAAATAGGTAATAATAGTAGAAAATAGTTTTAGTGGAACACATTGTGTGTCTACAAGGTAATGAAACACACCTTTCCTGCACAGAAAAAGCAGCAGCAGGATAAAACATAGCAAATTTTTTGATTGAGACTGTTCAAGAGAGCTACATCTCCAAAACTGAACATTACATTAAGCATACATGGACACTGAAAAGCAGCCTATTGCTCTGTCTGCAAACACAGGAAGAAATGCGGTGAGTAATCCTGGTCTTGTGCAACACACAAAGATTCAGACTGAGAAGCCAGGGAATCATTCCTAATTTAGGTGATTTTAGCTGGGTGCAGAGATAAATCAGATCTCGATAAGATAGGTTTCATAGTTGTTTGGGAAAAGAAATACCGAGGCCAACAGATCAGACATGATTTTTTTAAAAAAAAAGACTACATACTGTAGAGCAGAAATCCTTAGAGGTATAAAATATCTTTCCAAGACATCTTTAATAGAAGAGGTAATACATCAGCAGAATATGAAACAGATAAGAGAACCCAAATATCCTGGAATATATGTAATAAAAATAGTGCTACCATGCTCAAAGGAAACCTCTCAATCTTAATGATAATTTAGGTAGATTGGTTATGTTTGGTATTCTAGAGAGTTCAAGAGCGTGCTGAATGGATACTTTCTTCAGTAGCTAGATTTCAAGGGAAGGAGGTGATCATAACGAATTTGAACAACTATAACAAAAAGATATTCTGCATTGATTGTGATAATTATTTATTTTTTCCTTTAAAAAGAAGTTTGTAAGATGCTAATACTTTGTTTGGGGAACTGCGGTCCTGCTGGCTTACATTTGGAGTTATGCTTTGTACCTTTGTACTACTCTCAAAAGATGTAAATAGCTGAATCTACTCAGATTATTAAGGTATGACATAACAGATAGTTTAATGTAAGATGAAACAGTCCAAGAGCATAACCAGACACACAGACAAGCCCTGAAAATGGTTCTTGTTGCAGATTTAAAACACAGCAACAAATATAAGTCTGAAGAAACCATAAAATTAGGAGAAGCATCTTGTGGGATATGCGTAAGTTTCAATAGGATAGAGGTGATTCCTTGAACTATAGAAAGAAAATTATGTACAAAATTTTGAGGGAACTGTATGTTTTGGGGGAAGTTTTTATCTAGTCCAGTTGCTTTTCTAAGGGCCTTTCTGAATTTAGAAGTAAAAGTGCAGAACAGGTGAGAGATACCAATCAAAACATGGAGTTTGAAATTCTTACACAATTCAGACAGAAGGCAACTGTCCTGACTTTCAAGTACAATAAGTGCCAGACAAAGCTGTCACCTGATGCTTGTAAGCAGGGACTTGGGGGCACACTTGTACAACGGCAGGGTGATCGCTTGAGACTCGTAGCATATGCTTCCAAAGCCTGGACTGAACCTGAGTGTCGGTGTGCAGAAGTAGAAAAAGGATCTCTAGCTGTACTGTACACAGGGAAGGAAACGTTGATTTCTTTTTCTCGAGGAAGACCAGGTTTGATAGAAAAAAGTCATGAGTTGCGAAAGATGACTACAAAAAAAGAAGTTAGAAAAGTCTTCTGGATTTCAGAAACTTTTCTTTTTTTCAGTTTCAGTTGTATGATTTACAAGCAGAGATGAAAGAAGAAAAGACTTTTTGGTAACAGAAAACTTGTTTTCATCTTGGGATAGAAATGAAGTAGGAAGACATAGGAGTCTGAAACGGGAACTAAATGAACCTGCTGAGAAAAACTGCTTCATGAGGCCTGATAGTCCTCTCTCAGATGATATGGTCTGTTGCTGCAGAAGCTGCAACATAAAATCAAACTGCCAAAGATAATGACAGCTATTAATATCTTGCCCTTATAACAACTTAGAAGCAGATCATTGTGACACAGATGATACTGTATTTAAGAACAACAGGCTTTATTCTGTGTTGATTTCAGATGGTTGCTATTTTCCAGATGCAGTAGTACCAGAAATAAAAATATTAAACATAAAATTATGTCAGCTAAGTTTGTAGTTAAGTTACTGAGTAGTATCCTTGTATCTGATCCTTTCACCTGCTCAAGTGTTATTCAACTGAAATCAGAAATTAGACCTTTAACTACTTAGACCAAAAGAATGGTACTGTGTGCTGTTGTAAATACTTGCAGGGTAAATAGATTGCAGGGTTGTGTGTGCATGTGTGTATATATATATACATATATATGCCATATATATGGAGAGGGGGATAAAGATGGACAGGGGCAGATAGGCACAATGGATCAAAGCTGTTAACACCAGAGAACTGGGTTTATGTGTATATTATTCAAATAAAATGTAAAAATATGGGCATAGAAAATAGTGGTCTTTGAGGAATTTTGCCCTATTCTGTGGAGGTGATAGGTAAGAAAAAGCAACTGTATAAAGAATATAAAACATTTTTTCAGAGCCTTCATCAAGAGAAGACTGAAAAGAGGTGGACTCTGTGCGCCTGTCTTCTAAAAAAAGAGCAAACTGTAGAGTGCAAAAGGATCAGAGGAAGTGCTGAGCAAAGAAACACAAAGCAAATATGTGGTAGTATGTATTGTCTCTTTGGAAAGGGTTGTTGAAGGACAAGTAATGTGTAACTTTGTGTTGCAAGGCAACACTCTGGAACATTCTTGTAAAACTGGTTTGACGTCTGTACACAAGGAGAGCCAATTTGGATACAAGGACAGGTGCAGACCTTACCTTCTCTTTTTCAGTTCTTAGAAAAATATTTGCACCTTGCTTGATAAATAACAGAGGTTTGCCTTAGAAATTAGTCCAGGGACAGAAATTTCATTACCTGCAGGATAGCTGCAAGTGCAGGGCTGGTTCCTGGATTGTGAAGGCCACGGGGAGCTGTTGTGCCCACTGTGGCTCCTGCCCTGCCGAGATAGCTGTCTTTCCTTCCAAGGAAGCAACGGTGTGTCTGGTGCATGCCCAGGTCTTGTCTTGGATCTGTACTGCAGGAAATGGGAACTTGGAGTGAGCAACGGGGCACACCAGCTCTTCAGCATCAGAGTTCAGTTCTCAGATATTAACAGCCACCTAAAAACAACATTAATTTGCCCTGGAGGCTGCCCAGTGTCTGTCTGCTTAGACTGATCCTTGATTCTTAGTCTAGTTCCAGTGAACCTAATCGGACTGCACCTGTATTCTTTCTTCTGTTCTGTTGTCAAATATACTTTTCTCAGCTCAGCTGCTCCATTCCCTGAAGCCCTGCTAACTGCCAGTCCTTTTTTCCCTGTTTTCTTCTTTCCTATCTGAGATATGCTTCAGTCCTGTTTTATTCTCTACAATATCTATACCATGATCTGTTCCACTGTCCCTTAATTTATTCTTATTTTTCCTTACTGAGTCTTAGATTGGGATCTTGTCTCCTCTTTAGGTTAATGTCTAGTCTTCCTCCTCCATATATCTTGCAGCCTGGAGAAGCAGTGTACCACAGACAGCCAAGAAGAGACAGATTCTCTATTCATCTCTACAGTTCTAGCATCTGTGCAGTCCCACTCCTACTTTCATGACTGTGAAGACTGGAAAGTGAAAAAGTGAAAAGTCTGACTTTTCATATAGTGACTCAATAGCTTTGGTTTACATATGGGTTATATAAGCCTCTTGCCTAGTTTGTGACTTCCTGCAGACGCTATGAAAGAACGTATGGTCTAGAAGCACTCTGAAGATATGAGGGGACTGAGCACAGTGAGTTGCCCTACAGATCTGGTGTCTGTGCTGGCTGGTCCAGAGCTGTAAGAAACTTAAACATTTTAAACTTAAAGTTTTTATTAAGCTTGTATTGGTGTTAACTGTCAAGCCCCTGAGGGCATGAACAGGCCTCATCTGCTCTGGCTAGCCTCACCTGGGACCTCCCACCCACACCCTGCCCATTGTTGCAGGATCCTCATTTAAGCTTAGGGTTAGCAGTCCTTGTTTAAGCTATAATGTAGTTGTACCTGTGTTAAGACCTGCTTCTGGCCCTGACTCCTGGCTGGATCCCCTCTATAGACCCCAACCCTGGTTCATCACTCACTCACTCTGGTGCTGTCTGCAGACTCTGTCAGCAACTCTGTCCAACGTGGTCAGCCCCAGTGGGACAACAACCAGGGGGGCCAGTGTCACTCCTGGCCCTCGGAAGCAGCCATCGCTTGCCATACCCTGACACCAGTTTCATTCTCATATATGCAGTTTGGCCAGTATGAAGGCTAAAAAAAAAATATCTATTTCAAATGCTGGTATTAAAACAGAGCAATGACACCAAAAGAGTAAAGAACTGTCTTCAGTTATCCTTTCTCCCCACAGAGCTTCACAGTTTGCAGCTCCACGGCAGCTTTAACATCACGAGGAAGTTATTTATGGAAGGCACTGTAGGTGGGGAAAAGAAAATTCCATCCCTTGGAAGAGTTGGCTGCTTATACAGTTTGTCCATGTGCTAGATATCTCTGGTAGGTGTTTGTGTTCTGGCAGATTTCTGTCTAATGTTGTACTGCTTCCTGCAGTGCACTGACTCTTCCAGCCCTTTACTTGGGTCCTGACCTTGGTTGTACACTCCTTTTTATCGATAATAAGTGCAGGCTTCAAAAAAAAAACCCCTATCATTGTACTTCTTAATTCCCTAGCCAGTTCCAGATTCTTCCTCTTGCAGAAAATGACTTTTGGATTTGCCTGAAAAAGTAATGAAGCATTTGGACCTTTGGCTTGTGAGACTTTTATTTAATTTTATTCCTCCCTCACAGCTCGGATCATAGAGCTGGAGCCAAGGGAGCAGGCGGGTATGCCTTCAAATTGTAATTTGCCTTCAGCTGTAGCTTTTCTTGGTGTATGAACGCAGTCCCCCAGTGTCACTGCTGAAGTGCTCCCATTCATGCTGTTTCTGTAACTGAGCACTTACGGCATACTGATATAGGAGCCTCTCTTTGTTTAAGAATGCGTGCAGTATAGTTTTGTACAAAAGCTATTACACTGGGTAACTATGGATTGTCTGAGGGGCTGGATGAGTTAATACCTAAAGGCACTTTTCTTTTTTCTGGTTGCAAAATTTTTTCTTCACACTTCTTACTCTCTGATTTTTATGATCTTACTGTTATGTGGTCATTGTTTTGCCTGCTTTCTTTGGGTAGGAGGCTATTAGTGTACTGTTTGTAATTAATGAGTTTTCAAACAAAGAATGTGTTGTTTTTTTCATTTCTTCTATTTTAGGTATCTGGTTTATCTCATTTGTTAATTATATCAGCTAATCTTACCAACCATTTGACTGTACTGCATGTCTGATCATATGACTGGATTAGTTTCTTATGAATCTGTGATCAGTTTCTCCTTAAACACAAGAAGGGCAGTGTGAGAAGGGAAATGTGCAATTGCGAGTTATCATGTAGTGAACACGACTTTTATTTAAAAACAGAGATTTTTTTTCCCCTGTGGCTTGATATATTCTTCTTTCAACATTTTAAAAATGATGCTTTTTTTTCCCCAACCTTTCAAACTGAAATAACAACAGCTGTTGAAGGATGGCTTCTCTTTCCACATTTTTTTCTCTTTATAATTAAAGTTGGTTTGAGCCTGCAGTATTTATAACTGAATTTCACTCTTTAGTGAGGGACTCCAACTCCGTATGGAAAGGTCTTGGGTGGAAGACTACATCAATAGAGATCTCACCCAGTATAAAAACTACCTTATACATATTAGGAGGGAGTGGTATTAGCAGATCTCAGTGAAACATCTCCAGAGAATAGTATGCACCTTTGATAATGACTGCTTATGAATGATTACATTGGGTTCCAGGGGAGCAGAAGCCTCATAAATTTGGGAGAGGAAAAAAAAAAAGCTATAGATATTGTCGAATGTATTTGTTTTGCTTATTTTACATTTTATTTTATTTACAGTTTTATTTATGAAAATAATAGCAGAACCTTTAAGCCATTACACTCAGAAATCCTAATGATTCCCAAAGGTTTCTTCTCACTGCGAGTTTAAGCCCTACTCCACTTTCATGCTGTCCATAAATTCGATTGCAAAAGAGTACCTGATTTTTGGGGCAGGAAAGTTGAATGTGTCTTAGTGTAATGATAGCTACATCAATTCTTTGCAATCTGTTGTGTATGAAACTGAAATGTGCTCTCATCACACTGGGCTATCGCAGAGTCATTAATATGGCAGGTGGCATGTTATACAGCATGTTATTCACCCTCCCTCCCCGTTAATTCCATGTGGATGTATCACCCCAGTGCAGCAGATCACACAGCCTAGGAAAAGATGTGATAATAGTGCCTCAATGAGGGATCTCGGAGGATCCTAGTGGCAGTAGCTTTTAGAGGGATTGGGACTTTTACTGGGGGAAAGCCAGCACTTTCTGGCTACTAACATTCTTACATCGGCATCTGGCCTGCCAAAAATGTAAATCCCAAACTATTCACTTTAATTTCACACATTTCCTCTCTGAATCAACTGGTTTTTTCACAGTGCCTTTTCAGTGACAGCTGTATCGAGTAACTGGGAAGGTGTAAGCTATGTACATTAGAGACGGGTCACTCCAAGCTTTTATATTTGCAGAGGAGAAAAGACTCAAAATTAGCTGCCCCCATCCAGTTTCCTAGTTGCATTTCCAATATTTATTACCATAGGGTTACCTCCCTTCTATTTCTGTTTACACTGCCAGTTCCGGCAATTTCCATTTCTCTGTAAAAGTTCTGTAAGCCTGGCCCATATCTTTGCCAAAGTTGCCATGTAAAAACAGTGTTTTAGAAGCTAAATGGCTACTGTGGCAATAGCAGTTTATATTTGCTTTTGTCTGAATATCAGACAGTCATACAGAAGAGTAACACTCAGCAAGGTGGGAGGGTGAATCTACCCTGTGTATTTGTAATAGTTTGCAAACACAGCCATATATTCTTTTTCATTTATTGAGCTGGTTTTTGGTACAGAATGCAGAAGTCAAGGTTGTTGTTCCCATAACACGCAGGAACAGCAACACAAACTCGAAGTACTGATTTATGTCCTATTTCCACTATGTTATGCAAAACTGGGAAACTTCAAAAGCCTTAGCAATCTGATGCAAATGGTATGTTGTTGGAAGCTGATTTCCATGTGTGTATGTTGTATGCATGCCTTCAACAATATACAGCCGTCTTCTATTAGCAAAAGGAAGCAGCATGGATTCATTTAATGATTGGGGACAACCTTGTTTTCAGAGGGAAAGTAAAGAAATAATTTTGTCATGAACAGGCACGGCTGGGGGTAAAAAGAAGAAAAGATGAATTGATCAATTACTGTATGATGTATTCATGGATTTTCAAAAAGGAATCAAAAGAATGTATCTAACAAACTCTGCATACAAAACAGGATTAAAACTGGCCTAGAAACTAATATTAAAAATGCATATTATGTGGCTGAGGGAACTGGGTTTCTTCAGTCTGAAGAAAAGGAGGCTGAGGGCGGACCTTATCACACTCTACAGCTACCTGAAAGGAGGTTGTAGCGAGGTGGGGATCCGTCTCCTCTCCCAGGTAACAAGTGATAGGACAAGAGGACATGGCCTCAAGTTGTGCCAGGGGAGGTTTAGATTGGATATCAGGAAAAATTTCTTCACCAAAAGGGCTGTCAAGCATTGGAACATGCTGCCCAGGGAAGTGGTTGAATCACCATCCCTTGGAGGTATTTGAAAGACATGTAGATGTGGTGCTTAGGGACATGGTTTAGAGGTGGACTTGACAGTCCTAGGTTAATGGTTGGACTCGATCTTGAAGGTCTTTTCCAATCTAAACAATTCTATGATTCTATATCCAGTCACAGAGTCAGTCACTATCTGTATAGTCTGTTAAGTGTAAAATAATTGTTACATGCATGATGAGGTGAAGGGGAGAGTGCAAAATACTATAAAAAATTACAAGATTACAAGACTGATAATTTGTCAAAGATGGGATGGGGGAGGAGGGGGGAAAGAGGAAAAACTTTAATTTTCCCTGTCAGCACCAGAGCTTCAGTATTGCACACCATATTCCCTTCATATTAATGTGGCTTCACTCCTTCCCCTTACCTTTATCACCTTGTTTAGCTCTCGTGTTTGATCCTTATCTTTTCTTCCTCCATCAGTTCCCACACAATTATTCTTTCCTTTGCCCTGTGTATTATCTTATGTATAATTGTTTTAAAGGCCAGCTAGCCACATACTCTACACACAGTGCAATCCCTACCGTAGCATAAGAATATTGTAAAATTAGCATAAAAGCATAACTACATTGCAGTTCTACTCACACTGCAATTGAATTATGTTTTTATGCTGGGTTTATAGTCAGGACTTAAGTACACCCAGAATGAAGACTGTTTTCTAAGCAGGGTCATCTGTGATCCTGTAGGATCAAGGAAAGAGCAGAAGCCTGTTTTGGAAAGCTGGTTACCGATTCACAAAGAAAGGGTGAAGAGCCTTTGGGATGGATATGCAGATCCAAACCAGAAAAGATAAGTCATCAGACTTCAAGAGGAAGTCTTCATTGTGCTTAGAGGCTTTGTTCATACCAGTAAATAAAACAGTGGAATAAATAAAGTAAATAAAACAGTAAATAAAACCTTGTGGAATCGAACACTAGAGTGTGTATGCATAATTTGTTAGTACAATGACTAACTGTCAAGATTTTGAATCAAATAGAAATATTTCAGAAAACTTGCAGTTTTTCTTCTCTCTCCATTTGGATGGAGAGTGTTTAAACAGATGAATATGAACTAGAGCATCACCTGGCTTCAGGATTAGAAAATGGCCCTAGCCTATTTTATTTACTTTTGTAGTCATAATCACAGGCCTCAGAAAGGGGATAGAGCATAGATAATCCTCTGACAGGATCATTGTACTGAGAAATGGGTAGTAAAAAGTGTAGTCAGTCAAGGTAAAGTGTTGATTAAAGATCTGATCCCAAGCTTATTCTGCATTTTCAGCACTCCTATGAAGTTCCCAGGGGACATTAGAGGTGCCTTTCTATGCAGTCCCTAAGGGGAACAAGCAGCTGCTTTCCCTTATAGTGCATCTCTTCTAAAGACTAATGGGATTTGCTGACAGGAGAGAAATAATTTGCACCTGTCTATGCCATCTTCAGAGCATCTGGTCAATTTAAACCAATTTACATCAATATTCCAAAAGTGTGAATATTGATGTAATATTACACTTTGAAATTGGTCCATTCATTATTTATGATGGATGTTACTATGTGCCAGTTTCTTTTAGGATTGGCTAGAAGGAGGATTACTTTTTTCTGTTGACCCACAGTAGTGTAGAAATTCTGGATTCTGTTACAAATGTGCATGAAGAACATTCATGTTCAAAGACATTCCCCCACTGAAAAAAAAAGCTGCTGATGCATGGATCAAACAATAATTCTGGTTCTAAATGGCTTTTGTGACTACAAGTTTTTATTAGAACTCAAAATAGTCTGAAATCATTTTATGAAGTTGTTTCACAAGCATTTCAAGAGCTTGCCTTCAATTTCTCACAACTTTGCCAGGTTCTAAGCATTTGGGGTTAAACCTTCCATCTGAGAGATTTGCTTTAGACTGAATTTTTCTGGAAACCATCAGTAAACAGTGTATGGCCATTTCCTAGAATAAGACTGAAGAAAACTAAATTGTCTTGAGCTAAAGCTAAGTAAAAGCATTTCAGTGGTGTTACCGTGAAGCTCTAGTAACTCAATATAGAACAGGTGACAATATTTGGCACCAGAGCAGGCCTCAGCATTAAGAGTGTGTCATTTGCCAGCAAGTATCTGTGAAACCTACAGGCATAACTTCAGTCTGTAGGGTAGATCAACAAGCTGGATGAAAAGTCAATGATAATTTATATGAGGTATGCTATTATGTCCAAGAGCAGCAGGCTGTGCCATGGATAAGTTTCCAGTCTTTTCTTTGATGCTCTTGAACATCAGGAGCCATCTAATGGTACCGTGATTTTTGTTTTGGTTTTAAAACAGAAAACACATTCCTCACTAAGACAGCAAAGTCAAATGCTGAACAGTTTGGAAATGATAAGATTTATGTTGTCTTTGCAGCCTTAACCAAATGTGTATATATTAGGATGCAATTTTCTTTTGTGTTCTTACAATGTTTTGTTTTGGTGGGGTATTTCTTCATTCAGTGTTCGTGTTAATCATCAGAGTGATTTGGAACTATAATATAGAGAAGGTGCTCTTGCCTTATTTATTCCTGAACTTAGAAGATATGTAGTGACAAGACAGGGGACAGGAAAAATATTTAATGCTGCTGGCCTTAGAACTACAGTGTGATTTTAGGCAAGTCAATGAAACCATGTTTTTAGAGTTGTGGTCACTGGCAGTATCTAGACTCTTAGTCAAGAACAAGTCTGAGTTTGCACTGAAACCCACAGAGATCTATGAGATCATCTTCAGTGTACCCTTACCGCTTCCTGAAAGTTTCACAGAGAGAACTGCTGAAAATAAACTTGAGATCCAGTCTTGACTCACTCATCATCTGCCTGCCTGGTTGCTTGTCTACTTTGAACCAAGAGTAAAAAACAATACACTGAAGAATGGAGCACTGCACCCTCAGAGGAGTCTTTTCTTAAGTGGGGTCATTACATGGAAGACCTTGTACCATAATATGCTTCCAGTAGGAGACTGACTGCATTTACCTAACTTGTCTTACTAACTTGTTAGTTTTGCAACTGTTGCATTCTACTGGCATCATGAAGCTGAGAAATTGCCTGGAGCTTTATAATGAAAAGGTAAAACATACTTAAGTGAATAATTTTAAAAGAATTTACATGTTATACAACCATTTTTTTTCATCTTTTTGCAAAAGCAGGAGAATAATTATTTTCTTTTCTTTAACCTTCTTTCACTTATGTTCCCATTTACCTTTGGATGCCATGTGGGATCTCCTTTTTTCCGTTTGTTTGGTGCATTCACAGTTGGTTGTTCTGACTCTTCCTCCCTCCAAACCTTTCAACTACCCAACAGCTGCAGTAGACACTTTAATGATTGAAATAACACAGCTTCTGCTCTGCAGTGTTAAGCAGTGTCATTGCAGAAAAATGTTAAGACTAGTGAAGAGAAGGTGAAAATAGTAAGGGGGAGAAGAGACAGGAAGATGAGGATGGGGGCAACTGGTGTCTGCCACAGACTGGATTGTCCTCAGTGTGGCTGGCAGCTACTGGAAAAGAGCCAAGGCAGATGTGTTGGGCTCAGTGAAATAATGCAGTCTTACTCAGGACCCTTATTTCCCTAATGATTGTTGACTATTTGTGTAAAAACAATGACTTAGCTTAACATGCACTGGCCTTCCTACCTGCTGACCTTGTCTCCCTTTGTGTGAACAACTGATTCGTTCCTTGTTTTTTATCCGCATTTCAGCTGATTCCCAAATTGCTTTAAATTTTTCCCATCACTAATTAGAAAGTGGATGCACTGAAGTGAAGAAGGTGAAATCTCATCTTTGGCAGTTACTTGGAGACTCTCAATAGTTCTCCTTAGTAGTTCTCAGTATTAACATGATCGTCCCATCAAAAAGAGCCCTGGCAGGTTACAATAGCTACTGTCTCTAATTCATGCCTGCCAAGCCTGTTCACTTAGCAGCAGGCGATGTTTCACTGAGAGTTTTAACAAGTTTCTCCATTAGACAGCCTCTTGTTGGTTTCCTCATTATAGAAAGATCTGATTTCCTTCATTAGTTAGAAGACTTTTACCTGTGGTACAAATATCCAAGAACTGGTAATGACTTCAGACTTTCTAAACTAGTATCCAAGCCCAATTAAAGTTGGTTAGGTTACTTACTGGAGGCGGGGGCAGGGGAGAGAAGAAAAATAAATTTAAAAAAAAAATAAAACAACCACCACCACCCCAACTAATTTAAATCTATGACTTGATTTTTCATTTACTATTGTGGTTTCTACATGTTAACCCATCATTTTAGTAAATGTAAAGTATATGCTGAAAGTCCTTTTATTGTGACAGAGCTTTCTACAAAAAGTTTACTTGTAAGTGCAAAAAAATACTGTAACCTTTCTACTTACATATGACAAGTTGATTCCTATTGTATTGATTCAAAGTAAATATAACCAGGTTGCTGTCCCACCTTGAGTTTTCTTGGGGTGCCTTTTTGCAGGTATGACAAGACAAGCATTACAGATCCTGACTTCTGATCCTTGGTTTATAGTTTCATATCCTGCTGCTTTATACTAACATGAACATGGAGTACCATGAAATAACATGGAATAATGGAAATAACACGTTCAATAGGAGATGACATTCTGGGGACATTTTGGGGACATAATTTGGACGAGGATCCCATGCTAGAATCAAGCATAGGATATCAGCTCTTGGCTTAGAACTACTTTACAAAGAAAGAAACAATTATAGAGACATAAAAAATTTAATCTAGCATTTAAACAACATAAAATAAGAAGTTCAATAACAGATTAACATCTTCAGGAAATCACTGTTTGCAACCTGCCTCAGACATACTGGGATTCAGTGACAGAATCCACATGAACAAAGAATTACTATTGAAAGGATCCCCAAGGCCCATCAGGGTGAATTATATAGCCCAAGATGAATATATCTTGAGGTGCAATCAGCTGTAAATACATTCAGTGTCTGACCACCATTCCAAGCAAGCCTTGGTATACATTCAGAATACTGCTCCTTTGTTACTCAGGTGCTTATAGATGTCTGGGAAGGAGGATGTCTGGGAAGAATAAACAGTGCAGTGAATTCAGAAAGTATTGCCTATATGGAACTGGGCAAGTTTGCACATCAATTTCTCAAGAATCTCCCACATTTTATGAGGTCTTATCATGAAGTTCACCAAGAGGACCGAAGGCAGTTTAGGAGGCTATTGCGTGTTTGATAGTCTGTGATGTTAAGAGGGAATACCCTGAGCTGCATCACACTGCTGATAGCTACCGCTGAAATTTTCTTATGTAAAACCAGCACATTAACAGTGCTTTAGTAGAAGCTCCATGGAGTACCATTTCTGAAATGTGTTTATGACATAGGAAAACTAGCAAAATTAGTAAATTCTTTAAGAAATATTCATGCATAGGGAGGATTGAGAAAGAAGCATATATTAATTGGATTTCATTTTGTTGAAAATGGTTGAAATAGCTCCAGTGACTAGGTCTAAATCACAATGTTGTGTGGTAAATTTAGGCTTTTTGAATAAAACACTGTCACTGTTATCTTGCATATCATTATATGTTTTAACAATAAATGAAGAAAAGCAACTCATTCCCTTCTTTTTATTATATGTTTAGGTTTATTTTTGTTCACTACTACCAGTGGCTGTATTAGCCACAGCTGATAGCTGATCCTCTTCTTAGTATAGTGGTTTCTGGCTTATTGCACCTCTCTCATGGAATTTATTTTGTGTAGTTTGCCGCTCACGATTCATGCATTTTCATGGAGGGCTCAGGACTTTGGATATTCTCGTGAACATACTCCTGTGAAATACCATATCTTACTTATTTCATAACCTTGAAAGGGATGTTGTAGAATTAGCTTTTTCTCATTTTTTAATGATTTATTCAAATTCTACTCAAATATCTATTTGAAAATACTCAGAGGCTAAGTTAACTGGAAATACATTGTGTTCTCATATTTTCTGATCCACAAAGTTATTGTAAATAATAAAATAATCAATGGCAGATTATTTATCTGAATGTTGCTCCAAATGTTTAATTTAGTTTGTAGAGTTTTTCAGTACCTATTTGGAAAGAATCAACAATGTATTTACTGGCAAATTGTTAATATGGAAGATATTTTCAAGGTATGTAATTTTTAAATTCAATTTTATCTCTTTTTAACCAGGCTATGGTTATGCACATATTCATAAACACAGATATCAGTAAAATTCCATACTTTTCTTTCCCAGAACATTTATGAGTTCATTCATTCATACTTCTCTTTCTGCTTATAACTTAAAGGTACTCTGTTTAATATTAGGTTATAAAAGTTGTGTAATAGGAGTAACTTGGACAAACATTCATAACTAGAATATTGGTCATTCTTTTTTTCAAATCCACTCATATTCCAACTAACCTGAGAAGGATACATTTTCAGTTGTATTGTTAATGGAGAATACATCCTTGCTTAGTCTTCTTTGGTTTGGATTTAGTTCCTCACTTTGCTTCCTGAACAGAGAAAATAATGCCCAGCTTTAAATTAGTGATTTGAGTTTTAACTTGAAATACTTTCTGATATGATACATTCATTCTCATGACCATCTGCAGTATCATAAGTCTCCAGAACCAATTCAGGAAAAGCTGGAAAGTCTCATACCTTGCCTAGGCCTGGTGCTGTAACGTTCAATTATTATATTCTACTGCTCTGTGATTTGAAGATATTTTAATTTTCCTGCTAGCAGGGAATGATGAAGGCAGAAACGTATGAAAAGCTCCTAGTTGGTTGTAATTAAGGTGCATTGGTACAGCTGAGTAAATGAAAATATCTCACAAGTAGAGCTCTTAACTGTAAGCAAAATCTAGTTATTGTTTTGACACGATGTGACGGGTTTCTCCCCTTTGATCCAAAAGTTAACATTATTCATAAAATAATGAGGGACCAAGCCAGTAAGCAAAAAACAGCACCTCAAAAATTACTGTTTATCCATACGTACCACATTTTTTTGGACAAACTTCTATTTCAGTGCTACTCACTTCTTGTTCTCTGTAACTTTGTAGTTGATGACAGTGCAGTGAACCCTCCTGCATTTTTATTTGATATAGCTGAAACCTATGTGGCCTACATTTGTTCTTAAAACAGATTGTTATATTAAGGTGGTAGAGAAGCAGTTGAAAATAGAATAGTTAGATTCTATGCTGTATCACGTTATATTTTTTTCAGAACAAGTCACTCCTACTTCACCGTCTTGCCATATCTTTCAATAAAAAGCTTGGAGGAAGTTTACGTGCAGGTATGAAACATGATGCACAGAATAAAACTGCATTATACTCAGTATAAACCAAAACGCTGATACTTAATATCTTCTAAATCACATTTGCTCAAAAATCTTTAAAAGTTACCAAAACTTAACATGGAAAGTTTGCTTCTTTATGAATATATTAAGGCATGTTTCTTTGGAAATCTAATCTGAAATGTCTCATTAACTCTATTTGTAGAATAGTTTATAAGCTTGTTTACTGCAGGGAATGAAGAGGTTGCTTGTAAAGTTTGTCCTAATAAAATTCAGGTGAACACTAGTAACAAAAAATTACATTATATTTGCTACAAAATCTTCTTTCTTTCCTCACAGGATTTCAAAAATGAAAGCAGCTGGAAAAAAAAAAAATCACAAATTGACATGCAGCATGCAAAAGCTACAGTATAAGCGGATTCCTGGAATTCTACAGTTTCCCCAGATATTTGTAGTTTAAACTTCATAGTAAGATACTCCCTGGAACATCATTGGTCCCAGAATCTCAAAAGGATCTTCTGCCTTAGAATTGGTTTTGACAAAGATACAAGTAGTATGATGCACTTGTTCATATTTCCAGGGAATTGTTTAAATTCTCAACAGTTCTCCAACTATTTTAAAGTACTTAATAATTTTAATGACAGAATTCAATATGTGCCTTGGCTTTTAATTTGTGAGCATAATATACCATTTACTTCAGGGAAATGTGAATTCTCCTAAAAGAATATAGTGGATGCAGATAAATTTTAAATACTTTCAGTGCCACCTATTGGTTGATAAATTATTTGATTTAACAATAAACATCAGCTTCATAATTTTGGATAAAGTGAGATAGGGCTACTTATACTAATATTTATCATTTGTACTGAAGGTAAAGCCAGCATCAGTGTCTAAGATCACATTCGAAGACATTATCCCATCTCCAGATAATTTAAATTCTAAACACATATTTGTTTTTTCTTTATAGAAAACAACACACGAATGCATCCTGTGGGATGTTTAGACATCTCATAGTGGGATCGATGTTCTAAAGCATGTAGTGAATAAGTAAGTTGATGGGAGAGATAGGAAGAGGTCAGGAAGTGACTTAAACTTCTCTGTTTAGCCTGATGATGGGTTTCTGTTTGTCTGAACATATGAGCTAATGAATTTAGCTATAGTTAGCTTCTGCTTTGTAAAATTTCAAGCCAAAGATACTCTTCACTGCATCTCAGATTCCATTTCTGGAACATACTGAACACTGTGGCATCTCTGAGCACTTAAGCATGTCCTTAACTTTCCACATTCATAATTACATCAGGAACCCAAGGAATATCATTTGACTCACTGGAACTACACACATACTTAACGACAATCTCACAATTGTTTTCTAGAGTGGTGCAAAGTTTGCCACCTTGCATGAATGAGGACCATTTTCTGGCCAGTCCTATCCTGAGAAAAGGAATTTATCTCACACCTCTTTAGCTACCTGAGATTTCAGGGTCTACTTAAGCTGGCTGTATAAGTTCCCTCTATAGTCAAAAACAACCTCTCCAGGTTGGCAAACTAGAGAGATGTTCTAGTTAAAGGACAATGAAGCAGAACAGTAAAGTATCTTTATGAGATGCCTGTCCTACTATGAGATGTAGTACCAGGGACTACAAAAGGAATGCAGGTGACCTTAAATTTAACAAAAAATCTTTTCAGGAGACTGAAATTTTGAGATGAGTCCTACACTTTCTGTCAAACATGAGTAGATCTTTTGTGAGCCTTTCCAGTTGTCTCAGTTCCTTTTTTTTTAAAAAAAAAAAAAAAAAAAAAAAAAGAAAGGAAATTGTCAGATCAATGTTTCAAAATAATCTTGGGATCAATGTTCCTGGCTGGGGGAAGGCAAGGCAGACCCTCTGTGTCTGAGGCCCCAGAGGTCGTGGGACTGGCCCCAGCTGTGGAGGTCCACCCTGCCTGACCCACAGGCAGTCTCCACCATTCCTGTCCTTATAGTGCACTGACACTGTCAATGTTTTGGCACTGATTTAATCCCTCCTTTCAGGCCTTTTCTACTCCTGGCACTAATTTTTGCTTCTCTGTTCTCCTTATGCCCTCACTGAATCAGACTGCCCTTTTCTGGCACTGAAATGCAGCAAAGCAGCCTGAAGGCTGTGAACTTTTGGCCACAGATTCAGAAGGCATGACAGAGGCTGAGGTAACAAAATGACTCAGGGCCTGAAGCACATTTGAAAAAAGAAAAAAAATCTGTCCCATAGGATTTGAAATAAATTAGGTTTTTACCAAATGACAACACAATCCTTGGCCAAAGGACAAAAGAAATCCCAGAACAGGAGCAGTACTTTCTTTAGGTTAACATGGTGCAAAATCTTCACAAGCTCCAGTGCTGAACTATATCCTCTTGGTGTGGGAAGAATCCCACACTATAATAATTATTTAATGACAGAAGGAAACCTCTGCCTTAGATTTCCTCCGAATCCTGGTTTTCAGATCACTTCCACCATAAGAGAGCTGTTCCCAGTTTTCTCTAGTTTATTTCAAAGCTCTGGAAAAGATTGCAGTTCTTATATTCATTAATCTGCAACTTATTTGCTATTTGGTAACACACAAAGCTATTACGCTGGTGATCCTACTTTAATTCCCATATCCAAACCTGGTACTATATAGCCTGAATCAGAAATGACCCTTAGCTGTGGAAGTTTAGGCTAGGGGCAAAATCATATGAGTGCAAAATGTGAACAATGTAGGGGACTAGAAAAATAGGTAGAGCAACTGATTTGCAATACTTCTGATGTTGGAGGCTTTTGCTCACACACGTCACAATATTTTGGTGCTGTCACATGCAAACGAAAATTCATGTTTTAATTATTCTTCTGGATAGAACCAAATGTGGATCTGCGATATAACCTGTCTTTTTTAATACTAAAAAGCCACTCATCACTTATGTAGCTTTTTTCTCATAAATGTTTTGATTTTTTTAATAGATTAATTTATTTAGCTCAATCATCCTCTAATTTCCCAAATAAGATAATTTTTCATATTAAATTGTCAAGCCTTTATCTTTATGTAGATAAACCTTTGCCACAGGGTTGCCTATGGTATCATCCTCTTTTGGTATTTTCTTTTTCCAAACAAATAGAAATCATGACAGACCTACTTTTCAGATGAGTTGTTTACCATTTTTCAATGTTTATACAATTTGACTTAGAAACTCATTCCTCCTGGTCCATATTCAAATAATTTTAAATAATGTTCTTACTGAGAAACATGTCATTACTGTGATTAATCTCAGCTGATGACAACACACTGCAACACTAAATTGTCATTCTAGAAGAATAAAAAATGTTACTTTATTTACAGGATTTCTTGGGTTATGATGCTTGTTCAAGTATTACAAAGTTCACAATAAATTATCTCTACATGGTATTGACTATGTTCGTGTCAGACATAGGTCTCAAGTGTGATTATTTTAACTTTCTACAAACAAATGTTTAGTAGAATCAGTCACTTGAGAACACAGTAGCAATATAATTCTGGTACTAATTTGCTATCAGCAAGACTGTCTCAACATATGTCCTGAGCTGCTACTTTCTTTTAACAGTGGTTCTGGGTTGTGTCCCTCCACAAAGAAAGTATTTAAAGATACAGTTTGTTCTTTGTTAAAGATCTCTCTCAATCAACCAGTGTGCTACTTGGAAATATAGAAATAAAAATTCTGTAAGACTTTTTCCTACATGTCAAACTGTTAACTCTTTGTTCTCCCTGCAGTTCTTCAAGAAGCTAATTGCTGCACATATAAGGCTCAACTACAGTGGAATGTAAAGAGGAAAGAAAAGTGTGGGTTTATATAATTGAAAATTCATATCTGTGGGATACCCTTGTCTGACTCCTATGATTCCATGCTTTTCAGGTCCTAATTGATTACTGAAATAATTCTGTGGCTCCTTTTACTCAAAACTATGATTCTAACTCACAGTCTGGTACTTGTATTTTATCCTGGGCAGTTTTATGATGTCCATCACATTTATTAAGTAGCTAAAACTCCTTTTGTATTTATTCCTGAATGTTTTATAAGAGCTGAGGTGGAAATCCAAACTTTCGGAAATTGGTATGAGCATTTAGGGTTAAACTAACCTTCACTTGAGAGTTCTTTTTGTTTTTTGAAAAAATAACTATATTCTGGCGTTTATATGAGAATATTATAACTTTATTTCTGTTCAAAGTCAGCTGAAACCAATTCTCTTTGTTGAAGAGCCAAATCATTTATTTGCTTTAGCTTAAAACATTACAGTGATTGTAGTCCAAAATCATGTTCTCTGGATACGCTTCATGTGATGTTGTTGGCTTGTTAAGTACATCTTTAAAAAAGATGCAAAAAAAATATCTTAGCCCTCTTTCATAAAACAGCTAATAACTCATAGTTTCATGGGAATCTAAAAAATATTTGCTACAATTTTAAAAGTTTATGCCAGGAAAAAAATTCAAATGTATGAGCATGTTTCTGGACAGCTTGATTGTTATGTCCTGCAGCTGTGTTACTTACACTTTTGTGTACAGATTTATGTTGTAGGTTTTCAAAATAAGCAAGGTTCCAGACCAAGTGGATACAATATGATGATGGATTTTGAGAGTGGTACAGTTCCTTTAATTCTTGTTTAAAACGACTTCTCGGTCTTCTGAGTACCACCAGAGACTCTAGAATCCTTGCTTATTGCTGAAGTGGCAAATTGCTTAGCACATGTATCTTATGATGCCGTTGGGATGACACTTCACTGTATGTACCATTTGCTGTGCCCACAAGCTCTTTAAAGTAGGAATTATTTGTTTATTTAAATAGTAGCCTGATTTTCTGTGAAAAATTATTAACATTGGCTCTTCACTAGGAAAAAAGAAAAATCCCTGATCCGTTAGAGCTACTTAGAGTGGCGGCTGGTTTAGTCAATTAACTTCAGTATTGTTTTCCACTGTGGCAGTGTTCTTATGGGACTTGAGTCTCTTTTATGCCTGGTTCTGGACAGCAAAATGCTAATGTTTGTTTTATTAATGTGTTATGACACAGATTACCCATGAAAATTCTCACAAGCAATTCTTTGTTGATGAAAATATACTCTTCTTGGGTCTTTCTTTAATATATCTTAGTATATTGATTTAGCAGCTGAAAAGGGCATGAAAAGTCAGCAAAAGGAAAAGCAAGCTCTAGGAAGGAAATAAATATATATTAAGCACAAATATTATTCGATATTCCCTCGATACCAGGGAAGGTCATGGAGCAGGTCATCTTGAGTGCCATCAAAACCCACATAATGGGCAACCAGGGGATCAGGCCTAGTCAGCATGGGTTTATAGAAGGCAGGTCCTGCCAGATGAACCTGATCTTCTATGACAAAATAACCAGATTATTGGACGAGGGAAAGGCTGTTGATATTGTATACCTGGACTTTAGAAAAGCATTCGATACTGTCCCCCATACAATTCTTGTGGAAAAACTGGCTTCACACAGCCTGGATGAGCATACGATCCGCTGGGTCAAGCAATGGCTGACTGGAAGGTCCCAAAGAGTGGTGCTCAATGGATTTAAATCCAGCTGGCGGCCGGTCACAAGTGGTGTGCCTCAGGGCTCAGTGTTAGGACCATTTCTGTTTAATGTCTTTATTGATGATCTTGACAAGGACATAGGGTGTATCATCAGCAAGTTCGCAGATGACACTGAGCTAAGCAGGAGTGTTGATTCCCAGGAGGATAGGGAAGCTCTACAGAGAGACCTAGATAGATTGGATCATTGGGCCAAAATCAATGGCATGAGTTTCAACAAGGGCAAGTGCCAGGTTCTGCACTTGGGCCACAATAACCCTGTGCATTGCTACAGGCTTGGGGAAGTGTGGCTGGAAAGTTGCCTGGCAGAAAGAGACCTGGGGGTTCTAATTGACAAGCGGCTGAATATGAGCCGGCAGTGTGCCCAGGTGGCCAAGAAAGCCAACGGCATCCTGGCTTGTATTAGAAATAGCGTGACCAGCAGAAGTAGGGAGGTGATTGTGCCCCTGTACTCAGCACTGGTGAGGCCACACCTCGAGTATTGTGTCCAGTTTTGGGCACCTCAATACAAGAGAGATATCGAGGTGCTGGAGCGAGTGCAGAGGAGGGCAACGAAGCTGGTGAAGGGCCTGGAAGACAAATCATATGAAGAGCGGTTGAAGGAGCTGGGACTGTTTAGTATGAGGAAGAGGAGGCTGAGGGGAGACCTCATCACTCTCTACAACTACTTGAAAGGACACTGTAGAGAGGTTGGTGCTGGTCTCTTCGCACAGGTAATTAATGACAGAACAAGAGGGAATGGCTTCAAGCTCCAGCAGGGTAGGTTTAGACTGAACATTAGGAAAGAATTTTTCACAGAAAGAGTGGTCGGGCATTGGAATAGGCTACCCAGGGAGGTGGTTGAGTCACCATCCCTGGATGTGTTTAAGAGCCGTTTAGATGTGGTGTTGGGGGATATGATATAGGGAAGAACTTTGTAGTGTAGGGTAGATGGTTGGACTCGATGATCCTAAGGGTCTCTTCCAACCTGGATGATTCTATGATTCTATGATTCTATTCATAACTGAATATATACGTCATATTTTCTATGTTGTTCATGTTTGCTTTATAACACTCTAGCATTGTCCTGTCATTAATTCGAAGAAAGCCAATGCAGATAGCTTCAAGACAAATAACAGTATCATTGCATAAGATCAAATTCATGACTGAATTTTAGATGCCTTAAAGTTAAATATCTCATCTAAACTTCTCAATGCTTCACTCCACTGTGTACTCTTTTAGAGAGCAGTTCAACTAGAATTGGAGTGAACTGAAATGTGGAAGTAACTGTCTGTCTCTGTGTTTACCTCCCTTGGTGATGGTTAGGTGAGTTGGGGTGCCCTTCCCTCACCTTCTCCCCAGTCACCTCAAACTTATTTGAATGAAGTGAGAATGAAAGAATTTCATGTTTCCTCTTCCTTTTTAATCACACATTTTATGGAAAAAAAGTTCACATTTCTATCTTGTTCTGATACTAGTTATTATTTCCATTTTGTCACATATATGTCAAAAATATATTACTGTCCTTAGAGCCACTAGCTTTTTTAAATTCTCCATTGAAACAAAACTTCTAATATAGTTCAGAGTGTAAATGAGAAGCTTATTCCACTGTAAAGGTGATAGAAAGACACACAAGTGCTAGATAGTCACATTTTTTAATGATTAATTGACAAAACAAAAACCTTTCTTCCTTTTTTTTTTGCATAAATTTATAAAAAAAAGATAAAATCCAATATATTTTTATTTTTTAATTGACAATTCAATCGCTTGTTAACTAAGTAGATCCCTAATAACTCATTTGGGAATCAGAGTTTTATTCAGGAGCCAGTGGTAGAGCTTTTACTCCTGATGATTAGTGAAACACAGTTTGACTCTTTTCAAATTTTGCATTGCCTTGTAAAATAAAGGAATGTATTTTATATTTGCACATATGTTTTCTAATTGTTTAATCAACCAAATCAATATTTTACAAATAAAAACCATTTACCATTTCATTACTGCATTGTTTGGGTTTGAAGAGACATTTGATCATTATAATTGAGTAACAGATATTAGCTACAGTGATAATCAAAATAAACATAGAACATCTATATCACATCTTTCATCATAAGGTTCTTTTCCAAATTATACATTCCCTGTACAAACGGAGCATGAATAAAGTGTTAAACAACCAAGCCTTCAGCAATCAGTCATAGTGAAGTGAAGTGTTTTCTTCCAGATATGTGTCTTCAAAAAATGTGGTACTTCTTTAACATTAAAAGGTTAATTATTAGGTGAATTATGTGAACGCTAAATATTTCTTGCCATAATCCTATACAGTGACTAAAATTTTATTATCTGAAAAGATTTAAAATTTTAACTTCTTCCCTTCCACTCCACAGGTTGCTTTAAAGAATGTCTTAATGTATTTATGATTTGCTTTCCAGTGGTGTGTGATTAGTGTTAAACTGTGTTTGCCTCATACACAAGCACGAAAGATACAGTTATATCAGTCTGTAAAAATACAGCTCTCCATTAGAAGTGTATTGTTTGGTTTTTTTCTTTTTATTTCTGGTTAAATTACAAATGTTCCGTTTATGAATTGTATTGAAATGAACAAATAAAATTTTTCTATTCCAAAAAATTTTCTAGAAGAAGCTTGCTTTGTTTCATGCATTTTTAAATAAGAAATAAAAGGGTTGCAATAAAATAGTTAACTTTTATTAAACTGAAATCCTTTTTCTGATGTTTTGTAAATGCTCTGAAAGAGTGCCTTCCAGTACTGTTTGAAACAGATAAAATGTTTGTTCCCTTATGATGGGATCATGAATTCACTGCAGACAGTAGGAATGTTGTCATGACCTTCACTTGGGCCAGGCTTTTCAAAACAGGTTGTTGGATTTTTGCCTCAAACGCAAAGGTCGGGTACTAAGTAACTATGCTATAGAAGAAAAACCCTATGCAGGCTGAATCCTAATTGAGGGAGCTGAGTAAGGTTTAAGCTGGAGAATGCATAGGGAATAGTTTTGAATATTCAGATTATCAAGTGCCAAGGATTTGAATATTTGTGATATTTGAAGGAGATCATGAAACTTTACCTCTATTTTCTGTTCTGCAAGACACAGTTATGACCAAAGGCTTTGCTAAAGCCTTTGACACCATTTCCCAGAGCATTCTCCTGGAGAAACTGGCTGCTTATGGCTTGGATGAGTATACTCTTTGCTGAGTAACAAACTGGCTGGATGGACGGGCCCAAAGAGTTGTGGTAAATGGAATTAAATCCAGTTGGTGACCAGTTACAAGTGGTGTTCCCTCAGGGCTTAGTATTGGGGCCTGTTCTCTTTAATATCTTTATCAATAATCTGGAAAGGGGGATCAGGTGCATTCTAAGTAAGTTTGCAGGTAACACCAAACTGGCCAGGAGTGTTGATCTGCTTCAGAGTAGAAAGTCTCTACAAAGGGGCCTGGACAGGCTGGATCAATGGGCCAAGGCCAATGGGATGAGGTTCAACAAGGCCAAGTGCTGAGTCTAGCACTTGGGTCACAACAACCCCATGCAGCGCTACAGGCTTGGGGAAGAGTGGCTGGAGGGCTGCTGGCAGAAAAGGACCTGGGGGTGTTGGTTGACAGCCAGCTGAATATCATCCAACAGTGTGCCCAGGTGGTCAGAAAGGTCAATAGCATCCTGGCTTGTCTCAGAAATAGTGTGGCCAGCAGGACTAGGGGAGTGATTGTCTCCCTGTACTCGGCACTTGTGATGCCACACCTCAAATACTGTGATCAGTTTTGGGCCCCTCACTACAAGAAAGACATTGAGGTTCTGGAGCATGTCCAGAGAAGGGCAACAGAGCTGGTGAAGGGTCTTGAGCACAAGTCTTACGAGAAGCAGCTGAGGGAACTGTGGTGGTTTAGCCTAGAGAAAAGGAGGCTGAGGGGAGACCTTATTGTGCTCTACAGCTACCTGAAAGGAGGTTGTAGCAAGGTGGGGGTTGGTCTCTACTCTCAAGTAACAAGGGATAGGACAAGAGGACATGGCCTCAAGTTGTGCCAGGGGAGGTTTAGATTGGATATTAGGAAAAATTTCATCACCAAAAGGGTTATCAAGCATTGGAACATGCTTCCCAGGGAAGTGGTTGAATCACCATCCCTTGGAGGTATTTAAAAGATGTGTAGGTGTGGCACTTAGGGACATGGTTTAGAGGTGGACTTGGCAGTGTTAGGTTAACAGTTGTACTCGATGATCTTAAAGGTCTTTTCCAATTATTCTATGATTCTATGACCATGGAGAAATATTTTTCATGTGATCTTGTTTTCATGTTAGCAGTATCTCTTTCATCATTAAGATTAGTGATGTATAACATGTATAATCATTTTTTGTATATAAATGTGGAACACTCATTTCTACAAGAGACAGTGTACTACATGGCCTGTAGTATATATATGCCTCTCTAAAGTATTCTAGGCAATAATAGTCTTTTGCTATAAGTTTATGCAAATACAATACAACTTGCTGCAAGACTTTAAAGCTGAGAGTTTACTTTGCACAGTGCAGATATGAGAGGAATTCTAAACGGGAATGAAGCCATGTTCTCAAGCCTCACAACAGGCTTGAAGGTTTGCTTATTAATGGGCCTCCTAGTCTTGGGGTAGCCTATCTGCATTAATGAAAAAGTGTCTTTGATTGTCTCCAATATTTCTTTTGGCCCTGTTCCATTTCAGAAATGGCATAATCTTGAGCTAATCTCACTGATTCAGCTGTTTAAACCCAGTAGACTTTAGGGTTAGCAAAGTTTCTAGGCAGATGCACTATCTTCTATATATCAATAGAAAGGACAAGATTTCAGGTTTTTTTTGGTCTGAAACAGAATCAGCCAGTAAACAAAAAGAATGGTTCTACATCTTCCGCACTGGATACATGAAAATATTTCCACAGACACTAGTCTAGCTTTTGGCAACTAAGCAAAATGATAAATTTCAATTTATTTCCCCCAAATGATTTAAGAAACACAGTCTACTTGCTTTCCTGTATTCAAACATCTCCAGGGAATAGGTAGTCAAATATTGTTGATACTTGGTAAATTCCAGAACACTTTAAAATGCATCATCCATTGCATTCAGTAAATATATCTTCTGCCTATTTGGCCAGTTCTGTGTAAACTATTTGGTAAAAACTAAGCATGCATAACAGGAGTTGCTGTTACTATTTATTTTCACTATAATCCCAGAAAGGCAGCAAAAAAAAGAAGGATTTGGAATTTTTGAAGAACTTAGAACAGTGGCAGATAATCTGTAAATAGACTAAAAAAAAAAAAAAGAGATGGCTAAATGTTGTGGGAAGAAGCAGTGAAGTGTTGCCTATACTTTCCTGATTCCAGTTTGTTTTTTTTTTCCTTTGTGACATTCAAAATTAAAATGTGTATCTTGTTGCAGTAGGTGGTATGCTATCCTATTTTTTAGCAATAGTGTAATTAAGGAGGATTTGAAGAAGAAGAAAAGCTGGGTCTCAAGGCTAGTAATTGAGGGAAATAGTGGAAAGATTTCCAAGACTGTAGGTCTAGATTTCTGCTTTTAATAATATTAGATGTACTTGGTCCTGCTGGCAACATAGCTTTTGAGGAAATCTTTAAGGACTCTCTTACGCTATTGTAAACATCAGGATGTTTTGCAGTTATGTGACTTAGTCCTTCCGACAAGCTTAAAAAATACAAAAAAAAAGTTGTTTTGTGTTGCACTAGTGTTGCATATGCATTAAAGAAAGTAGCTTCAGAATTGACAAAAATATCTTTCCATCTTTTTGACTGTCTATTGAAATATTTTTCTCAAATTCCCACTAGTAAATAATAATCCTTGTGGTGCCCATGTACACATGTGCTTTTGTCGCAGATCTTAGATCAGGAATAGGAAAGTTCTTGGTTTATCTGTCGCACTCCTTGCAATATAACACTTCTGAATTATTCAGACTAATTCAACTCTCTGCCCATGCCTGCTATCCAAAAAGTTATAACTCCTCCTGACAGTAGTGTTTGTTCTACTGCCAAACTTTTCTCACCCTCCTTTTCTGTTCAGTAATTGAAACCTGCCACCCTTTAAATGCCTTCATTGCCATTAACTGTTATTTTAATTCTGAATAATGATTGGGTCATTCAAGATAGATCTTTTTATAAGGTTGATTATTTTTAAATTATTTCTTATAATATATAGTATCTTTCTAAAGAGCTTGACATTAACAAAGGGTCTCGGTAGCCTAACTGACATTTTTAGATCTTTGAATCTTATATTCAAATACCATGACATCTGCAGAAATTTCAGTGACAGGGCCCCGAGCACACCAATGTAGCTGACGTACCCTGGCAAGTCTCATCTAAGGCTTCAACCCATGTACTCTCTGCTTGTTGAGTTGGGAGCTGCATTAACCTCAAACTTTTGCCCTTCTTGGTCCTTCCTGAGCTTCCCTCAGCCCTGCCACTCAGACAGAAATTTGGAAATGGCTCGCTGGTCTGCTGCATGGCAGCTCTAGCCTTGGAGCTACTGGAATGAAGTCTCTCATCTTTATGTGAAGTTGGACTTACTTCCTGAAGAGGGCTCACAGTTCAGAGACCTGCATGAAGGACCCAAGTCTGAAGTGTAGTTATTAAGACTCAAGTCTCTTCTGAAGGTGTTCCTTTTCAGCCTAGTATATTTTGTGACTGTTTAGCAACTAATATTTTGGCTTGCTCTGTTTCTCTAGGAGTCTCCTTCTGAACCACTCAGTGCTCAGTGTACTCTTCCAATGAGTGGGAGATGGAAATTTATTTCCCTCCTGCCTGAGTATTTCATCTCCCAACCACTAAGTGCCCTAAAAAGTTTCCAGCAGACGAAGTGGGTGGAGAGGTGTACACAGAACAATTCAAGTATCTTTTTCTTGTGCAGCATTAAGCAAAATGGGAAAAATAGAATGTGTTGGATATAAATTACCAAACTCATTTGATGTGGTAAATTAGTCTGAATATTAAATACTGCACTACAGTTTTACATTGAGAAAGAAAGGCAGTGAAACAGATGTATAATTTTCAAGCTTAAGCTCTTCTCATTATTCTGCAGACACTTTTTTCTTTGCAGTATTATCTCACAGTAAGCCATGAAAATGTTAAGTATTGTGCATTGTTCTTACAGAAATTTTTTTCAAAGCCTAACAGTACTAGAGGAACACGAGAATTCTACATGCTTATTTCTTGTCTAGAAAGATTAAATAACTAAGGCTATTATTCAGAGTTATCTGCTCTGCATTCTGAACACTGGTCAATACGGCGGTATTTACACACCTACAGGACTGATCATGACTTGTAAGGATCCAAGTAAGGATCTTTAACTGTCACTGAATCCAGCTGTTTCCACTGTGCTTCTACTCATAATGGATCACTTTCAGAAAAGTCCAGGCAATGACTTAAGCTGTTCATAGGGGAGTTAAAATACAAATAGATTTGGCTACTTGCTGACCCAAATTAAAAATCTCCCAAAGAACAGCATAATGGTGAAGACAAATTAAGAGACAGGACTGAAAATCCCTCAGGTAAGGGTAGAAATGAGTGTTTTTCTATCAAAATAAGTACTTTCATCACCGATAATACCTATAGAATTTTCCTCACTGATTTTACTAGCAAGGAAATATCTACATCAGTATTTTCTACCCAAATTTTCCCTAGTGTGAAATAACTTCATGCTGCAGGACTTACAGGTATAATAGCAGCCCCCACAGAAAAATTTGTTCGCAAAATAAATGCTGCATAAGTTTTCAAAGATTTCTTTGTTCTTATGGCCACAAAGATGGCAGTTAACCATTTCCCTTGACAAGGCTGCAAAACATTTAAGAATTACTAAATGTGGAACTGGAGGTCAGGAGACTATTATGAGGTAAAACACTGATACCATGAAAATAATTTCTATAATTTCTGATTTCTTTAACCTTCAAAAGTAATACAGGTTAATCTAGTAGAACTATTGTTTGCATATTTGCAGTATTTTGATCCTGAATTAAAATGGGCAAAATTATGGAAAAGTTTATTTTCAATATAAGAATATCAGAAAAGTAACTTTTTAAATAAAGTCTAGTTCTGAGCACTCTGGAATAGGCATCACTGTCTTCTGCAAAATTAGCATCAGTTCTGAAGTTCATTTTTTAAATATGCCACCAAAATCAGCCACAGATTTGACAGCTGTGTGCATGCAAAATTAAGTGAAGCTAGATTATATATGGAGTTACTTCAAGCAAGCTTTCACGTAATTTTTGTTCTATGCCTACCAGTATTTCATCAGAATTATCTCTTGTAATACAATTGTGTCTATGTACTTATGTACCAGTGAAATGTTTGCATTATCAAAGGTTTCTTCAGTGAGTGCAATCAAATCAAATCTAGAAATTCCAAGGAATGGAAAAGGGAAAATGGAAAAGGGATCCTGGGGCTTCAGAACTCTCTGGATTTTGGGAAGTTATTGTTAGAATAGCCTTTTCTCTAAAGCAAAACTTCATTCACGCAAATAACTTAGGTGTGTTCAGCTGAATATGTACTACTAAGAAAGAATAATGGCCTATCATTGTGTCTTCTGGTCTTCAGGAACATTTGAGATTATGCAACCAATAGAAAGGATCACACAAGTTTCAACTTTTTCTTCTTTCTCTTAAATGACATAGAATAAAACAAGGTCATTATGTGAGGTGGAATAAACTTACAGTTGTATGGATTACTTTGTATGGATGACTGTGAAGTACACCCATGTATGAATGCACCAGGATCCATTAACAAAGTCCTCTGAAAAAATGCTTAATTAGGAACAACACAGCCCTTATACAACATAGGAAGCTGCATTAGGTTTATGTGACACATTGTGGGTAGCATATTGCTTTATTTCAAGAGACAGGCAAGAACTAGATTGTTCCTTGGTGTCACAGAGAGCACATATTTGGGCAGGACCCTGCCAATCTTCTGCTGTCATCTTCTGTTCCCAAGCAGGACTATATGTGGCTATGTTGCTAGAGCCCCAGTTTGAACATGGCTGGAACATTTCCCAGATGAGGGGGAGCGAGTGTAGTAGCCAGAATTATGATCTGCCTAGCAGACGCAAAAATAATTGTCCACAAGTGTATACATGTGGGGTCTTTGCTAGGTCCAGATTTTGTCTCACTCATTTATATAAATGCCAGGTCTATGGCCAGGCAATGCTGGTATCTGCTGGGTATTCCCCCATCCCATTTAAAGTGCCATCTGCTATTTCATTTATCTGCCAAGTATATAGATTAGGTCTGCTGTTTTCCATTTTATGTCACATTATTAATAATGGTAATGAATGTTTGCTGAATGATAGTTGCACAGGCTGTAGTTGTAAAATTCATGGTCACACATTCCTGTCCTTTCCTTATTTATCTTATGAGTGCCAGAACTCTGGACATACTTTTCACCTCTCAAATATTTATTTCTCCTAATGATTCCTTTTAATGTCCCAACACATCATACTGCTTTACAAAATATTACTCCCTGATTCATGTAACTAACTACATGAGCCTGAGCATGCATTTTCATCCTATACATTTTCAACCTATGCAGGCAGCAAGTACAAAAGTATAATAAGCTTTAAATACAGAAAGGAATCATCTGGCAGAGCTCCCCTGTCTCATATATGATTTGAAGAAGCCCATCCTTTCACAGTTACAACAGTAAAGATAGCAAATGAATAGTCCTTCCCCATACCTCTCCTGGCACCAAGTTTAGTAACTCATTATAATAAACAGTGTGCAGCATGTTTTGGTATTTTAAAACATGATAAAAGAGAATTAATTTCATTTTTAAAAGCCTCACACAAGGACACTTTTTTTTCTTTCAATATATCTTCTTTTTAAGTGCTTGAGCTCTGAAGACCCTCATATCTATGGCATAAATGAAGTATAAAAATAACCTTTCAAACAGACAACCCATGTGTAATTTTTCATGATATGTAACTCAATTTCATTGTAGCTGTGTATACTTATGATGGTTGCATGATATATACTTCATATATTTGTTGTCACTATTTCTCCACTGAAATCTGGTATCAGACCTCTGCAGTGGGATAGTACAGTAATCAGAAGTAATCACGTCTTTCCCATCAGAACTGTCTGTCCCAATGTTCGCAATAGTGTATAAAAAGCCACTTAATCACTAGCTGTAATATGTTTGTTGGCAATTTCATTTTTTGTTTCACCTTGAGAGCTACAGTAAGGTCCACCCTCATGAGTACAATTTTATACTCTGCCATAATAACTTGAATCCTACCTTGAATATTTTTTACTTACATACATATAAGGTCAGTGTGAACTGTAAATATGTCTGTTGTTGAACCAACACTCTCGATTTTGGCCTTGTTTTCTGACAGTTCTGGTACCTTGAAATAAACTTTCAGCTGGGTCCGAAAGAGAATTTAGCAGCTAAAGCAGACTAAGTCCCTAAATTCAAAACTGTAGGAATGAAAAATGCTGGTCACCTTCTGCTTAGCCTTAGAGGTGTTACAGGTCCATGAAAGATTCTCTTTTCACATGCAGGACTTTGAAGGGTTCAGGATATGATCCACAAGTTGTTTAAGTGTGGTTTTTATCTAGCCATTAAGTGTTCTTCACAGTTTTGCCTAGTAAACTTTAATCTAGCGGCTGTTATGCACTTCAGTAGGAGAAGACACTGCTTTGTGCAGGAGCACAGATGGAGGGAGATGCATCTGGCCAAACTACCTGAATTCACGTTCTTCTTTTGACCTCATTGTGAATTGATGTATTATGCTGGAAACTACCTGTGAAAGAGAAGCTCTTGTAGAAAGCAAAGAGAAGACACTGAATTTCACTGATAAGTCTGGTTTCAGTGCTACATGTATCACACAAATACTGAAAAATACCTCAACACTGCTAGGAATAGGCACTTTTCCCAAAAGAGCAAAAACATGGGGCTACAAATCATAATATTCCTCCTCCAGTCCTTTTCCCTATATGCCTGTCTTTCGAAGGTGGCACACAGTGACAGCAGGAGAGAAGGAAACAAACCCCACCACAAAGCAACCATGAGACATTGAGCATTGGCATAAAAGCTGCAGGTGACCAACTCTATGTCTCACCCATGCGCAGGCCAACTAAAAGCTGGGCTGTAAATGTGAGAACGTCACTCTGCCCTCGACAAAAAGGTTACACATTTACCTCCAGGACGGTGCTGCAAAGTATCAAATTTTTTTTTACGTGTAATCCAGTGGTAGAATGCAGTTCAATGACTTGTTTTAGGATTTTCTTGTTAAGCGGTGCTCAGTGACAGCTACCAACGATTGCACCCTGCAAGGTCCCCTCTCACCGTGTGGCTGTTTTCAGCTTTTTTCTAAGGCACCTGGCTCCCCTTTGGGATTTACCAGAGTATATAGCAGGGGACTAAATGCCTATTTTTGAACTCCACATCATATTGGAATCTGGCACTTTTCCTTTGAGTGTTCTCACAAGGGTTCCTCACAAACTGATACAATGCCCTGATTTATTTTATTTTAAGAAGAGAAACAACGTATAATGTCTTGGTAAAGTTGCAAGAAAGCAAAATAATAAAGGGGATCGAGCTTTTATCTGTCTGTGTCTCTATATACCAAGCACACAAAAGTATTTTGGGTGTCATTTTTTCAGTGTAAAACTGCTTTTAGACAACTTAATAACAATATAAGGCCAGAATGGTTTAGTTTCCAAAGAAAAAAATGTTTATATATGTAATAATTCATTCTGAACCTTTAATAAGAATTAAAAACTCAGAGTTGGAACCTAGGTCTTGTTTTCCTTTTTCGGAAGAAGACACCATCAACTTTCCAAATGTGCTTCTCTGTGTGTAATATATATGTATACATCAAGTCACAGAATCGTGACTTCTGAAGTAGACACTGATACATTCTACTTTTCCCTTGCTCTCCACTTGAAAATTATATTAAGTTGCAGGTTACTTTCTGTTCTGCATAAGACTTTGTAATTCGAAATGTGCTCAAACTGAAGGTACAGATTAATACTTCTCAAACATTTGAAACTGCTCAGATTTGGGTCTTAATCCAGGCCTGTTTAAAATAGTTTATCTCATTAGAAATTAGTACTTGTTTGTCAAAAGATAATAATATCAAAAAAGAAAATAATGAAATATATACAATATATACAAAACCATATCAAGCTCCCAGGGTGATGATCACATCACCCGCAGACATGGGGATAGTCCCAGACTGGACTCAGGGATGGATTGGAACTGGATTCTGGATCTGGATTCAGGAATGCATGGATGAGCATCAGAGGCAGACAAGCCAGCCATTGAAGAAAGAGGGCTGACACTTTGATCTCTCAGCTTTTATAATGACCATGGGGCAGATGAGATGGAATACCCCTGTTGGTCAGTTTTGGGTCACCTTTCCTGTCTGCTCCACCCCACAGGTGGGACCCCTCTACGCTCTTCCATTCCCAGTCCTCCAATGGGGCATATAACAAAGTGAACTGACCTCGGCTGTTATAGCTATAAGTATAAAAAAAGGAGCCCCTCTGCATACCATGTCTTGGCATGAATTAAAAACATCAGGTCCTACCACTGTGGAAGCGAACACTGTCTGAACAATATGCTGTTAGTTTCAGAGAATTCAGTCAGTTAGAAGAGGCTTAACTGAAAAGTAAATTTGCTAAACAGAAAATTGGTTCTGTTTTACCTCAAACCACGGCAACTGACCATGGGGCAAGCAGTGGTAATTTTGTACTCCACCAGTTTTCAGTTGTTTGTATATTGTACTGCAGAAATCTCTCTTATGGCTTGCAGCTGTGAACACCAAGAGTCAGTTCATCTAGTATTAGTCAGCTTAAAGTTAGTGGTGTGGTCTGAGGTAGTTTTATCAACTACTCCTACATACAATGGAGAGAGAGGCCCTCAATTAGCAAATCATCTCATCTTAAAATAGTTATACCAGACAGATAGGATAACCTTCCTGGATGAAGGCACTTCCTTCTTTTTCTTTCCCTTGACTACAGAGGAAGCAAAGACAAAATCTTCTCATCTTTTGACCAGTTAAAGCTCTGATTTCTCTTCTTCTTTTATATTTTTTATAATTAAAAAAAAAAAAAGTATTTGTTTATCTTTACTGAGTTTCCATCAGGGGAGTTGCTTAGAATGATATTTACACTGCCCTTGCAGCACCTATAATCCCTGCAAGAGAAAAGCTCTGCCATAAAATGAATTAAACTAATTTATTGGCCAGGGGTCGGACTGACAGCTGGTAAGCTAACACTTCTTTAATTCTTTTAACAGGGTTTCAAGATTCACAAAGTGAAAAATGTATATTTTATTGGGTCCTGATAAAATATTGCTTTAATACTTCATAATAAAATAAAGAGCAGTAAGAGCAATATGCCTGTTGTAGCTCGAATACCCTTAAGGGTTGCTTTGCAGGGACTCGTAAAATGGCAAGAAACATTTAACAGAGCATATCTGGTTCACTGCAGATTCTGTTGCCAGTGCTGATCTGCTAAGCTCAGTATACAAAGACCCATATGGCTAGTCCTTTCTTTAGGAAATTGGGATTAGATCAAGGAAGTGAAGTCAAGAGTTAATGCAAATTAAAAAAAAAAGAACAAAAGAGAAGAAAACTAAAGCACTGCCACCACCACCAAACTACAACGACCACCAAAACCAGAAAAAAACCCAGTCCTGTTAACACCTGTTTGTTATTCTTTTCTACAGAATATTTTACTACAGACAAAATAATATGTTTTATTTTATTTTCCCTAGTTGCGTCTGTGCTTTTCAGTTTTGCCTTCCAAAACTGAACAGAGGATTTTAATTTGTAAGATCTCCTAACTAATATGATATACCTGTAAAAGTGCAGTTGTTTCTTGCTCCTCCTCATTCCACATTTCAGGGGCCTGGTAAACAAATCAGAAGATCACAAGCACTTCTCTGCATTTCTGTCCATTTCAGGGTGAGAAAAGGGAGTTTGACTTCAGCATGCTTAACATGTTCCACACATCATTCCAAGAGGAGATATCTTCTGGTATCACTGCCTTCTTTTATCAAACACAACATAAATATTCCAATGACTGGAAAATTACATTCTCAAAAAGAGATAATTTGACAGTAGTTATTAACACCTGTTTCCTCATATGTAGGAGATCTCACCTTCATTCTAGCTCTGCCACAGTTATCCTCTGTGACTGTGGAAATTCATGTGTGCTTCAGTTCTGAGGCTGTAGCATGGAATTAGTGACTTTCTTCCTTATTTTTCTCTCATTTCTCCTGTATCTGTTGATTAAGACAGTGTTGATTTTGCTCCATTTTACACAGTGAAGCATCAGCTTAGTGTTGCGCCCAATAACATTATTGTAATTCAAGTCATAGGTAAGACAGATTAAAACTTCAAGGCAGGAAGGCACGTTGACTACTTTTTTTTCCAGTGGATACAGAATACAGAAGGTGTTTTGTTATGCAGTTCTTCATTACCACAGATGGGCAAGGATATATCTTTTGACTGTTAACCGATCTGATTAAATAACTCTTTTCTGGACCACTGACTGTATATTAGGGGCAAGTTTCCTCCCCTGATCCATTCTACTCAGTCATGGCCCCATTTGGAAGGCCTGAGCTTTCAAAATATTTGATTAGGTTTTTGAAGCATTCTTCTTTTTTCTTTTTTCTTTTTTTTTTTTTTTTGACTGAAGCTAGTCTCTTTTTCTGTACTTTTCTATATGGCTCTTTTTCATATCTTTTAACTTCAGTTTCTTACAATTGTTTTGCTTCTCTGCCCAGCTCTTGATCTGTGGCTTGATTTCTGCTACTGCTGGCCCAACCCACCAGACAAATCTATCCATGCCTTTGGTCCTGCCAAGCAGGTGTCTAAAAGCTACAATCCAGAAAGAAGAGCATGGATCATTTAACTAACCAGAAATCGCTTTCATTGTCACACGTATTAAGGTAGAATATTCTCACAAATTATTTCATTATCTCTATCAATGCATCTCTTCTGCTTGCCTTTCTCTTTTAACTTCCTCTTCTCAGCATCATGTCTCGTAGGTACCTTCTGTGCCAGTGAGTCAGTCACTGCAGAATTACTCAGCTTCTGTTTGCTTTCAACTGGGCTGCACTCCAGATACATGGAAATATGTTCCTTTGATGCAATAATGATTTGTTTTTCTGGGCATCTTATTTGAACTATTGGTCGTTTGTTCTCTCCTGATTTCCAGATAAATCTGCCCCATAGCTAAGGTAAGCAACTAGAATTTATGAAGCCTAACAGTAAGATAATAAGGGTCAGCATATTAAAACAGAGGCAGATGCTACTTCTGCAATGCTCATACTTTGCTGGTACACTGGTTGATTATGATCAGACTCTGCCCTAATCCAACTGTGTGTTGCCAGTCCAGAAAGCACCAAGTGTGTTTCAGCTCCCTATCAGTTGCAGAATAGATCAAACAGTCTGTATATCTTTAGTTATGTGAACAGTTCTATTCCACATGTTCAGGGTTAAAGTTCATAGAAGACCTTTAGAAGTTTTAGGGTAAGCCATGTTTACCATTCAGTGTAAACCCCTCTGATGAATTCTCCTTACATACAGAAAAATTATACCAGGGTTAATAATTTATTGTGCAGGCAAAGATTAAAAAGTATTGCCACAGTTTTCAAGGTGCTTCAAAGAGGTCAAAAAGATCCGTCTTATTTGTTAAACATGGTCATTGGTTAATATCTTATTCTTCTTTTGCTAGCTTGCGTTCAGTTTTCAGAATTTTAAAATCAAATGGCCTTAATTAGTTTAAAGCACATCCTTTTATCTTCCCCTGAAAAATGGTGATAATTTTTCTTTGACGACTGAGATGGTTTTAGTTGTTAGCATAACATAGTGTATATCTCACTTGTTCTGGGAAAGGTGATGGCAGGAGTCAGTTGTTGTGCCTCCATCAACATTTTATTTCAGAATAGCAGTATATCTTTAAAATTAATCTTTTTACCATGTGTTGGTTTAGTTTTCAAGGTATTTTTGGTTAGCAAAACTTATATTTGTTCTGGAGAAAATTAAGCTAGAATATGTTGTCCACTTCTATTTTACTGTCTTTCCTTTCTGTTTTGCATATTACAGATGAATGATATAAACAACTCAAGGAAATAAATAGGAAGCCCAAGAGCATTATTTATACAGACAATTTCCTTCCTGAAAAAGAAGGAAGAAAGGACTCTGTTAAGTTACCAGCTTCACTCTCCTCCTCAATTCTTTTGCCTATTTACCATACATTCTTTGGCTTTCCATCAACTACTCCAACTCCCAGGTGATTTTTGCAATTGCAGGTAGCTCTGATGTTTGTGTAGCTCTTTATTTACACATAGCAGATAGAGAAACAGATTAAATGGAACTAGAGTTAGTCACTTTTTCCTGTGTTTCTGAATGTTCTGTACATCGTATCAAAAATCATTATATTAAACTGACTGGAATGTCAGAAATGACACTGAATTTATGAAATCAGGAGCACATTTTCAGATGCAATACTCCATGCAAATGACTCATGACAGTAAGTGACAGGAAACAGTTTGAGTTTCCCTTCAACTTTTTTTCCTTTTCCATAAATTTTGAGTATATCCAATGCCTGGGCATCCATTACCTTAATTTTTGATAACAGTTTGGTTCATCAGGTTGCTATACCTGGAATAGACTTCTTGAATTTGAAGAATATGGAAATAGAAATATTCTTGAATTTGTCTCTCAAGTTAGTATTTTTTCCATCTAGGTTTTATTCAGTTTTTCAGTACAAGACAGATAAAAACTGGAGGGATGTTTCTGCAGCGTACATATCTGATGGTTTGATTCATGCAATGTCTGACTCATTGTTTCTGAATCCATGCAAAAAAAGTTTGTCAATCCAATGAAATAAGTACAATAATTTTAAGTCAGACAGATTCCATGATACTTTAAAAATTAAAATAGTGGGCAAGTCTACTATTGCAGGTTTAATTTTTTATTTTTTTTTGTATGACTTCATGTTCCACATTTCCTTCTATAAGAGTACCACAATTGTTTGTTGCATCACAGTTGTTTTATATAAGCTGTAACATTCATTTAAACAGCAGATAAAATGGAATCGCTAGTGGGTCCTCTGCTGTGGTCTGCCATGGCCTTCCTTGTGGTCATGCCCCCTGCTTTGCAAAGCCGGTTTAGGAATCTTTTCCTAATAAAATGCACCCCTTTATTTTCCCATAATAAAATTGTTCTTGATGGTCAGATGGTGATTAAAATGCCATTTCTGAAGCTTGCATATAAGTGGCTATTTATCTTTCCGCTCTATTGCATATTGTAGTGCAGCTAGATAAAAAGGGGAAAAAAATCCCAGCCAGTTCATTTTGTCATAAAGCTGCTGGGAAATGCCGACATTCAAAGTATGTATTTTAGGAGTTGTGCCAAGGAAGCAGCTAACTTTTGTGAGTGATGATGCAAAGACTTGGGAGGAGATCATGAAAAAAAGAAAAATAATCAATGAAAGGAATGGGATTATGGGACTGAATGTGTCTGCTCATGTGGCTTTGCTTCTTCACGCAAGGTTAGCAAAAGGAAGTAATCGGTCTAAGAAGAAACACTTAAGAGCTGAAATGAAATGTGGAACTGAAGCCCAAAATGTCCAGTTTATAGGTAGTTTTACTGTTTCATAATATCTGCAGCTGTTCTAACACAATGGCATTTGTTACTACAGAGCAACACTACAGTTGCTTTATAGCTTTTAGTCCCTTTGATACAGACCATTTTCCCACTTCCTAGCTGTGTGAATATTCGTCAGCAAAAGTCAATCCTCTCCATCTCCCTTCTTGCTCTAAATAGACTCAAAAGGAAACCAAAGCCTATAACCACTTTAGCCCTTAGGATGAAAATTAATTCGGTTATCTTAATTAACCAGTTTAAATTATGGTTGCTATTAACAGCCGCCTTCTCCAGCAACAAATCACAGCACAAAACCAAACAATGCATTTACTACAGATAGATGAAACATCACAACACCTTTTAGCACTGAGCAGCCCTTACATTAAATACAAGCATTGATTCTAAATTGTGATATTGACCCACCTCTGCAGTAATTCAACTGGATAATTTTCTTTTAAAATTGACAACTCTTCATAGTAGAAACTGAGTTGACAGGAGTAATAATAAGAATAAAAATACTGGTAACATTGTGGCTAATAAAGTCTGTAAGAAAAAAAATCTATAGATTAACACTTATTTTCTACTTAAAATAGCACTCTTGAAGTATTTAATGTATGTTTATGAAGAAATGTGTCTTCCAGAATTATGATACTCTGATAAAACATTTTTCACCTGTAAAGAAATCAACTTTATCCCTCGTTACCATACAGTCAAATCACCTCACAACATCACTCTACAGTAAGAAAATACTTTTGTCTTGTTTCACAGGGAAAGAAGTTTAAATTGTTTGTTCAAGATCACACAGACAGTCTGTGGCAGTAACCAGACTTCTTGGGTCTTGCTGTAATACTTCATTTTTTTTTAACTTTCTTTTCCCTTGCAGGAAAATGGAATTAAAAAAATGGAATTTTTTAATTCCATTTACATCAATATTATAAATAAATCTGCCTCTAAAATTTATAAATAATTAAAAGCTGTTTATGTTTTCTCTTCTACCATTCTGTTGTGTATAAAGGGCTCTTACACGTACTCATTGCTTGCACATTTTAACTGTTTAGTAAGATTTTATCTGTGCTCAATTTGATTCTGTATGTTATTTTAGCAGTTAGCAGCCTAAAGACTCATAAAGTGCCTGACCATACGTTCTCTTTCTCTTCAAATTTAGTACAAAGTTCAGAGCATACATTTTAAAAATATTTTTAGACTCCTAAACAAATGTTGTTGCCATGCTATAAATAGTCCATGAAAACATTGAAACTTTTTTTTAAACTGTCTAACATTTTCATTGCAATAGAGAAACCACAGTGAAATAGCAGAAGGGAAGAAAAAAGAGAAGAAACCTACTTTCCTTAACTTATGCACCACTTATTTTCCCAATTTTCACACCCTTATGAACTATGATTATATCATAGTTCATAAACTAACCAGCATCAAACTCAATCAAGACTTCAAAGGGAATCAACAAGATCTAAAAGCAGTAAGAAGTTTGATAATGATTCAAGATTTTTTATTCTGGTTTTGTATTGATCCATTACCTGGCACTACTTATGAAATACTCTGCTAACATGAGTATTTCATAAATCCAATGTCCAAATCACTTAGAGCTATTAAAGATAATGTGGTTTTTTTTCTATATATTACCAAAGAATTTGTTCAGGACACATTCTAGCTTACATCAACTGTATTGTCTAGAGATTTCATTTATTCTATATATATTTTTTCTCAAAAAAAAAACATGTGAAATTGACCAATGCTGATGGGAAGAGCTCTCATATCAAGTTAAAAATCACAAAAATAGTACTGCTAAAACAAGTGTTTAACCATGCCTTGGATAGAAATGACCCCACCTAAGCCTTAAAGGTTTTGTTCATTATCTAGAAATTTTATTTTTGTTCCTTGATTTCCTTTTCTATTGTTCTAGATACAGCCAGATGCTAAAGGGAATTATGGTCTGTGGAAGGCTGATGACAATTCCTTCATGTTTGCAGAGTGAAATATGTACACTAAAAAATAAAATTAGCATAAAAAATTTCATGGTTTACTTAAAACCAAATCAGAAGACCTAAAAATAATACACGGATAGTATAAAATCACTCTAAAATCTTAAAGAAGAAATGCAAAACCTTTCTTCAGCAGCAGAGATTCTGTTACCAGATTGCATCACTACAAATCTGAAGTCATTTGAAATGCATCCAATTGTTGTCTAAATGATCCAGAGGTAAGGGAAATGACAAATGTATTGATGATGATATGGCCAGAGTTACAGGAAGATTCAGGATTATGAGATGATCCAATAAACCTGAGAAGCATATTATGGGGTACCATTGGGAAAAAGTCTTGAAGCCACATATCTGCATGGTTATGCTCAATTCACTGTTCTGGACAAACACCTCGGCATCCTGCACAAACCTTCTCCACAAATCTCTTCACTGCCATCAGTGTGTCACCATATAGTACAAAGAAGTGAGGAATTACAAATCTCCGGAAATTTCTGGGGATGAGGTGCAACACCACCATAGTCACTCTTTTATAGCTTGAGCTAGGCACAGTACCTGGGAGAGGAAAACAAAAGGACACCATAAACAGCTGTTACTTCTTACTGTTCTAGAGGCAGCTTGTGTCTAGGTGTTGATTATTCTCTCTGCAATAAGTTATTATGCTGTCACTGCATTGGTGCATACTTCAGAATTGGAAGCATGTGCCTGTCCACTGTGTGAAAGAAAAGGAACACCACTACATTCCAAATTTCACTTTTTGTCATAATTCAAAATATCATTGTTTTGGGATTTCAATTTGCTCTTACATCACTTCCTCCCACCATTATAAACATACATACTACAGCAGGAAACTCAAAAACTTGATATTTCCTTTGACTTAAAAATGTTTTAATTCTAACCATAATGAATCAGCAAAAGATTTCAATTAACACAAAAATGTCTATATTGAAAAAGTATCTTTTTTTGCCAGAAAAATTGGGAAGATGGTGGAAATCAGTCCTAAACTCAGACCAAATTCTTCTTCACACCTTCAGAAAATCAAATACTGTGAAAACCTACCAGGACAGAAAGCTGTGTGCTGCCCTTTTGTACATTAGTTAAATCCAGGTCAGCTGTGTCATTCATCACTTAAAATGGGGAAATGAATTAATATAGAATGATCTAGCACCAGGAAGTACATTAAAAACTTTCATTTTCTCCATCTCCATTCATCTGGAATAAAGAAAATTGAGTCAAGCAAGGATTCAGCAAAAAAAATGAATAAATAGAATAAAAAAATTTAGACTTTTTTTTTTTTTTGAGATTAATTTCCATAAATCCATTATAGCATAATTTAAAAACTGTTTTTGTTTTAAAATAATTATGAGAAATGGAAAAGATATTTTATAAATACTTTGGGGGAAAGGAATTGGGGAAAGAGCCTCTACAACCTTAGAAATTTTCTAAACATTCTAAACAAGTAGCATCTTGGGCTTCCATACTTCCAACAAGATAAATGAGAGCAACCAAACTTTCACATTGAATTATCTTGAGAAAAGCGTTGCAATAAAGTAGAGGGGAAAGAAGGAAACATTTTGAACAAATAAGAATACCTTCTTTTCAACAATGTACAAATCTCAGACTTATTGTGCTTATTTGTATCCTGTTATTTCTCTGTAAACTTAGATTTCAGAGGTGCTTCTAAATATTTATATTCAAAGTTAATGTGTTTTTAAAAGACTCCTAATTTATGACTGTTAGTACAAAGTTTTGCTATTAGATTTTTATCAGTAGGACTTTTTGGGTTTTTTTAAAGCTATAATCCATAATTCTCTGTTAGTTTTGATTGTTTTCAGTGACTGAATCATTTTTAGGAGTGATAAGGTTTGCAGGTATTCAAACTTGTATTTTTCTTCAAAACACATCAACGATGGTTTATAGAAATAAAAGGTCAACTGAGAAAATAGAGCCTACCAGCAATGAACTCTCTCCAATAAATAAAGAATTATTACTCAGATTCATTCATTAGAAACTCTTGATATTTAGGTATTCACAGCATGTGTTTGAAAGTAACTAAAGAATGACAATATGACCAATGATTTACTTAAACATAAGGACAGCTAAAATGAAATCCAATATACTTTTATAGCAAAGTGATATCCCACTAACTTTACATTTCTGAACTTAACATGATAAAATCTGCTCAACTCCACTGGATAAGCTAAAATAGTGGGATTTTTTCTCATATGCGGTGACAATTTTGAACTGTATAAATAAAATATTCAGTTCATATTGTCACAAATGACAGATATCCAGTGAAAGGACAAGAGGCAAAGGGCACAGACTGAAATGCTAAAATCCCTTCTAACCATAAGAAAAAGCTTTTCTATTGTGAGGGTGGTTGAATATTTAAAAAAGGTTGTGTGGGTAGGTCATTGAGTCTCTGACCTTGGAGACAGTCAAAATACAACTGGATACAGCCCTGAGCAACTTGCTCTAGCTGAGCCTCCTTGAGCAGGCTGTTGGACTGGATGATCTTCAGAGGTTCCTTCCAGACTCAGTTATTCTGTGATTCTGTGATATATGAATGACTTTTTATTGGTCCTAATTTTTTCTTGAGGAGAAAGTCTGGCATTATCAGTGGTAAGTTTCAGTTTCTCTTTTCCTGTCTCTGCCTCTGGTTTGTTTCTAGTAGCACAACATAAGCATTATGAAGTACTTAGGATGAAACAATTGGTAACGTCGGTGCTTATGGCATTTACTGTTCTACAAGTCTGTAGAGGGACAGCGTTCCATACAGTATACAGGAGTTAGAATCAGAAATACTGCCATAAACTGGTGGAAGCAAAGCCACACTCCAGCACCAGAGACCTTCATGGCTGTAAGGAACTAGAGAAGAAGGTTTTCTGCTGTTTTAACTCCAGTCACAAAAATCTCCATCGGAGATCTATTTGTTCTGGTAAAGGCTAGTTAGTCTTTCAAGACCATCCTGCTGATCTGAGGTTTGAGGCTTCAACAGTTTCTTGCCCACACTGAGAGAATAACACTCTACATACTTGACTCTCTCTTGTCCTCTGTTTTACTTATTCAGCAGCAATAGCACTGGAGTATCTTGTAGGTCATGGGCTATCCAAGATATTATTTATGTGTGAAACCACCGATCTAACTGCTATTTGGCAATATTATCATGGAGAAGACTGTAGATTCCAAGACCAAACTAATCTTTACCAACATTTTCTGTCCCTCCACATCCACAGTCCTCTGCTGAAGCAATAATGATTTTTAGTAATAATGCACATTTTACCTTCATTGAAGGCATTTCAAATATGGATCAATGATCACCAAAAGCCACCTAAATATCCACTGTGTTGAATAATCAGTATGAAATGTAGCTGAGACTCTTGAAGTCTCCTACTGTACTCTCAAACCCCTTATCCTTCATACATAGCTGACAGCTGACAGCTGTTACTGTCATCAATCATATAATGACGGAATATCTCAAGTTGGAAGGGACCCACAAGGATCATTGAGTCCAACTCCCTGCTCCTCGCAGGACTACCTAAAACTAAACCATATGACTAAGAGCATTGTCCTTGAACTCTGACAGGCTTGGTGCCATGACTCTTCCCTGGTGAGCCTGTTCCAGTGACCTACCACCCACTCAGTGAAGACCCTTTCCTCATGTCCAATCTGAACTTCCCCTGTTGCAGCTTCATTCTATTTCCTTGTGTCCTGGTGTCACTGGTCACCATAGAGAGATCAGAATATTCCCCTCCTCTGCCCCCCATAAGGAAGTTGTAGACTGCCATGAGGTCACCTCTCAGCCTTGTCTTCTCCAGAGAAATACCTACACCAAATGTAGTCCACATGCAAAATGACAAACATGAACTTTAAACTCCTTTTGGTTTTTTTGCTGTCTCTTTCCTAATGGCTGTTCTTAAGAGGGTTCATGCCAGATTAAACTATTGGTCTCACCTATAAGTAACTCAACCACATAAAATGCTTTGTATCCTCTTTTGGAGCAGAAGTTACTATTTTTCTCTATTCTGTTGAAATAATAAGAAACTTCACCCAAACCTGATAATTAAGCAACCCGTTTTCTGTCTTTTTTTGTTTGTTTGTTTGAGCAGATGATACAAAAGTGTGGTTTGTCAGGGTATTTCTTTCCTTTGTTCTTCCTTAGCTATTTATGGGGTATTCATTACAGTTTCTCAGTTACTGTGCCAATTAGCGGGAAAAATTTTACAAGTCTATGTCAAAGGCTGACCTCAGTCAAAATTGGAATGCAATAGATTTCAGTCATAACAACTATGAGAAGACAAGGTACATTTTCTTTAAGATCAGAAATCTATTTGAACAAGATTTATAGAGAAAACAACATTTGACCATGGCTGTAAAGAGGTTCGTGAGCTCTGCTGCAGTCCCAGACAGTGCTATAGAAACCAAGCCTAGTGGAAACATCTGTGAAAAATTCATGAATTTGTTGTGAATATACTCTCTTATTTAGTCAGAGTTAAGAAGCAAGAAAGTATGACTCTGTTTGCCACCCCCCAGCTCCCATATAGCTGCCACAGGCTAATAAATGCCCAGCGACAAAAACATAGTGAAATGTACCCCCGCTACTATTTCTTCTCAGGAATGCACTGAATTTTTATTTTTGTACCCACATTCGTTTTATTCATGTTCACTTTAAACACACTTTTCTGTTATGGCTCTAATGTTCTAGAAAAAAATACCTAAAGCCAAGTTTTAGTTTATTTTAGATTTTTTCCGCTCCTGAAAGCATACATGTAGCTGCAAGTAGCAAGGGTGTTTATTGCATTAACTACATCTCTGAATAACAGAGATACCAAGGATGCCTTGAGCCATTGCTTTACAATGCTTTCAGATCACATATCACTATGTAAGGTACGAAAGCAGTCATGGAGCAACTTCTCAGCTTCACAATTCTCTTGTACTTACGTTGGGTGACAACATCAAACTAGAGTATTAGTAGAAGCTTGCAAGGAGACACAACTTAAATAAATTCAGGGTAATGGATAGGTGCAGCTTTGTGGTTATCTTTCTTTTCCTCCTCCACTGAGATGTGAGATTTTATGTATTTTGTAAAATCTAGGCTTGAATCATTGTTCAAGAGTTGCTCTCCTCCAGTTTCTCCAGACTACTTTATAGTCTGGGTCTAGCTTCCCTTACTACTGCCTCAGTTTTAGTATTGTCAGCAAATTTTTATTATGGTTGAAATTCTATCTGTCAGCAAGATATATTTGTTCAGCAGACTTCAACTCCTGTATAGCCATCCAAATAGCCAAACTTACACCTTATAAATAAAAGAGAGCTATCCTTGAAGACTGAATGTACCAGTGAAAACGCCTACTGTGGTGACCACTTCCCACTTCATTTGAGAACTTTCTGTTTTTAAAGTACCCTCCTCCAAGGACCTCCTGGAAATGCTCTTTAAACCACCCACTGATCATTGAGAATCCAACTGTCACTACACAAAGAACATCTATCTTAATATTCCCTTTATTTTCAATAATAAAAACTCTCATGAGTCAAATTTGATGCAGGACTGTGTAGTTTTCCCTCATGGAAGACACTGTGCCAGAGGGAAGTGTAGAAGGACATTAAAAGGATGAAAATCATCCTTTATGGGGATTTTGTTCCTTTAGTCATGAAGACTGCTGAGCTAATAATCACGGAGATTATTAGCATGTTTCATCTGGGTTTTGCCATGAGGTTCAGCAGGCCTGTACTGACCAGAAGGGGAAATGCCACGAGGATAATTCATACTGGCAGGCTCTCATGACCACACTGCACACAGCTTGCCCTCACTGCTCTGTGGAAAATACGGCTTGTGGAGAGCCAGTCTCAGGAGGAAGCTGGAACCCCCCCAAAAAAGAGCCAAGAAACAAGCTCATGACTGTGCAACAGGTGCAACCAGGCACCTAGATCTTTAGCTGACTCTTGACCTCTTTGTTCATCAGTGGCAGACATGCAGTAGCGCCTGGATCAAGGTGTTTCCAGGCCATATTAAGATTTGGAAACCAGCTGGCAGCATCTGTTCAAACACAGCCCCTCACCCTGCTTTGGTTTTGCCAAAATCTCTTGCTTAATTCTTTCCTTGAGCCTATTCTAGCTCCTGTACTCTATAACTGGAAGTAAGTCACTTCGTTTATCTCCCTGTCCTTAGAACAGAGGAAGCCATGGAGGTAAATGTGACTCAGATAATACTGCCCAAGTGGCACCAATGTTCATTTATAATTTTCATTCAAGATTCAGTGTTACAGTTGAAGTCATAGCCTCTAAGTAAATCTGATATTTTGGTCTTCTGTAATAAATTTGTTTGCTGACTTACACATCCCAGTATCAGTTCTGGAGAAGGACAGATATTTTTTGACTTCTCAGAATCTTTATGAACCTAAAGCTTGTGAGAGAACAAGAGGGGAAAACTTCATCACTCTTATCAGATGGTAGACTGTCCATTTGGCACTCTGCCTGGAAACTTGCAAACTCAATTAAATGCACATATGGTCCATAGCAGGCAGAATCAGTCTTTGCCAACACACATCCCTCTTACAGCACTTCCAAACTGTACCCACGCTAGATAGCTTTTTCCACATAGATGATTTTTTCCACTTCTCCAGCAGTATCAGCTCAGCATATTGTCTTCTCTGCCCTGGAAGAATATAGGGAAGAATGCCAAGATGAACATCAGTTTGAACTCCACAGGGGTGATTTTGCTATCGAGGAGCTTTTGTTGAGGAAGACAGGTATGGAGATACCTAGATTTAATGAGCAGTGCTGGTAGAATTAATAAATCTTCTCAATACTCCCTGAAGCAGCTGCTCTATTTTGAAATAATGAACATATGGTTTCATTATATTTCATTGATTTGATTCCCTTCAGCTAAAGAAATATTTCAGGGGAATGCAAACAACTTACAGAATTTCTGCATGTTTCTCACTCCTTTTATTTTTCCTGGCTAAACAGAAAGCTGACTAGCATGTGAAAGGAAGAGCCAGAGGCAGCATTCAGATTCCTTAATAGGGGTTGCATGGGGGGCAATGGGGCCTCTGACAATAACGTGTGCCTTGAAGTTACAGTGTTTGGAGGATCCCTTAAAGGTTTTGGTTCTGTGAAAGAAACTGTGTGAAAGAAACAAGCTCAAGCTGGACTAACCCTACTTATAAGCTGTATTCTTTATTTTAAATTTCTCTCCAGAGGCAGGAGACGGGCAGGGAGGAGGTTGAGAAAGCACCAAAGCAGCTTGTTAATCTAACACGCTTAAAATTTATAGAAAGAAAGGAAGTTATGAGATAATTTTAAATTGTCTACAAGAACAAACCTTTCAAAGCAAAGCAAAACATGTTTTACTTTCTCAGTTGCTAGAGCCATTTCCCCGCCCAGCTGTTTAGAGGGGAAACTGAATTCAATATTTTATTCACTGTGCATCCTGCTACTGACATTAGAGAAAATGAATTCTGAAGTGAAGTGAAAAGTCACTTGCATTTTTTTAATAAGATCTTTCTGGAAACTGGTATCTGGCAGCTGCAAGCTCACAAGCGATCTTTTTAAAGGAGCCAAAAAAATAAGGAAAACTTTCATACGTTTTCATTAGGTAACTGGATAGTCTTGGCAGCACTGGGGTCTGGAGGGCAGCAGCCATTCCTAGAAAGGCTGGTGACTGACAGGGAGGTACTATGTTCTGCTCTGTCAGCTGTGGGGAAGATGAAAATTCTGCTTCTAGTTACTTGGCTCCCTTCCTTATGTGTTGCCACTACAGTATTCTGCAATATACATATTTTAGTATGTTCTACCTGTATATGCGTATGTTCTATATGTATATATATTTGTGCAGCTATAAGTATGCATATGTATAGATATACAGTATATATTATAATTTTTGTGAAGAGCAAATCACGTAATAACAGTTAGCAAGAGTGTGTTTCTTTACCTGAAAAAGCATTATAATATTGCTGAAAGTGCTTCAATTTTCCTTCTGTATTTTTATTTTAATAAAATCTGATTTTAAGAATCCCCTTGAGACTTAGAGACATTTTCCCATACTGGTATTTTAGAAGGAAAAAATCCGTCTTTCTTGTGATGCTTACATTTTTAATCTGCTGTAAATGCCTAGTGCTGCATCATGTCATTATTGACCTTGTGAAACCAAAGCAAAAGGATTCACTTCCAGGTCTTTGTCACATTTGAACTAATAAGCTCTAATTGGAGATCCAGGCCTGTAAACTACAAGACCGAAAGCAAAGGCACGGTGGTATTTTCCATACATATGAATTCAGTGCTTCTTAGGAAAAGAAGCTGTATACTTCAATTTCTTTCAGCAGAAATAAAAGTGGTCTGTGTTTTGATGGATTGCAAGTTGATACTAGGATCTATCAAAGCCATCTTTTTCTCTCTTAGAGCAAGCAAAATAAACTTGAATATCACAGAAAGTGAAACAACACCATCACAAAATACCAGTCTTTAGAAAGAAAATTAATCTCCCCTGCCCTTAAAATGTATCAAAAATATTACAGTTGCTATCAAACTAAATTGCAAAATTTATTTCAGCCTCTGTGGTCTTGAAGACATTGTGGCTCAGTGATGTCTGCTCTTTATTTCTGACATGCAAGTGGCAGGGAGACAGATGAATGCAGCACCTCTTTTTTGTGACATAATCCATACATTATTAATTTTTGTTATTGTTGCTCTAAAGCTGTGAAACAGATGCCATTCTGAACTGAAAATCACTGTTCCGATATGAGCAGAGGCAGTCCCTGAGCTACCTAGTCAACTAATTAATGCTGCATAATTTAATAAAGGATGGTAATTACTGAGTTTTCCCCAACTTGTTCCCCTCCCTGCTAATGATAACATTATCAAACTTAGGCAGGGGGTAGTGAGTGTGTGTGTGTGTGTGTGTGTAGGGAGATAATTTACAATGAAAAAAGATGAGTAAGCAGATGAACCAGGAAAGGACTCAATCCAGGAAAAGGCTTCTAAAATCTTCTAATTTCTTATTTAGGGGGATTCTGCAGAATGCCATAGTATTAAGTAGAATAATATTGATAACACTATCATTAAAAGAGGTAAAGGGAAATTAGAGAAAAAAGTTAACCTTCCATGCATTTATTTACTAAGTGTTGCTTTACATTTCATTTTTATTCAAATCTCAGTTAGGAGAGAAATGTGGACAGAAAGGGAAAGTCTCCTCCACAGGCTTTTTCCTCTCTCCCTTGTTACCTCTGAGCGGGCAATGGATGATGTCAATTATAGCAGGATCAATCTCAGCAGCAGAGATAGTTCCTTTAGGCATTCTTCAGTAGTCCCACCATATGGTGCTAGTTTTTCCATATTCAAAGGAAGGTGCCAAAAGGTGCTGCAAGCAGCAATACATTAATCTAAACTTCTGAAAACTCAACCTGGCACATAAATTCTCTTTTACATAAAACATCTCAGAGGACTTCTAGCACACCTGTATATCCCCTGTCCAACTAACAGATTATTTAATTCATTACAGTCTCACCACATAAGTTCTACATTTTAACTCTTTTCATTTGGTCAATGCTCAAAGACTTCTCAGAATAAAAGATAGATAGATAGATAGATAGATAGATAGATAGATAGATAGATAGATATTTAAAGTAAAAAGAAGTTAAGCAATAGCAAGCTATGTAATAACTAAACTGCTGGCAAAATCTGATAAGAAAAGAAGAAAATGAAGAGGTTTTTCTGTGTTAACAAGATTCACTGGTTTAAAATACATATTCATTGCATTACCATCCCAGAATCTGAATAGCTGTATTATTGTTTTTAATGTTTGAATTTTTAACTAGATTTGGAGCCTAAATGTCTTATTGAGGAAAAGTTGCTAAATAAGAGTGACAGATTAAATTATTACTCAACTTCAGAACTTTTCAAATAACTTTCTATTGATAAACTTTAGACTACTGTTTAAATGGAAAATCTAAATTTAAAAAATAATATGTGAAACTTTATTTTTTCTTAGGTTTTCTGTAGATGTAAAATATATTTTCAGGCCAAAAAATAGACTGAAATACATATTAAACTGGTTTCAGTTGGGAACCTAAACACCTAAACTCATACAGACTAACCTCTCACATTCAGCCTAATTCTGAATGCACTTAGCTGCCTTCTCAAGGAGGAACAAGGATGCTATAAAGGATACTTTGATGGGGAAAGAAACAGTATCTTCTCTTACCTGCAGCAGGTTTTTGGAAGGCTTTGTCTCCTGGGCCTCTGATTTATATTCCTATAGAGCCCACTCTTCCCTCTCAGCAATAGACTCCCATAAAAGAATTACTTCCTTTCAGAAATGAAAATTCTTCTCCATTTCTTATTTACTTGAATATGCTTGACAGGTTGATCAGAGGCAGAGAATGTAAAACATCCTTTTTTTTTTTTTTTTTTTTTTTCCCTCCTTTTTTCCTGATTCTAGAAATTGAGACAGTGACAACCATGCACCAGCCCCTCCAGATTGGCTGTTCCATACCTGACATGAAAGAGACAGATGTTCAGGTGTTTCTTTTCCCCATTTGCCAAACCAGTGCAGAGGAAAGACAAACGATATCTATCCACATTCAGCAGCTGGAGCAAGGGAAAGAAAGACACTAGAAAAACTGAGGTTTTCCTTCCAGTCTTATTTCCCATCAGTCTATTCATATATTCTTCTTCTGATGGGATAGTCAAGGAACTGCAATGGTGTTTTAAATAATATTTTTTCTTTCTGAAATCCTGAAAAGTCCTTAGCATCCATTTTATGCACTATACCATGACTCAAAACTCCTCAGGCCTCTGTTTTTGTTAAACTAATCTCTTGAGACCAGTAGTGCTTGGAGTACCATAGTAACACAAATCACAGTTCAATTCCTTATGTCTAGGAAAATAAAATTTAATTTAAAAAAAGCAAATACCAGATAAAGTATATAACGAATTTCCATGCAGGATCTGGTGAAGATCATAAAATGTAGTTTTTCAGAAATGAAAGATATTAAAATTGTGTAACCAGTAATTGATGTCTTTGGACTGAAGACAGTAAGAGTCTTTATCTGATGGTCATTCTGGATGTGATGGCAAAAGGTACATCATTAGACTAAACAAAGAGATATTAATGCATATAATCAGTGGTTCTAAACCAAAGGAATTCTGAAAAGGGAGATACAAAAAGAAGTCTGAAACCAACCAAATCATCCTGCAGAAGATGAACAGCTCTTTAAAAATGAGAAATGCCAATTTCCAATGACTTGGCTAGAGGGAAACTAAGTATACTTGGGTAGGAAAAGATGAGAATTCCTTTGAATCTTGTCAGAAATTTAATGAAGTGTTGAGTTACTTTTCATGTCAGCAAGCAGGGAAACCCGTGACTGAGCTTGGACCATGGCTTTCTTTTCATTACAAGAGACAGTCTGACCTCAGCTTAGCAGCGTATGCATACATGCACTGAATTATAAACACCTGCTTAGTAACATTTGGGTATACCCAAGTAGACACTCTCAGGAGAGAAATCTGCCTGAAATCACTCACAAACAAAACTGGAAGTACGGTAGTCCCACCTCACAATCCCATCAATTTAGGAAAAAAAAAAATTGATATGTCCCTTTTATTTTACTGTAACCTTGCCATGACTATACTAGAACACAATCTGATTCCACTAGCTCCGAGCTGAGCAGGCTTGAGGCTTTAGGATACCATGTTGTGACAGGACCGTTTTGGTATATATCAAACATTATGTGCATCTGTCATGTTGTATATAGATAACACCAAGAACAAAAAATTGCATTTCACAAAGACTTTCGGGTTTCAAGTCCTGTTCATTTTTTATGAAATCTAATGTTTGTTTTGCACAAAATCCAAAATGTAAAAAATCTTTGTAAAAAATATTTTAAAGATATTTTGGATCCACTGAAACTGAAACAAAGAAAACCAAGATACTTTATTATGAAAATGTGAAAATATAATGTTTTGAAAGTATCAGAACTTTTTTCCTTCTTCTTGTTTCTTCAGAAGGAATGTATCAGGGGAGTAGACACATTCATTGACAGACTACAATTTAGTATCAAGCTGTTTCTGACAAGCTGTAGCATGAATATTTATTTGCATTACCTTTTTTCTGCCTGTACCAAATACAAAACAAAGAAATGCAACTACATTACTAAACTATATTGATTAACTTCAACATCTCTAAATGTCATAACACTAAAGACTCTAGATGCATCTCCATGGTAGGATCCATGGTTTTATGCAACTACCTGACTTAGTGCCTCCAACTAATTTTCAGGCAAGCAAAAAAATTGTCCTCTTTCTAAATTTCCAGTAGTGACATCTGTGCTTTGTACGGTTACAGTATCCCTTCCCCTCAGGCTTGCTGACTAAACCTTCACTGAAAAAGGGCGCTTTTTCATTGTTAATATGTGTTAGTAATTAAAGAACATGTCTTAATTTCTTCCTTAGAATCTTTTTACACTCTCTCTCACTCTCTCATTAGGTTAATTAGTATTTTAAAGTAATAAATGCAGATTTTAAGCAAGATTGGACTGCAACAACAATACAAATTCAAGCAATACAACAGCAACAATAGCAATAAAAAATAAAGATAATAACATTTATACAACTAGAATCTTTTAGAGGATGGAATTGTTATAATAGTTCAAATGCAGTACCAGAGTTTGTTATCCCTCTAAAATAGTCTCTGTTGGTCAAGACACTTATTAATAGAAATAAATAACAATATCTTGACCCAATGAGCTTTAAAGGCAGACGAAATGACTGTAGACTGAAGTAGAGCTTTCATAAACTCTGAATTCTTGAGCCAGAAATCTTTCTCCAATTTTATTGCAAGTGAATCTCGAATGTTACCTTATAAAATTGCAGACATAAAATACAATTTACAAGTTGTTTCATGGTTACAAATTAATATGTAATATGTTGATAGTCATTTGATAGCTCTAAATGAGCAATAAAAATGTTTCAATGAAACAAAGCATCACTATTTCATATTATGAGTCTGAATAGTGAAAAGCCTCTTATAACAAGGCAAAGAATGTATTAAAGTAATAAATAGAGTGATATCTCTCAAATATTCACAAACTAAGTCTTGGGGAGCTTAACTCTATTCAATCCACAGCAACCAACATTACATGGTTGAACCTTTGTAGGACTTAGAAGACAGCATATCTTTTGCAGATGTTTGTGTAGTGGTTGTGTAGTTATTGCAGGTTGTAGTTCATTTTTAATATGACAATATTACAGAAGGAAATAATTCACTCTAATACTGAAACTTGTTTTGATAGCACATAATAGTGTGCAACACTGGCTAAATATGTCTTGTAGTCTACTCTTGAATTATCAGTTAGCCTTTTCTTGACACGAAGCTACTTATTATGGATATTATGGCAATATTATAATATAAGGGTTTTTATTAAAAAAATAAATAAAAATATTACACTACTGGGAGCCCAGGTGCTGTGTGATTCAGTGAGCCAGATGCTTTCAGAAGTGGCACGATGCATTTTTCTACTGTGTTTTTAGAAGAATTTTACTGTGATCTTAGCATTCCATACTGCTTTATTAAGCATAAATATCTTGTGTGTCTTCTACCCTTAGCTGTAGATGAGTGGCAGTTCCTCAGTTCTTGAAATGGAGGATGACATATGTTATTTCATTTCATTTACTCAAAAAAAGCATAGAAGGAGAAAAAAAGTAGCTATGGACTTCAAACACCTGCCAGTGACAAATTATTTCAGATCCCCTTTGGAACTATTAATAGCCACTGCTGCAATTTCAGCTCTTCCCAAGTGAGGGGAAACAATTTAAATGAACTAGTGCAGTGGGTGGTGATAAACTCCTTGATGCATCTCATGCATTTTTCATCATTATTTTATGCAATTATTTGTAAAGAAAGAGTGCAACAGCAAAGATTCCCTTTCAATTCCTTAAACTCCATCTGAATACACTTTAACTTCCTTATCAGTTCTTCTAAGCAATGTACATGCTACTGTTTTTCTGTAGGTTTTGAGCATCTGATCTGCAGATTAAAATTGTAACAACAGTTCACAGCACAAAGTCACCCCGAGCTTTACTGGGGTGGGGAGGGGGAAATCTCTGCCTTCCCTCCTGAGATGACTCATAACTGATGTAAGATGGAAGTTACGTCTCAGATGGCTGCATGAAAATTGTTTCACAGAGCTCAAGGAGTCTTGGTCAATCTTCCTCACTTTATCTAGTGTTTTGCTCTTTTCAAAGTTCAGTTTGTGCTTGAGGCCAGAGAGAAAACTGGAAAAGAAGCCAGAATGATTGCTGGCAAGACACAAGTGGCATTAGGACTGATACTCTGCCAATCAGCAGATATTTTTCTATATGGTAAGGATATTTCCCTGTAAGTTTCCTGCTGCTAGTTTGTTTATTCAAAATAGTAATAATTTTCAGTCTGCATGTGGGCATTAAGAACAGTTAAAGCAAAGAATATTGTCAGCAAGTTCCATATTAACAGGTATAACTTCTGAAAACAGAATAGTCGTGTCCTTGCTTAAAACCTTGCCAGTTAGTTATATGAGGCAGCTGCCATTACTGTGGTATTTCAGAGCTCTTCCTGAGGCAAAAACTGCTGCAAGTGCAGAGGTAATTTTATTTAGTTATGGACAGGATTGAAAATGTTCAGTTACAGCCAACAAAAATTTTACCTAAATGCTGAGAAAGCATCAAGCTGGTTTCCTGGCATATTCAAAAAGGTCATGGAAAGTCACTTCCACAGGTGGTGTTTTTCTGAGGATAACTGACTGGTAGAAAAGGGTGGAAGTGATTAATGGTGTGTGTTGTGTTGTATGTGAATGTCTTGTCGCAGAAGTTGTATGTGCGTTTCAGGAACAGAACCAGTGAGACTGATATCACGAAGGAAACAAGGCATCCTGAAACACAGTTACACCTTGTAAAGCCTTACTGGAATATCATGTCTGTCAGTAAAGAAAACCACCATGACCAAAACTGTCATCCAAATCAACTGCTCTCCTTGCTACAAAATGAGCTATGTTTGCTCAGCATGTGTCAGAAGAGGTTTATTATGTCATTTTATATACCTTGTGGTATCCAAGATGTGTGCACAAAGACAATATATACAATAAAGGATCTGTTATCCACCTTAGGCCTTGTGGAACAGCAGCATGGCATGGCTGAGATGCTTTAGGGGACAGAAAATGACAAGAAGAACCTGTGTTTAAGCCAAAGAACCTCACCCAAAGTGTCTCACTGTTTGACTGTGAGAATTTTCTGAACAATAAGCCCACCATTTCCAGGATTCCCCAGAGCTTGGTGGCTCAGTTTTTATTCGTACCTGTGCTCAGGGAGAATTTAGAAGAGATATTTCTCCCCAGAAAACCCAAACCTGCACATTCTAAAATGATCACAACAATTCATAGTGGTCTGCCATATGAAGAACTCACTTGTGAGTGGCAAAACTAAGTTAATTTTCTCACTTAACCTGCAAGAACTTACATCCACCCTTTTTCACCTGTTAGACTGCACTGAGGAAGATAAAATCAAACAAGTTTAGCTTTGCAGGTCCTAGCTTAGAAAATCTGGGTCTTGCCTCTGAAACAAAGGAAAGCCACTATACTTGATATCCTTTAGTCAATCAACCCCAGCTGCTGAGTGCCTATACCATTTCTTTTCTACATGCTTAACAAATACACTAAGTTTAACATAATTTATACTTGAATCATTGATAACTTCTTTGAAATATATTAAGGAATCTGAGATACATTTAAGGAACATAACAATCTGTTTCAATAACCTTGGTGGAATTGCATCTTTTTAGAGAATGGAAAAGGATGGGAAGAAAACAGGTAAGGAAACAAAGGCATCAAAAACAATGATAAGCAGCACAGCAGAATCCTGGAGCTGCTCAAGGCAGGGCTAGCCCATAAGCTGTGTCCCTGCATAAGACACAACCATCCCTCTTCAGAATTGGATGAAGGGAAATATTGGGGGTTTGGGCAAGGGTAGGGTTTAATACTTTCTTAACCACTAACCTTTGCATTCAGACTCAGTCAAGACTTTGCTCCACAGTAATAACATAATTACCTAAATTTTCCTGCACTAGAAAGAAGTCTGGTGAATACCTAGTTTCCTTTCCTTTCTTGTTTCTATCCTCTGCTCTCTTTCCAGTTGAATATTCTGCCACATGTATTTTAATTTCCTGTTATAATCTGAACAAGAAGACTATTGGATGGTCAGTAAGGATGAAATCATCATCTGATATCTGAAAGCTTTCACTTACCTCAGTGAACATTTACTGTTACAGAGTTTAGTCTAAGGAGGGTCACAAGAGTATAAAAAGGATCTACGTACTTAGTCATGAAGTAGAATCATCCATTTTCATTGCATATGTAATTAATTTGAAACTAAGCCTCTTCTCATCAAGTAGCACTTCCTGGAGTTTGTATTCTGTGTGCACCACTGATGTAAGGCAGAAATAGCATGGTGTGAAAGGCCTGGGCCTTATCAGAAGTTTTCAGACCCAAACCATGAAAATAGCTGGGAGGAGTTGGGGAATATTTCCTTGGAAATGTGATGGTGATAATCAAGATCTGGTGCAAAGGTGAGAATCGGGTTGTAAGTGGCATTTGGAAATTTCTTGATGCTGGAGTCATTTTAAGTTCCAAGAACAGAAGTGAAATACTCAAGAAAACTAGAAGGTACAATAGAGGTTATATTACAATAACAATATTCCCTGAGATCCACTTAAGGAATATACCATTCTGCTTCATCTTGGTGGAAGTGCAGCTTTCAGGAGGATGGTACAGTAAATTTCAGGGATGGGAACAAAGAAGGTAGAGGATCAAAGGCAACAAAGATCAGAGATATGAAGGGCATGATGCAAGGTCTTCAGCGGCAACAAAGATAAGAGATATGAAGGGCGTGATGTGAGGTCTTCAGCTGCGCTCTCTGAAAGGCGTATCCTCAAGTTTAGATAAGCCATGTGTTCTCTTTATATCTGCTGGAGAAAAAGAAAGAATTCCAAACAATGATTCAAACCATCTACCTTTAAATGATTGTTATATGAGGGATTTAGTCACCTGTTGGAGCTGTCCATCACTGTTGACTAGAGAATCTGGATGAAGCAGTTAGAAAAATGCATCATTTTTAGATGGCAAAATGTTAAAAAGTTAAAAAAAAAAAAAAAGCATGCACTATGCCAGATGTCTTTCATATATAGTTAGCTGCTTTCTTGAAGATGAGTAGTTTTTCATTAGGATAAGAGCACACATTGCTTGGTAGATTAAATGCAACCAGACTCTTCATGCACTGCTGCAGAATATCTACAAGCAGCAGGAAATTCAGGTGAAAGAGTTGAGATAAAAGGCTGTACATAGGGAAGAAAAGAAATCTTTTTTTTAAAATGTAAATTGATTAAAAAGCAATGGCTGAGTTATTTTTAAAACATGATTTTTCTCACAAGGCACCTACAACATATTACATAGTGCTTCCACTTACAATTATTTCCATTTATTTTTTGGTTGTACAGATTCACCTGTCAGCAGACACTCTCTTAACAGTTACAAGAAGTGGGATTTCTGTAGTGACTGATATATTTTGGATTGATGTGCATGAAGTGGCAAAACTGTGAAAAATTATATCAAAATCTGGTTTAGAGCATAAGAAATGCTGCATCAGTTGTCTAACAATTTAGATTCTTTTTAGCATCTGAATTTCTAGGTGGAATGATGACTGTTGAGTTATATTAAGATTGTTGCTTTTAGAAAAGGACTTGAAAGAGAAATACGTGAAAGTAACGTTATTCATGCACACCCTTCCTGCACAGCAGCGTTGTGATCGGACAGATGTCTTTGTCTTACCATGCCTTTACTACTAAGTAATGAACATAGGTCCATTTCCTACATGTCTGAAAGAGAAATTAAAAAAAAAAATATCATTAAATGCATGTAAGACCAAAGAACTAGCCCTTTGTGTTAATGAGGTCCATTTCAAAATACTGAAATTGCATCCTGAAATTGTACTCACTTCCAATCAAGTTGGAGTTCTTATCACTGTGGAGATACTAAAAGTCCTGTAAGATTCATTCTTCTGCGTGTTGTGTGTGTGATCTCATCTCTCTTGCAAACCTGAGGAAATATCAGAATACACAAAGCTTGTTCAAGCCATAGAAAACTAAGAGGTGGAATAAGTCTTCAAAAAGCAAAATGTTGTTTGAAAAAGGAAAGGAATAATCGCAAATAATAGTAGATTAGGTTTAGGAAAAGAACAGTTTACACTATGAGAATAGTTGAAACCTGGGAGAGATAACCCAGGAAGGAGCATAGTAAACATACATGGGGAGCACAGGGAATATCTGTGGAGGGTTTTCTCTTTTTTTTAAGAATAGGTTATGCCAGGTTCTTTCCAGAATGGTTCAAAGACAGCTGTTCCCGCTGTGGGCAAGCAGTTGAACTAGATGACCTCTCAAGGTTTTGATGAGTTCTATATTCTGCAATTTCATGAAATCCAAGTGATTTCTTAGTACAGAACTGAAAAACTGTGTTAATGTATGTGGCAATTAACACATACATAGTTATTTCCATGCTGAGGTTGAATAGATTATGTCATTTAATGCAAGCACAGAGATGCAAACGTATGCTTGCCCATAGAGAAAATTGACACTCCTACTATTTGTAGGGAACTGCTACTTTTATCAGATTATCAAAAGATTTATGTACATTTCTATTAAAAATGTCACTTCACATTCTGAATGCATTTGGACATTATGAATCTTCTACCTCGTAACGCAAGGAAAATTGAAATAAGGACTTTTGCAAATCCCTTAGATGTAGCAAACTTATAAGGCTACGCCAATAAAAGCTCTTTTTGCTTGCTTGAATGAATCTCCTCATTTGTGCACCTGAGAAACGCATTTGGTCCCAGTAACTGGCTAAGAAACAAACCCAGAAGTGCACAGGCTTAGAGCTGACTGACATCCAGAAAAAAAGCTGCCTTGTGGTACGTGGATCTTGGGGCTCAGGGGTGTCTTGGTGTTGCTAATACACTTGCTAACCTTTCCATCTGCAACTCTCTCCACTTCTGAGCTATTACAGTGCTGCAGAGATGGGACATTTAATCTGCTATATTTTCTCACAGTAGGTATGAAGACAAAGACAAATAAAATGATCTTGTGCATGGGAAGACCGACCAAGTCATAGTTGTTTGCAGACCATTCTGGTCTCCGCCTTGCCAGTATTTTACCCCATAGCCGTCCAGTTTCTTCCTGAATTTTCTCTTCCTCCTGTTTCATCTAGTGTATGAAATTTAATGTGAAATTGTGCTAACATGATTTTAATTTGTGGAGAAAAATGAAAGAGAAAATTGACTTTATATGGAGTTATGCAAATAACTATGACAACTTTTTCTTCAAAAATTGTGTCTCTAAAAGACCTCATAATTTAATTAAAATTAAATTGTCTTTATTAATATATCTGTATTTTGTCTTATTATGGTAGTCTGTAACACCTTTGATTCCCTATGTCTGCCAAAAATTGCATGTAGCACTGAAAGCAAAAGCTAGCTTGTATGCCTCCTAATCTGAGATACAATCTCATTTAGTTTAATTACATGGAGTACTCTGTATCGTTTGCCAGTGAGTCCATAACTTTATTCAGATGGTTCTTCAGTAAGGCCCAGTAAGCACTCATAGCATGATTATGCATCAATATTTTCTCAGGATTTGGCTTCAGTTCAGAAAGCATTAAGACAGTATTGTGAATGAGAGTTCTGAAAGCTTTCCCAAAGCCGATATAACTGATAATTTCTCACAGTATGAGAAATTGTACTTCATCAGCTACTGCCTCGTTTCACACACTGAAATGCCAGGGATTTCAATTCTGTCCCTCTCACTAAGAGTCAACAGCAAGTGGAGTGTCAAGCAAAGAAAATAGGGTGTCAGCAAGGGTACACTGGCAACGCAAAGAGGTACTATTAGCAAATGTGCAAATGTGCAGTTGTTAATGGTACAGATGTAATGAAGCCAGAAGACTGACTGGATTGCTGTGTTGTGCAGCAGAGAAATGAAGACGTAACGCACCAGGCATGAGTAGCCCTGTTCTCTAACAGAGGAATCTTCACATCTTCTGATAATACCTAAGTTTTCTAAATGAGCAAGAATGTGTTGCTGGGGGCATTTTTCATTTCATTTTCTAAATCCTCATTTAGGATGCACTGCAACTTGAAGGTAAACCCATGAAGTTCTGTGTTGAATTGTAAGCACAGACCCATAGATTTCATGAACTTTTCTCAGGTTAAGTCCTAGACTAGAAATCTTTTGGTGTTGTCACCTTTCACTTTCTTATCAATAAAGATTATACCAAGTTCTTCATGAGACAGTGCCCTACTGTATGCTTTGTGAGACTATTTTGTAACTTGATAATATGGTTCAAACACTTGAACATCTCAAAAACTTTTTGGAAATAGTTCTGAGTATTTCTGCTTGATTTTTAATACCTTCCAGGATTTACCAGACTCTAAGAAAGCACAGAAATAACCTCTCTTGTGGAATACTTCTCCTTCTCATGTACTAAAGAGAAAAAGTACAGCAAACCGAAAACATTAATCATCTGGAAAGGTAGGAAACAGAGCTTAGCCCAGCACTGGGAATTATGAGATGTGGGTCATATAACCTTTGACAAATTGTGTTCCTGTTGACAAAACGGAGACTTAACTGTGGTTTTCAGGGTGGTAAAAGAGAAAGGAAGACATATAGCTGATTTATCACATGCTTTCCAACTCTTATTTTCACAAATGATAGTCAGTTGAAAGGATTTGATTTTTTTTTTCTAAAGCTGAAAACTCCAGGCCCTTCCTTTCTGAATAATACATAAAATAGTAAGGGGTTGGGGTGGGGCGAGCATATTTTAAATGAACAGAGCGGGAATGGCATTACCAACCAGGCTCATTTGCACCTCTGAGTACCCCTTCTCCTCAGAGCCCACAGTTTACCCAGGAATCCCTACAGACACCAGGTCCTGCCTGCCAGGATGGATGTGAGCAGGAAAAGACTGGGATGAAACATTGGCACTAGACATAGGGCACAGCCATAATGCAGAGGAGTTGTTTGTGTAGAAGTGAAACCAAAGAAATGCGGTGGAGATGGCATGGAGGGCATGTGTGGGGCTCTTAGTGTTATCCTTTTATGCTATTCTTTATGCTTCAAGCCAAGCAAGTTTAAGGATTCTTTTGCTTTGGTAACTTGGTTGTTTGATTGATTGGTTGGTTGGTTGATTTTTTTACAGCTCCATAGTAAATTGGGATGACAAGTTAAAATTGGCAATCTTCATAGAAGTCCAAAGTAATAATCTGTTTATTCAAAAAAATAAAAATGGTTATGATACTGTAAGACTCCAGCAATAGTTTGGGTTTTTTTTGAAGTACGGACTTGGAGGAAAGCACTAACTCACCAAAACAGTTCCCATATCACTTTCAGAGTATAAATAAAATACACTTCCATACTGACAGTATGGTAGGCAGAGGATCAACAGGGTTGGCGCCTTTTAAATAGAATCACTAATGCTCTTTATGTTGCAGTGATGTTGCAGACATTAGAATTGCAAAGAAGATGAAGAAGGGCAGGAGAGGTGAACAAAATGATAAAGGTTTTAAAATGATCCCTTTGTGCAGCATGAAATCTCCTATTTACTGTACTGTATTCGTTAGGCCTAGTTGAATTACTTGGGGTGAATAATTTATGCCACTATTTTTGGACTTTTTTTCCATCAAAGGGATTATTTCAAGGTCTACATGCAATTGAATAATACCTGGTAAGTACTTTGTTAATCTTATTTTGTATTTACAAATTATGTCAAATAAAACTAAATTATTTACAACCACATCTTCATGTGACTTGGACCAATAAACAGTAGAGGAAAAGTGTCTACAAAATAATAAAACCTCAAAATGTATAAATAAAAAAAATCCTTTTTAAAACATAACTTTAATTTCAGAAAATACCTATATAAATGATTTTTTTTTTATTGCCTTTCAAGGAATGTAGGAGACAAGGTGTAGTGATGGCTTCTTTGGAAGTCGCTGTCTTCAAAGTTAGTTTGGGATCCAAAAATAAAATTTTCTTCTGATTGTACAGATTGTATTGTAAAGAATGTACAGGCACAATTTAGAGCTGCATTTCAAATGGTCCACAGGAGAAACAATTTCTGAGGCTTTTAAACCAATATGATTATGCAGAAGTCATTACCAGAGGACCAGGGATTGTCCCTCCATGAGTGATTTGAATCCCAGAAGGTAAGACAGAAACAAAGCACATGTACCCAGATGTCCCTTATCTCTTTCCTTCAAATGTGTAAGTCACACACATTGCAGTCCTGCTGCAATTTGTTTTCTGCAGGAACCATACAGAATTAATGTTCTGCTTAACATCAGTTTCGCTGAGGTGTCCTGAAAGAGGGGAATAGGAAATCACAAAGGTCCACAATTTGGAGGGCTTTCAACTTACAGACTCATTTATTTGCAGTCAAAGCCCTCCTGCAGCCTAAAGAAGCTGAAATGAATTAGTGTGTCCTAGTTATAACTGCTCACTCTGCAACTTTTGTTCTGTGGATAGATATGAATTCAGATTCCTTGGTGGTGCTATATGGATAAGTAAAAATCTGTATCTGCTCTGATTTTATGGAGATATTATCTTATGAAACAATTTACTGAAATGAGGGAACTGAAAAATTGTGCTCTTCAGCAACCATGGTGACTCTCCAGTGACATGAATTGTAAAACTAGGTACTCCGTCAGTGGAAAAAGAAGTCCCTGACTAATCCAGAGCACTGATTTGTTAACTGGAATGAAAACATTTTATAAAATTACTCTTTATTATTATGATTCCTCTTTGAAAGAGATAGAACTGTTGAGTTGTTTTGATTCTTTTATTGAATTGATTATCAGAGTTTTAGAATTAATTTGTATTTAGTATTTGTATAGTTTTATTTGTTTTTATTTATTTGTGCCTATATGAGTTGTACCTTGCAGGTTATTAATATATTTATATATTAAAAACTGCTTAGATGTGGGAAGGTGCTAAAATAGCTTGTCATTCAGTGTGTCCTTCCATTAAGAGATTTGACACCTATTTCCCTATTTAAAATAATGTTCTACAATATTATTGCTTGGAGAAAAACTTAATGAAGTTCAATAAGGGTAAGTGTAGGATCTTGCACCTAGGGAGGAATAAACCCGTGCACCAGTACAGGTTAGGGGCTGACCTGCTGGAAAGTAGCTCTGCGGAGAAGGTCCTGGGAGCCCTGGTGTAAAGAAGTTGACCATGAGCCAGCATTGTGCCCTTGTGGCCAAGAAGGCAAATAGCATCCTGCGGTGCATTAAAAAGAGGATGGCTACCAGGTCGAGGGAGGTCATCCTCCCCCTCTACTATTCCCTGGTGAGGCCACACCTGGAGCACTGTGTCCAGTTCCGGACTCCCCAGTTCAAGAAAGACAAGGAACTACTGGAAAGAGTCCAGGGGAGGGCTATGAAGATGATCAAGGGAATGGAACACCTCTCTTATGAGGAAAGGCTGAGAGACCTGGGTCTGTTTAGCCTAGAGAAGACTGGAGGGAATCTCATCAATGCTTATAAATATCTAAAACAGGGGTGTCAAGAGGATGGGGCCAGACTTTTTTCAGTGGTGCCTGGCTACAGGTCAAGGGGCAACAAGCACAAACTGGAACACAGGAAATTCCATCTCAACATTAGGAAAAGCTTCTTTAAGGGTGACAGAGAACAGGCTGGAACAGGCTAGACACAGAATTTGTGGAGTGTCTTTCGTTGGAAATATTCAAAACCCACCTGGATGAGCTCCTGTCCAGCCTGCGCCAGGTGAACCTGCTTTGGCAGGGGGGTTGGAGTAGATGATCTCCAAAGGTCCCTTCCAACCCCTACAATCCTGTGATTCTGTGATTTTGTGAACAGATGCAGTGTTTAAAAAAAAAAAAAATAGAAACCAAACCATATCTATAGGTTGTATTGTTTTGGAAAAAAATTAAGTTTGAGTAGGATCACATTTCACAACTCAATTAACTTCAGAAAATGGCTTTGAAAGCCTCGTCTGAGGTTTTTTATAAAGGACACTACCTAAAAGAAGGCTTGCATTCTGTTATCAGATGGCTTTGTTGTTAGAAATTTTACATGAATGTTACGTTCATTTTTCTTTGCTTTACTTCATCTAGATAGTTCACTAGATAAGAATGTGGTGGACACACAGAGAAACAGGAAATATATTCTTTAAACAATTTCAATAAATTGTGTTATGGCTTGCATGGTATTGCTTTGCTGGAAAGAAAGTCAAACCATAGGTCCAAAAAAAATGGTGTTTATCATAATGCTTTAAATGCCAATATGTTTCTGTTGTTACAGTAGTCAAAAGAAACCTACCATTTTTGGTTTTATTTTTTATCATTAAAGAGAACATCAGCAGAACTGCGAATACAATATTCACACTTCATCATTGTCATTGGGGCAAACATCTTTCTGCAGCTAGGGGTGGTGTATGATGGAGATGATAACAAGTTAAGTCTTGATTCTGTAAATAAGTGAAGTTAGTTTGGGTTCACAAGGACAGTCTGTCTGCATCCGACCAGCTGTAAGACTGGACCTTATTTTTTGTGACTTATGACTAGAGGTTTTATACCTCTTCTGTAAACAGTGTTTGCTTACAGAGAACTTAATTTGACATTTCTTTACCTGTTTTTATGTTCTCTGTGTCTTTCCACTACAGATATTATTTCTTGGGGGAAACAAAGACAGGACAGTTGTCCATGGCCAACTAGCTTGCTGTCAACTAGATATAAACCAGTGCAGTGCTACTGTTAGATAAAAATCTCATTTGAATTTCTAGCTTTTATCTTTGTCCCTTGGTTACTCTTACATGTTCACTGGTATTTATGTTCAAGTTTTCATTTGGCCTTAAATTTTTAAAATTCTGCCTTGTAGTCCTTTGCTAAAATATCTGGGGTTGAGGATGATTTCCAGAGGCCACCAATTTTAACATCACAGGGTTTTGTTGAGTGATTTTTTATAAGTCTTTCTCTCAAGAACAAGGCCAAGAATTTATTTTGTTTTTTAGATTTGGATGTACTCACAGGACTGAAAAGGTTAGGATCCTGTAATACCTGTGTTGCTTACAGGCTTTGAATCATGACATGTAATCACATACTACGTGTGGCTTTCTGACTGCAAGGTTTCTTACTCTCTCCCCACCTTTCTCTTCAGTCAGATTGCAGCCATAACCATTCTTGGATATCGCATGAGAGCATCCAGCAGTAGATGCCTGGGAAAAGAGCAAAAGAGTGGGAAAAGAACAAAAGAGTAGGAAAAGACCACTTCTCCACATGTATTCTCAGCTATAACTTCAGTGTTAGGCAGTGATAAGGGTTATAGTCATCTTCAGGAGTACTGCACTTGCTGTCTAATAATTTTTAATGTCTTTTGCTTTTAAAGAGCTTTTTACAATTTGACCTTCACCATATCCTGTGGAAAGAACTTTGCAGATTAATTTATGTACATTTCCTTTTCATTTTAAGTCTCTTAGTTCTTCCCCTTTTTATACATCACTCATGATTTTATATATCTCTTTCATAACACTCCTGTTTTGTCTGTTATCCAGCTCATAAATCCTATTCTGTTTAGTTCTTGTACAGAAGCAGTTTCATACCTCCAGTCATCCAGTGCTTCCTTCTGTGTTGTTAGTTCTGCTGTATTTTCTTGATGCAGAGCAACAAAAATAATCCACACAGCATTCAAGATGTGAATACAAAATGGATTTTCACAGAGGTAGGTTGTTATTTTTGTCTCATTTTCTATATCTCTCATCACCATTTCAGCACCAGATGTGTATTTGTAACTCTGTTTAGCAGTGAGATGATGAACTGTCCACTGTTCCAAAATTCCTTTCATGAGCAGCAGGAACCAGTTTGATGTTCATCAGGGTATATGTGCAGGCAGGATAGTTTTCCTGTATAAGTTACTTGCATTTCTTCACATTCCTACCAAAGAAATCAACAAATATCTGTAGGGTAGTAAGACCTTCTGTTATCATTGCGTTATGTGTTGTATACCTCCCATGTTTATGTCTTTTATATGCCTGACCAGAAGATGCACTGACTTCAGTTGCAACTGTCTTAAGCTGCAAAAAATGTACCTGTCTGAGAACGTCCACTCCTAAATCCACTGGATTACTTTGTTTGTTCACCATCAAAGACAAAGCCTATCCCTTTCTTTCTAGCAGTGTATATCCCCTGCAGCACCTTTCTCTTCTTGAGATGAACTGTTTTATTGCTTGTAACATTGCATCTTGTTTGCTGCTTTGTCAGTTTGCCTGGGGCATCTCAAACTTATTATAGCATGTTAATAAATGCCATCTGCGGTTCTGTATTATATGATGAAAGATATGGGTCTTCGCAGTGTATCTGCCATCAGTTCCGACTTTCAAACACAGTACTTTCTCTTAAGAATGTAGAATTGGATTTCGACTAGTATTTTTTTTGCAATTACTTGAGTCTAGATTCATCTCATTTAACCTTAGGGACCTACCTGAGGTACCTAGAATAAGAACACTGTTGCCTTTGGTTCACTGTTGCCTGTGGAATCAATGCAGAGGAAATATGTGTAAGGTATTCATTTCATGTAAGAGTTGGCTCATCCTTTTAGAAATGCCTGTCTTTCCCTAGTTAAGACTCTATATACAGAGCCTCAAAGAGCTGTGTTCGAAATTTATATACTCCAATTACATGCTGATGTTAGATTAATTAATTCCAGGCTGTGATATTCTAAAACATGAATTCTTCAGAGCCACAAATTGTTTAAAATCTTGGTCTTCAATAAAGAAGGAAAAAAAATGTTATTAAACTTCTTACTTTATAAAATCAGAAAAGATATAATGTATTCTCAGCATGATCTTGACAAAGATCAGTCACCATTTTTGTGAGCAGCTCCTACAACAGTTGTTATTGCCGCTATCTCTGGACAAGACAAATACATGCAAGTATAATTACGGTTGATGTGGGTAAAAGAGTACAAAAGGAGCTTAAGTGCCACATATTTTTAGAATACTTTTAAAAAGAAGAAGAATAATTATTTTGCCATGTTCTTCCCCTACTGAAAGTCACAATTCTCACCTGACCTCAACTCTTCAAGAGTAATATAAATGGCAACAGCAAGGTTTTCTCCAATGCTTCCTTCAACAAAGGGAGAAAATGAGGTAATTCTGCTGGGTGGAATAATTTATTTTTTTTTTAATTCCAAGTACATATGAATGCCCCGCAAGGTGCTTGCGTATGTATATATACATATTAAATTATTCAAAAGACTACCAAAAACAGTCACAAGTGCTGTATATGCTAGTTGATGATACAGACTGAGAACATTCCCAGCCACACACTATCTAGCCCGGAAAGGTTTGAGTCTGTGATAGTAAAACCTTTTTACCTTAGTAAAGAGGAGCCCACAGGAATATGGACCTTAAAGGACTTCAGTTGTGGTCTGGAAGAAAAATCTCCAGAAATATCACAAAAGTTCCTCATTTTCTGTACAAATTATTTCCTTTTCTCTGTTTTGAATTCTCTGTGCATACTTGAAATTAAAGGAGATAATAAATAGAGTAATATAATAAATTTTATAAAATAAATAATAAATGCAAGGTTGCTCCTTGCATTAAAACAAAAGGGAATTTCATTAAATAACTAGGACATTTTTTCCCACCTATTATGTAAAATACCTTTGCTGATCTACTACAAAATTCAGCAATTACTGACTAAAGGGAGCCCAGTCCCTCATTACAATAGATAACCTGATATTGCTGCAATCATATCATTTTCTCATGAGGGCAATGACTTCGCAGAGCCCCTGGAACCATCTCACCTCACTTTTGAAACACGAGACACGTAAGCTAGAAGAGCAGGTCCTTGAGACCCCTTCTTTATTTAGCAGAGAGATACAGATACTGTTAAAAAGAGTGACTCAAACCACTGAGGATCTCTGTTGCTCGCTGGAGGTGCCAGCCTCATTTCTTCTGATTAGCAGCTTAAGATGGCTTTACTTCTAACTCAGAGGAGCACTTAAAGTTAAATTAAGTGTATCAGAGCTAAAATGGTTGGTCTTTATTTTAAAATGAAATATTTGTGGGAATGCTCTCCTTCTGCCACACATGTGTAGCCACAAGGCATAAGGCAGGTGTTTCTCCCACCTAGAGTCTAAGTGGACAAAGGGGCAGAAACCACGAATGGTGGTAGGTTTTCTATGTTTATTCTTTGTGGTAGTTAATGTAACAAGGATATAAATGTGAAGACCAAAAAATGTTTTAGTCCACTGAAAATGTACAGGATCTTTTATTACTTTTAGATAAGAGAAGTCAGAAGTTGCAGAAACATACAGAACCTCAGGAAATTACTGTCCACCCATCCCAGTATTAAAAGTGTGGAGGAACAGGAGCACTTCAGCAGACCTCTGAAAAGACAGAGGCAAAACAGAATGAGGGGGAAATGGAGAGCTCACTGTTGAATATGATTTAGTGTCTAAAGTTCTGAAAAGAGTTATTCTGTTTCAAATAATCCCTTCTGAATATACAAAAGATAGTCTAGCCAGATGTTAGCTTCAGTGTACAACAGCCTTTTTATACTGGCAATACTAGAAATAATTGGTCTCTCTTTAGCATCAGGAAAATGGGCTTTATTGAATAGTCAGATACAAAAATATGTGGGAATATGTTGTCATAGAGCATCTCCAACCATTGTGTTTTATAATAGCAAAGAAGCGGGTGGTGCAAAGTGATTCTTGCCCAGATCTATTATAAGTGATTTGGCATGGACTAGGCTAGACAGAAGGGAAGGAGGTCGTTTACTTTCTCATTGCTCAGAGCATCTCTTAGATACTAAATAGGGAGACTGAATCCTCAAGCTCCAGATACTTTTTGACTATGCTGGAGTATATCCAACAGAGGATTCATAGGCCATTTCAGCAGTACATGTGCACATAAACCCAAACCTTCACAATAACTCAAGTTGTGAGGGAACTGGACTCAGGTGAGACAATACAATTACAAACATATGCTTGGTTTTAAACACTGCAGGCACCTTCTGTAGCCAGGAGCAGCTGTTATTACGACCGTTTTAAAGATCTAAGCACAGGAAAGGACAAGGGACCTCTATAAAATACATGACAATAATAAAAATACAGCCTTAATGGAATTTTCTTAATTTTATTTTATTTAATTAAGGGTGTGGGATTAAGAACTAAGGCTATTTTAACATTTATTACCTAGAATATACTTTATATGTTTTCTCCTGTTCATTGCTCATGAAGAAAATTTAATACAGATGTTTTGTTTTAAAAAGGCTTACAGTTAGATCCTAATCATGTCAGTGAATCAAATTTATTTAAAAGCCTTAAGATGTGTCTCTGTCCATTTTTAATACGAGAATTATGTATGACTACGGATGAGAACCACAAGCTACAAAATAGTTCTTTCCTGAATGTAGTGTAAAAATACGTAATTTTGGTTCATTAGCTGTTCACTGAATTTTGTATTTAATTTTCTCAGTTTCATGAATTGCATTATCTGAAAGAGTCCTGAAGGGCTTAAATAAGAGAATTAAGGTTTAGGAGACAAAAAGGTGCAAGAACTGCTCACTACTCCTTACCAGAACTGGGAACTGAATCCAAGATAGTAAAATGTTTCAGCTCTCACTAGCATCTAATGCACGCAGCAGTAACAGTCTATGATTAGTTATTGGCACTATAAAGCAAACAGGACACCATTTGCAGATCCACTCAAATGCTATGGCTCGCATCATACACTTAAACTTCCTTGCAGTCCTTCTCCAAGACCAGAGTGACAGTGTTAAAATTGCCTAGTGGGACATTTTTGTGCTTTTTCCCAAACTGCATGTGCTTTTTCCCTAGTTGAGCCTGGGCATTGTCTAGGAAGCTACTGATTGCCCCAGGGCAAAAACAGTGGAGAACAGATTAAAAATTAAACAGTATGGGTGCCGGTGCCCTGGCCTTAATTTGTTCACTAACACAGATTGATTGAAATGTGAAAATACAATTTCCAACCAGCTATATAACCATTAACGTTGTGCCCATGCTACTGCATGTAAAGCAATGAGACAAGGAAGGGGAATTATGTCAGTGTCATGTTCTCCACTGATCGTCAGTCCCCTCTTCCAGCTCTCGATCCAAACCAAATTCTCTGCCACAGTGCTGGGGAGAGAATGGGAATGCTGAAAGCTTTTTGTAAAAAAAGTTGAAAGTTATATATTTCCATGCTCTTTCACATAACTCTGTTGCTCATTCTACTCATATCTTTTTATTGAAAACAGGCACACCAGAAATGGATCTCATTTTTCATGACATTTTTCTAAAAGTGATATTCAGAAGTACAGACCATTTCAATTAGCAGCTTCTAATAAGGCTAAGGTCTATTATGTCAGGCTCGAAGGAAATCAATCCTTTCACAGTGAAAGCATTTAAAAGAATTCCAAAATCCTCTTTCAATCTATGTGATGTGTGCTGAGATGTATTCAGTGTGGACGTATCTTTCATCCCACCACAGGGAATTTCGTACTAGTATATTAACATTAAGAATACATCTCCTTTTTTTTTTCCATAAAGTTTTTGGTCAGAATTTATATACACTGTCACATACCAGGGCATCTCAATGTATGTTCCATGGCATGTAGAATAATGGTAACATAAACCTGAGGTACAGCATAAATGTCAGCACACTCCCTCAGCTATCTCATATAACCAGTGCAGCTTCTTAATGTGTCAGCTTAAAAGTAGCTGCCTTACATCTACTGTATTCACCTACAATAGAGAGGTATTCACCTCTCTCTTGCTGCTATGTTACAAAATAACTTACACTGACAACAATTCTGTTTTCCTTTAATAAAATCCTTGAAACAAAACGGTCATATCTGTTGCTCTCCTGTCTAAAATAAGTATCTGTCATTTATACTGCACCAGGCCCTTTGAAAGTGCTTTTCAAAAGCTAATAACTATTTTTCCCAGCACTCAATGCATTAGGATTTACTCATTTATCAGCTGGGTAACTGGAGATGTAAGGAGGATAAGTGCCTTACTCAAGGCTGCACACGACATTGGCAATAACAATAGGTGTAGAGTTCAAGTCTTTTCTTTTCACTGTTCTACTGAGCACTCTTCCACTTTGTGACTAAAAGACATTTTCATTCTGTATTTCTCAGGATATAGGAACTAATTCATCAGTGAGGAAAAGAGATCAGTTGTGGTTTTTTGTGGTTTTTTTTTTTTAATGTACAGAAATTTTCTCAAAGATTAAAAATTCCTGTCCGCCTGGGCAGCAATCAGAGCTGGTTTGCTATTTGCTTTAGAAGTGGCTATTCACCTACTCCGGATTAGGTCACAGACACCAATACAGTTTTGTCCAAAGAAGGAGTTCCTGAGTTTTAGGGTGGGACATCACACAGTCTTTCTGAAGATGACAACTTTTCTTGCCAATACACAATTACTTGCTTCAGTCAGGAGATATCAGCTTTGTTTCATACAGTCCATAAAACCTGGAGTGGGATTTGATTATATTCATTTTATACCTCTGTAAAGTAGAACTAATCACTTTATTTTCAATGAAGAGGCATAACTGCATGTACAGTGATTCATCTGACCAAATGTAGTCATATGGTTTATAGTTGATAATAACATATACTAGAACTGACCAGTTCAGATGTGTCAAACCACACTGAGACATCTAAGTTTACTAAAATGAATGTTGCCAATGCTGCATTCTGTTACATCCAGAATTTTAGGACCATTTTTTCTTCCCAGCCTATCTAAAGCATACACATTAGATAGTAAATTTTCTCCTGTTCTTCTCATTGGCATAGAGTAGAATATATGGAATTCCAATGGCAAACAGTTTGGAGGGGGGAGAGGGAGGGAAATGGAAAAAGGTGTACACTTTCTTCTTCAAGGAAAGCTAACACTGACTAAAAAACAAGCTAAAACCAGGAGAGTGTTGCTAAGTCCCTGAGGTGTCCTAAGGCTGCTGGGCAGTGAACTCTAGTTGCAAAAGGTGCCATGAAGAACTTCATAATAAAGTCATAGCACAGAGGTGCATCTGTAATCTGATCATTTCATTTGCATTTCTTTAACTGCCTTATTGGTAGGAGATAGTGTTATTAGGAACAATGTTAGGAACAGTCCCTGACACGTTTTTCCCCAACGATCTTGCTTATTGTCTGGAAAACCATGAGTAAGCAGAGGTAAAACCATGCCTGGAAGCTTGCTTACAATTAATACCATAGACGGTTACCTATCACTGAACCTAACCATGACTCAGTCTTGTTTTGTTTAATAGGGTAGACTTAGCCTAAAGCTCTAAATTCAGCTTTGTCAAGTGCAATGCCCAGTTAAGTCAAAACCCAAGGTTTTGGTCAAACTGAATAGCCCAACATGATTTGTAGGTTGCTGTTTACATTATTTAGTTACTGCAATCTTTCTATTTTTCACTTCCATGTAATCCACTGCTGGAAAGATAATTCTATACAATGATACTGACAAAAGTTGAACCTTGTCTTTAGATTGTAGGATTGTGTTGATTGCTGCAAGTTACCTCTATTTGATCATATTTTTCTACCCTATGTGAAATGTCTTCATTTGTTCTCAGTTGTGTTGCCACATCCTTTTGCTTTGTAGAGCTTTTATATCTAATTGATTTCTCATTCCATTCCAGCCACAGCTAAACACATCTGTATATATTTAGTTCCATAAATCAGTAGGCAAATGAAAGCTGAGCAGGCCCATTGTGTAGGTTTGAATAGGTCATTGTGGCCATAATTAGCAGCACACCTGCTGACCTTGATGGTTATTTCTTGTGTCATTGTTATATTGTGTCAGAAGAACCCAGATCATTTCATTACCTAAAATTTGTGACAAGTATTTGATAGACAGCAGTAGAAAGGGCAAACTCATATGAATTTTATCTCACTTAGCAATTACTATTTTTTTAAAGGGCAGGTTTAATGCACTGAGAAAATTCTTAAGATTGATTCTACATTTGTGTTCATTACTTAAAAGGGTTTTTTGATAAAAGAATTCATTTACATTATTTCAAAAGGTAAAAGGTTTCCCTTGTCAAATGCTACTCGTTGTATACAATCACATTTATGTTTAAAAAAAAGTACATTTTTTCAAAAACAATTCCAAGATGTGTATTATCTAAAGTAAATTTTTCTAAGTAGGTAGTTCAAGTGTTACTGGCAGTTTTAAAGTTACTGGCAGTTTAAACATTGCAAAATTTGTATAGTGGTATTCTTAAATTGAAATTACAAAACACCTTAAATTTATAATCTTAAAATACCAGTGCATTATGTGCATTATGCAGATGGATAACTATATACTGGACTGCAATAGTCACAGCCTGGCAGCATCTCAATGGAAATTATTATTCCCCTCTGTTCAGCACTTGTGATTTCGCAACTATTCTGCATCCAGTTTTGGAGCCCCTCATACAAGAAAGACATTGAAAACTGGACTAAGTCCAGTAAAGGGCCACTCTTGGGGACAATTTAGGGGACCGGAGAACTTGAAAACCAGGGGGACCCTGAGAAAAATGGGTTTATTCATCCAGAAGATGAGAAGGCTGATAGGGCTGAAAGACTGTTTTCAGCTATCATCTAATGCAGCTATCTAATGTTTTCAGCTATATCAAGGAGGAGACAGACTCTTCTTGGAGGTGGACAGCAAATGCACAAAAGCAAAGAGATGCAAGTTGCAGAAAGGTAAATTTAGATTAGATGTAAGGAAAAAAAATCACAGAAATGAGAGCAAGACCCTGGAGCTGGGGTCCAGAGGCCCTGAGAAATAGAGATGTTGATTGAGCAAGATCCTGTGCAACCTGCTGTAACATAAAGGCATTGAATCAGATAACCTACAGGGTCCCAGCCTAAATTATCATAAATTTCTGTGGTGCATACCGGTTTTAATTTCCCCACATAATCTCTCCAGATCTTCCAGGGGAACTGATTACCCTCTCTTCTGAGAATCTGGAAGTCATATCCTCTGAGAAGTGTCAGAGTTCTAAGGAATGATCTGCATCATATTATATAGAAACTGGTTCTGATTATTGAAAGTAAAGCCCTAACTGATCTGCTTCACTAAAACCTCTTTCTTTCTGTATTACAATACCTGACTTGTTGCCAAAGACAACTTCATATTTTCCTGAGGTGAGTGGTGTCTGTACTTGGCACCCTAAATTTCTAATGGAGGCTGATATTAGAACTGATGCTGTCTCAGTGACAGGTTCGCTTTACCATGCAACTGCAAAGAATGGGGGCATGTGTATTGATATGGGGAATGTCCTGTGACACATCAAAGCTGTTTTCATTTTAATGCAAAAGAGAAGGCAGCAAGTGGCAGTGTATGAGAACTAGTATATACTGCAGTATGGGATATTTCCTCTTTCCTGTGTCTTGACCAAATGTTGCCTTTAAACATCTTGAAATGGAATCCCTGGAGATAAAATGTAAGAAACGAGAGTGTGTAAAGGTATTCAGAAGCCTGAATACTGCTGCAGCTATATGAGCCTTTATTAGTACTAGTGATGTTTCTATGTCCTCATCATGTCTGTGTATCTTAGGAACTGCTATTCCTATCGGTTCTAGAATCAAATTTTCCCTTAAGTACCTCATGCATTACTTGTACAATAACCCTATTACTGATCACTGATAAGACTGAAGAAAGTCCCCAGAGAAGACAGGCAGTCATCTTTTATTTGGGTATGTTTTTTGTAGTTCCTAGGTCACAATGGATGGTGGTCTGTTCCCATTCTCAAATTACTCGTCTCCAGATGCTAAGACAACATCACACCAGTTTGATTGGGTCAGGATGCCTCCTCAGCACTCTCATTTTATGAATGAGGGGAAAAAGACTTAAAATTAATAAAAGGAAACAGAAAAGATAGTATAAAGAAAAAAGATGGAAGATGGATAAGAAGAGATTTTCTAGAATAGCTTTCTAGAAAATCTGAGTAGAAAAACAAAAATTCTGGGAAGAAAACTAGGGAAGAAAATATGTTCTGCACTGGGGAACTGGTGTCCTACATTACAGCTTGAGAATCCTGGAAGGAAGAGAGTCTGCTGTGCCTTACATGCTAACCTGAAGATATATTATTCTATTCTACAATGCAATGTCAAATGTCTCTTGGAAACCTAAATAGATTATGTCCACCGCTTCATCCCTATCTGCTCCCTGCATTCTCCTTATGATAAGACAGAGATTTATATTCTTATTCTTCTCAGATGGGTGCATCAATCTCTGCTGTCAGGTTGCCTGTCCGAATAACAAATCCACATATCACAGAACTGTTTTAAATGTAATGTTGATAGATGTTGTTTATGTGCACTTGGCATCAACTTACAGTCACTTCCCTACAAATCGCAATCTTCTCAAGAAACCTTTATTTTCTATCTTTTCCATGTTCTTACCATCAAGAATTAACTATGATCATGGAGTCATTATTTGGGACATTTCTAGGAATTCTGTGCTTCCCTGTCACTAGACTGAGTCACTGAGCCATTTGCAGTACTCACTGTTGCCATTCTCTTTCCAGCTGCAAAAATCCTGGTTTGCATTTTGGGGACAGAAGAGTTGCCAACACTGTCAGTGAAGCTGAATGTTTTCAGTGAAATCTGCAGTCTGATAAAGCACTGCAAAATGTTCTCCTCCCTCCATAACTGCTGTTACCTGCCAGCACTCACCCCTGCCCTCCGATAACCATGCGGGGACCTCATGCTCGGCTCTCTGCACCTCCAGCCGCCAGCTCAGCTGCAGGCTGCAGCTCCCCACTCCTCCCTCCTGCCTACAGAATGCACCTACTTCCATCTTTCATCTACTCCCAGCTATGTTATTTGCCCAAATGCCATTTCTTTCCCCACATGCTTACCCTCTTCTGCTCTTTACCTTTTTCCCCACATAAACAGTGAACAGCAACTGGGTCTTGACCTAGCAGTTGCTCTTGGCCAGTATAGTCAATGGCAAAACATGGCTCCTTCTGAGAGGTTGGGTCAGCTCCTGCTCTCGTGGACCTACAGCAAAACAATGTAAATTTCTCTCAGAATGACAAAAGGCAAGTTTTAATCTCCCTTGAGCCTTGTTTGCACTGGCTTCTTAGATAAAAAAGGCACAGAAGTAAAGTCAGAACATTTTTTATGCAATTAATGGACTATTTACTAAGACTGCATCATTATTAAAATTCTCCATTTTGGTTTTTTTTTTTATTTTTAAAGTTCATTTTGAAAATATTATTCTCCTATGTATTTTGCATTCCTAATACACCTCCCTCATAAATCACAGGGAAGTGATTTTGCACATTGCTCAGCACATTGCACTGGAATCTGGTTATTTCTTGCATAAGCTTCAGACACCTTCATCTGTTTTTCGGTTTCAGACTTCTTGCAATGCTCAGTTTGCAAAGCTGGTATTTTACTAGCAATCCCTGTCATTGTAAACTCACAGAAGGTCTATTGTAATGCATTGTTTATGAGTTTGCTCTTTTCTTTCATATCCTCATATATCTTTAAAATAGTGAAGTGGGTAATGTACAACACACTGAGTATCCATAGGCTCATTTATCTCATACCACAGTATATTCTACATGTTCTTCCTTGCATTTTTTGGTCCTTTTGCCTCAAGTATTTCCGTATTATCAGATTATAACTCACAGACATGTAGGATCAATATTTTTATGTGATTACAAGTACATATAACTTCAAAAAAGTAATTGAAGAATATTAATGAATATTATAAAATGTTTTACTTTGATATCTTTTTAATATGCTAAATTTCTTCCTTCTTGTTCTCATCACAGGGAATTCAGTAGGAGACTTATCACAGGTCACAGTGGACCTTTAGACCAAACTTTAAAAGCTATGGTATTATCATGAAAGTTAATGCTTAATTTGACAATGGACATTTCAGAAAGAGGATGGGCTCAATTATTATGCAATTCTACTATAGTAAATAGAGTTAAACAATGGAAATGCTATGCATAAGCTTTTTCTAAGAAATTTTGTTTATTTGTAAATGAATACCCGCCTATTAATTTCTAACAGAATATTGTTTAAATTACTGTTAAAGAACATCTGATGGACGAGTTCTGCCTATTATAATGATATTACCAGTGCAAGGATTTCTTATCAGTCTGAAAATGGAACACATGTTATATATTACAATAGTGAACATGACTGGGAAATGAAATATTTATTTATTTATTCCAAACAACAGACAAGACCATCAGGTGAATTGTTTCAGACTAAACGAGGCAATGACATCCCAGTTTTTCCCCAGCTTTGGGTGCAAAATCAAAATATTACATCATTCATGCAAAATGGAATTCTGGAAAACACCCATTTTGAATTAAAAATTCAGATTTGGAACTGAGTTTCTGGATGTCATTCTGTCTTATTTCATTAACTTAAATACCAAATTAGCTAATTCAGGGGTTATAAACTGAAAGAATTCAGTTGATCAAAACTAGTCGTTTCCTGAATACAGACAGTTTTAATTCATCATGCTCTTTCCAACGGTGCATTTCCAATAAAGCAGTCAGATTGTTTTTTACTATATGCTGAATATGTCATTTTTTGAGGACCTGAAGTTTACAATTTATATAGTGACATATTTGATGTCACTTTTTCAAATGATGGAAGAAAACAGCAGTCTTGTTAACTTTTTTACTCAGTAGTTAAATATGAACTATTTTTTTGGGAAATAAAGCCTAAATTCCTGAAACTAAGTTTTTTTGAATGATATTTTTAAAGGCATATGAAATGTAGACATCCAAACCCAATGAAATTCCAAATACTCTACAATTTCTTTTTTTTTCTTAAAAGTTAAAAGAGAAACGATCAATATAATAATAGCATATTGGACAGTACAGAATTATATTTAGCTAAAGTCTTACAAATTGTTATATTGTGTTATTGTATTTCTGAAAGTTTGTTCAAAATTCTTTGGTCAATGTTGCACATTAACTTTTTTCCTCCTCTTCCTTAATGTATGTACAATTACAAAATTTAATTGATTCTAAAGGTTATGTATATTATTATTTAAATATTGATTACAGGGCATAATAAAAAGAAAGAACTTGTCCCAGCAAATAATTTTGCAATGTGACAAATAATCTTATCCTGTGAGACAAAAAGAAAAAAAAAAAAAGAAAAAGAAAAAAACCAAAAAGCAAACAAAGCCAACCAAGCAAACAAATAAAAGCAGCATGGAAGACCAAATGTTGCTGTGAGTTAAACCAATGCTTGGAATGAACGATGAAGGAAACAGCTATTTCATTAAAAACTGTTCATTGTCATATGACTCAAGAAATATGCTTACACCAGACACTCATATTGTGTAAATTTTTATGGCTCTGTTACATTCTTGAGCATTTGGGAAGGACTGTTCATGTGAGTATCACGGCAAATTTCACTGAGTGAGCGTCTACCTACTGAGCAGGGCAAATACATATATTTTGAACTAATTCATCGAGTCAGTGACTTGATTAATCTTATTCCAGTACTTCCAGTTTTGTGTCTCTTTGATTCAGCTGTAAAGTGAAGGCTTATGCAAGGTGAACTACCTCTTATCAATCAAGAAGTTCACATCTTCAGTGACTGCAATTCTTTGAAGTGCTGGGAGAAGCAGAAATATTTATCAAGTTCTCAAGGAGGTTTCTGAACCTCTCAATCTTACAGCTACATCACAGCCAATGCCTCCTTCTTCAGCCCTTTCGTAGACTGTGAAATCAGCAGTTTAAAAAGACATTCTCAGCAAGGGAAGCACAGGGGAACTAGGACACAATCAATCTTCAGACTCCTGTGGAACCTGCTAACAGGTTTTTATTTCTAGTCATCCAAAGGATTAGACTGCTTGGCAAAACAACTTCACTCTCTCTGTCTCTCTCTCTTTGTGTGCCTTATCCTGTTTTCCTCTCTCTGTGGTACTGCTACATGTTGCCTATATTTTCTTTTAATTCCTTTTGTAAAATATCCATTACTACTTTTTTACTCAGCCAAGAACATTCTGCAGTGAGATCTCAGCTGCTTATATGCACTTGAAAGATACACTCAGCATGGTATCCTTAGGAAAAAGAAAACCAAAATCTACTATAGGATTTATTTGTGCTGTTTCAAAAGTTCACTCAGAAAGAAAATAGCAACATCCCAGTCAACATAGCTTTCATTAAGTGTATGTGAAATGCAGGGATCATGGTACCATAGAACTAAAAAAGTTAATATTATGTTCGCAAACTAGTGGTGTCTTGATCATTGATAAGTGGAAGCTGGTATTTACTGTGCACCGTTTTAATTCCCCCTGGCACCTTGCTCCTGAATGCATAATTGGGTTTACAAGTATTGTTCTACTTTCTTACATACCACACTGTGCTCTCCCATCATTTTTTGTTGCTTCCGGCCATTTCTACGAGATCCTGTAATAACCTTGATCTCTTCCAGTCACTTTATTAGGCTCCCCTGATAACCATCCTCACAGTGATTTCTTGACAGCACTCATCAATTCTGAATGCTTCAATTAATTGCACCAGCACCTATCTCCTGGCTGCCTCTATTAGTGCCTTCCACCAGTACTTAAAAACCTCCAACAAAACAACAGAGTGGGATGGCAACAGCTTGGTGACTTCAGTGCAGTGAAGATGGGCTGATTGTTTAAGCAGAAATTTTATGCAGAAATATCCTGCCATCTCCCCCTCCCCCAAATTCAATTTTCAGCCCTTTTTCTAGGGACTTGTAATAACATAGAGGTCAAGAAAGATTTATCTTGATTGATCAGTTTGGTTTTGGATTCTTATTTTCCTTCTTGTTAGTAAGGGTATGCTGTTCCCTTCATTGACAAGCTCATGAGAGAGTAAATTCAGAGGCCTTAAATACAACGTTTAGTCCTTTCCAGTTCTCCTCTGTTCATGCATTTGGGATCAACATGTACATGCTTGTGTGTGTGTGTGTGTGTATGCATGTTTGGTGTGATCTGCAACTTCTGAAGATACAAAGTGAATTGCTCTGCCCAGCTATTTCACTGGGAATTTATTATTTATGTAATAATAAAAAATAATATTTGCATGTTTTTATGGAAATTCATCTGAACTGAGAAGGGAGAAAAACTATTTTAAATTAATATTTTTGTATTTTCACATTAATTCAGCAGTCTTACACTTTTAACCATAATAAATAATTTGGGATCTGACTGAATAAAAATACAAATTAAATCCACCGTTCTCCTGCAGCTGTTAAGTACTGATGTCACCAGGTTTAGTGGAAGGCAGTCACCTTTAACTATAAAAAATTTAAAGTTTAAAATAATTAAATGTTGAACCCCGTTATTGGGAGGCTCAGTACACAGTCCACACACCTACTTGTACGGCAGAAAGAAATACTAAGGTAGTGAAGTAAACATAGACAAATACTTTCTTACATAAAGAAAGAGTAATCTTATCTAAATTTATCTGTTACTATCTTTGGTGTTATCTGAGGCTTGGCTTATCTTGAACACGTGCATACATGTGCATTTACATGAAGCATCACAAACATACCTTTCTTTCTACATAGTTTGTAAAACTGAATTTGGTAGAAATATTCATCCTCGAATTCAAAGCTCAGATATGCCAGATGTGATCTGATCTTTCTTGCATGGTTTGATCATCTCTTTTATAGATAGCATTCTCAGTATACTGAGAATTGAGTCAGATGTGTGTTTGGGCTAAATTCTATCCAGTCTATCTAGTACATTTCAGTTTCAATAAAGCTCATAGAAGCCGTGTAAGTTTGTCCAGGAGAATTAGGGTTTTAATCAACACACTTGCTTGAAAAGTTTTCTATTACTATTATGAAAGGTAATATGGTGAAATTGAGTGCATTTTACATTTGAATAGAGAACAACATTTTTGCTGTAGTTGTGATGATTGTCTTATTATAAAATGTGTTGTTTCTCTAGAGAATAACTGAGATCTGGTAAACAATGGAGTTGAGTGCCTTGTATGCAGTTTGTAACTTATTGACAGTAAAGGAATGATCCAATTAGTAGGTGATTAATCACAGGTTGCTTTGGGTCTCAGGCTGTATATTGAAAATTTATGGGGTAAAAGAGTATTTCATGCACATGCCTTCACCTAACAGGTAATCACCACCTGGGAATGAAAACTACATTAAAAAAAAAGAACATGGGCAGCAGCACAAAGTAATAATTATATGATTAATTCTCATTGTCACTGAGAAGCATACCATTACCAGGCAATCATAATTATAATGACAGCATCTGCGTTGCTTTGTTACCATTTTAAAAATTAATTAATATTTTATTGTCAACAAACAGCAATGGAAATATTCAACATTTCCGGCTCAGACAACTCTGGTGTTTCAACAACAGAGAGAAGTAAAATTGACCAGTGAAAATAAAGGCAAAAAAAGTATTGCTTCCTTAGGAAGACTGCCTTCATGGTCCTATCTATAACTATCTTTCATAGGTGCAATATGGCAGAAAAGACAATGATCTAGTGGGCTTGAAGACTTCTCAAATCACAGAGTTACTGAAGAGCTGGTTGCTCAGTTTTTTCTTCCTTCTCCTGCTGATTTCCAAACAATAAAAATCACCCGATTTATCTATGTTCTGCACTCACAGTTAAATAATACATACTATGAGTTACTTTACAGAAAAACTCGACCACAGACAGCCTTACTGCCTTCGTGGTACCAGAAAGGGTCAACACTTTCTGTGCCTGACCTTTAGCTGCCAACTGCCACCAGATTTCTAAAAATGTTGTAGTAGTTTTACATGATGAATAAAACGCAGTTCTGGTCCTGCATGCAGAAAACAGTAGAAATAATAGTATTGCTGAATTTATTCAGAAAGCCTGGATAATCCTGTCATAAACAGAGAAACTTTTCATACAGAGCAGAAAAAACATCCTTTTCATGCTGGTGGTATATTGACCTTCTTTCATTTTTCATCCTTCCCTTATTTTTAGAAGGACAGTAGACAAGTGAGTCAAGGCAATTCTTCTAGAGTTGTCAGAACTTATTGCATGGAGGCAAATTATTTCTAATTTTGTGACCAGTTTGGAAACTACCAGAGATATTTCGTCCACTTTTAACCGTCATCAGAAGACAGTAATTATGTTTTGATTCTGACTTTTCCCATTACTTAATAGTGATGCTGAAACAGCGAATGGTTAATAGTGATGTCAAAACAGGCCAATCCTAACAGTAGGTCTGTGAGGTTCCCTTCTTTCCAGGGATCTGGGTAAGTACTTATCTTGGTGCAGGGTCATTTAGTTACTTTCAGTGAGTTTTATTTCAGTTACTGCTCAAAAAAAAAGTTTTTCCTTGTTTGTCAGTCCTGATTTGTTCCAATTTGATTCACTACCACCTCTAACTTAAATGAAACTCACAAGGTGCATCAAGTGAAAGCAAAAGTGCTGTTGGACTTAGACAGCATTTGAATGAGATTTATGAAACTCACTTTAGAGAAGACTGAGTAACACTGTTTAGTTGATGATTTACAGGGCAGGAGTTATTTCTTCTATGTTTTTTGAGGAACTTGTATACATTTTTCAGAACTGTATTCATGGGTATGTAGATGAGGTAAAAGTAATATTAGTATTTCTTTACTCCTGTGGCATGGGCTGCTTTGAATTAACGAGGGTGTGGAGGATAAACATATCTTATTTTCATTGTGGACTCTAATGCAGAATCTTTTGAATATCAGGTTTAGTTTATTGAAATATAATTTTTATTGACCAATGACAAAATCATTGAGAAAACAGCTGGTCCAAAATATAGGTGGCTGCTTATTACAGGGTGCTTTTAGTAGAGTATGCACTAGACCCATATTCCACAGACTAGACTGGCTTTCAGGTGGTTTCTGCAGATGTGTACATTCTGCAACAGTGTTTTCTTTCACAGTATAACAGAACTTGAACTTGTGGACTTTCAGAGCTTGTTACAAAACTCTACTTCTTTCTTAAGCATTTTTTTTTTGTCTGTGAAAGGTTAAAAGCTTTCAGAAGAGAAAGGTTTTATTGGGTCAGTGACATGTTCCTGATCAGACAGAGACAGTTTAAGAGGAGAATATTTGTGGTTTGGGATAAATTATTGAATACAAATATTGGCTATGTTATAAATTTTTGTAAGGTGTTTAGAGCATTGGTAAGAATTTCATATCCTGGGTTGGAGTACAGGAATACTGTTTTAATTTAGTGATTTTAATAGATTTAGCACCATCTTTCCTGCAAATTCATTGTTTCAGAGCTTGTACATCTGCCTTCACACAAAGTAGGTGTCTTTCACAAACCTCTAACATGAAGCCTCCATACTGTGGTCTGATTCTGGTGTGAGTCTTATGTGATACAGATAATCTAGACACCAGAGAGACACAGGGTTTGCATTTCTCATATGCTTTCACATAATTTTGTGTCTGTGGTCATTCAGGTAGCATACACATCTAACTACTTGATTTACTTATGCAATCACAGATTGTGTTATCATGTGATTTATCCTTCAAAGTACTCAAGGATAAAGAAAGTGAAATTATAGCTTAGATTTAAACAAGCAGGCCCTCCGTCTGGTTCAAAGTTCCTTTAAAATAATCAGAAAGAAAAAAGGAGTTAATATGGTTGAATCAATTGGAACAGATTTTCAAAATTTTGTTGCCCTAACTTTTGGAAAGACAGCAAGACAGAGAATAGAAGAAAGGGGGAACTCCTTGACTTGAACCTCAAAGTACTGTCACTTAAAAGTTTCTGTTTTCACAAGCTGCATGGACTGGGAAAGCATTTGAGAATGTAGATGGTGCCTCAGACAGTTATTTGAAGTTCTTCTCTTGACTGTCAGGGATAGTATAAGAAGAGAGACACAGAATATCCTTTTAGTCCCAAAGAAAATATTTAATTCCCCCCTTTCTATTGAATATTAGAATTGCACAGACTGATTCAGACTTTAATTAAATTCCCCTCAGGACAGCTTTTGGGTGGTTACTCCAAACTTACTTGATATTAAAAGAGGAATTTGCAGTGAAATTAAGTCTAAGTGTGTAAGTTACAGCAGCCTCAAGACAGTAGCCATACTGGAAATTAATGTAAGTTTATAAACCTGTTTATTCTGGTTTAGTGGAAAAACACCTTATTATTTGCCCTGATAAATATTTGAGGTATGCATAATTCTTTAAAATCATCATATCTAAAAACAGAAATAAAGAAATAATATCATTTATTCACCAAAGGGATATTTTTTCCTTTCTTTTGTACACTATTCATTTTGTTTCTCTTCTACATTTTTGAAAGGGGTGGCTTTTTTTACATCGCCTAAAGGCTACATCACATAGAGTGTCAAACTGTGCATGTCTAAAGTAGGCTGAAGGTTTACAGAGCAGAATCTGGAACATGAACTTCTGCAGTCAGTAGAGGTAGGCAGTCAACACAGAGCCACAATGTTACTTCTCTTTTTTCCATTTAGGTCTTTTAAAATATTCTTTTTAAAAACAATTCACATTATATGCTTCCCGGATTATTTTCTTTAAGTTACCAAGACAAGTTGTGTAAAATGGGTTATTTATTTGGAAATGTATGGGGGTTTTGCCAGTTATTCCTCCCATGACGATGTGATTTAAGAAAGAAAATTACTCTGAATAAAAATAGGTTGATGTGGGAGATAGTTTGTGCTGGAATGCAGGAGGAAATCTGGGATTTTGTCCTTAAAGGATTAGAGAACAGAGTGTGATTCAGGAGCATGTAACATAGTGCTATAATTAATAAACATGCAAATTGACTTGTTCTGCCAGTTTAGTGTGCATATCCCTGGATTTACATGTTCCCAAATATGGAACTTCCATCCCAAACCTTGAGAAAGGTGGCCTGCCTCCTCCACTCAAACTTCACAGAAAAGGTATTCAAAACTCCTACTAATGCCAATAAAGAACAAAAAAGCGGTATACACCCCCAAAAAGATACTTTGTTTAGAAATGAAAAGGAAAGGAATCCAAGTAATAGTAATAGCAATAATAGCTATAATACCAATAGCTATAGCAATAGGAATAGTAGTAGTAAGTAATAATAACCCTACCTAAACCCAGGCAAAATACACTGTGAAAATCCAGCAATGCAAATAACATCCTTTTACACTGTGGTAATAGGTGACAGCACTAAGTGCTGAATTCATATATCTAGAAAAGACCAATGCAGTCTGCATTATCCAAGCTACATCTTGTTTGAACATGACTAACTATCTATAAAGGTTTCATCTGTCTGAAAAAAAACCCCAAACCAAACTGGCAATGACTGAGGATTCACCCAGACCAGTCAGAGTTCCTTTTTTCCGCACAAGACAGAAGCACACCTACATAGATAAGGAAAACCAGTTGATGAACCGCTACACCGAAACTCAGGTAGAAAGAAGCTCCTTTTGAAAGCTTTCAGAGCTACTGAGCTTTTTCTTGATTGAACAGGAAAATTAGGCACTACTTTTAGGAGTATTTCTTCACTGGACGTCTGGAACTGGTGCCAGTTGAGTACTTAAGCCAGAGAAATTAGCTTCCTTCTTTGATGTCTTTTTGAGTTGGACATTCTTTTTCAGACACTGTTCCCTAGGTCAAACGCTTTCATCTCACAAAGACAGGTTAATTCTTTCTTTGTGGAGGTGCAACATTATGAGTTGTACTGAAGTACATACACAATGCATCTATAAAAATCTGCTTCTGTCTCACCAGTCTGGAATATTTTTTTTTCCTAAAATAGATTTAAATCAGTCAACATCATCTCCTAAAAGCAAAATCCTAGAAAAACAAAGGATTCCTGCATGTAACCAAGATCAAATGTTGGCAAACTAAGAGGAAAAGTGAGTTCAGACTGAAAATTTTACTTTAGGCCAGCCTCCTTCATTTCATCCAGACCTTCTATGGCAATTATAGGTATTTTGTGACCTGACACTGGCAGAGAAATGAGTCCCAACTAAGCAGAATTCAAATTGTTTTGGAAAAGGTCAAAGCCAAATCTATAAATCTATCCTGGAAACTGACTGCTAAACGTTTTGGATTAAATAGAGTTACAAAGTACATATTCTGGATGAAAGCACCGCTCAGGTAGATGTCATAATTTTGAATGGGTTTGAGCTACACAGTTTGATGAAGGGTCAAAAATGTGAACAATGGAGTCAAGAACAAGAGGTTAAAACCTTGGCAAGCTGAGAGCTAAATATTGTAAGAATTTCAACAAGAAACCACCAGAGTATCCAGCATCAGCTAGTCTGGAAAAAAACTGAAGGTCACCTCAGACAAAAGAAGCATAATAGCTGCTTCTATTCCTTCTTTTTGTTTCCCTTATTTTTGCAAAGTAGCTTTCAAATGTACTGAATCCTCATTCCTTACCTTTATCCTAATATATGAAACTTGTCCAGGAATATTCTGGGCACAAATACCACCTGGCATAAACCAACCTGTGTTTATACAAGTCTTACCATTTCCAAAGTAGGGGTGGGAAAGATGCCTTTTGAGAATGTTTCCTGGGACCCTGCAAGTGCTAAATCATGCCCAAGTTCTGTCTGGAAGAGTTCTAGTTGGCCTGAGCCCAAAGCATATCAGGCACAATTCTCACAGTTCAGTTGAATAGACTTTCAAGTTCCAGTGGCTGGTAAAGTCCCTGAATGCTCTCGGTTTACTTGGCTGTCACACACAGGGTTTCACCCAGTGCACTGAAGGCAATTGTCCTCCCTAAGCTAATGCTGGAAAAAAACACAACAATTTGTGCATGCTTATACACAGGCACTTGCTGCTTGCTATGCTGGGTTAAGATTTGGGGGTTCCTACATGCTGACATTTTTTTTGTAAAAGGCTTCAATCTGATCCTGAGTATGAAGGACCACTTTTTGTGTGTGCATTACAAAATTACTCCGTTCAGCTGAAATGTCAAGTGGCAATGCTTCTAGCTGTTGGATTTGGAGATGTAGTTTATCTGACTAAATGTTTACCATTAGCTTTCATCTAATAAAGGTATGTATGTGCAGTTATTTGCAGGCGTGGGTTTGCATATGCAAAAGTAAAGGCACTAAATTACATTATTATTCTCTCTTGGTCATAACAGAAGCTTGTACTAACCTGAGATATTGCCCCTACCTAAATATGAAACATTCAAATATGCCCCACTTTGCTGCACTGCTTCTGTCCTAACTTCATGAATTCACAGTCAAGCAGTGTTTAGCACTGTGTAATTATCCTACATAACATACAACGCATAAGTAGTACACAGGTGTAAGTATCAAAAAGGCAGGAAACTAACATCACTACAACTTCCAAAAACAACTGTAGCACATTTCATAGTAAGATCTGCATTTCTCTTGGCCAGTGTGCCAAGCAGCTTCAACTTTTAGACTTCACTGGAATGAGCAACAAAAGATACAACATTTAATTATTTATCCGATAAATATCTTATTTTCCTGATTATACCCATAGACATGAAAGAGGAAAAATACAAATAAACTTATTTTCATTTTGGACAGAATTGTTTTCAAAGAGAATGATTTCCATGAGTCATCGGTAGAACTTTAGCTTTTATGCCAGAATTATTCAGCCTGAGACTGTCTGCCTAAGAAATTATTTTTTCCATTAAAGGGGTGATGCAAATGTTTTTAAAACTATCACTTTGGAATAATTAAATGGAACATCGGAGTCACTTCATAATGTCACTCTACAAGCCTTCTCTAATAGAGCTTCCTCTCCTGTTCCAAAACGGGCAATTAGGTAAGAGTGACAGCTGTTGAGGTGGCAGATGCCAGTGTCAAACTGGTGATAAAAATACTGATTTTTCTCTTAAAAAAAAAAAAAGAAACCTTGTAGTGTGTGGTGGAAAAGACACAATAAATAAGCTCCAAGTGGCAGACTGGGATTTCTCAGCCTTTCAGTTCCAAACACTTGCTTTACTTTTGATTGTATACAGGGACCCAGAAAAGCTAGACCCAGAAAAATGGATGCTAGTATAGGTCTTAATCTCACTTGAAACATATTCCTAGAATACTAGAAGTGTATTTGCAAAAGCACTTATTTGAGAATTCAAAAAAATTGGATGAGAAGGAACACTGTAGAGAGAAAGTACAAGACTGGGTACTTCTAGGAAGATGGAAGTGACATCCATGAGTGTCCTCAATACAATAAATCTTAATCCATCCCATGACTAGTTTTTCTGCTGAGTCTCCCTGAAGGAATAAATTGTCTTGAACACTTCAAAGTTAATGTGAGCCTGTTGAAAGTGATACAGCACATCACACCTCTGTGGTTGAATTCTCATCTTCCAAAATGGGCTGTCCACATCTGTTCTACTTACTGGGAACAGCCCGCTCTATTTCCTGCTCCATGGCTGGGAAACACGACATAACAGGTTACCAATTGGCACAGGCTAGCAGAATACCAGGGAGAGAGTTTATGGTATCACTATGATCTGCTCAGATTATGTCCTGCTTTGATACCTAGCACAGACATAACTACAAAGAATTTCTTGAAAATTGTGTGAAAGAGAAGAGTTTGTTCTAAAGCAGGATTGAGGGAATTTTTACTTTCTGGGTGCTAAGGATTTTTAATTGATCATTTAAACCACAATTTGCTTTTGTTCAGAAATAATATGATGAAAAAATATCCTGGCTACAACGCATATGAAATGAAATTGCAGGCTGTGATCCTGCAATGGGTATAAATAAGATGTTTTTATTTTTCCACAGGAGAATAAAAGTTAGCAGATTAATAAAATGCAAATAAATATTGTATTTATTCCCAATTCCCAATTTTGGCATTAAAATGGACTGTTTTGTCTCAGGCACTCTTAGTATTTGGACCAGCTTCCCTCCAAGTTCTACTTCACCTTAGAAAACTTAATTGCAGAAGTCAAAATCAGATCTTATTTTTTTAAACCCTTCCCATTGTCCAATTGTTTTGTTTTCAGGCAAAAGAGGTAAATGTGCTCAGTTAATGGAATTCTCAAATAGGTAGGATACAGATACCTGGGGTCTTAGGATTAAATAGTCATTTTGTTAACCATTGCAAATAGCTTAATAGATTATATTATTTATATGAACATTAGAATGTAAGAAGTGAATATGGGAGCAGATTAAAGATTAATTTCAATAATTACCATGTCCAATAATAATCATACATGAGAGTGGCCATTACTGAGTGCCTTAATGAAGAATTTAGGAATAGAGAAGAAAGTATGGATATTTATGCCAAATACTCATGTTGTTACAGATCTGTGGCTCGGTTTCTGAGCTAAAGTCGTTTATTCTACACAAATAACTTTGGTTTTATTTATTTGTTCATTCCTTTGAAGACAACATGGAGACAGAAGAAGTCTGAATCTACTAACTAGATTATGATGTTTTATGCATATACCATTTGGTGAGACCACTTGAGGTGATGCACCAGCTTCTATTTTTTTTTTTTTTTCATTGCTGCTAGCCGATGTCAGTGCAAGGACAAGGTGTTCAGCAGGTGAATCTTTTTCATTTTGGTATAGTTGTGGTTCTGAGATCCAGTCTCAGAAATGATGGACTTTTTGGATAAACGTAGCAGATGTAGGATGCTTTTTGCAAGTTCAGCACACTTTCTTGGGGGGTTGGTTATTTATTTAGGTTTGGTTTAGTTTGTGGTTTGGTTTTTTTTTTTTTTTGTGGGGTTCTTTAGTATTATAAGCAACATAAACATTTCAGAAATGCCAAAGTAGTTCAACAGCTTGAAATTCCTTTACATTTCATGAATGAAGTTTTTGACACACTTTGGCACTTTTGTTTCAGCCCAAAGTAACCATGAATTCCTTGTTTTCCTCGAAGCTGCATTTTTCAGTAAATAAATAACTTCTTTGCTGCGGTAACCATTATTTGACTTTTTTCCAGGCTTAGAGGTATTAGTACTGTTTTGAAGGCCTGCATAATGATATTGTGATGTGTGACTGAAACAGAGAAACTGCGGTTACAACTCAGAAATAAAACAATTACATTACCTCCTAAGTCATCAGTTTATATTTTAGCAAAATCTTCGCTTTAATTTTGTCACCTTCTAATTACCGTAGGACTACAGTGGTCTTCCAGCAGATAAAGGAGGTAATGAGCTGATATCCTTATTATGTATCATTTAACATAGCATACATGCATGTGAACCAGCCAAGAATATAAGAAATAGTAAAGAAAGAGATTCATCTCACAGGTGACTGACCACACAGACAGCTTGCTGAGCATCTAATACTCTGACGGTAAAACATATTTATTTCAAATAAACAGGTATGATGTGGAGGAAAAAAAACCCTCATGATCAAAGGAATAAGTTTGGTAGTGTGTGGATTGCTTTCAGTTTATTTATAAATGTTGGTCTACTGAAGTTAATACAATATAAAGAAGGCTCTGTCATGATAGTCTAAAGAACCTATTATTCAGTTCTGTTAGATTTTCAAAATATGTTAGTGCCTGGCTTCTTTCACTGTTTTAAGGATTGATTCTACTTTTTAAATGCAAATGGTTCTTTTGTAATTATGGTCTTTTAGCCTTTCTGACCTTCATGATATTTTAATTTATACGACTCCTTTGCTTTTGAAAACAACTCATTTTTACATTTAGGAGTTGAACAAAGAGGAAATTATCTATCTGCTCCATTGACAATATTATACCTTAATTTTTCTTCAGCTTTTAAGTTCATTTCGTGTTTATACCCATGAGCAATGAGTCTTTTAATATTATCTTGACAAGCTTATTTTTAAATTTGTCAAAGTCCAAGGAGTTCTCGTAGCAAAGATCACTCTGGCATTGCTGCTTTCATGGACCTTTTAAGTAGACAAAGACACCCCACAGAATGGGAAAACTCACATCTGTCCAAAATTTCTGTCCCTTGTGACTGTCACTTTGTTTTACTCTTTGAAGAAGGAAATTTCAAAGACCTTTTTACTGCTTCAATGTAATGGCTGCTTATACTCTTGAATAAAATTTTCATGGTATAAATATGTCTGTTAGCTAAATACATCTTCTGTAGTCAGAAAAGACGACATTTCCCTCCTGTCTCAGATCAACAGGGAAATTCCAGCATTTCCAATCAGCGTATTGGACATCATGTAACATTTATGCCTTCATGTGCCTTTCTCTAAGAATTGTTATATGTACTGTTCAGAGTGGGAGCTCTGTGGCAACAAATTAGTCATATAATACAGAGTCATCGGACTAGGCAAAAATCTGCTTAATTTGCTGATAAGAGAAATATACTGTGCACGAATAAACTCTAGCATTGAAGTTAGTTGTTTGGAGAAGCACTTCATGAGGTGAAATAAAGACTGGTTTTTAAGTCTTTAGCATTTTTAAAAAGCCTTAGGTAACCTTAAATTTGACCTAAAACATTTTTCAATGTTTCAGAAATCTTCAGGTTTGGAATGTATTGTTAGGTCTCTAAAAGCACAATCAAACTGTTTGTATCCTTTGGTCCCAAGAGAGGTGTTCACATCATTATCGTGTGCTGCAACAATCAGAAAATGTGCCGGTTTTTACCATCATCATGTATACTCCACATAATTGGGCCATGCTTAATTGGAAAGTTCCCAAGGGAAGCGTAATGATGCTTAATTAGGATAGTTGTGTCATCAGGCAAAGGTTGCTTTGTAATTAAAGCACACAACTATGCAAATCACTTCATCTCTCCCTCTCTCATCCCCCTCTTTCTTTCTGTCTCTGCTTCTCACACATACTCTATCAGTCACATTTATGAACCTGTAAAATGAGGTGGATACCTGATTCACAAGGAAGCTACTTCTCAAGGGTTAGAAAGTGCTCTGAAAGTGTAGCATGTAACGCATATGTGTTCAAACACCTTCAAGATATTCCCATGCTGGACAAGAGAGCATAGGCCAGGAGTGACCACGGTAGCAGAATTAACATTGGTTTACGCATCTCTGCTCTGGCACTGCAAATTTTCTGGTTTTGTCCTGGAATCATAAGAATAAGCTGCCAGACAGGATCATCCATCTTTGGCTTCAGGTGTAACTTCTCTTGTTAGTAACAGATGCTCAAGGAAAGAAAGATGAACAGTTTTAACAATCTTTTTCCTGTGTTGCACAGGGAGGGCTAGTAAACTGTTTCAATTGAACAGTCTAGCTACATCCTATTAATTTTTAGATTCATATTGATATGAATGTCTGGATGCCTGGATTTTCTATGTCTTATTTATCCTTGATGGTGGGATATACAATTAGTGACATAAAAGGTTTCAAAACTTAAACTCCTTATTAAGTAAGTTTGCTTCTGCTGCACCATATAAATCTCAAAACAACTCCTTGAAGGCCAAGGTCCAAACTCCTGTTCCAGCTAATGCCACTCAGAAATGTCCTTTTATTGAAGAATTTGGGATAACAAAGAGAGGAAAAGGGTAGTATACACCTGTCCAAGAACAGTGAGTGTATGACTGAAGGGTTTTTATGATTTACACACTTGTGGCAGAGCTGTTGTGCAAGAATTAACAATGCAAAGACAAGGAGGAGACTCCTGTTGAGTTGTGAACTTTGTAAGAGTTGTGAATATTGACTTCAGCGAGAGGCTTAGACTCAGCTGCCCTCTCCAAGCTAAAAGTGATCACTGGTATCTAGCTTCCAGAAAAGGCAAGAACACATATATTTTCTTTTGCTATTTTGCTAAATAGGAATGGTCATAACTTGCTACTCAGGGAAAGAACTTTTCTCCCTACATGAACACTCAGTAATAATAGAATTGCCATGCACATATTTTTCTCTACATTAAATTCTGTACACTAATTTTTTCTGAATCTGAAGGCAATTTAGGGTTAATATATTTTCCAAAACCCAAAACACTTGTCAGTATGTGTTGCTCATTACAGACTCATTCTCCTAGCACCACTGGTAGCCTGAGGATGGCAATACGTAGCCTTTCATAATTGTCTGTTTATAGCTGAGCTGAAAGTCATTTTCTCATGGTGTAATTTATGGGCAGCGGCAGGCTCCCCTTGTCCCTGCTTTGAGCAACAGTGCCAAGAACAATATGCCAATCCTTATGCAACAATCCTTGTGGCTGGAATGCGCTTGTGTTGAAAGCATCACAGGAACAAAGCTTCACTGCCAAAACTTTGTCATGTAGCTTCAACAGATTCTATCCTGTGAAGAAATCAATCCCCAGGGTGTATTTGCCGGTGGGGAAGAGGAGAAGAAAAAAGCTGGAAGGTTTGTGTGGTTGTTTAAATAATTCCCCATATCCAGAGAAGCAAGCAATGCAACTTGGCACCCAGAAAAGATGTCTTTTTTGCTGGGGAGTTTATTTTGGTTCACAGGGTGGGGGTGGGGAAATTTGTATACACATACATAAATATATCTCAAGTCTATTTCCAGTACAGCCCAGTGAACTTGTTGTTGGGAATAAGGTTAGAGGTCTCTTAGAGATAAATCTTCCTAAGATTTTTCTTGGTACATTATGAATCTTTCCATAGAAATGTAGTTTATAATAATATTATTTGAGCACTAGGTGAGACTACTCCATAAACGTGCTTTAGTTCAGTGGACATTGGGCTGACCACCTTACCTTTCTTCTGGTTCTTCCCTACAGCACATCAACATTTTCTAAAATTCTTTCAGTGCATTTTTTAATTTATGGTGGGATATGTGCTTCCCCTGGCTACTCTTGAATGACAGAGAGATAGGAAAAACAGAAAACCTGAGAAGATCCAGTGACAGAGAAAGTGAAGTAGGGCAGGCAGAAGGAGGGATAGAGCAAAACAAGAAGGTCTAAGAAGTACCAATATAATCCTTGTTTCTGATATTCCTCCCACCCATGGTTTTGTTGTTATTTACACAGCTGTGAACTTTTATTCCCATTTACTTTTCTGTATTGCACAGAAAGAAAAATGTTAGTAAAAGATAGACCTATGGACAATTTCTTCCAGGCTGACTAGGCAGAGTGTGCTACTGTCCTTCCATTTCTGACTGGAAATGAAGGAATGAGAGCCCTAGAGGCCAGGACCAATGGAGCACAAAGAGTCACAAGACAAGATTTGCAGTATCTGGTTACTTTCACATTGTGGTTCTGTGAATTGTAACTGTCATATGGGGCAATAGGAACATGCACCATGAGTCATGGCGGGTTTTGCCCATTTATACTCATTGCACCTTGCATAAAGTACACTGACACACTATAAAGCCATACTGTGCTCAGTAGCAATGGATGCTTTCATCTGGATCATGTCCAGAAAGAGAATAGACAGCCTGTCCCAGCACTGGAGACATATTCAGGTTAAGATACAGCAGTCTTTCAGCAAGCATCATCTGCAATTGCTGTACTATAAAAGGTTTAAGAATGTGAATGTTATTAGTCCTTGGCATTCTTTCTCCATGATTACTGCTTGAAAATTTTATCTTCTGTCTTGTTCTTCTGAAATGAGTAAATAAAAGATAAAATTTTGTCTTATGGTGGCAATGGTGGACATTGCCAGAGCTTATTAAAATGTGGAACTAACCAGGTACTAAATTCTGTTTGAGATGGCATCAGTTCATTGGCCATCTCAGGATTTCTGAATGTAGGCAAAATGTAGATTTTGTTTCTTTCTATTTGAACTGCCTACTTATCACCAATGCAGAGAACTGAAATTGGCTGTAGCCACCAAAAATAATAACAAAACAAGTTTTGCATCTGAGATACTGATGTAAGGGTATGGACACCAACCGAGAAATGGGAGGTGACAGCAAGGTCTGAACCAGCCAGCCTTTGGCTGGTGCTCTTTTCCAGTTTGCAGCAAGCCTATATTTTGTTCAGAGGCCAAGGCTTGTGTCATCTGTGAATCGCGATGTCTCTGTGCAATATTTCTCTGTGGTACCTTGTAACCTCCAGCATTGATATAAGTTACTGAGTTCCTGCAGGCACAAAAGTAGTAATTCATAATGAATATGAATTGTAAGAAATACTAAACTGCACAATAACATTGCTTTTCTGATCTCATGATAATCTAGTAGAAAATTTTGTTCTAGACTCTCTGATTTAAAATTTGCATGAACTGCCTTACATAAATTACAGACTCTCACAGCTCTAAGCAATATGTCAAGTCATTCTCTTGTTATTAATGCTGATTATTTATAAATAACTGTTAAGCCCAAATGCTGGATCCTACACCTGGAATGGAGTAATGCTGGGCACAAGTATATTGGGAGAGGACTGGCTGGAGAGCAGCCCTGCAGAAAGGGGTTTGGGGTGCTGGTGTGAGTCAGCAGTGTGCCTCGGTAGCCAAGAGGACAAACTGCACTCTGGGGTGCATCAAACACAGCGTAAACAGCTGGTCAAAAGAAGGGATTATCCTAATGTATTCAGTGTTGGTGCAGCCTCACCTTGAGTACTGTGTGCAGTTCTGGTCCCACCATTTCAGTATGTGAGGGTCCTTGAACGCACTCAGAGGCGGGCAACAAAGCTGGTGAAAGGGCAGGAAGGGATGTCCTGTGTGGAGTGGCTCAGGACTTTGGGCTTGTCTACTTTAGAGGAAAGAAGGCTGAGGAGTGACCTCATTGCTCTCTACAGCTTCCTGAGGAGGGAAATTGGAGAGGGAGGTGCTGATCTCTTCTCCCTGGTATCCAGTGATAGGACGCATGGAAGTGGTTCAAAGCTGCACCAGGGCAGGTTCAGACTATATATGGGGAAGCATTTCTTTACCAAGAAGGTGGAAAATTTCCTTTTCTCTTCTCTTCTCTTCTCTTCTCTTCTCTTCTCTTCTCTGGTACAAAGATTAACTACGTAATTTGACATGATAGGAAGGAACATAAGTTTCTGCCAATTTTTAGTTATGTTTCTGGGAGGGCATACTGTCTTGGCTCTCAGCTAACTTGACTGCCATTGTTGGATGCCCATAAAAACAAGTACCATATAAATAAATGTCCGTATAAATCAAGGTCCATGTATAAAATATCTATCTCATTAGGACACAGAGAAGCTGGAAAACCTGGCTGTATCTATATTATGAGGAATTTCTGTATAGGGAGAGTCCCTAGTGCAGAGAGTGTCTCCAGCATTGTTGCAAATGTGTGTGATGAGCTATGGGGACTTAACGTGTTTTTTAGATCCAAGTTATTTTCAGGAGTGAGTGATGAATGAAAGGCTCATGATTGCACGCAAAAGAAAGGGTTTTTATAAATGAACAGGGATCTCTACATGCTGATCTTGGAAGTCTCACATGGCTCCATGCTATTTTTCCTACCAGCGCAGCTAATGTTATATATTTCATTGCCTCAGATCTGAAGATTTTGGAGCATTTTATTTTCACATGTTGAGTTATCTTTGTGTATTTTTAAAATGTGTAAATAATTCATTGCTTAGGTGACATAATGAGGATATTACTGATGACATGAAGATGCTGCACGAATATGAGCAAAGGTCTATCAAGTTATGGAAGTGTCAGTTGCACTTGGTTGAAGTGATAGACAGTTCGTGACAGGCCTTTTTTTTTTAAAAAAAAGAAATACTATTGTTTTTTTCTCCATAGATTTTTCACAAGTAAGTAGACAGGATATGAGAAACAGGTGCTGTTAGGTATGATGTGCACCAGGGGAGAATATGTGAATTGACAAATGACCAATTTTGTTTATATTTGAATTCTTAATAGATAGCACCAATATCCCATGGCTACTCTTTTTGTGCTAATAATTATTCATCTGAATGACATTTGTGAACATACAGAATAATCTGCACAAGAACACCGAAATCTGAATGCAAGTATAAATTAGGATATTTTCATAAATGAAAACTCACTTAGAAAATGGTTTAATTTCTTTTGTTTCTAGAGAATATTTTATATTTCCTACTTCATCCTGTCCTGTTTTTACCTTCCCTGAAAAAAAAAAAAAATCACACTATGGGAAGGTAAAAATAAATCTAATAAATGTTTTTATTTGGTAATACAACAGCAAAATATGTTTCATCTAACCCTGAAAGATAGGTACTAAGAGGGCATAAATCTGAGAATAGGACTGTCCCCAGTGAAATCAACACAAATTATTCATATTGTTCTGGTTTAGGCCTGATTGGCTAATGACAGGATGACAGATGCTCTCCCCCACCTCTAGCTTCAAGAAGAGGAGGAGGAGAGATGAAGAGATTTGTGAGTTTAGAAGGAACTAAACTATTTTAATGAAATTTTAATAATAGAATAAAAAGAAAATAACGAAATATATACAAAACCATATCAAGCTCCCAGGATGACATCACCAGGAGGCACTGAGAAACTCCCAGACTGGACTCAGCAATGGATGGGAACTGGATTCTAGATCTGGAGTCAGGAACACACAGATTGGGATCAAAGGCAAATGAACAGACAGAGTCCTCCTTGGATGCCGGCCGCTGAAGGAAGAGGGCTGACCCTTTGATCCCTCAGCTTTTATACTGAGCATGAGTCAAATGGGATGGAATACCCCTGTTGGTCAGTTTTGGGTCACCTGTCCTGTCTGCTCCTCCCCACGGGTGCGACCCCTCTATGATTTTCCACTTCCAACCCTCCAATGGGGCAAATAACAAAGTTGGCTGACCTTGGGTGTTAGAGCAATAAGTATAAACAGGAGCCTCTCTGCATACCGTTCCCTGGCATTAATTATAAACATAAGTCTTATCACTCTGAGAATGAACAGTTTTCTGCACAATATGCTGTTAATTTCAGAGAGTTAGAAGAGGCTTAGCTAAGAAGTAAAATTACTGAACAGAAAGTTGGTTCTGTTTTACCTCAAACCAGGACACAAATGAAACTCCAGGTTCAAGTCAAAAGTTGATATCAGTGGCCCTGCAGCATGCATTCAGTGCAGTAACTGAGGCCTTTCTTCACAGTGCTCATCATGGGCTTGCTTCACCCCAACTCATGGAAGCATCATGGTGTCTTCTCCACTTCCTCTGCCTAATGTCATTGACCACGCCTTCAGTACCAAATTCTTCACCCCGCAAGCAATGGGTCCCCAGGTTCCCTTCCCTCCAGAATAGGAAGATGAAGTAGTCTTCTGACTCTTCAGGCTGTTGGGTTTTTTTTCTTTTGTTGTGTATTTTTCCTGGGATCTGCGACTGAAAAAAGCCAGAGCTGAGACAACGAAATTTCAAAATAAATTTACCACACATTTTTCATTTTAAAACATTGATAATAGAATTGAAATTTAACTAGTAAAAGTGCAACCAGATTCAACTGAAACAAAATTAAACATGGTGGGGAAAATGGGATTATGTAACCTAACACTCACTTAATGATTATGTAAGCATGACTAACTCAGCCCATGTATATGCTCAACTGACACATATTAAATCATCTGTAAACAGCATTTACTGTCACTTGTCTGTTTCTTCCTACTGGAGAAAACTTTATTAGTGGGAACAGATACAAGATAATAATGGGTAGTTATTCTTCCACAAATATTGACTCAGAGATGCCTGTGAAACAAGGAAGGTCATTTATTCGTATCTTATTTGGGTTAGAAGGTTTTCTCTTCAAACACATATTTTTGTTTAGTGTGTCCTGATCAATGGTCCCAAAGTTTTCACTTCAAACAGTAATTGTTGGTTCCTTGATGAGAACAGTTGCTAAAGGGGGTTCTTGAGAAAGAAGACTCTGCAAGTCAACGTCTTTCCAGGAGATGTATCCTGAAAATTAAGAAAACTTTCTCTAATACTGAAGATGGACTAATGCTATTATATAACATTATATACAAAGTTTTTGTTTGCGAACATTAGAAAATAAACTGTTTATGTCATTTTGGGAAGTGTTATTTGGAGAAAGGGAAAGAATCACATTGCAGCTAAATAAAAGCCCTGTTTCTACTACTGGTAGCTATGCTATTTCTGAAACATAGGGATATGACTTACAGATGTATACTGTTCAGACAATAATATATATTGGAAGACAAGACAGTAAAGCACAACTTTGTCCGCTGGTAGCCACACAAATCTCTTCAGCTTACTGTTTCTTTCGTTGTATCCAAGTGAAATAGCACCAGGGTGAAAGTTAGGATACAAATTCGTCTGGATTCAGTCATTTATAGATCCAGTAAGCAGGAACAGCTTCAAGAAAAAGAGCCAGGTTCTTACTGTCAACATCTTGTAATCCTTCTACCATGAGCAAAGCCCAAGCTGACACAATCTATTACTGTTTGTAGTGCAGTCTGCATTCTCTAAAGAGAAAAAAAAAAAAAAAAGTTCACAAATTATTTTGTTTGATGTGTTCTCCTAAAAATACATTTTCTGCCCTAAGATAGATTGGCAAGGGATAATATAAGACAGGGATTCTTTATATTTCTTTGCTTTAATATTGTACTTGGACTCTAGAAACAGTGGAGCATGCGGCCATAGTCGAATATATGCATGCGTCATCAAAGATTAATCTCACTCCCCCTCAGGTCAGCAGACACATCTTCAATGTCATCAACAGGAAATGAATCAGATGCATGTGCACTGTAATGAAAGACAAGTAAAAAGGACCATTAGAAAATGTCTGCCTCTTGAATTTATATTACCAGCCTGGTATGGCTCACTTGAAAAAAAAAATAAAAAGCAGGAAACAAGGAACAAAATCAGAAAAAAGTATTTAACGTAAGATAAATCTCTCCATGGAAAACAGAACAAAGGAAGATACTTAGTGTATTACTAGAAACCTCTAAATAGGCTGAAGGGAACTGTAGGGCCTCTGGTTATACCTCATATAGAAGGAAGGCTTGAGCTTCTCATGCAGGTGCCAATATGGCATTGAAAACACCTGAACAGCTGGGCCTAAATGGTAATAATCACTAACACAAAGTTCAGCTGCAGACAAGTTTCTAGTGTGTATCCTAGGGGTTGATACTGGGGCCAATATTGTAACCTCTTCATTAATAATCTGAATGATGGGACAGAGTGGACCTTCAGCAAATTTGCAGATTGATAGCAAACTGTGAGGAGCGGTGTATACACCAGATGGATGTGCTGCCATTCAGAGTGACCTGGACAAGCTGGAGAATTGAGCGGTCACAAATTTCATGAAGTTCAACAACAGAAAGTACCAAGTCCTGCGCCTGGGAAGAATAACCCCAGGCACCAGTACAGGCCCAGGGACAACCAGCTGGAAAGTAGGTTGGCAGAGAGCTGAAATTCAAATGTCATTCTGCCCTTGCCCCCAACACTTCTTATTCTATCCTCTCTTAGCCAGCATAGACTTCTGAATGATGAGCTGAGGTATTGATCCATCTGAAAAGAAAACATATTTTTTAGAGTTACTTTTCACCTAGATCCAGCTCCTTGCCTAGCCGCACAAGAGCCTTGGACAAGGGAAATGACACCAAGAGGCAAGAGGAATAAAGGGGAAATAGGTGGAATCAGAAACTTGTGCTGCATCTAAATGATCGTGTAGTTATAGGTTGAATGTGCATGCCATTTGTCAGAGAAATATTTTGGACATAAACTGCAAAAAAGTATTATTTCTTCACACAAATGATAACATTATGAAATTTGCTTTTGAACAGAATTTTTGACAGTGGTTCTTAGTCAGATAGTTCTTTAGTCTTAGATGTTCACTAAAAGGTGATTGAAGATCCTTACTGTTAGATTTCTAAGACAGAAAGACAAAAGCCTAACAGTATTCTAAAACATGCTCACTCGCTTGCCTATACACTGGGGACCACTCACCCAGAGGTTAAAATTTAGTTGGTGACTAGATATATTTTCTCAGCTTCTTTACAGACTCTTCTTCATGATTTGAGGCTTTGCAGTTTGGACAGGATTTATCTTACCTAAATTTTGTTGTTTAAAAGTTACTCAGTTCTGAATCTCCAGTATTAGTGAGTGAATAACCAATAATGAGCTAAGGGAGCCAATGGCTTTTGATGAGAGATGCATCATCATTATCGGAATCCTCTCAAAAAGATATTTTTAGCAAAATTTCTTTCATGATGCAGTTTACTGTACAGTTATATGGCCAACTGTATTGCAACCGTTTTGTGTACTGAAAAAAATTACAACACATTACAAAATCGGGCTAATTTTGTAAGGAAAACTATTCTCTAAGTATTCTCTATTTTGAACTGATTGGATGCCAGTGATATGTATAAGAAGTTCTAAAATCTGTCTGTGCTATTTGAACAAGAAGATTAAAATCTAAAATTGTAGTAAAAATATTTTTCAGCCATATTCAAACTGTTGTAACCTTCTGTTTCAATCGTGATAGTCAAAGATACTTCCATGTTAAAATCAGTTACACGGTACTGCAAACAATGTATCATAAATGTCATCAAATGTTGCTCTAGGTTTGTTTCACTAATGCATTAAATTGGGCTTGCAAAAGGTCTCTTTTGTGACCAACAAGTAGCGAATAATTCTTTCCTGCCAGTTGAGACCTTTTGGGGTAAAATGTGTATTTTGTTCTATGTTATCTTTACTTTAGGTCTTGGTGTTTTTACCAAGGCAAGGAACTTACAAAGGCAGGCCAAAAATGCACAGGAAATTTGCATCAAATATTTTCTGATCAACAACAAAAACCGCAACATTATGAACAGGTGCAGCATGCTTGAACATCTCAACATTTTATGGCTAAATGCTGGCACTAAATTGCTCTAGAAGGAAATAATTTTCATTTCCGTGTGTGTTCAAAACAGTGCTGAAGGAAAATGAGTGGAGATATTCAGGCCTTCTTACAACAGGCATTATTTTAACTTTCTCAAGTTCAGAATAACTCCATTGAAATGATTCCTGGGAAATAGAGTTAGAGCTTGTAGGCATGTGTCAAGTTGTTAATCACAAGAGTGACACCAACAAATAGGAATAATTCCAGCAGCACAGACTTTGGAAACTTATCCAGGACTCTGTGGATTCACTGATTTCCTTGCCATAACAGCCATGCACATAGCAGGAGGAACAGAGGTTGGTCCAAGAGAAGGTGTATGATACCTACAGATTGAGACAACAAAGTAGAAGTGTTTACACTTCAGTGAATTTAGGGAGTGATTAGTAGGTAACTCAAGAATTCTCTGGACTTCTGGTGTTACCTGAGACGTGCTAGTGTATTGCTCTTGGGCCCCAGAGACTACTTCAGAAGTGCACAGGTCTTCCAAACACTTTGTGTCATAGCTACAAAACCTCTGCAGATGTCTGAGGCACCCTAGGACATGTCCAATGGCACCAATGTTTAGGCAACCAAATCCTGTTGCTATGAGCTGAGCAGCTGTCTCCTCATCTAGATTCCACTGGCTTTACTGCCAAGAGGCTCATTTCCTCTGCTTAGGCACAGTACTTTGGTGTCATTTTAGGTGCTGTATGAAATTGTTCCTGGCTTGCAGGTACTGCTCCAGAAAAAATGGATTTCCCATGGGTCCTATGTTTTATCTCCTAGCTACACAATAAAAACCAGGTTATCTAAAACAGTATTGAGGGCCTATGTTTAAGCCACTGAATCATTTCTTCAGTGTCTATGTTAGACACCAAATGACCTAACAACATTTAGGGTTTCTATGGTCTTGGTTCAGAATATTCAATTTAATGATTTAAAAACTTTACGACTTGTAGATGCAGGGCTGAAAATCAAGACCCAGGCAATGTGTTGAAGGGTACCTTGCCAGGGTAAAGCCTGAAAAAAAATCTAATGTCCTCTGAGTTTGGCTTTTCCAGAAACACAGCCACTGAAATCATATGCTCCTTTGCAGCACACTGTTTGCTGGAGAGACCCAGGGAGTATTCTTACCTAAGTGTGGCTTCTCAAAGTAGAAAACAATACTAAATATGATAATTTAGGAGATTACTAATTTAAAAAAAAAAAAACAAAAAAAAAAAAAAAAAACAAAAAAAAAAACCTTAGCAACATCTGGTTTTATCAGTGATTATTAATTGTTTTTGAAACACTTTTCTTTCTGTGGGGCCAAACCCAGAATAATAAAAACATTGTTGCTTATCCAGTATTTTCTCCTGTCTATAATAAACTTTCTTATGTTATTGCCTCCTAAAAGCATTGGCAAATTAAGGATGGAAAAGATAATAGCCTCATGGACAGGTTTGGAACTCCAAAACTTTTCACTCCCTGCAGTTTTACTAATTTTCTTTAGAAGCTTATCAAAGTTAACCAGAAAAATAAGAAAAGGAGATTCAGTGAAAGTATCCAATAACAAAAAATCTACAAAAACTACAGCTGCATTGTTTTAGTTTCAGCTCTAATAAATCATGATAATTGAAAGGGAGGTGCTGAATCTTTTGTTAGTATACAGTGTGTTCTTTCCTGATACAAGCATCCTTGATGCTGTGTTCTCGGTCTAACTATATGTGTGTGAAAATAAATTGAAAAGCCACAGAAAGAAAAAAAAGCAGAGAAGAAAAAAAAAGAGAAGGGCAAATCCTAATCACACAGGGTTACTAACAATTCCATAAATCATTGTATCCAGTTTGACCTTGGGGGTATTACCTGCAGAAATAGCATCCTGATCTGCATTCCTTTCACTCCCCATAACAAACATTGAGAAAAAAGATGACTTCAGCTTAGAGTTTGTTATCTTTTCTTCCTCACATGAACATTGGGTGAAGCAGTTACAAAGTAGTCTGAGAATTTTACCACTCTATCCTCTTTATAGTACAATTGATTTCACACCACTATATTTCTGTGTACAGAAATTTTATCTCCAAACATGTCTATCAAATATACCTACAGAAAACCTCCTTTCCCCTAGTGTAATCTCCACAGTGGTCTGCCACCACTGAGTTGCCATAAGGCTTTCACCATCATAGACAATTTTAGGCTTTAAGCACCAATCACTTAGCATTGTTTCCTTCAAAGCCTTAGATGTTAGATATGGAGATGCTGAAACTATAATTTTTTTCTCTGCCTAGAAAACACATAATTCACACATGTATACACACATACAGAGAGAAAGAGAGAGACGAACAATAAAGCTGGGTTGAGTGCACTGTGCTTTGCTTCTTTGTTTTCTCCCAACCGCTTACCTGACAAAGGAGTTGCAGTTATAGTTCTGGCGTCACCTGAAGAAGTTGTATGCTACAATTATGCTCAATTTAAACAAAATCAAAGAGAAATCAGAAACTGTTTGTCCCAGATAAAGCATTTAAGGAAAAAACTGTACTCCATTTTTGCCACCTAGCAGCAGCCTGCAATCTAATCTACCAGAATGCAAAGGGATTACATATTTCCTGATTGTAGTTATTTGCAGGCAACAAAATACATCTAAGTCAACTCTCCTGCAAAAAAATCTGTGCATTTTCCCCTCCCACCCAACATGTCATTGGGAAAGTGAGGAGGAATTGACAGCGAGGAGGAATGCTTCAAGAAGGCATTGACAAGCAATGCCTTTGATTTCAAACCAGAAGCAGAGCATCCCAAAGCCATAGAAATGGTGTGTGGTCTAAGGAAGGGGAGGGAGGAGGGGGCATAATGATCTATACCTCATAAAATATTCCCAGATTTTCAGTGAGACAAGTATGATCATGAGTTGTTGCTCTAATCCTTGTGCACATCCCCAAAGCTGTTATAACATGGAAATGGCACAAGAACAAATGTTTTCATTCATATCAAGGAAAGAAATTGAAAAGTCTGCTAGATTGGTTACGAGGCAGATTTCTGGTTTCAATAGTAAATTCAGTCTTGCCAAAATATAGCAAATGACGATTCATAACACATTTTGGGTTATGTCCTGGGTTAATTTCAAGGCACATGGCTTGATGTTTGCAGCCTTCAAAGAATAAAATGGGGCCATAAGGTTAAAATACATAGATCTTTATCATGTCTTGTTTCCAGAACCATCAAGTCAAAGACCTGATCAGAGGAAGCAACTATGCTGGGTTTTCACTGAAGGCAAATATTATCTGAATTTGTGCAAACAGAAACACAAATAAAAAATTATCCCATGAGATAGGAGCATTCCAGTAAGCATGAAAAAAAGGATACAGTGTGCATTTAGTAAGAAGGAAGAGCCCAATGTGGGTATTTAGAAGGTCTAAAATATATTCTAAAAATCTGTTGGATCAAAGAGTGGAGTATACCTACCTTAACTTAAGGTAGTAACTTAAGTTAGATATCTAAGTTTAATTTAGCCATTGTGCTTTCCTTTCCTGATACATGACAAGAAGTAAGACTCTTGAGAGGGCAATTCATCACATTCCATGATTTTTGTCTAAAGAGTCAGAGGATTTATGTTCTGGAACTGCCTATTTCACTCCATGCAATGTAACAGCTTTTCAATGTCTCATTCACTGATTCTGAATCAATTTTCACAAAGGATAACTAATCGAGTCCTAATGAATTTCTGCACATCCAAGGGCAGCAGGAGGGAAATAGAAAACAGAAGGTAGTAGATACCTCTTCCGTTGCAGCTCCTGGGACATGGAGGTTTTTTGCACTGCAGATTTGCAGTTTGTTTCAAAACTACAAAAAAAAAAAACCAGCAGATTCCCATGTTATTAGCAAGCAACGGATCTGAAGGCAATGTTCAGAAGTTTCCACTTAAATACATTTGACTTCGATAAGGTCTTTCCTTTGTTCAAGCATTTCCCATGAGGAAACCATATCTATGCCAAAAGGTTTTACTGAAATATTGAAGAACCTTAGACAGCAATCTACACAGGCCAATAAAATGGCACCCCATGTCATCAAACAAGCAGTGAAGGTTTTATTACTATATTGAGTTCAGCAAGAAAGCCAAGCCTTACCCAGTGCAATCCATAAAAATTAATAAGGCACAACCTCCGCCACACAGTTTAACATGCTCTTCATTGCAAAGGTTTTAAAAAATAGACGCTTCTGAGATATATAAATATATAGTTATATATTTGTATCAGTTTAACATGTTTTATGGTATTTTTCCTCAAAACAGAAATACATTAACATTTAGTTTATCATTATCAATGTAATGAGTAATATAAGCATGAACACATACGACATGCTAAATTTATTTGCTGCTTTTGACTGTTGCTTACACATTTTGTACTGTATTACACCACAGAATACAGTTTGGAATATCAGCATGGAAATCTGTCATTGGCCATTCCATTTGTAAACACTTGTCTAGCCCAGCAGATGTGAAAGATGTCAAATGAGTTCAGTAGGTCCAGATCACCAGTGCAGCACCTGGAACTTTAGCTTACAAATGCTTTGCTACACAATGGCATATATCCTTTAGCCTGATGAAGTCTACCCCTCACGTCCCATTATTTTTCATCTTCTGAAAGAGTAATTGAAATTTCTGCCATGGCCCAATTTTCTGTCAGGCTATACTGATTCAGTTTAGCATCACAGGATCGAGTAATAGAGGTGGAATAAGTTCAAGAGCATGGTAAATACTCTTGTTGTATTGTGGTGTGTATATATGTCCCGTGGTATTGTCTGAACACTCAAAAGACAGACTTCACAAGCAACTAGGTGAAATATGTGTTAGATTTCGGAGAACAGACCTTCCCTTCCCTACCCTCAACCTCCCAAGCACAAAGCTGAGCAAAGCATCAGAGCCTGTTAGAATAGATTTATATTCTATTTTCTTTAAGCGAATCTCAAGGAGTTGTCAGGAATCACATAAAGTACTATGGAATTTTTCAAAGAGGCATAAGTAAGGCTAGACTTTATTAAAGTGTTTACTCTAAGTTACTGAAAAAATATTATTCTTCTGTATTCTAAATAAGTTAACCTTATGTTCAGAATCTAATAAAAACCCAGTGGAATTAAAATAGTCACTCTTGCCAAGCATATACTTGTTATGAATTATTCATAAATACTCATTGTAATGATATGATAGTGGTCTTATGCCTAAATGGGAAGCTAGACATTTTCCATCAACTACTTTGCACTGGGAAATAAAGGTTCAACAAAATCAGACTTTTTCACTTGCAGAGGAAAAAAAAATCTAGACATTTTTTTTTTCTACTGAGCAACCAGAAAAAACTTCACTTTATTGTGACTGATCACAGTGCAGTTTTTAAAAGTTCTTATACTTAATCAATAGTTATAAAAATATGTTATTCTATTATCCTCTTACAATAAAATTAGTTGTTCAGAAATGTGTTGATGTCTGAGGAAAAAAAAACCAAAACAACAAAACAATTAAATAATTGAAAAGCATCCCACAGGGGTCTGCATCTAGGTCACAGCATCCTATCATCAACACAACCAAAGACAGTCAATAGCCACAGACATATGCTCCTTCATTCAACAATAAGAGATCACCAGCCACAGTAGCTTGTATATCATATTTTCATCTTTATCCAGATTAACAAAGATCAATAAGATCAAGGTGCATCAACACTGAGAGTTCTGTTCAACTTGTGAAAGAGAGGTAAATAGGAGATTGTTCAATAAAATAGTAGATTGCCTATGTCAACTAGTAAGGTTTTAAGCAAATGCAGTGTGAGACTTTCAGAAACTACTATAGAAGTAATGAAATACGGAAGTATGCTTCAGCCAAAGATTGCACCAGTATTTTTGCAGCAGTGTTTTACTCTACTAATTTCTGTAGGACTTTTCAATAAGTTAGACTTTAGTCACTACAAGTAAAGCTGACCTCCCTATAATGAGAATGACAAGAAAAATTGAGTGATTCATCCAAAGCTGACACTGACAAATCTCTGAATAGAAGTTGAACTTGTCATTCAGTGATTTTTTGCTTGTCCTGCCTTGGTTTATAGTTTTAAACTCTTCTTACAGACCCATATTCTCAAACATTTGAATGAAAAAACTCATAGAAGCAGTGAGGAAGGATGAGAATCCACTATGCAAAATTGTACTTAACTTTTTACATCTCTTTGGGCTATGCACTAGAAGCAGCCTTTAAAGGGTTGCTGTGAAGTGGCCCTCTGTGATTATTTCTGAAAATGGTTCACTATGCTTTATGACCAGTAGAAATATTGATAAAAATCTTGACTTAAAGACCAGATCCAAAGAAGACAGAGAATGTGTTCAAACACAATACCACCTGCATTATCATGGATACTCCAAAAACCTTACAGGTCACAGTGGCTGCTGCAGACTAGCTCTCTGCATCAGGAGGTGGCTACCACCCCATCCCATCTTCCCAGTTCCTACACTTCCTTCCAACATAGTAACAAATGCATGCTGCATTGTCATTCTTTGTCCTAAGAAACTCAGTGGAAGTTAATGAGTAAATTTTGTAATAGCTACTCCAGAAGAAAGATTTAAAGGAACGGATATTTGTGTCGCTTATGTTGCAAGCGGGAAGTATGGCAGATGGAAGATGAAGTGGAGGTAGTCAGTGCAGGAGAAGGATATGTTGCAAGTGCTGAGGAAGACAAGTATATGTTTTTCCATCACAGCTGTTAATAATGCTGGGCCATCTTGTCCATATCAGTAAAGTTACCACAGTTTTTGTCACTTATTCATGGAGGATAATTATTCATTGGCTAATTGATTTCACTGTCAGCTGTAAATAAGTTACACAACCAATAGACAACAGCATCATGCAAACAAGTAACAATCAGTCCCCCAGTTAAAAGTATAATTGTATGAAATTGTCCTGGCATTACTTTTTAATATGCTGCCTAATTTAGGCAATATATCTTGATATATTGAATCCTTGTCTAGTCACAAAATAGTATCTCTGCAAAAAAGCTGTTAGAGGTTGCTAAGGATTCTGTTGTTGATGTTGGTGAAGCTATTTATGCCAGTTCCCGAATGACCTTCTCTAATATATTGTATAGCTATTACTAAATTAACATTGTATGCCTTGAGACTCCTATTTGATAATAATTTCTACACGCTTGCCTCTTTACAAGCAGTGGTTCTTAATAGATAATGAAGGTTGGAAAGATGTAATAGAAGGCATTGTGAGACCTGGAGAAACTCAGACTTGTCTCAACAAAATCAATAGGAGTTTCAAGTGTACATCATGGAGAGCAACAGGAAATAGTGACCCAATTGGAAGCTCACCTTGCTGACAGTAAGATTTGGGTGCATATTACTTTGCCAAAAAAAGTATATTTCATATAGGCTAATCTAAAAGTCAGAAATGCTTACATGATATGACGACACTGATACCAAAGGGTCCCTTCTCCTAATGAAACACTTGAAGAAACTGATTGTAGTACCAAAAAAAGTGGCATTGTAGTTTACCCTGACCAAATAGTCATCTTCTCTATACTATTTTCGCTAGAAGTATTACTTACCATTTCAATGATGTTTCTGAAAAGACGTCATAAATCCTACTGCGAGTGTGAGAAGAAAAACAAAAAAGCTATATTCTGTACAAAAAAGATATGGAATGAGAACTGTGAAAAAAAATTCAAATAAACATAAGAATTGTAAAGTTAAGCTCAATTAGTTTGGCACATATCTATAATTAGGTATGCAAGAGTTCTGTGTCACTATTGATATGTTTAATGTTTGATCCATGCTGCAATACATTGAAATGAGTCTTTCAGAATTTGCTCCTCTAATTTATTTCTTGCGTGTAATTTCCCTGCACTCCAGTAATTAATATAATATTGCAGCTGAAATTGGTTACTTTTCTTCATTGTTTCAGAGTGGATGTTCCCCAGGTTTGTTTCTCTCTCCAGGAAAGCTCTCATACCAAAGCCTGTTTCAACATTTTCTAGAAATGGGCATGTAGATGCAGCATTTAACTTTGGAGCTAACATGGCAACTTTTCTTTAAAAAAAAAAAAACAACAAAAAAAACACAAACAAAAACAACAGGGGAGATTTAGACATTATCCTTGGGAAAATAGTCCCATTTGGAACACCACTGTTCATCAGATGAATTGGGTATAATTCATATCATACCATAAACTTGGTTTTCTTGGCCAGTTTTAGCAGGTGACATCCCTTAATGATAACAAGAAGCCCTTGCAATCAAGTGAAATACTACAAATTGAAACATATAGATGTCTCCTACAGCTTTTCACACATTTTCAGGTCAGTTTAGGTTTGGTTTGAGTTGAGTTCAGATGAGTTTAGCCTGTCATAGGGTAAATAGAAACAGCAGGAGATGGTAACTGCATAAAAAGCTAGTCTTTATATTGGACAATAAGCATAACAACAGCACAAATAGGAATCTGGATTGCAGCAACAGCCCTGTAATAGCTATTTGAAACATGCGTGGCTGCCAGGCAGAGAGATTAAACCTCTGTGGTCAGTCACACAGGAGAGGAAGGAATACAGAACAGATATTTTCCTCTGTGTATTTTCCTTGGTGCTTCTTATTTGGTGATGGGATTTTAAGGTTACCATGTGAACCTACCTTTTCCAGTTACTGAAGGCTCTAAAAAGCAAAGGTGCTTGATAACACACCATAATCAGATCGATTATTACAAATCTCTTTAATGGGTCCTTGTCACAAATTTTAATAAAATAAATTTTGTCTTAGCTTAAACAATGAATTGCTTATTTTTAGGGTCTCTGTCTTCAATGAAAATTGAGCAGAGATCCCCTGAACCCATGGCTCAATTCTTTTAGAGCTCTTTCACTTTGAAAACAATTTAAAGGGAGTATAATTGAATCCAGTGAAGAATGGATCTAAAATGCAAAACCATAATGATTATACTTACTTAAAATCATCTCACTAAATAAATGTGATTAATAATCAACATTTGTTCAGACATTTGTTACTGTTGTAAGATTAGTAAAAGCCTAGGAAAAGAAAAGTAGATGCTCAGTCTTTACACACAAAGATTAGATACATTACTCTAGTATATTATTCCATGAATTTAAGAAATATTTTTTTGCAGACCCACTAAACAGGGGGAGGGAGGATGAGCTGGAATTGAAATATATATCCTATTCTGATGGATATTATCGATATTGTGTAATGATTTCACTCAGGATAGGTAAGGATAGAGATTATAGCTAAACTTCTGTTTAGACAAATCTTGAAAAGTAAAAAGATCCTTTATGCACTATACACATGAAAAAAATCAGGGCTATTTAGGAAAAAATAAGCTACATGCCTTAGCTCTTACCAGCATGCAGAAGGGAGGGTTTAACTGAAAGCTGAATCTCAGTATAAGAGGCTGGCTATTGTCTGAGAGCTGTGTCCTTGCTTTCCATACTAGTGGTGTAAATAGCTATCTTTACATACTTCTGGTGGCTCTACATAGTACAAGGTGTGTCAGAATCCCTGAGAGCCTCACATTACTTCTTTTCTTGTTTCCCATTCCCAGCATGTCGATTATGGCTTGCTTGAAGAATTGTTGTCTTTTGTTCCTTAACTTGCCTAATGTTTCGTTATTTTTTCAAAAAAAATAACAAAAGGATACCTACTTGTATTTTATATTGATCAATGTTTTCTTTGCACAGATCAAGTACTCAAGCAGATTTAGACAGTCTACAGGGAAAGTTTAGACAGGGAAAGTTGAATTTCTGCCATTGTTGCCTGTTGTCTGTACTGTAGCAGTGTCATGAACACCATGAAACTCACTGAGCCGTTGGTCAGATAGGAATTGTGTCTTTTTTTACCATTTGTGAATTTCTTCTCTTGAGACCTGGGAGTAAAAATTAAAAAATGAATAAAATAGACTGTCAGTGTTCATCTTATGTACACCTCTTTATCCCTATCTTCAGAGTCTAGGATATGCTGAATGCCAAACCATGGCAGCTGCCAGGGGAGGGAACATCTTTGTTAAGCCTGTTTGTTGGACACTTCACATGAAAGCTAGAACTGCTGGATTATGTGAGAAGCAGCTAAAGCCCATTCAGCTGCAGAACTGGTGAGAAATTTTCCAGAAAACAACCTCTCATCTGAAAACATTAATATTGAGTTCTGCAAAGTTCAGAAGGAAGTAGGTCCCAGGCCCACCAACAAAGTCTGAAGAACTTGACTCACACATGGTGAAGAACAGTCAAGTTCAAAACATTACATATCATAATGCAGGCAAGTATGGAAATATGAAAGACTAGGTTCATTCATGTCCTGATGGAAATGCCATCATTCATTTTCCTCTGCTGATGTAATTTATTTTTGTGTAGCTAACTATTCACAGGATCAGGGACAAATCAGTTTTAGAGTTCAACTTTATCTGCAGAGGGAAGAAAAAGCAGCTCTGACACAGTACTGAAATCATACTGAGTTTGGATTGAGAACATATATGCATAAATGAAAGCCAATCTAATGTGACACAACAACTGGGACCTTCTAGAAAGAGAATGAAACTATTTCTGTAAGAATACTGTAAAATAAAGTTTTTAGCCATTGCATAACATATACTCTGTGGTACATTAATTTCAATAACATATTCGTACAGTAACCTGTTAGCGCATGAACCGAGAGATCATTTTAAATACTGTCACATTATTTCCATAATACTTTTAGTTCTGCTTTTTTTTATGAGCTGATAATCACAATGTTGAGTAGGTGTAAATGTACAAGAAAAAAAATATTTTAGATGTTTCCATTTGAACTTTTTAAAATGTTACATTTTGATTTTTTAAAAAAAATTATTAAACCAATTCTTTAGCACCAGCATAAGTGGTACTTGAAGATTAAATTGCTAGAAGCCACCGCAATTCGTTGAACAGTAACTTAGTCTTTACTGTCAGTTCTTTGAATTTTCAATGTAAAACCAACTTAATGCCTGTTCAAGGAAAATAGAGCATTATGCATCAGAGGGAAATGGCCTCTGGGAAAATATTATTCATATTTTCACCATGTGCCCTGCTATTACTCGGCCCATTAAAGGTGAAGAAAATATATCTCATCTTTCCATTTTCCTGTCATACCATTCAGAAATGAGGCACGGTATTCTGTTTTGTCTCAGAAAGGTCATTTTATTTTAAAGGTGTTTTTTCTTAGGCATTTGAAAATATTTTTGAGCAACAAATCATTTCAGAGGAAAATTTAAAAAAAAAAATATTCCTTCCATAACCACAGAATTCTGTTGAAATTTTAACTTGCATTCCAATTGTCAGTTTCCTGAAGTACTGGAAAATGCAATAGCTTGGGTGAGGAACTGTATAAGCTAAAATTAAAATTACAATTCACAATGGACAGAACTAAAATGGAGCTGCAGAAGGGATAAAAAAATCTCAGGGGATATTCTTTCAGTCTTTCTGTAGGACCTAATCTGACCTCTAAGGAACACAGAGATTTACACATTCAGATTTGCTTTGTATGTGCAGCATTGGCTGGCTCTGAAATGAGGATTCCTTCCAATGAAAAGCCAAGATATTGTACCCTCAAGTGAGCATATTTAAGTGGAGTAGATTTCTAGAAAAGTTCCACTTTGTGAGAAAGAAAATTGCATTTTCTATTCCAGGCTAGCTCCTTAAAAGCTCAGATGTTAGCAACACATCAAAGTGACAGGGTCCTGCCAGCCTGACTCACCAAGAGGCAGAGATTTAGGCACTAAGGCTCCAGACCACTACTCTCCCTTGCACCCCTGCAGCCAAGGGGGCACCATACCTACTCCTCTATCCTCCTACGCTCCTCCAGAAACTGGGATGCACAGCTGCTCCTCCATTTCTGCCCTTTTTTGTCTTCTAGTTGTCTTTTATTTATTCTGCAAAGCTAGCAGCTAAAAATGAAAAAAATCATTTTGCCAGTAGGCTGTAATTCTCAATCAGAAAATCATTTTGCATTTGTGAGAGGGAAAAAAGGTGAAGTCCTTTGAGAGGCATCTATTAAATAACCAGTTTCTTTCACAGTTCTTCGATTAAGATAGAGGATGATTTTCAGTAAGCATTCTTCTGGCCTGATAAAAGCAGAAATTACAAACAAAAGTTAATACTATACTTACAGAAATTCAAGAGGCATAGAAAGTCTGTTAGTCTGGAGAAAAAATGTAAGGCTAGCCAGTAAGAGAGGCGTCTTTTTAATACATTATGGGGGAAAAAAAAAAAAAAAAGAATTTTTGCCAAAATGGTTGCCAGAAACCTTGCAAGAATGAGCCGAAGGAGAGATAAGAAGGCAGTAACACAAGCAGGTTGTCCAGCACAATATTCCCCAATCATGACAGTGCATGCAACTTGGCTTGGTTCATAGACACTGAGGGGAATCTCCCATATGAGATCTGCTCTGCAGGAAGACGGAAAATGTGAAAGGAAAAAACTATCAGTCTGACAGCTGGATCCTGTCATTGATATGTCCCATTACAGATTTGGTTTGGATTCATTTCTGGATAAAGATAGTTAATTTGATATGAAAAGAAAATATGAGAACATACATATTTCTGAACCGTATTGGAAAAGAAAGATGATATATTCCTGCTGTGTGGGATAACAAAGTACTTTCCTATCTTTCAGTCACCATCAGGAAAGTAAGGGGATATCTGCTTTGGCTTTGGATAGCTCAAATTCAGGTAACTTGCACTTGAGGCTTGAAGAGTTGTCTGAAAAAACAGCTAACTCATTGTTAATTTTTAATTACCTTAAAGCAGTTGGCAGTTCCAAAGGCTCAAATCCACTAAAGTTATAACAATATTAATAAAGGCAGATGGGGTGATTCAGAGTTACCACAGGCTATATCTTCTTTCACATCAATCCACAGAAAGATAATAGGAAAATTGACAGGACTTTTTATTTTGTATAGGACTGCTCAACAAAAATTTTATTAATGCTCGTGAGCGGGATTTTAAAGAGCAGAGATACGATCAAAGAAAATTGCTTTCATTCTTTGATGAGATTACAAATTTTTCAATAAAGGTGACTAATAAAGGTAGTCTACATGTGACATAAGATCTTGAACGGCTTTTGAACTACTGTGGCATTCTGGTTAAGAGTACACCATACAATCGCAATAAGGCATAAATGAATTAACAACTGGCAGATAGAGAAAAGGTCAGTGGTAAATCAACATTATATGAGGGCTTTCTTGTAGGTTCTTCAGGGTTTGACTACATAATGAGTTGAATTCAGCATCTGGATTAATGACTGAGACAAATATGAAATCACAGACAATAAAGCACATGGGTAAGAAGGAATGCTGAGATGGTAAATGAAGATTAGAAAATGACAACCATATTATACGATCTGGTTATTTTTTTATGCTAAACAGGGTCATTCTCACAAAATATGCTTTAAAAAAGATTAATGCAAAATAATAAGAAAATAAATTAATATAAGCCTACCTGGATCTTGGCTAGGATTCTTTTAGTCAGTAAAATGAACTAAAATGATTCTGTAGAATATATGTGTATGTAGGGAAGCACAATATCTCTGCAGCACAACAGTACTTAGACCAACATTAAGACATTCTATGCATTTTATAATATATATTATATTTATATATGTTAAAACCCCATATGTATGTGTGCATGTGTATGTAAATACATGATTATTAAATAGATGATTATTATTTAGCTTTCATCCGTAATTAATTAGTGAAAAGAAACTATCCAATGCTAAAGGAATCTTTAATATGGTGGTCTTTTGTATAAGAACAACTGTTGTGTTGAAATTTAATCAAGACATTTAAATAAGAAGTAAAGCATGATTTCTTAACAGGGAGAACATTTTTTCTGCTGAATCAAAATACCGAGACAAGTACTACATTTACATGTCTTCAAATCAAGACCAAATACCTTTAGAAAAGATTTACCTTAATTAAATGGGAGTTAATGGAGTTTGATAGAGGTGAAATGCAATTGTTTGATATACAGGAGGTCAGACTAGATGATCTAATGGCCTTTGCGATAACTAAAATGGAAAAGATAAAAAAAAAAAAACCCAAACCCATATGACTTAGAAGTTATCTTGATCAAGTACACAATACATAAATTAAAAAAAAAAAAAAAAACTTAAAGGTCGGCATAGACTTAACTATAAGATAACCACACATTGACAGTGGAGTCAATGTTCTCATAAACTATACTTATAAAAAAACAAGGCACAATCCTAAGCAATGACATGATATATTGCTTAATTACTAGCACACCTGCTGTCATGGTTTAGCTTTTTAGTATTGTTACAGCCTATTTTAAAAAGTGCCAGGTACAGTTCAAGAGACATTGTGTGACCAGCACTGTTCCCAATAGGGCAGTATAACAGTCTTTCCATAGAAAAGTGTTTAGGTGGGTAAAAGTGAGCTGTATACTGTCACTTGGCCTCAGGGCCAAAGAACATCAGGGCTTTTTTAGTACAATAGCTTAGCTTTGCTTTTAATTTTATCTGAGAATCAGAGTTGAATGAGAAAAGGTGATTGTTCACCAAAGGTCCCATTAATTGCAGGCTCTGATGTCCATCACTGAGGTAATGTCTCTTCCAGATGATCACATCAAGCATTTTACATCTTTTAGGTAACTGACAAAGTTTAGACAAACTATACAAATCAGAGCTGCTACTCTGGCCTTTCAGAGTTGTTCTCAGGAACGACAGTAAATCATGAGCACTTCTAATCTCCCAGAAGCTATTTTTATAGATCAACATATCTTATTTTACTTACCCACTTTGTATGCATTTACCTGTATTTTCTTATCCTGAATCCTGGATGAGGAAAAACTCAGGGTACAGAAATGCTGCACAGAAATTTGTCCTCGGGCTCTTCCAGGAGGCACCGCTGGAGGCCACTTCCATAGAAATACTGCTTAAGTGTCAGGGAGGAGCTAACAGAACAAATCTGAAATTCTTCATCTCCCTCCTCACTTTTACTCAATAAACCTGAGTTTAAATGAAAGATAGATTTGAAACACTTGTCTGCTTGGGTGTAATCTCAGTCCAAATCACCCCCCTCCTCTGTCACTGTGACCTAATCATCAGTGTGATGAATTCTTCATCCCATCTGTTGGAGCTGCACACCTGCAGGTACAGTACATATATCCCGCACATTAACTTGTCCAGGAGTGCAAGGAGCTCGGTAGCGTCTTGCAGGTTAAAGCTGGGCAGGGGAAAGACTTGGCAAAAATCTTCAGTGCAATATTTCCTGAGAGGCGAAATGTGTATGACGGGTCTCCCTGACTCCACCTGAGTGGGTAAAAAAGTGAAAATTGTTTTCTGCATTGTTTCACATTTAGTTACAGTTTTCTGGGTTTTCATACAGCTCTTTCCAGTCTAGTTGGACTGGTTTGCATAACAAAAGAGAACATAACATTAATTTCTACTTCATAATGGTTAGCTGCCAATCCAGAATGATAATGAACAAATCAAAAACATGTTACTTAGACATTTTAGAATGAGTTCATTTTCCCTATATCTGTGAAGTAAATTGAGTGGAGGAGACAATAAAAATTTAAATAATCTTAGAAACTCAAATAATATTTTAGAATAGGATGAAATGTTTAAAAATTAAGTTTTAAAGATAAAGTTGTAGGAGGATGTAATATCTTATCAAGAACATGTTAAAAATAAAGCACTTGAATATCTGTTGAAAAAAAGATTCTTGGTTAAGAATCAGTAGCAGATGGAAACATTTACTCACCTGACATTACACATTAATTCATGGAGACACAGATGCTACTCAGTCTGATGGGTTGCACATTAGCCCTAAATTAATTAGAATAGATTTAAACATTACCTTTTACTCTTGTTTAAAAATGTGTTGTTGAGTTTAAAATCATGAACCTAGTTCAGTGACTGCAAAAGGTGACTGAAAAACATTGCCATTCTGCAGTATGCTTCTTTTTGGGTAACAGAGGTAAATTCTTATGTGAAGTATTAGTCAAATAGCAATTCTCATACAAGCAAAAATTCCAATAATGTTGTACTATTTGTATAAATTACATATGAGATAAGATGAAGTTAACTTAAAAATTAAATTGTCACCTTCTTAGTTTACATACTTTAATCATCACTTTTTACTGGTGGAGTTACATCCAGTTTTCTACTGAATTTTATCATTTTTCAAAAGTATTAATGCGATGCCACAATGTTTAGCTTTTATGCACAGAAGAACATTTAAATCCAAACAAGAACAGGAGTCTCTTGATCTTTGTAATACATAAGAATTTTACTAAAAATATAAGATGTCGTCAGTTTCTCACTTCCCTTTTAAAAAAGAAAGTAAAATCCTAACTGTTTTAGCTTATGGAGCAAAGAAAGGGTCAGTACTGGGAAATTGCAGAGATTTGAAAGAGAATTGATTTATACAGGAGAATCATGTATAATTTTGTCTCAGGGGATAGTTTATAATTTTTGAAAACATTAATTCACACATGATGTCCAAAACATGGATAATTAAAGTTGGATGAAATTTCTCCTTTAAATTGAGTTTAATTTGTAATCTTCATTAAAAGTAATTCAGAGTCTTAAAATAAGAATTCTGAATATTCTTGTTTACTTACACTTAATTCTTTTAAAATTTCTATAAATACATTGAAGGAAATCAGATTTCTCATATACTTCTTGCTCATTCAAATTAACATTACTTTGCTAGGATTTCTAGATCCAATCATTTATTTTCCTTAAGTAGTGAGAGAAGCACCAGCTACTAATAAAAACTACTTAGAGTCTTAATTTTCTGTAATATTGGGAAAGTCACGCTGAAAATCAGCCACGTTTTTCTTTCCCATTTAAAGCATTTGCTACGGAGGGAAGTGAGTAAGCTGATACCAAGTAGAGACAGCTGAAGTGGAAAGTCTGTGACCACAGATCAACAAAAGAGATAGGTATTTTATCTTGTTCTTGTCGAGCAGCAAAGGGGATGGCAGTCATCAACTGCCCATAAGCAGTTATGAAGATATCTCAGGCTGCCAGCTAGTTACTGGTTCTTTTGCATTATGAGTGAGGGAAGGAGACCTCTGCTTCTCTTCTTTGGCCAAGAACCTGTGGTCCCAGTTAATCAATGTCTAAGCCTACATCAACAACACGTCAACACAAAGCAAACCACTGAACAAAAATTAATTTACATACGACCCAGGTTTCATACTCTCCCAACTATTTAACCTCAGAAGATATTATTAGTATATCTAATAATAATTTTCAGATTAACAAAGGGTGTCAGTGAAGAGCAATGTTTGTCCTGAGGAGGATACTTTGATTGCTTCTTTGTTTTCTTCAAGTGAAACAAGAGCTCTGAGTATCATGTATTCTGCTGGCACAATCTCAGTTAACTGAAACCCATTACAGAATCGTGAGTCATTATGTTTAACTTCATGCTGAAAATAGATGGAACATTTGGAATTGTATGTACAGAACAATTTTCCTCATACATATCAGGAATATAGGAAATCTATATAATTCACTATTTCAGACTTTTTTTATTATATAGATCCATATTTTTTCTTGTTAAGTTAAAGTATATACTGCCTTTGTAATATCAGACAGTGAAAAGGAGAAGAAAGCCTTTAAAGATAAACACATCATTAAAATAAAACCAAACAGAAATCCCTTTGGTCGTATATCTAAACTATGCAATTGCACCATTAGATTGTTGTGATGGTTATTTCTTGGAAGACTGTAATACAGACACTGTGGATGTAATATTACAGGATCTAGAGACATTTAGTAATGTTTTTTAATCAATACATTTAAGAAAAGAAATCAAAGCAACAAGAATAATGTTTTTGGCATTACCATCAAGGAGGGCTAATGTACTCACAGTACAGGAAAAAGCAGTGTGCTTTCACTGTATAGGGAACACTTTTTCCCCAGGAGAATAGACATATTTAGTCACCCTATAACCGGACAATTGCATTTTGTGTCACTTGGCTTAATCGATACGTGCAAGAAAAGTTATGCTTTCTCAGCACTCAAGAAACGAAGAGCAATTTGAGGATACTAAAGTGGCACCCAATTCTGTTCACATGAGCTAGTTTTGACACTTGAAGCACAAGAAAAAATGATAAACAGATATCCAAGCTAGTTCCACACAAGCTAGCTTGCATCCAGAAGCAGCACAACTATGTGCACGCAGCCTACTGTAACCTATCAGACACAGCTGACGGCAGCTCACCCCTGGTTGTTTTACATTGGTGTAATGTGCTCCTGAATTTAGCAACGCGGGTCAGTGTTTGTGGAGGAGTCTGTTCAGTGAATATCTGTGACTGGTGTCAACACAAGCTTTATTTCCAAAGAGGTGTTATCAAGTAACCTGGTTTGAGGCAGAAGGCTTGAGTTTTTGGGAGTGCTGAATGAAAGCTATGATAGAATACTACTTTCTCTATGAATAAGCTAGAGATAGTTGCCTGCATAATATAAAAGGCATTGCTGACTTAAGAAAGAATAAGCAAAATAATCAGGAGTAATATTAGGGTATAAAATAGAACAATATTTCTGACCATCTCTCTGCAGTGATGGGTAACGGTAATTAGCAGCTTCCCTCTTCTGTATTTTACTGAACTGCAGAGAAGAGCCTGCTCTGAGGGAGGGTACTTCCCAGAGACTCTGACATTTACTATTGTTAAGACAGAATGAGTGGCAAAAGGGAAAAAGAATTAATTTGGTTTTGTTTTTTTTTTTTTTCTTCTATGTGAAACAAGTTAGATGCACTTATTTCTGTCATTTCCTTCCCATGTAGGTGCAACCTTCCAGAACCTGTCTGTCAGAAAAGAAGAGGAAGAAAATTCCCCAGCCAGGCTCCAGACTCAGCTGTGTGGCAGTGTGGGACAGTGCATGCAATGACAGTTGGTAAGCAAACTTCTTGGGCCAAATCACAGAGATTCAGTGTTGACATGACATGTAATACAGACATAGTTCCAGTATTAAAGAATCACTTCAGTCTTCCTCTACACAAACCCCCCTCAAAACTTTCCAGCTGTTTGTGTTTCACAGTGAATTCAGAAAACACAACAACCTTATAGCCTTTAAAATACAGGTGCAAAAAGGCTATGGAATCCTACATGTGTTGTGCCTTCTGTCAGGGACAGCATGAAACATCCAAAGCAGCCAACAGTTTAAGAAAATTCTTGGCATAGAAAACACAACATGAAAAGAGCAACAGAATACTTTATCTGCAATATTTTCTTATGTAGTATTATTTCTAAAAGCCTTTAGAAAAATACCTACACTGAGGTTGAGGTGGTCATCAGACTAACACCCTACCAGGTCTGTACAAACCAAAACTTCCGAGACTGCATGGGCACGTAATATTGTTTTATTTTCACTAACTGCTTCAGTCCATCGTGCTGTGAAAATAACAAACAGAATAAAATAGATTTAGTAATAAAATGGAAAAAGCCCAAGCAAATCACAGGAGCAAGCTTTACAGTAAAAATCCATTCTAGTAAATTCTGGAGTCTCTATTGATACCTTAAATCATGAGACAATGTTCGCCACAAATTACTGTCTTGAGATATATATCAAACTACTGCAAATTACTGTACTTTAGCAGCAGTTCAGTAGGAACAGAAAAGATACAGCTTAGACAGGTTTCAGAGATTGTCTTCTCTGAGCCGGTAGCTCCCAAACTTGATTTTATAGGAGAAATCAAGTCATGCAGTAAAAATGGAGTGTGATTTTGGACCACAGGCATAATGTCCATAGCTGGAGAAGGATAAGGAAACAGAAGCTCTCTCAGAAAACAATTGGGCCAGTGGGATTTATGTACTTTAGTCCTAACGATAATTCTGTTGAGCATATCTGTGAATAAAGATAAGTTTAAGACTGTGCTTCAATGCACTCCTGGATGTGGAACGTTTTACTTCACACAGACTCACTGCTACCATAGTATACATTTTAAACTGCTGTTATGAAGGGTTGTACTTGTCATAAGCACTCCACTTATTAGTGAGCGTATGCATGATTGAGATCTTCCAAAGGTATATAAATATTTACAGAAGAATGTCTTTATCTTAAAAAAACATGTAGATGATTGATTTTACATACAGAATAGACTGATTTTAATCACATATGGATATATTTGCAAAATCAAGAATTAAAAATACATCTGCTGAGAATCACTTTTCTGAATATCTTGGCAGTAATTCACTGTTCAAATATTTTCTTTACATGGAATTTACTAACGTTACTCTTTACAGCTTACCATTTCACTTAACAGTATTTTCCAGACAGGGTTCCTGCTAGCAGAGGAGGACAGCTAAGCAAATGCTAAGTGTAGAGCATTCAGTGACTATTTAATTGTGACTGCACTCAGCAAATGACAGGAGTAATGCAAAAAGTTTGAATCACCATTTTAGAGAAGTATAAGCAACTCACTAATAACTACTTATTAATAACTCACAACTTTGAGTTTCTCACACGTCTACACTGTCACATAAAATATCCCCCAAAATTATTTTCTTTTTCTTCAATTTTATTCAGAGACAAGAAAGGTAATTCCCTACTTGTTTCCACTTCATGACTTGAAAAGTGATTTCCCTTATGCTGTTCTTTTTGTTTGCCTGTGATATGCTTTTCCAGTTTCAAGTCCTTTTAAAGAAACATTGATTTAAAAATTAAAAATCACCATTTTTACTAAATTATGATATTTATCCAGGAAACCTGATTTTCAGAAATATGTCAGTGTCTTTGGATGGAGATAAATGTCTTTTGCTAGATTCAGACTGAAGACTGAAGTATTGTAAATATAGAAATAATATAAATAATTCTTGGACTGTAGAACCCATATTTCTGTTTTTTCCCATTGGATGTTTGAACAACTAGATGGTAAGTAAAATAGGAATATTCTTTCTTCATTTTTTTGTAAACAGATATGTTCTGCGCATGCCCATTTAGTATACATTTGCATTTCATAACTGAGGTGTTCACCCTTGTACCTTTTAAATATTTTAATCTACAACATTGATGTATAAATATATATTTATAAATGTAGATTTTATACATAAAAATCATTATGTAGACAGAATGATCTATATCCAACTAAGAGATTCTGGGTTTCGTCCATGTCATTCATGCTAAAACACACATTGTTGCAAGTTAATGACAATTCAGATATTTAGGTCTCTTCCTCACCATCTGGAGGACATTCTTTTTCCTGGGATCATCCCTGAGTGTCATTACAACTGTTTTAGAGCTTAGGATACACTCTCCCATTCCCTTTCTATAGCAAACAAGGGTTTTTGACCTTCACTTCTGACTTCACCTGGGCCAATAAATAGGCACAGGACCCTGTGCTGTGCAGGGGTTTGCAGAATGGATGCCTCAACAAACTGGCCTATTCTGACTTCAACAATTTTGGTTTCCCAAAGGGATCCACGGTTTTCCTGTGTGCTTTCTTGCAGATGCTTCTTACCTTTAGTGAAAACTGGGAAGACAATGAACTTACTTTCTTAACTGAGCAACCTCAATTTGGAGGCTAAGCAAGGTGGGGTAGATTTGTGTCTAAGCATTGCTAGAATTTGGATGGTGACACAGCAATAGCATTTACAGATCTCAACAATGGAAATGCATCCAGGAACTGAAGGCACATCTACCACTGGGCAGCATATACAGTTCCTCATTTTATTCATTTTTTGCCTAGAAGAGTTATTGTTTCTGTCTGCTCATGCATGGCCCAATCCTTCTTCATGTGTATCTCCAGATAGATCATGGTTTTAAAAGTGTTTTTACTGCTGCACTTCTAATTCTTTTGTAAGAGTTGGCTAGGAGGATTGTGAGTGTATCAGTATTGCCAAACCAGTGTCGAAAAGTCATGAGTCAGACCACCAGATCTTGAGGAATAATTAAAACTGTGAAATTAAACCCAATAGTTTGTATATATTCCACTTGCTTCTAGGAAGTCTGTACAATTTGTGCAAATTCTGTAAAGTTACATGACTTCAGAAGCTGGAGCTTTACGGAAACTACACCCAGGCTTGGATACCACAATGAAAGATGGCGACACTGATACCTCTTTGGTTTCAGTACAGTTACTTTAATCACGTATTCTACTTCATCTGGTGAGAAAGCAAATTAACACCTTTGAATTTAAAAGCAAGGATCAGAAATTGTGCCTATGCACAAATCAAGTCATTTTTTGCTGGGCATAAGACAAATGCTTATACTACAAGAAACAAGTGACAGTATATCATGCTGGCTATCCAGTCTGAAGGAAGTCTTAATAAAAAGGTCAGAGTATATAAAAAGATCATAGTAATACAAATCAGAGAAGGCAAGGTCTTGTAAGACCTTTTTTCATAGAAGACAGGGGAAAAGAAACAGATAAGTAAAAGCACATTGAAAAATGCTGTATTTCAACCAAGTTTTAACCTCAGGGCGATTACTTCATCCTTTTCTATAAAGAACTAGAATATAGATGGATATATATAAATAATGAAAACAATAATTATTTGGAAGTGAGATATTTTCCACCTGTTGAAGACCTTAAAAGCCTTCTCACCAAAGCAGCAGAAGGTTTCATACTACATGAAATGCCTTGACAATTCTGACGTCTGCAAATCTGATTATACACAAATATAATAATTTTGGACTTGCAGAACTGGTATCATAGATGTAAAAGACATAGGAGAACTGTCTTATAGATGGAAAGATTGAATGACATTGACAACATATTGATATAATGCACTACAGCTCTACTAAAACTCATGGAAGTCTACAATTATAAAAGTAGACAAATAGTAAACAGATTTTCTGTTACTATGTGTGCAAAAAAAATGCCTTCATGAGTTAACTTAAAAAATCTCATAAAAGACACATGAAACCCACTGTTAGAATGCTTGCCTTTCTTCCTGAATAAACAAAAAGGAAAATTACTAACATTTTATTTGACATAAATATCTATAATTGTATTCATGCACAGTTCCAAGGCAAATATTTGGCTTGTATATTTAACTCATAGATTAGTTGCAATGCAGATTCTACAAGACCTGTGCAGCTTCTTGATCAAACAGGTGCAGACAAATGAAATCCTCTGAGCACATTTTATAACATGCACAGAGGTAGGACAGCACATGACCACACTGCCTAAGACAATTAATGAACCAGTCTCATTTAGTCTATGGCTCTAGAGTGGTTACTCACAAATCATGAAATAGTTCTTTTTCAAGCAAAATTCACCCTAAAACACGGCTCTGTCTTAACAAATGTTTCTAGGTCTTTGCTGCAACTACTCTAAGTATAAAATTGAGGTAACATTAATTCTAATTTTTTGTCATGTTGGATATATTGAATATATTAATCAAACCTTCCATCTATATGAATGTAGATTTACTAATTTTGTATAAAACTGTTTCCCCAGTGGTGAAAAAAAAATGGCCTAGTGCAGACTAATCAATAATTTAGTCTGTAGCTTTTGATTTCTTAATATACGTTCTATCCTGAAAAATCCCTGTGCTAATGGCATTGTGGGTTCTATATAATTGCTCAAGAATTTCTGTATCAAATGTTCTTTTCTGACTTCTTTCTCTGCTTTCCTTAGAATCAAACTAGAAGTTCTAGGGTGGATTGTTTCATGTCACTTATCATTGCTAGTTATAAATGTTCTGCAAAGCAAATGAGCTCCCAGCTACATCTGTGCAACACTAAATTCCAAATTAAGCTCTCTATGGATGGCACCATCACCCTATTTCCCTCAACAAAATTGCACAGGTGTATCCAGCTGAAAGTTATTAAACAGGTCTGTTGACGATATACAAGATGGAACAAAATTTGCAGCTTAGTATTTCCTAGCTGTGTTGGCTCTGCGGGAGAGAAAGCTTATTTATATTACTGGCACAGGCAGCTATTACAGGATGCATGGAGAAAGGAGATTTGCTGAATAAAATGGTGCTGTTTGGAAAGAGGAAGGGTTCATACTACAGCTACGCTTTATGGTTCTTTGTACTAATATCCTGTAATCACAATAGTCTTTCTTCTGACATGGTAGAACAGGGTCAGATGTCAACAAGAAAAATTGTTACAAATGAGAACTTTATAACCTTGGAGAGAGGTAATAAAATGTTTGTGACTTTCTTGTCAGCAGCATCTACAGGAAAAAAATATATAAGTCAGTTATAGATGACCTTGTTTTGAAGTGATTGAAGTGAAGTCATTATAGTCCAATTCTTATTTCAAAAGATACTGAAAATCTTTTTTCATGAGACTTTTATGATTTTGCTGCTGTGATTTATTTGATCCTTCAAATTTCTGTATTTTTGCTGTGTCTAGTGTGTTTCCTTGCAGAGAGGGAATTCCTATTGTAGCTCACAGTACACTCACCAACTTTTGCCACTTGGGAAACTCTTGAGAATGTTTGCTGCACTCAGAATAGCAAAAAATAACTCTTGTTTTGAAAAAGGGAAAAACAACAAAGATTGAAAATATTTTGCTTTAAAATCAGTATGATCTTCCAACAAAGGTTTGGGCTGGCTCTTTTTCTTCCTGAATCAGCCTGCTCCTTTCCAGCTAAAAAACTCACCCTGGATTCTTCTCTTTAAATTAAAAATTTATCAGAGTCAACCTGAAGAAAAGGAGCTTCTGAGACCTTGAGCTCCTCTCCCATTCTCCACAGCCCTCCCAATAAGATCAAATATGGAAACACCATCCTGTATCAAAATGTTACTGCCTCAGAATGACTCTCTCCATTATTAATTTTTCTAATCTTCTCTTAAGTATTTGGAAATGTGCATTACACAGCTATAATTATGCCTAGGAAAAAGTCAGCAAAAGAACTGTGTGTTATTTGAAATACCTAAATGAAAACATACTGGTCCACTCATCTCGCCACCTAACTGCATATGTTCCTATTGTGCTTAGATGCTTACATGTGTAAAATTTAATCAAAGTTCACTATTGGCACTGACATTTTCTAGATTGATATAAAGTAATTTTTAATAAAACCACTATACTCATGACCAATTTTTATACAAAATTTTCAAAGATCTTTCTACAAAGAAAAATTATTTCTTTGAGATCCTTCCCACAGAACAAAATGTCTCTTAATAGGCAAGAATTTACAAAACAAACTATCCTAAATTTAGCACAAAAGCAATTCAAGGAATCTCTGAATCACCTCTGTTGATCGCAAGTACATAAAATGTAATGAGCTAACCTGGCTTTATTTCACTCCCTGTTTGCTGGCTAATTGGTCTATAACAGAAACACGCATCCATAGCCTTGCACTTCATTGTCTTGAGACTTTCCATTACTTCACCTAATTTCTGAAAGATTTTGTTTATTAAGATCAAAGCAAAGAGCAGCCAACAACTGCCTGGAAAGGAGTCCCATCCCTCACTGCAGCATATAGCTACCGCTACTTTGTACAAGGGCAGCACATTCAAGAATTCTCTCTGTGAAAATGAGCAAAAGACAGTTATCTTTGGTTCCTGAAGGCTTTCAGGACTACCATTGTTCTAGGATATTTGAAAAGAAAAGAGGTGGTTTGCATACTTGCTTATAATCTGTTCTATTGCCTTGTCAGAACAGCAGCTTTTTTTTCTTCAACTTCTTGAGGACCACTACAAACTAGAATTATAGTCTGGTTTTATCTTATGTTTTACCATACTGACCCACATTCTAATTGTTTTCCTGCCAAGCTGTTGTACAACCACCTTTTTCCACCCACAAAATCTGCATGCATTCTGAAAGGACTTCACAACTAAATGTGTGAGATCTCATCCTGGGGTGCACAGATGAAACTCAGGGATCTCTCACCCAGAAAATCCTGCAGCTGACCAGTCTACATCAGTGCCGGTGTCAGTTAGTGGCTGCTCCTATGCAGCTTTAGGAGCACCTCTGTCTGTTATGGCACGACTGGGGAGTGTAGTTTATCTGGGTACATCTATGCTGGACCTGAGGCATGATTCCAGCTGTAGAAAACAAAACCTTGAGTATGTCTAATACTTTAATCAAAGGCCCAATTAATCTCCCTTTTGTGCAAGCCTGATGGTTTCTGCACTTCCTTACCATAGTACAATTACTTAGGTTTTGGCTTTAGCCAGTGACAGAAGTAGAAACCACATGGGTTATGGCTATGCTTAAACTGCTTTATGGATGATATCATTATAAACAATCACTCATATGCATCTTTATTTCCCCCTTCTCTTCTCCTCTGCTTTTTTTGCTGTTTTTTACCATTTACCTTATCCACTTACATATACACACAGGTCACTACTTTTATTACGAACTTGTAATGTACAGATTATTATTTCATGGGTTTTCCAACCCTTATCTTTGGCTTTTATGATGTTAAATGTGAGACTAACAATGCATTTACTGCATTAAAGTTAATAATCCATTGATTTACCAGATATGACACATCTGAAGTTGAGCTAATTCTCTGTCTCATTAAGCAGTGTAGGGAATACTATAATCATCCCACATTTGTCTTTCCTTTTAAAATTATACAATTAGAGAACTCACACTTATTCCGTGAATTAATATTCTAAAAATTTTATCTGAGCTCAATTATCTTTTACAGATGTCTGCATTAAACGCTAGGAAGCAGTTTCTTGGTGAAATATCATGTTAATGATGTTGGTCTCAATACACCTTGCAGGAGAATACTCTTTTTTAACTTGTTTGAGGATCATAACTTAGAAAACATCTCTTCACTGTCTTCTTCCTGATTCTTTAAATGACAAGGAAAATGAACACTACAGTCTTGCTAGCAGTCCCTCCTTTGTGTGTGTCTGTGTGTGTCAGAGTGTAAGGAATAGTCTGAAACATTAACTCCTGTTAATTTGTATTTATTACTATATTTTATGGTTGCTTGAACAGTTTACATTGAAGCTCTTTCAATGAAAAATTGGGCTTTTGACCAATTGATTTTTTTTTAATTTGCAAAAACTGTGTGTGTTCCATAGAAAACTGCTTTTGTTTTATTTCATTTTCCTTAAAGACCAGAGGCCTGAAAACTAAATATTTTGATTTGGCTATCTTCCTGTAAAGACACATGAAAGCCCAACTGAGTCCTTTTTCTCTCTGCTAGGAGTTGAACTCCCAGTCAAAACACTACCAAAATATATCACAGCCAGAAGTCATCAGGAGGGGATACCATGGTACTTCACGAGAAGACAGATGCAGATCTAAATGCAGATCTAGATTAATGAAATTATATTTCTTACTCCCGGTTGTAAGTCCCATGGACCATGAGCAATACTTATGGTGAGGTTTTACACCAAAAAGAAAATGAGGACAAGTTAATATAAGCAAACAAACTAAACAGCTGTTAAACTACTCCAAAAATATATATGTCTAGAGAATAGACAATTAAACCTATACTTAAAACCATGTGTTCGCTCCAAACACCATTATGACCGGTAAAATCTCAATCACCTTGAAGCCTCTGAAATTAAGTTCCATAGTGGCAAGCAGCTTAGAGAGGCGCTTGTCTTCTTCTGTGTGTACATCTGCACAGATGCTGACTTTGGTGAAATAATCCATTCAGTTCTGGGTGTTAAACTTCATTGATAAAATGCACCATGCAAAGAAGACAAAGAGATACAGGCAAAATACAGACAAAAGGGAAATATATGAGTTTCATTGTTCAATTTTTGTTGATCTGCTCATCAAAATGCATATCATAGATGACACTGGGTTAGTTAGAATGCAGTTGAAAATAAGAGTCTACATGATAAAGTGCATCTACTGTGCATGAATCTTTTCTTAAAAATGGCCAATGTTTTATAGCCAAAATATGAACACAAATGCTATGTGTGCAGCAGTGCAAAAGTCACTGTGCCGAGCCACATTTGTTAAATGAAATGTGACAAACCATTCACAAGTACGTAACTTATTCTATAGCGACCCACAAAGAATAAGTCACCATGAAGTCAACACAGGTTTTAACTGAGGAACTAAAGAAAAAGATTTGGCTATTAGGACTGTCTTAATAGTCTTTCTTTTGACTGGAAGTTATGTGTGGTAAATGTAATAAAGTTAAAGCATCCTTTCTAAGTGTTCCTAGAAGACTCCACTATGCTCCTCTCCTGGCTGAAATCAATACCAGCACTCGTCTGTGCAACAGGAATGTAACAATCAAATTCTGATTATAGCAGCTGGGAGGTGCAGGACTAGTGTTGTTCAATGACAGCCGATTAAAAATTTTCTTGTAAAATGGTTTCCATCAGCCAAAGCTGATTAATTAAAAAGTTGGGGTTTCCCCCCTAGAACATACAAAATTCCCTAAAATGTTTATTGAAAGAATTTTTGGATGCACAGTGAGAAAATTCAGAGGATGACCTTGAATACTCAGTAGTCCAATGGCTAAAACATTTTCAATAGATGTTGTTATTTTGACTAAGGTCTCTGAAGTTTCTGTTAGCTTATGTGACAAAAGTGCCCCTGACACACAAGAGAGTGCAGAGAAGCAAGCCCAATATCCTCCTGCCCTGCTCCTCCTGGGGCTTCACAAGAGCCACCACTCTGTGAAAATCTCATCCCCACAGCCCCAAAGGCACGATGGCAGGGGGGACTCCAATGCCCCAGTCAGAGACAGGATACCCAACTCCAGGCCCAGGGCTGTCCCAGGGTGGTTCCAGTCCCACGTGATAGGGGACACTCAGTGCCAGGAGTCAGGGAGGAGGCTCTCTGTGTCACCCTACAAAGCTGGGGCACTGCCCAGGGTGCAGGATTCCCTGTGAGGTGCAGGGAAGAGAATTTGGGGATGCACAAGACTCATTGTAGACTGTTTAGAGGAGGCAATGAAAGGGGGGAAAAAGATGGATTGGGATGGCTTGGAGATGAACAAGTGTGGGAAAACAGAGGCAGAACTCATTCTGACTCACTCTGACTCATTCTAGATGTCATCTCCAAACAAGTTGAAGAGCGGGGGGTTATTGGAAGTGGGCAACATGGGTTTACCAAGGGTAAATCATGTTTGACCAATCTGATAGCTTTCTACGATGCTATAACTCGTTGGTTGGATGAGGGGAGGGCAGCCGATGTCATCTACCTTGACTTCAGCAAGGCTTTTGACACAGTCTCCCATAACATCCTCATTGGGAAACTAAGGAAGTGTGGGCTGGATGAGGAGACAGTGAGGTGGGTTGAGAACTGACTGTGTGACAGGACCCAAAGGGTAATGATTAATGGAACAGGTTCAAGCTGGAGGCCTGTAACCAGTGGTGTCCCCCAGGGGTCAATACTTGGTCCAGTCCTGTTCAACATATTCATCAGCGACCTGGACGAGGGGACCGAGTGTATCCTCAGTAAGTTTGCTGATGATACCAAACTGGGAGGGGTGGCTGACACCCCGGAGGGCCGTGCTGCCGTCCAGAGAGACCTCGACAGGCTGGAGAGCTGGGCAAGGAAGAACCTCATGAGGTTCAACAGGGAAAAGTGTAGGGTCCTGCACCTGGGGAAGAAGAATGTCAGGCACCAATACAGGTTAGGCGTGGACCTGCTGGAGTCAAGTTCTGAAGAGAAAGATCTGGGAGTCCTGGTAGACAGCAAAATGACAATGAGCAAGCAGTGTGCTCTTGTGGCCAGGAAGGCCAACGGAATCCTGGGCTGCATAGGGAAGAGTGTGGCTAGTAGGTCGAGGGAAGTCATTCTCCCCCTCTACTCTGCACTGGTGAGGCCACAACTGGAATTCTGCACCCAGTTCTGGGCTCCCCAATTCAAGAGGGATAGGGAACTACTGGAAAGAGTCCAGCAAAGGGCAACGAGGAGGATTCAAGGATTGGAGCATCTCCCTTATGAAGAAAGGCTGAGAGAGCTGGGACTCTTTAGCCTGGAGAAGAGAAGGCTGAGGGGAGACCTTATCAATGTTTATAAGTATCTCAAGGGTGGGTTGAAGGAGGAGGGAGCCAGACTCTTTTCAGTGGTTGCCAGTGAGAGGACGAGGGGCAACGGGCACAAGCTGGAACATAGGAGGTTCCACTCAAATATGAGAAAAAACTTCTTTACGGTGAGGGTGACAGAGCCCTGGAACAGGCTGCCCAGGGAGGTTGTGGAGTCCCCTTCTTTGGAGATTTTCAAGACCCGCCTGGATGCAGTCCTGAGTAACATGCTCTGACATGCTCTGGGCAATCCTGTTTCGGGAGGGGAGTTGGACTAGATGATCTTTATGGTCCCTTCCAACTCTAAAAATTCAGTGAAATTCAGTGAAAATTCAGAAGGGAAGAAAAGGACCTGGTTTTGTGTAACAGGCATAGGTCAGGACGCTTGTCTGGCCATGCATGCACCTGGCCAGCGCAGTCTGTGCCAGCTTCTCACTAAACTCCATTTCTAGTGATTTTCCTGAATATTGGGCTCTCTGGGCTGTGTGCATGTGTGTATAGGGGTGGACCAGGGGTGGGAGTCCTGTGTGTCCGTGGAACCAGCGTGGAGCTTGATGAGGATGCACTGTCAGTGCATGACCCTGATCAGCATCAAGCTGGACCAGCTGGCAAATTGGGCACCATGGCTTGGGGGCTAGGGAGTGTTGCTGGGAGTGGGGTACCTGGAGGCATGGTCTACTGGGAGAGGGGGAATGGTGGGCCTGGACAACTGCTGGAAATACTCTAAGGTCTGGGGTCTGCTGAGAGGCCCATTTGTGTGTGTGTGTGTGTGCTTATGTGCATGCACATGTGCCTGTGGTACACACTCAGGCCCCCTGCCAGTCAGCCCTGAAGGCATTGTGGAGCTGCAGCAGCCTTGCCTCTACTGGGCTTCCAGATTTGGCAGCTCCTAACCACCTCTATTTCTGTCAAGCAACTTTAGCCAGTGAGTGCTCCAGTCACAGAGCCGCTGACTCTTCCTTGGAACAACAACCTGTACATTTCCCACATTTGCAAGCTAATAAGCCTGTTTGCTCTAATGAGCGTTTAGACCCTAAGGCTCAAACATTTACCACTTAATTGTGATACTTTCTTTGCCTTGTTGTCTCTAAACAGAGTCTATATTGGCAGACTGCTGGTTCTTGAGACTTGGCAATTTGGTTGTAATTCCCAAAATATTAGACAGCCTTGATTCTTTTTAATGGCTCCTACTTTAAGACAGATATATTTATTTTAAGTAATGCAGGTTATTCTTCTCTTATTCTGTGGAAGAGAACGAATTTTAATTTTACATATTCTCCTTCAGTGCAAACCTTCGATGCCCTGATACCTATTTCCATTCAATCAAGGTACAACAGCTCATAAAAGCGCAGATTCATCCCAGCTACTGTTAATTGCTTATTTAGCATTGGAGCCTTGTTGCTGTAGCAACTACTGCCTATATGGAAACGGTTTTCAACTTGTCATCCATGGACCCCTGTATCCATGCTCAGCTACTGAAAGGTCTGACAACTAAGAAAAGCAAGGTTATTGTCTGCAGCTTTAAATAATATCCACCTCTGTCCACATCTCTATTAGAAGAGCCATGTTAAGTCCAAAAACTAGAGGGGGAGGATCAAGAAAATGTTTCACAATCAACAAGGGAAGGTAGTTTAAAAAGGCAACTTAGCCCACCATCTGAATCACTGTCTGGAGGCATCTATCACTTTCTATCAATGATTAAAGGAACTTTTGCTGAGTAGGCTTCTGATGCGGATATCTTAACTTAGCATCTAAAGTTAGGTGGGCTGAATACAGATCTACACTTCTATGGGGACTTTGTGGTATTCCCTACTTAACTCAGAATAAACCACAGTTTCTCAAAATACTCTCCTCAATCAAGCAAGGGTTCTTCCCTTAAATTTCTGCTATACTTGGCAAGGCCAAACAAGAGACATGTGTGATATATCTGAAATATGCAAATACCCTGATTCTCATACTTGCAGCACCGGGAAGAGAAAAAAAATATAAAGCTCATTTCAACTTCATTTTCCAAAATCAATTTGCTCTGGGGGAAAAAGATACATTCATAAACCATTAGGGTACAGGTGTCTCATTCATTCTTTCCAGCAGTGGTCAATCATCTGGACTGTGATACAGCACAAAAGTAAGGAACGGTAGGTAACACCAGTATATGGTGTTATTTCCAGCACCAAGGACAATTTTTATGATTTTTATGTGTCATTTTTATGACACATTTGCTACCTGAAATGCTTAACAACATGACTGTAATAATATTCTCTTTTAAATAGTTTTAATTTGTTTGATCTAAACAACACTTTGAGGCTCATTATAAAGCAACAAATGAAGAACAACACACTCTCTTAATGACTCTTTAAAAAAAGGATGTCTGTAGCAGTTTATTTACAATTGTATCTTTCTTTTAAATAACTACCCAGATAAATGTGCTGAGCAGTAAACAAAGAGACTCTGACAATGACAATCCTAAAATGAAAACAAATTACAGAAAATAGCAAATCAAAACAAGCTTCTTGAAACTTAAGCTCTTGCATTTTAGAAGTTATTATTTCCAGCAACGGTGAGTTTCATAGGGATAGGTGTTTCACAAAACCAATTTCACACTACAAGGGCTGGTAAAGCTGTTATGAGTTGTCTTCTATAAAGCCAGTGCATAGGTCAAGTGTCTCGTGCCTTTTGCATGCAGTCATTTCCAGCATCCCCACCTGGCAATTTTATGTGAGTGAACATAAAACTCGTTTGAGGTGTTTGGACTTGGGATTTCAAAATCACTGGTCCCTTTTGAAAATCTTGGCCCTGGATTTTTCATTAATGAATCAGCCTTTGGATATAAATGCATAAATACATTCCACTTAAAGAAAAGCCAGATCTGTGTGTTACAGATGTATGACTAGTCATACAAGCAACAAGTTTGGAAGAAATTGTGTTCCTCATTGCAATGTGTATGACATCTGCCTCTACATTCATTTTCTTTGATGTGCTTCTTTTCACATTCTCTGCTAAACAGAGTCTTTTCATAGACTTTTTTTTTTTTCTTCTTGGAAAAGTTTACAGACCCTTTCAAGATGACAAGTGAAACCACTTTTTCTTTCTTAGGTGCAACAGGAAAGCTCTCATCACTCTGTTTTTGTATAGGCTGCTACTTTTTTTATAGAAAGAAAGAAGAAAAGGTAATTTAAGATTTTTGAGAAATGAAGACAGACATGTTGATAGCTGATTCTTCTTATCTACTTTTGTAATACTTTATTTTATATCTAGTGTTACCATTTGATTTACTAATTCTTGTATTTCTGCACATTGCCTCAAATGTGTGCAGGTACAAACTTTCTTCAAATAATCCTTCTCTATGACAAGATCTGAGAAGAACCTTCACAGCAGGTAAATTAGTCCAGCTGCTATTTCTGTTTTTGCTGGGCCTGTCTACGTCTGAGTTTATCTTTGCCACATCACATGACACAAGCTAATAGGGGTGGAGTATGAGCATGATTCAGTTCTGGTCAAGACTATGAATGAGCTAATACAATGTAAGTTGTACATCAGAAGTACAGATGTGGCAGTATATGGAGCCCCAAATAGAAAAGAAGCTTTTTATTTAGAGTACCATTTTTTGGAGCTGTCAAAAAGACACGATTTTCTCATTCTGAACAGCTTTTTGGAAAACATGAATAAAAAAAACCCACAGCGATTCCTTGCAGCCTCGGTTTTTGGACAGTTACCAAATTATTTTAGAAATTAAGGGTAGCAGTGCGTTGCATTTCAGCATAATGAAATGTATGTTGCTGCTAGGACGCAACTTAAAGGTGGTATAATTACAACCCTTACACTTTTCTTTCCTAATTTCACCTTCTTCTGATTTCTAAAAGGCTCCTGAGGAATTAGTTCAGGTTAGAAAAAACAGAGAAGCTCCGAGTAGACATAAAACTGAAAAAATATTGGCTTTTTATCCATGTGAAGAATTATTCACAGATCTGGCTAAACTAGAGGCAAATCTTTTTTAACCAGAGCTTAAAGCATCTCTAAGAATCTCAATTGATGCAGGAAAAAGTTGAAGGACTAAGAAGACCTCTTCAAATTTGGACACCAAAAGGTACCTGAAGGAATATGAGAGAATAAATATTTTATCGTTTTCTTCTTCTAGTCTTTTTTTCTGCTTGACAAGCATGTGTGACATGTAATAACTACATTTAGCGCAGTTTTACCACAAGAGGGCAGGAATGCTTATCAAACAGGTTTGCCACTGGTTGTTTCACCACTTCTTTGTCAGGAGGGTGACCCAATGAGCTTTCCCTCTGTTGGTATTATGTGTCTAAACATGTACCCCGAGCACTTAACAACATGACAAAATGCTTTGACCCAACAGACTGACCTGTCATTAGTACGGCAGATTTATGCCCCTGGATGGTCATGGGGCTCAGAGGCATGGCTGAACTGCAGCTGTGTAAGGCTAAAAGCAAAATCAGAACTCCTCACTCTGGGCTGGCAAAGGGAAACAGCCGTGCCAATGCACCAGGCTTGCCAAGGGAGGATGGCGGGTAGTTAGAGGTGAATCAGAGCCTACTTTTCTTCCTTATGGTGGTAATAAGAGCAAGAAGAAAGACCTTTGGAGAGCCTTTTTTATTCAGTATTTGCAGCACTGGTTTATTCATGAACAATTTTTAAGCATTTCTGTAAGTGAGACTAATTTTGATAAGACCATAACCGTGTCCAGATCTGAACAGTAGAAGACTGTGCTGGACAGAATATGGTGTAGAAAAGTTCCAGACTATCATTAAAGTGAAACAGATTTGTGTGGAAAGTCCTGGTTAACTCATAAACAACTTATAAACCGAAGCATTTAGCAGAGCTTGATTAAAGGTTTCAATTCTTGTAACTGTTTGCCAACAAAATATAGTGTTTCACTGTTCCCAAAACTATGTTTTGGAAAAAAAAAATCTACTGTGGGGCCACTCAGAGTTGTAAGATTTTAATCAGCTAAAATTAAGCTCATTAATATACATGGAAATATCCTTTCTTTTGCTGGTTTTGTTATCGTGTTAGGTAGTTTCTTTTTTAAAATGGCAAAGTTTTTCACCATGAAGCAAATAGTTTTGGAGTTGTGATAGTGACTGGGTAAACTATGTTCTATGGGAACAAAGAGAAAAAAATGGAAAAGTAACCTTATTCTAGTCATAACAATAACCCTAGTCTAATCATAAGCAAAAGGATTTATACAAGTTATTTTCCATTAACTATGCCAATTAAATTATGCTTTTACCATGCCCTCCTCCAGAATAACAGTGCTCCACAAAAATATCAGTTGTTCAAATCTAAAGATTCTTCGCTACTTCTGTCTTTGGGATAAAAAGGGTTTTCCCCATCCATAAAGCAGAAAAGGGCATTGCCTTCCTACTGTGTGGCTTGGCTGTCTCCTATAAGAAGCTCTTGACTTATACTTAGAGGGCTACGTACCTGCTAGGAGATCTATATTCTGTGTCATTTTACAAATCTCTGTTCCCCAGAGGTTTTCAAGAACCATGCTGCAACAGCATGCTGCTAGGGTGACTCAGTAGAAAAGTAGAAAACCCTACAAGATCTCCTCATTCAATGATTCAGGATTTATTACTTTGGGCTTTTAAATAGCCCTAACAGTCTGTGGCTCTTTTCAAAGCCATAGCAGCACGCAAGGGCGATTCAGCCCAGACTGAGCAACAGTCAGCCACCTGGATTTTTGCTGAAAAAGGAAAGGGCATAACTGGATAGCATGCACCAACATGGAAATAGGCAAACCACATAAGGGTAAAAAGCCCCTGTTTTGTATGTATTACCAGGATGCACAGAAAAACCAATACAAGTCAGGACTTCTGCAGAAGCTATGTCATCCCTGTGCAGGTGGATCGTCCTATAACTTTTTCCAGTGAGATTTTGAATCTGTGAAGAAGGAAGGGTTGTGTTTTAAGAGTTCCAGTATTCACCTGCAGGAGAAAATTACCCATAAACTTCCAAAGGAATAATGTACAAGGTGTCTTGCCCAAGGCCTCATAGAGTTACACGTGTGGAAAACCTCTGTCATACTTTGAACAAGGACCAGAAAGAATGACTCATTGCCTTTCCTTTCTATTGTATTTTCTGTAGCATAAGAATATAACAGGTGCAGTGCTCTGGTCTGGGTGAATCTTGTGTTTTTGCTCTTATGGTTTTAGTTTCTACAAAGGATATATAGCAAAGAAATGGCAAAAGAAAATTTGAATTGTTCTTTGCTTTCCTTTTGCTTCATTTCAAGAAATAGACTGCAAAAGCAAGTGAAAATAGATATAATTTTTGTTCTGGCATTTTCTTTTCTGCTAACTTTTGAACAATGGCAACATTTTGGACACGTTTATGGCCTTCTCTTTGAACCCTTATTCACGTAATGAATCTACTCACCTTCACATCCTTCTGGTTGTAGAAACCACTCCTTGATTTGTCACTCAGTGTCTTTCCCATTAAGTGCTGTTCTAGGGAGATCAAGTAGGATTTCACAGGATGAAAACTCCCCTGCAGACAATCACCAGGCAATACCCCATACAGGAAGCAGAGCTACAAAAAGCTCTCTTGTCAGGCAGTTTATGGCTAACATATGGTTAATGTTATTAAAATTCTTACTTGCTATCAGACCAATGTAGACATCAGGTGTTTTAGGGAACTTTTTGTGACAGGAGCACACATTCAGAATTACTGCCCACAAGAACCTCACCTCTGCCCTTTCTCATAGTCCGATGATGTGAGATTAAGAAATTTAATATTCTCTGTGCATAGTGTCGGTCCTTGAAGAGAAAATAGACTTCTTCTAAAATTATAGCAATTTTACTGTAACATGAAGGTATCTGAAGAAATGTCTAAGTGGACTATCTCAGGTGCTACAACACAGCCTGAGAAACCTGTCAAGTTTTGGTGTTTTTTTTTTACTTGAATGTGTGCGACTTTTTAGTTTTGAAAGAACTACATTGTTCTAAACTTTGGAATTTATTATGTTACACATAAATGTAACTTTGTATTATTATTATTATTAAAAATATTAGCTCCTCATCCAATCTCAGTTAGAAGCTTTCAGATCAAATTTTATATAGCAACACAGTAACATCTTGTATTATCTCGCTGTTTTTCCAATCATTCACTTGCTTTTCTGAATCAATGTTAAACTGATGTTCTCAGAGAACTATGACCCACCATGATTTTCAGATCTTGTTCTTAAATAATTCAACTTTGTGCTTCTTTATTGTGTAGATAGAAATAATTTTCCTTCCTGCATTTCAGTGTACTTGTCTACTATTTTATCACTTTTGATGATCTTTTAATGACTTTGCAGTCATAGGTTTTTAGGAGCATTTGATAATGCACCTTGCAATAAGCATTTGTGAAAATTCAGGTACAAAGTGGATGTTCTCTATTTATTTGCCTAGTATCTTTTAAGCAAGAGATTTGTAAGGTCTAATTTTCTTTTACAAAAAATGTGTTCATTTTTCCTTGTTATATCCTATACACTTTTGTGTCTGTAACTTCAATTTTATTTCTCTTTTTCATTAGTTAGTTTGCATGGAATTTATTAATTGCAGATCTCAGTATCCTGTTTTAACAGTCAAACTTTCATCTTCTCTTGCTCTTTGGACACTGACACCAAGGCATGTTATACACTCATGGAAATCTCTGATGAGAACAGAAGCTGGTACAAGATGGATGGTGGGAGTGGACAGACAGAAGTGAGATGAAGAGGCAGAAATGTGGTAGGAATAGACTCTTCCACTTTGGAAGCTGCAAGCTGTCAGACTGGGTCACTCCATCTCATGAACTGCACTGTGAGACTCCTTCTCTGCTCTGTAGAAATCACCCCCCTGACAATGCACAGCCATGCAAATAATTCTAGATATTTTGCATTGACTTTCCTGTCTTTGAACATTTAAAGGGCTTCTGGCAGTCATTCCAATTCATTTGAAAATGCTTTTATTATAGCTTTTCTTCATTTAGCAATCTGGTCCTCAAATCTATTTCTGTTTTGCCTTAGTATGATTTTAAATTTATGTTGCCTATATGGTAAGTTATTTATACTACTCCTTTGAAAAGCTATCTTTTTATTTCTAAAAGCTTTTTTTCCCTCTGCTGCTTAAACATACTGGTTATTTTTCAGGGATGTTTTTATGATATTTTTGTGTATAGCAAATAAACTAATATTTCTAATAACTGGAGATTTGAACTTGTCTCCTCCTGGCTTGCATTCTAGTCAGTGGAATATTTCCATGAAAAGAGGTAGCATCACGTCACTAGGGAACAAAAACTGAAAGTCATAAAATCCACGGATAGTTTGATACAAAAAAAAAAAAAGGTTAATTAATAATATTTCACTATTACTTGGTTTTTTTTGTTTGTTTGTTCCTTCCTAGCAAGTCACAACATCCTTAATACATTCATACCTAAAACACTCAATCTTTCTCTTTCTGTCTCCACTTCTCTGCTTTGGAACAAACTATGGAAGATCTGTCTAAGTACTGGAAAGTCGCTTGAAGAATTTTTAAAAGTTGTAAATAGCATTTCGAGAACAAAGTACTTTGGTGTAAAAAAAACCCTTCTATTATGTTGAAGAGAATGTGGGTACAACCTTCAAGGAGAATTTTTAGAGAAATTGAGGACATAATATCCCAACAATATTTCTTGAGATCCGAGTAGTGACTTCTCTAGGTATCTATTTTGAATCCCAGACCAACCAGTTTCTGAGGACAGAAACTGCATGAGTTGCTCTTTCTCCCCAGCTGTTTGGGTTTTTTTTTTCTGACAGGGGCAAAAGTCTGAGTTCTAGTTGGGACCACACACAGGGTTGTGAGGAGGTCAGCGTGAAGGAGATTGTGGTAATTCCAGGATGGAAGTGCCAGACATTTAATAAAGACATGTTAAAAAAATTTAACTCAGTTTTGCAGATTAACAATAAAAATATTTCTATTATTTTCATAGAAACTCAAGCTCCTCAGTGCTTTATTGGAACCTATGCTTTTGTTTTATCTGAGTTTTTCACAACTTTTAACATCTTCTCAAATTTAAAAGTTGGTCATATATTTCAGGATATGTAATGTAAAAATGTGTGCCAAATGTTTGTAAAATGAGTCATAGCAACATTAAAGAGACTGCATCCAAAAATAGGATCTTGAAACCATTCTATTCAAATGATGTCTGTTCCTGAAAGTATAACCTCCATATACGCCCTAGTTTTCCTACTGACAACCTCACATCCACAGAGCTGTGGATTCTATAGTTTAGCCTTACTTTCTCTGCTTACATGGCAAGTCTGGAGATTAGACTGTTTAACCAAGTAATGAAATAAAGGTAGTTATGAGAAAGTAGTATTTTCATTTGAACTTGAAGTTTGAAAAAGATGAATATCCAGCCTTTTCTCAGCTTCTATAATAATACTCAGCCTCAGACCCCATTAAATATTCAAGTGCTATTATCTCCCTTAACAGATACTTGGGAGAGTAGATATTTGCAAATCCCTTTCCAAACAGGCAGTCACAGAAAGACAGCTATCACAAGGCATGGATTGAGGAAGGTGATGACGTTTTTAAGTGAGACTTAGAATTTAAGAACCTAAAACTGAGCTCTTGAAAGCTCCTGCTTAATCTTTGGAGGTGCCCAGACTCTATCAGCACCTCGTTTTTCAATGCTGCGTTTCCTCAGATGCCTGAATTTTAGGTCTGCAAAGGCTTAAAAGTAAATCACTGTTGACAAGACTGACAACGGCTTGGCTTCTGTCTCATATTTAAGGTTCATCAACAGCAGCAAGCTTGGTTCCCCCATCTATTTCCACCGCGTACCTCAACTTGAAAAGTATTCTCTCAGCAAACTTTCCAGCATGAAAGGGGAAATGTAAAAGAGAGGTTAGGCTTGTAGCTGAATGGAACAAGAAGCTTTTAATGAGACCTTAAATCCTCTTTGGATCTGGGCCTACATAGTTACCATCAGCATTGCAGGATCTGTGATAATGCAACAAGTAGAGCCCTACTTTCTACCCCCTGGGAAAATTCTTTAATCAGAACTATGATTGCAGTTGCCTATGGACTTGTCTTTCTGTCTAGTGAAATCCTGTAGAGAGCTCAGATGAAATAGTACATCCATTACTCAGTACTGAACTGGAAGAACCGAATGAAAGAATCTGCAAAGAATAACAGAATTGACAGCTCAAAAATACAGTAGAGAGGTTTATGTAGCAAGGAAAATTCGGACCAGATATTAGGAAAAACTTCATGGTAGAAATGATGGGGAAGAACTGAAAGAGAGACTGTGGAAGTCTCTGTAAAATACTTCTATGTTTTTGGTAATGAAGGGGGTATTGTAGATCCTGAGCTGAATGTCTAAGTTTAGCTCTTGCGCTCCTTTCTCTCCTGAGGAATGAAAAAAAGTGGCTTCTTCCTGTTGTGTGCTACTTTAAACATTTTGGAAATTTATGGAGAAACACGAAGTTTAGGATATATGTATTAAATTTTTCCTCTCATAGATAATGCAATCAAAACTCAGGCTACAAAGGCCAGGGCCAATACATTAATTAAATTTGAGTATTGAATAAGCCTATAAGAGAAGCCCTATTCATCTGAAGACATTTAAAAATGGGCAAACATCTTAAAGAGCTTTATTGAAGCTAAAAAAGCTGCATCTAAGCAAATGGGACACCACACCGGTTCCAGGCTAGTGTGACACCTTAACAGAAACTTGAGCAATGTTCACATTACCATACTAAACCAACAAAAGACAGACTGTAAAATCCTAACAATCAGACCTACAGCTCCATATGCAGTCCTGTAGAGTAAAATGAGCTATTTGAAGGGGGAACCATGTGATAATGTACTTTTGGCTTACAAGCTATGCAAGTCTTTGGTATGGGAAGGAGGTTTTGCTGAGTGTTAACAAAGAGTGAAGAGGCTCAGAAGCTCAGTGATGCTATACCTGTGCAGATGAAAGGCCTCCTGAGGAGATGTATCTGGAGAACCAATAGAGACCACAGCAGACTCCAGGGCTTCTTTAATGTCTCTCCACCACAGAGCCAAAAGATGCCCTGAGGTAAATTCAGCAGCAGGATAAGAACAATTTTTTTTATAACAAGAAATGAAGTTTACTCCAGGGAAACTACTTCTAGTCATCCTATGGCAGACTCTCCTCAGCCCCTACATTTTTTGAGCTATCTACTCTGGTTTTGCTTTGCATGACATACATCTAGCAAAGCGCAGCCTCATTTTAAACTGTCACAGCTGAGGCAGCCAGAGAGGCCAGATGAACCCAGCCTGTGGCTGTGACTGCCCAGGAAGCGCTTGGGAAGAGGACAGAAACCTCTCCCTCTGACAGTATTTCCCCAGGCATCACAGGGAAGGAGGCTCTCCCCGGCCTTGACAGGCAGGATGGCTGGTGCCTGGTCTAGGTACCAGGCCCTGTGCTTTTCCTTTCGTGCCCCTCGCCCTTCAAGTGCTGGACAAAACCAAAGTGGCAAAACAGGGAGAGAGAAATGCCAGGGATTCCTCACTAACCCATCAAAAAGCCATAGCAAAAGCCCTCTGGTTTCCTTTGGATGCCAACTGGAATATATCATGTATCTTCACACAGGCACATATACCCATGTATATAGGCTCACAGAATCAACCAGAAAAAAATACTTCAAAAAATCAATATTACCTTTTTAATTATCTCTTTCTGCTCATCTAGAAACTGTAGAAAAATCACAGGCTGTGTACCCACATCTATAAACCATTTAAATGGCTTAGACCCTGTCTGTGTGTAAAATGTGTCCTGCTGTTTAAGTATCACTGAATGATATCTGTTTCCCACTGTTATGAAGCTCTAGTGCTGAAGCTGTTATACTGGTAAAACAATTATTCACCTCTTACAGCAACTTTTCTCAAATGTCTCTGCCCCATTCTGCCCTGTTGAATTCCAACTTTGCTCCCTTTCCAGTGAATATATCCAAGTGCAGTTAACATTTCCAGTGATGTAAATCTCAAATAATATATTTTTCTCACAACCCCAGGCTAAGTCCTGCCCCAAAATCAGTTTGGGAAATGCATCTTTATGATATTGCAGTACAAGTAAAAACCAATTACATTAAGATATAACTGTGTCTAAGCTATATGCTGAAGGCTTTTGTTGCCTCAGCTAAGGCGCTAGGCGAGGAGAGATGCTTTGCTAAGGAAAGCCCCAGCACCGACATAGCCACTTGAGCAAAACTGCATTTTTACAGGGATAGCTGCTTCACTGGGGGAATGGTATGATTTTATAAACTCAAGTTTTGCTTGCAACACTGCATGCAGACCAGAGGTGCTTTATCAGTAAATTATGAATCCTCTGCTGCTGAAACATTTCTAGGGAAAGCATGTGTTAGGAGGCTTGTTTTGCTCAGTCACGTTGACCTACTCAGAGGAGTACAGCTCTGTAGTTCCTGTGTGCAGGTACTAAAGTTGTCATGTCTATGCCTATGTACTTCAAAGTCACTGAGCCATGGATCTTTAAAAGTACTTCAGAGCCTGTCTCCTTCTTTAGGTACCTCTGTTAAGGCATCAGCAACATCTTCAAAATAACCAGCCAGCTGCCACTGCTTTAGCCAGTTTAAGAAACAGTCATGCAAAATCATTCTTATACTCAGCAAACAGAAACCAGCCATATTGTCTGTATGTTACAATATTCATCTCTCGTGAGTTCAAACCTGAGCTCCAGATTTTAGCAGCACTAATACTTTTGTCTGCAGTGACTTCTGCTATGGTCAGTAAAGGGCTGATTCTTTTAAAAGCTTCATCCAAGAGCACTTTTGAAATTCCCACTCTTAAACGGTATAGAAATTGTTGAGCAAATTATTTGAAAACTTATATTTCATTTTTGCCAGAAAGTTTCCAAGTGCTTGTGTCCCTGGTTAGAAAATACTTCATATTATACTATAGCTGGTGACTCCATTTGTAGTTCTGTGATGTACATGTACATCCCATGTTTTCATCAGTTTTAATACAATTTGAGGAAATGAAATGGTGTTTAAAGTTGAAAAAGGAGTTGTAGAATCTGTCTTACGTTTTTTTCTACATTTGTATCTATATTTCTGATATAGATATATTACATAATGACTAAGGTATTTTGCACTTCCAAAGCATTTAATTAGTATATTTAGACAGTCTATATCTCATTGTTGTGTATCTAAACATCTGGGTTTGTTCCTGAATTTGGAGATACATTTTGCACTTGTTCTTCTGTCATGTCCACTTCTTTTTTACAGATCCTGGAAATTCACACTCCAGAAGCTTATCAACATGCAGCTCATCTCTGATTGTGCTGCTCATAGATGTAGTGTCCTTATACCTTTTATTTATATGAGAAAATTCGCCTTTTATCAAGTATAGTCACTACTGCCTGTTAATTTGCTTCTGAGTATATGTGGGCTTCCGTAGACAAAAATATGTATTGACTTCTGTTTCTGCTAGGCTAATGTAAAACTTGCTTAGGTCAAGACTTTAAGCATTTATCAATGCAATAATATTCAGCATGCAATGTCCTCTTCTCCACCAGCAATGTAACTAAAGTAATTTAAGACAGTTGCATGAAATTTGTGATACAGACCATAGAATCATGGAACAGTTTGGGTTGGAAGGGACTTTAAAGATCATCTAGTTCCAATGCCCCTGCCATAGGCAGGGACACCTTCCAACCTGGCATCCAACCTGGCCTTGAATTAGTGCACTCAAGGAGCTAAATATTATGTTACCTTTCATTTTGAACCAGTTTAGTTTGGCTGTACAAATAGTTGCATTGAATAATAATTTTTAATTCAACAGAATAATTTTTAATTATTTCCTATGTAATGAAGGGAAAGGACACTGAATGGCTTTGTCAGGAGGAGCTGACTAGCAATATCCCGTCTTTCTGGAAGAAATGGATTCTGTTTCTCTGTTTTTAAATCAGGCTATCACTGAAATACCTTATCTCAGGTGTTCCTTTCTTTATTCACTTTAACCACAGAATATAGAAAACACCTCACTGACTTAAATTTTGAGGCTTTCCACTTCTCGATATTAAGCCATACACTTATATTTACATAACTATGTACATCAGCACAAATCTCCAACACATTAGTATTTTCTCCATCCTTGGGTAGCTGGTTGATACTTACCTTAGAGCAGAACAACTGACCAGCACATGGATACTGATTTTAGAAAAATGTCGGGTCCATGGCACAAAACTTGGAATTTCCACTATGGTGTATGTCAAGTTCTTTTCAAATGAAACAAAGAACACCAGCTGAGTGATTCTTGTCACAGTAGATAGCATTTTGGAGGAAAAATAAGAAAGGCTTGAAGTACATTTACAACTTTTCTTATTGCTGTGGCTAGAGAAGTTTACATCTATTGATTTATGCCTTGGTAACTCACTGAACTTTCTAAAAAACAAATTTCCCTAAGAAACACATAATTTGTGAAATCTCCATCCTGCAATTACTTGCTGCAACTCAGAAGATGTAGATGTCCATGCTAAGATAGAAATGTTTCTGAGCTGGCATATATGTATTTTACAACAGAAGAAAATCTGCATTTTAGTTAGTTACAGCTATTCTTTGCAGTTTCCTGAGACCTTATTTAAAATGTGTTACAGCTTGATCTGGTTTACTTGTGCTGGAGTCCACATTAGCAACTATTTTAATACATTTTGACATTTAATGAATTTGAGAAACTTTTTACCAAGCGATGAGACAAGGGACAACGGTTTTAAACTGAAAGAGGGTAGATTTACATTGGACATAAGGAAAAATTTTTTTTATGATGAGGGTAGTGAGACACTGGAACAGGCTGCACAGAGAAGTTGTATATTATGATCTTTAGAAGTCCCTTCCAACCCAAACCATTCTGTGATTGCATGAGTCTTTTCCACAAGGTGGACATTGATAAAGGAAAAAAGGCTAGTATAATGTGTAATTGCCTGGGATTCATTTTTTCATCCATATCAGTAACAGAATAATGTTATATATTAAGCAGATATCTTACAGACACTTATCTTTGCTAAAAAAAAAAGATCAACTTCCTAATTTGGTAAAATCCATTAGTTTAACAGAATATTTTCAGTCTGTATGATTAACTGCACTTTTTTTCTCTCTCTCTTTTAGTTTGCGCTGACTTTTATTTCTGAGCTTTGAGCTTTAGATTTAAGCAGTAGTGAAAATTAGGCAGAGGTGATTATATTACCCAGGTTTTGAGTTTAAATATGCCTCATAATGGAGCTTCGTATTAATATCATTCACAATCATCAGCCTCTTTTGACAAATGAATTTTGATACAGATTCACTCAGAACTTCGAGCAAGGCATATAAAGCAGTTTGTAAACCTTCTTGGTATTTCAGATTTCTAATAAAAAAGCTGAGTAAGTTTGAAGTTTTATTTTAAAATTTTGCTTTATTTTATTGAAAAGAATATTTTGCAGAACCTATAAACTCAGGAGAAACCAAATCAAGAGGTTTCATGATCCTAGCAATGGGAAAAGTAGTCTCCAAAACATTTCCGCTCAGAAGAATATCCTGAAGGCTTATACTATATCTTCCTCTGGAAAAGAATAAGTTGAGTTCAGTCCAGGTTAAGACATGGACTGAAATTTTTTTCCTATTTACCCAGATGCGACCTGCCTGGTGTCAAAGATCCATAAATGAGAGCAGAGTTTGGTCTGTGCTCTGTCATACCCTTCGTGACTGGAATTTTTTTATTCAGACATGTTTACAGGACTCGGAGAAACAGCATGAAACTTCTGACCTCACCCAGAATCTGCTGTAGAAATTCTAGCTTAAGTTTAAGTTAGATCTTTATTAGATTTATCAAATCATAGTGTAATTTGTTTTGAACGAAGAAATAGGCTACTAATAGATCCCATATCAATACAGTTGAGTGAAACTCTGTTTGAAAAATTATCTATTTGTCAGGGAAAAAATAAAGGTTTTGAGCAACTAGAAATAATCAGAATTTGTGGAAAAATGAGTGATTGTTTCATTCAATATATAAATTACTAAATATTTTCAAAGCAACAGTTTGTTTTTTGAAATATTTCATTAGTACTTCAGAAATATCTTGGTTTGGGGCAGCTATGATGAAAATGAAGGAATTAGATTCACAAAACCACTGGTGGTCCTACACTGCAAAGCCCGCTAGTTAGAATAACCACCTACGAGGTGGGAGATCAACATTCAGATCCGTCTGAATCAGAGGTTTGATCCAGAGCATAGATTAAAAAATGTTTGTTATCTTTCCTGTGTGTTTTAAGCAGCTGGCAAATGCAGTAATTTATGCAGAGTAGGACAGCATCAACAGAAAGCAAATGAGCTCAGAAAACCAGTTCTCAGAACACTGGCAGGGGCATTGGCTTGGGAATTTTACTTTTAAATTTCTTATTAAATGTAAAGGGAGAACTCCCACATGCCAAGTAAGTATTCTAACCAGTCCTTCTGGCACAGGTTTTACTGGGGAGGGAAAAAGGTCAGGCTACCAGCGTTTGTTCTTCCATCATCACCCCGCTTTACATCTCTACACAGCTTCTGTGCAGCTGCAACTCACACGCTCCTTAGTGGTGTACAGTGCCCCAGCTTCTCACTAGCTTCTCTACAGTTGAAGAGAACCTGAATTACAAAAGGGAGTAAGAGTGTAGGTGTGTCAAGGTGTATCCCTGCTCTTCTGTTATTGACGTGAGCCTATCTGTGTCATGCATCTTGGTATAAGGATGTGGCACCAACACGTAATCCAGTGCAGGGGCACCACCCATGCTGTGCAGAGAGGAAGGAAAGAAGATTCTCTTCTGCATGTCTGTTTTGGGGCTGGAAGCTCCAAAAGACTTTTGGGTAGAGTGGAATTTGTCTCTTCCTGCAGTGCCTTCATTTATGCCTTGGGAGTTTTTTGAGTGACACTGATTTTGCAGCTAGTTACTTTCACACAACTTTGTTTACTGAAAAAAATATACAAAACCACATTTTTCCTGAACAAGGGTCAGATTTCAAAACTTCTCCCAAGAAATACTTTGCTTAGCTTTATTTTGTCTTTTGGCTTTCCTACAGGATCAAGCTCTTTTTGTCTTTATAACCTTCTCTTCGCTTTCTGGGTTCATCTGTTCTTAGTGCATGCACCTCAAACAGAAGTTTCTAAGGCTTATGACCTTGCCTGTTGACTGATATTGTCATTTGACCGTGGGCAGTGGCACACACTCTTTTTACAGTCTTACTTGTTTATCCAGGGTATTTTGATGCTCGGTGAAGTTTTACTACCAGTTACACCAATAGTACTCCCTTCTGTGATTCTGTACTATGCCTTTTTACCTACTGCTCTGTATCCTTTCCAATGTAATGTCCTGACTGTGCAAAATCAGGAGGCAGAGAATAGAGTACACACAGAAGGAAACAAGTATACTTTTGACTTGTTAGAAGTGGTCCAGTGAGTGAATGGAGTCAAACTAGTAACATACAGGCTTGTAATTGATCGTCTGCACTGTTCATACTGCCTTCAAGAACTGGACTAATAGAAGGCTAACAAACTTCATTTGACAAAAATATTCTCATATGTACAAGAAACTAGCAAGGGATCAACTTAGATCAATAAAGAAATCTCTCAGAATAATCAATTAGTCACTTTAACATATTGTTGTTTGTTGTGAGGTCAACATTTTGCCCCTTTTCCACTTTGTCATGCTTACCCTTTCCTATGTAACCCCTACGCTGTTCTGTCTAACTTTCAGACGGAACAATCGAATAAAACATGCAGTTACTGACTGCATACTTTATATGAAGGTGGCATACTTCATTTGTCAGCTAATGCCAAAAAAATATTAGCCAATAGCCTGTTCAGATTAAGCTTTACTTTGAATTCTGAATTTATGGCAAAATGTTGACTGCAGCTCTGACAAACCCTGGGTAGTACTTCAGAAATAGAGAAGTTCTGTGAGTGGAGGAGAAGAAGAAACATTCGTCTTTTATTGTAGCTCGGGACCACTTCCTTCCAAAACCTTCTTTCCCAATCCTATTTTAACTCTTCTGTGGACAGAATCCACACAGGAGCCTGTGGTAAGAAATGTCCAGGTGACACCATAGTCCTCTGTAAGTTATTTTGTTTGAAGCCAACCCTACGTGTGTCAGCTGAAAAGGAAGAAGCATACTGCAGATTCCATTATTAAATTTACAGATTGCAAGGTTGTGCATAAAAAAGGGAGTACAATATATTTTCTATAACTCAAATGTGATAAACAGTTTGTCTAATACTTGTCAGGTGTTTCCTCTCACATCATTGTCATTAACAACTTAATACTGAGCAGGGAAAGGAGAACTCATAAAATTCCAAAGCAGGCATCCAGAGTGTACTGAAGAATGGCAGCTATTTCACGTTTTACAGCTGTATAGAATAAAAAATCAACATCCTATATAACATAATGCATTAACAATTGCACTAAGATATTAACACCAATTTCATAGTAATTTTTTTCTATTTTGGATCAAAAGCATGGAATATTCCCCATACCACCAAGGTCAACTCAAAAAGAGCGTGCTGTTTATGAGCCAGCTATAGCTGATATACTTAACATTTCCTCTGCTTACCCTTGAAAGTTATGTCTCAGACTCTGTAGTAGTAAACTGTCTGTCTCTAAATACTTCTACTTTGGACTTCAATGTCTGAAAAAAAAAAAAAACCAAAACCACAGAAGTGTTAATACATTGTCTTCTGGGTCTTCTTTGACTATACAGAATGGCTGGGATCACTTTCGCAAGAATCACAGAAACTCCTCATGAAGGAGGTGAGGGACAAGAGTAGTTAGCAATGCATATGCAGCCCTGACCTGTTGCCTGGGGCTAGCATTGATACAGCTTTTTTTATGAGATGCAGGAACAGGCTCAGGGCAGGGGCTAAAGCCTCTCTCCCCATCAGTGTCAGTGTGTAAATGTTGTCTCTGTCTGCATTAACCAGCAGGGCAGTTCACACACGGCCACGAAAGCTAATACTGGGCTTTTGTGCTCCCTGAGACACAGATGCCTCCTTACGTGAGCGAACGCTGCAGTGCCACTTAGCACAGGTAATGTCCAGTGCCCCGTGGAGCACAGCATGCATTCTGCACAGCAGTGCTGGCACAGCCCTTTCCCTGCTGCCCGTTCTTGAATTTGCAAAGGCAGGGGAAAAAGGATACTGCCTGTACATAAGCATGAAGCATAAGGAATTGCACAGCCATCTTTTGCTTTATTTGTTTTGTTGTGATCGCAACATGTAATTTAATGCATGCTTGGCTGCATGTGACGGGTTCTGTAAAGCTGAACCCTGTCAGATGTGGAAAAACACCCTTTTCCTAAACTGCTCCTAGAAAAAGGGAAAGTGATACCTAAGTGACTCACATGGCAATTTAGATTCCATGAGAACCACAAAAAAAGTTTTTTTTAAATAGTTGACAAAATTGTACAAAATAGGCTCTAATTGTTTTTGGAATTTCTTTTTTAAATTGCCCTGAAGTATACTTTCAGCTTGAGTCCATAATTTGAAGCCATAGCACTGTGGGCTCATAAAGTATTGTTAAACAAAGCTTTATTCTTTACTTGGTGCATTCTAAGAACAAAGGTATTTCACTTACACACACACACACACTCACTCACTTGTATGTGACATAAACAGGACCCATCTGGGACTGGAGAGGGCAGGCTGGAAAGGGATGCAGGACAGCTGAAATATTTTAATTCTATGACAATAAACAAAACAATAAATTAACTCATACTAGCACATTTCCTTCATTGGTGTAGCATGGTGTATTATGAAAAAGAGAGGGAATATAGAGAAGGGGAGTTGCGCTTTGGTTCGGTATTCCTATTGCCTGTGTATGCACTTTATAAATAGGTATGTTACAGGAATGCCTGTTAAAAAAAAAAAAAAAAAATTCCTATGCCATTATCTTAGATATACAAGGGTTGTAATGTATACAATGTAGTACCAAAGGATCCTATGTCCTTTCCAAAGTCATATTTGTCAGACTGTTTGCTGTCTCTATTCCCTTGCACAACACACATGCTCTCTGGGTCTCTCAGACACTAAACCTTATCACATTGAGGATATACCTAGCCTTTCCTCTGTATCTAGGCAGAAAGGGCCTTCATTTTCAGTAGCAGGAAACAACATTCTTTCCAGGCAAGTCACTGAGTGACTTCATTCATATATCTGATTCATCTGATTCAACCTAGACAGCTACGTTGGCGTTAGTTGCTCTATACTCTTCTACAATCAAGTAAACTGACATCAGTTAGAAATCAGTCCAGACTTCTGGTGTGGACATTTCAATCCCAGACCTTATTCAATTTAGCTTTAAGGATACCTATCTATATTAAAAAAATCTGTATTAACCACTTAGACCAATTTATGGCTGCCAGCTGAAGGGTGTTACAGTAATCAAACTCCATCAAATTAAAAACAAGTTCCTTGGAGTGGTGCATTTGTACAACATTAGTATATGACCACTTAAATTGGTACATTTTTGGTGTGTAGATCCTCCTTGAAGCTCACCATCTGTTAGGCTGTAAAACTATTTGCTCTTCAACTCAATTAGACACTTGAGAGGCTTTACACTATAAAAAAGAACTATTTTTTTTTTCCATAACAGTCATGTCTTCTTAATAGTGATAAGAAACAAACAGAGGTGTATTTAAAATCAAAGGCTGACTTTTGGAAAAAAGCTATCCTTTCTAGTAGTATGCTTTATGTGTATTCTAAATGTTTTACTCTCACTTTATTTAGATTACAATTTCTCTCAAGAAAAAGTGACCAAAACATCTCTGTACAGGCCTTTCTCTGTCATATATAACCACTAGATCTTTCCTTTCATCTTTGCTGCTCTTCTTTTGGCTTCACTCACATATCTGATGCTGCCCTTCCAAGTACTTATGATCTACCAATATAGCTTGGAATTATGAATTACCTCACCCTCTGATAGATATCTGCTTCAGGTGGAGGCCATTCTTGTTTCAGTCACCTGATTCCATAAAGGAATGTAAGCATATCTTACACTTCTATAAACTGAGAGCTGAATGCTATACTCACTAATTTCAATGGATGTCCAAACCACAACAAATTGGACAGGGCTCTGAGCAATCTGATCTAATTGAAAATGCCCCTGCTCATTTCAGGGGAGGTTGGACCTTTAAAGGTCCCTTCCAACCCAAACTATTCTATGATTCCATGATTCCATTTTTTCCCCATTTTTAGTAGGAAGTATGTGAATACTCTTGCCTCTACTTCTTTAACATGTTTATTTGTATAGAAATTATTGCGGACATATTGTACATACGTAACAGTTCCAGGAAGCCTCATGTGATAAAAGTAAGGGTGAATTATGGCTACATAGAGAATCCAGTTAACAGAAAATGAGTTTGGCCTGTTAGTGACTGTGGCTGCCTGCATATTGGGCTGCATTAGCAAATTCACAGCCAGCAGACTGAGGGAACTGGTTACTTCTCTCTAGCCAGCCCTCATGATGCCACAGATGGAATATTTTGTCAAGGTTCGCCTCTCTGTGCAACAGAGAGCAAGAAATTGGGGAGAATCAATCACAGAGGGACCAAAATTATGAGGGGGGTGGACTACATATCGTATGAGGAGAGGACAAGAAAGCCGGTTTTATTCAGCTTGGTGAAAACCAAAAGAGGGTTATGGAGAAGATGAAGTTGTACTTTTGTTAAAGTGCACGGTGGAAAGACAAGATGCAGTGGTCACAAGCTGCAGCAGGGGAAATTCATGTTAGCTGCAAAGAATATTCCCCATGAGGGTAGCCAATCACTGGACCAGGTGCCCAGAGAGGTATTGGAATATCCACCCATGAAAATACTCAAAACTTGACCAGGCGAGGCCCTGAGGAATCTTACCTTACTTTGAAGTCAGCCCTGTTTTGAGTAGAGGTCTAAAGGAGATGACCTTCTTTGGTCACTTCCTGTATGAATTACTTTACAGTTCTAAGCACCCAGACGCCTGGTAAAAATAAGGAAATCTCTAGGGAGAAAAGGAAATGTTTTAAACAGGAGGAAGCACAGCACTATACATGCAAATTAATAAGGAAAGAAATTTCTTGCAATTTGACAACATTCTGCTTAATTTTATTCCTGTCATTCATTAAACATGTCCAGCAGAAAACAGTCCATTTGCTTACCCATATATTAACCCTTGCTGATGGAGATAAAACTCATACAGTTTTATCATTGCATAAATAAGCTTTCCACCAAAGGTTAAGAACAATCTTTCTCACCAAACCAGGTTGAGAATCCACTATGCAGCCTCCAAATTTGAGCTCACCATGTTATGAATATCTCCAAAGAAGATGGTTTACACAAAAAAAAGCTCCCCTTCCACTTATGGGGAGTGAGGTCAGATCTTTTTTCCTTTCGGTCTTTTGCAAAGCAGTTTACATTTAGTCTTTCATTGACGTTTTCTCTTTCTTCCTTTGACACCTGATTTGCTTTTATTTTCCATGAAGCGCTTTATTTTACTTTTAATTGATACATCAAAAAACATGTAAGGTTAGTGACATATTCAATTACCCTGGCTGAACTTATTATTTAATACAATATAAGATCAGAGGCTCAGGAATCCTTTATTTCCTTTTAATTATCTCTGATCCTCCTGTTCCTTTATCAGTTTGAATCAGTTTTATCAATTTTACACTAACAATGAACAAAGCAGCAGCACATCTTAGAGATGAATGTTGTTACTAAAAAAACCTGTAATGTTAACATTTTTACCTAGTAAATCCCAGTGCACCCTATTGAAGCACTATCCTAACTAGTATTTAATATAACCAACAAGGACCTTTACTTTTTGATAAATTTTAAAACCTCTAGATATTTAGATATAGCTATGGATCCAATTAGCCCAGCATCTGGAAAATTCAATGGCTATTTTACCTCGGAAAGAGGTAAACATTTAAAAAAACTTATTTTTTTTTTAAATTATCATCTTCCTTTGATTCTTTGTCAAACTTTGTCAACTACACACGTTTTTACTGCCGTTTAGATAACGAGTCACTATAAATCATCCTCTCTTAGATATATCTGTATATATATATGTAATTTTCTCTCTCCAGGAATCCCATAGTAGGTGTTGCCTGGGTGGTGATGCCTGCAGCAGCCCTTCTGAGAGGTGTTAGGACTGTGGTGCTGCAAACTCCCATGCAGCCGGTATCAACCAACTATAACCATCAGGCACATCAATGAGCGCATGAACAGACCTTGCAGGTTTTACCACCAAAGAACACCAAGATTTTTCAGGGAGTGTTAGAAGTTGCATGTCTTTTGGAAAGTTTATGAGATTTTAAGAAGCATTGTGAAAACGAGATATTTTAAATAGCACAGTGAAAACCAGAATTTTGAAACTCAGTAAGCTGCCCCAGGTACAGCTGAAATCCAGCATGAAAGCATGTTGGTTTGTTTGTGGCTATAGAATGTTTGCTACTAGATACATGATTGTTTAAAATTTAAATAAAACATGACATAAAACTTCATTTGACTTGCTTCTTCGGGGAGTTAAGTTTCACATAGTTCCACTGCTGTCTCTATAGAAGTAATCATGGTAGGACTTGCTGATTCAAGTGGGATTAGTCAGAAAGACCTAGGAAAAGACAGAAAGTAAAATCAACAGCCTTCCACATCATCCTTCTCTTACTGGCCTGTCCTACCTTCAGACTGTATGTGTCAAAAAATGGACTTTGGCTGGATACTGTTTAAATACTAGAGCAGGCACAGAGAAATATTTGAATTTCCAAAACAACAACTTTCCTGTACTTCCTAATTTCTAAACACCATCATCTAATGCTAATTACAACTTTTTTTTTTTTTTTTTCCCCAGATCATCCACACTTCATTATCTCTTCTACATGCTGTTGCTTGGCAGCTAGATATTTAATAAGATTACAGGATATGAGAAAGAGGGGATATTTTCCTCTTGGCACTCATGAATGAGCTTTTCCTAGGACACAGGTGCTTTCTTTCAAGACTTCTAAACCCTTCTCTGGGGATACAGGATACTGTTCATTTTACAGAATTGGTTTTTAAAAATAAATAATTGTTCTTATATGCTGAATGTGTTTGTATGCATAGATATTTTTATTATCTGGAGAGTCAAGGTAAAAAAGAGGAAATATTAAACAAAAACATGGTTGAAGTTATCAAGCACCCATATACCCAAAGGAATACAAGTCTTTCCTTTTTCTGACCGAGAATTGATATTAAAATACTGTTCACAGCAAATGTTTGTAACACACTCATTAAAGTCACTCCTTCAGTCTAAGCCATGTTGCTCATGTTCAAAATTAGGACTGTATTACAGCTGCAACTGTCAAACCTTTGTATATCATTGCCACCTCCATCTTGCAGTACATATAGAATAGGTTTGCAAATTCTCTGAGACACAAAGCAGGTTTTGTTATCTTGCTGTCTTTCAGGTAAGTTAATTAACTGTGATAATCACAGATTTTTTGAGACAGCTGTTCTTACACTTAAAATTCGGCAGGCAGAAACTGAAATGTTTATGAATACAATCCTAGAACCAGTAATTATGTAAATTTTATGCTTTTTAAATGACAATCCACCTGCAAGATGCCTGGTCTCCAGTGGAGGTAGGTTGCTTCTTAAACAGGAAAAAGTCTACATACATTTTTCTTATGTTTTAGAGATTTGTCTCCTGGCTTCAAAGGTTGCAAAACAAGATGGCATGCTGTGACACAGCATGGGAGAAAATAATGCATCAACAGTGAGAAATAAAACTGTTCTGCAACTGGCTATCTCTGTAAAGACAGCGAACACTTAGGAAGAATATAGTGCACTGATCTTCTCCAATTGCTTCAGGACTTCCTCAAGAAGAGTTTTTATTATTATTATTATTATTTTCTTTGCCATTTCTTTTCACATCCATCAGTAGAGGGGCTTCCAATATTATTGTATTAAGCATATAGCGGGATAGATTCCCTATAGCAAAACTATAGAAATCAGAGATAAAAAGTCCAATATAATCAGTGATATCTGCTGGTGCATAGATCAAACTCAATGATTTCTTCTGTGCTATTCTGCTGCATTTTATTCAGTTTAATTTTAAATTGTTATCCAAAATGGACTCCAAATATTAGACTTTTCTAGCGAAAGCATGTTTCCTGAGAGGTCATAAAAATATTTTCCTGATTTTTTCTTCCTCTGAGGTTACCCTGAATACATAATTTCGTTGTTTCAAATCCAGAGCTGCTCTGATACATACCTACATGGAAAAGACGGGAAAGAAGGGAAGGCAAGGCAAGGCAGAGCTCTAGGATTGGAGCAGCTCTGTCAGCCTGGCACATAACAGGCAACTACATGACTGTTAGCACAGCTCCAGATGACAGACCCAGGAAACACTGGTCTCGTGAAACTTGAATAACTGTTAAAATACACCAATACATGAGAGGAATCACTGGAAGTCAAAGCCACACGCAAGATGTTGGATGTGTTTGCTCTCTCTCAGTCTGTTTCCCCCCATATTTCTGTGAAGCCATATGGCCAAAATCTGTGTTTCCTATCTCTTGAGCTAATAATAATAATAAAATATTAAGCTATTCCTAAAAAGTTTCTGGGAGGTTTGGGTGTAATTTGAGTAAAAACTCACAGCAAATGAGTGGAGTTCCTGTCATCCTCCATCCTAGTCCTAATCATATGTGTCCACCTGAAGACGTTTCAAACTGGTTCAGAACACTTAATTAGTGTCCATGTCTTTGGTCAGAAAGTCTTTCAGTTGGTCTTCTACCCATTCCTTCATTCATAATGAATAGTAATTAGAAAAATTAGCGCCTATAGAGCAGTTATACTGAGCAGAATCTAAACCACAACTTCTCATTTCTCAGTAGAAGAGGAAACTAATGTATCAGTCCTGACAGATTTCTTTTATTTTTAAATGGAAATAAAACAGCTTTCTGTTCATTTTATCATTTTGTCTTCTTTCAACAGATTATCCCATCACTTAATGGCAAAGCTTCTTGAGTAATTTTATTAGATAAGTTTTCCAGTGAATCTGCTTTTGTTTTAGTGTAATACTTTATTTTATTAGACTTTTTGTGAATGTTAGGTATGTTATTGGCAACTATCTTGCAAACCACCTGTTTAAACAAACCTAAACCCATGATTTGTCAGCAATTTATTCGTAGAAAATTTTTCAGTTCCATTTTCTGTTACTGTTCTCCTAAGTCATACAACATTGTTGCTCTATGTGGATTTTTTTTTAATTGGCATAACTGCATAAAGAAAATCCATTTCTTTTTGAAACAAATCTAATTTGTATCCCATTTTAAGTTTCATTAAATGTGCTTTTTTCATTAAATAAATCACTGCTATAGTCGTGAAATTAAGTTCCTATAGACATTCATACTGTCAGATTTAGCTAAGAAAGTTACAAGTAATGTGGGATCATAGTATGATTAGAAAATAAATAACCCCCCCAAACACACACACTTATTTCTTACTGCCTGTACACATTCACTTTTAGTGGGTTGTTTGTTGACATATCTTCCTAAATATCACTACTTTGGAAATGACGAGATTTTCTCAGTTCAACAGAAGAAAACTGTTCATCGCTCCTGAGATTTACACGGAAAATTCAAATGGTCTCTTTTAAAGTCATTTCATCAGGGGTCCTCCTTCCTCCATCAGAATTCTCAGAGGTGAATGCTCTTGCTTGTAGTTCACTGCAAACTTGTTGGCATTACCTGTTCCTACAGTGATTGTGCAGCTGCAATATTGCTGACTGTGACCCTTACACTTCCCGCAGACAGTCTGAGAACTGGAGATGGGCAAATCAAAGTTTTATAAAATAATAAAGTCAGGCAGCATCAAATAAGCAGCCTGTCTCCATAGCAGAAGGGCAGTTTATTTTAGTGGTTTTCAGAGACAAAAGTGAGTTTTAGCGATAGACTGTGCTTGTAATACAAGGAGGCAGAAAGAAAGTAACAGAAACCCAAGGATTACCCTGCTCCAAAGATGTTTCAAGGATAAAGAACCAGTGAGTACAAATGTTTTTCTGCCACACATAAACAGAGGGTAAGGAATCACACAAACAGAAATCAGGCGTATCTCATGGCTATTTTGCGTTAGTGGGGTGTTGCTCTTTTTCCAGTCCCACAGCCAATAAAACGCATGTATAAAGATTCAGTGTCTTTCACTCTCTTTTCCTCTAATAAGCTCCATTTCAGTTACACAGGAAAGAACAGGTAGAAAAATTCAAAATGTTCTTCTTAACTTGAGAGTAATTAAATAAAGTAAAATAAAAAGGTTTCAGTCTAGCCAAGTCTAAATCATATTACAGCTTTTAAATTATTATTTTTAGCAGTCTAAAACCTTTATAAACCTTCTGCATGTGTCCAGCTGTCTTGCTAACTCTCAGCCTCAATTACTGCATTATTGAGAAAGTGCTTAGCAGCAGGATGTAGTGCTCTATACTAAATACAGCCCCTCAGCTGAGGTTACCATATATGTGTAGTATATACTGTGCCTGTTTTGATGGCACAAGAGAATTTCTGGGAGTTTTATTCCTTGTAAGATTATCTGCTAAAAGAGAGAGGGTAATAACAATTATATAGTTGTACATAGTGGGTTATACATATGGATATGTGCTACTCGAGTCAGTGCAGCTGGAACATAAAAGGGCAGGAGCAGAGTTAGCAGAAATCAGTTCATACTATTATGTGTTTGGATGGTTAATATAGAGTTGAGCATACTGTAAATCTACCCCAATTTCCTGTCTGCCTAATTCAAGAATGGTCTACAAATCTCTGATTGCTATAAATACCAACGAGGGAATTCATTAGTTAGAATATAAACAGGGAAAACATATCTAGAAAAAATGCAGAAATGTCAAATATAGGCCACATATATGAAGCTATTTCCTGATCTTGAGGATCCTTTAGAATGTTTTTTCTGAGGAAAGCAGTGAGAAATCTTGTTGTGGAACTAGTAAAATGTAAAAGGACAACATACGGGGAAAAATATCTAAGACAGATTCCTGCACTGTGAATGAGAAAAATAAATGGGTCCGAGTGGGGGGTTTTTGCCACTGATTTATTTTTTCCATCTCCATATTCCACAATTTTGTCTAAAGAAAAGCAACACGATTGTCCCTAACTGAGAAAATTATAGTAGTGGAAGCTACCCTGTACACAGCCTGTTCCAGGCACAGTGTATGATCTGTGGCATCAAGTAATTCAGCTACTCAGCAAAGAACATTAGTCTCTCCTTATAAAAATGTGAGATTTTTTTATTAATTCCAATGCAAAATAAAAATTTTGCAATTAATAAAAAATTGCAGAAGTAACCGGTGATTGGTAGAGATGGTACCTAGAGATCATTTCCACGAGTCTATCATTATTCCCAAACAATTCTTATTTAATCCTCCTGTTCTACCTTAGTGTTCAGGTTTCTTTCAAGCAGATTAGAGGGAGACTTCCTGGAAATTTTAAAGGATGTTTTAAAAGGGTGCTGAAAAGTGATGTTGTTTGTGTGCTCATTCTCATAACTTAGATATGACAGATTTGGATTGTTCCTTTTATGCCTGCTATGCCAATAAAATGTAATAAATCTGAAGATAAAAACAAGGTAACTGATTTGGGGTGTCACAAGCTGAAGAATGTCCTTTAGTTTGAGTTATACTATTTTGCAAGAGATATTTTTTTTTTAAGTGAAAAGATGATTTCTTACATTTGAAAATGCCTTTTCTCTGAGGAAGGTGGATATTTAAATATTCATGAGAATCTCTTATCTACAGCTCTGTGTTCTTGTTCAACCTTGTCATTGGTCAGAAAAGGTCAAAAATTTGTGGTCAAAAATTCAGCTACACGTTGTCTACATCTGTCACTAGTTGCTACAGCAAAAGGCAATTTTTTGTTTCTTTGTCAATGTTGAAATATTCTAGAGGCAAAATTGGCAAGAAAGAATACTTTTTCCCAGTGTCCTATAACTAGCTAGAGATATAGTTGATTCACCAATAAAAGCAGAATATTAAGAGTTCAGTGTTTCTCTTTAGGTTTACCGATTAGGTCTTATTTAAATCATGAAGATAATTCTATAGAGGCAGACATGACAAGGAAGGGAAGTTCCTGTTTTCCTTTGGATTTAATTGTCTCTATTATCTTGGGATGGGTTGACCCTGGCTGGACATCAGGTGCCCACCAAAGCCGCTCTATCACTCCCCTTCTTAGCTGGACATGGGGAGAAAATATAACAAAAGGCTTGTGGGTCGAGATAAAGATGGTCACTAATTACCATCATGAACAAAACAGATTCGACTTGGGGAAATTAGTTTAATTCAGTACCAATCAAATCAGAGTAGGATAATGAGAAATAACCAAATCTTAAAACACTTTCCCCCCAACCCTCCCTTCTTCCCAGGCTCACCTTCAGTCGCGATTTTCTCCACTTCTTTCACCCCAGCGGCAAAGGGGACTGGGGAGTCAGGGTTGTGGTCAGTTCATCATATGTTGTCTCTGCCACTCCTTCATCCTCAGGGGCAGGATTCCACACACTCTTGCCCTGCTCCAGCATGAGGTACCTCCTGTGGGAGACAGCTCTCCATGAACTTCTCCAACTCAGTCCTTCCCATGGCCTTCAGTTCTTCACAAATTGCTCCAGCATGGGTCCTTTCCACAGAGTGCGGTCCTTCAGTAGCAGACTGCTCCAGTGTGCGTACCCCATGGGGTCACAAGTCCTGCCAGCAAACCTGCTCCAGCATGGACTCCTATCTCCAGAGGTCCACAGGTCCTGCTGGGAGTCTGCTTCAGTGTGGGCTTCCCACAGGGTCACAGACTCCTTCAAGAGCATCCACCTGCTCTCGTATGATATCTAGTATGTATTTTCTGAGTTACAGTTAAATAATATGTATTCATACTGATTATATAAAAATATAATGTTGTATATGCATTCAATATTATCAAATATTAAATAACAAGAGTTATATGTTCCAACTCCCTTCTTATAGATAACACTCAAGGAAGGTGGTTGTAATGATGTGTCTCCTTGGGGTCCATAAGTAATGTGATATTAACAGTTATGTACCCGAGCTTTTGGAAAAGCAGCTCCCCTGCCCATTGACATGGCAGTGAAGTAGCTGTGATAGTAGCCCGCAGGAATCTTTGGGGTTCAGGCATGTTACGTGTCACATCATTGCAAGCCAGAGAGCCTTCTTGGCTGGTGGTGCTGACGTTCCGCCAGCTTGGTTTCACAGACAAGTTAACATTGATGGAATGTTTTGGGGAGGAAGGCACTGTTAAACACTCTCAAGTATATGGACTGGTGTGTTCCAAGAGACAGGAAACCTCAACATTATGCAGTCACATTGAAACAATTCTGAACTTAACTACCATAAAGATAAAAGAATATATTTTCCAAGCTGAAATAGGTTAAAGAGCAAACAAAACATCTAAAGATATAGGTGTCCCAAAAGGAAACAAACAAATATGCTTCAATTAGCATTTAGATTAGCTTTAAAAATTTCTTTTACCCTCTGTGGCTCAGCTCTTAGGCCAGAGTGTACCTCCTAACTTAGAATTTTGGTTGTCACAAGATCCTTACATCCTCATATGAAACACTAGCGATTCATTTTTTTGTATACCGTACGCCTCTTTTTGGGATTTGCTCAAATTCAGACTTTTTCCTCTTCTCCACTAAGGTATTTCTTAGGGTATGATTTCAGGTTATGCTGCCTCAGATCTAACTGGTGTCTGTGATAAAAAAAGATTGGGCTTTCCTCTTTTCTCTGACCTGAGGCAACAGGTTTCTGCTCCTCCCTCACATTGGACTCTATTTGTGCAGCCACAAGAGGGGCTGGCTCAACTACCTATCTGCTCTCAACAAAACACTGTTATTTTTTCACAGGATCTCCAAGTCCACCAGTTCATCACGCAACTGCATAATCTCTAAGACTGGCCAAAGCAGCAGACAAAACTATGTGGAGGCAGAATTTGATGATTACATGAAACATAACATGAAACAGCACTTTTATTCCTTAAGTCCATCTGAAAGGAGTTATGACCTGCTTGCCACTCAGCCTGCAGCTTGGAAAATGCCCATATTGCTGGTCATAGCCCTATTAAGGCTCTAGATACCTAGATAAACTAAAATACAAGCTTACTGATCCCTAAAAAAAAAGGTAATATTTTCCTTTCTCATGCTCTCCAGCTCTCGTGTTCCCAATGTGTGTTCCCAATGTGTGTTCCCAAGGCTTGCCAGGGCCAGTGCAAAGTATTCACCAGACCGTTCTGTAAGAGGGTTGAACTCACAGGTTGGCCAAGCTTAACCTGTGAAAAATGGCTTTTATTTTGCATTACCAAGTTGAGTTGTGTCAGAAAGAGTCTTAAGAACATCAAAGGTTTCACTGGAATGAAGTAGAGAAAGAACTCACAGAGGCAGATGCTGTTTTTATCTGAAAGTTGTTGGGCATTGACTTCTGGACACTAGTTATTGCCTTCTGAAGTTTGAATCACAAGTGGTGCTTTAAAATGGCATAACAGAAACTTCTAAACAAACTGCCTCATGGTTTCCAAAACATTTGTCATGTTGACCAAAATGGCTCTTGAAATTCAACCTCAGTTCACATATGGTTTCATCTGCCCCTGGAGCTGTATTTTGGGGCTGAAAAAATAAAAAATAAAAAAATTTAAAAAAAAATCATAAAAAAACCCCAAATCCAAAAGGATTTTCTGAAAAAATTAAAAATTTACTCTCCTCTCCACCCAGAACTCCACACTCTCTATTTTACACAATTTGTGCAAAGAATTTCTCTAGAAGCATATCTTTACATCTGTGGCAGGTTAAATGCAGGATTCCCAGCACCACAGTGGACACCCTCTGCATCTGGAAAGTTTTGTGCTTCAAGAGCTCAAGAGGATAGAATTAATATTACACTTGACTGGTAATTTTATCATGGATTATCTTGATTTTATTTTGCATACATTGTAATGTCAGCTAGCTTAACTTTACTAAAAAGACTGACTGCGTAAAAGTCAGATGTGCAAACAAAAAGAAAGACCATATGAGTTCAATAGATTGCATTTGTCTAAATTCAGTAGTGGATCTAGGAATCTAGGACTTGGCTAGTCTACAATATAAAGCACAGAGCACAGGGCAAGGGGATAAGCAAGTCAACTAAAGTGCATAGAAAGCGCAAAACCACTCCTTTCTTTCTCTTTTAAAGAATCCTGTCTAATTTGATTCATATAAATTAAAAATATCACTGGATATCCAGCGGTGTCTGTAAAACTTTGCAGGTGGTTGAAATGTTTTTGCTCAGTAAAGCAAGTTGCATCCTAAATGTAAAGACAAATGCCTTGCTTGGTAGAAAGTTTTAACACTTTGGCAGCTCTTTAGCTTTTCAGAGTCCTGCAAAAACATTAACACAGAAGTGTTGACTCCTGTGAAGCAGGCAAATATTATTATCCTCCTTTCATACATGGGCAACTTGTGAGACAGAGGCTGCGGCTTGCCCAGGTCCAAGACCACACAGCAAGCTGGTGGAAGAACCAGCACTAGGATTCAAGCATTCCTGGATCCCAGCCTAGTGCACAATCCACTAGACAGCCTGTCTGCAGCCCTTTGCTATTGCTGCATGAAGCTACCCAGCTTTTGCCTTATGAATATATGACTGTGAAAAATTATGCTTTTTGCGAGTGTTTATGGGATTGCTCCAGGGCAAAGCTTCGCTACTGCTGCCGGAAAACACAGATTACTCTAGCAAAAATGTGGAGGAAGGGAGGGAAACATTCTCGAATAAAATTATAAACTGATTGTTTTACAACCAGACATTAAACAAATAATATAAAATAAAAGTTCCAGTCAAAACTGCTCCTTGGTTTTACTGACTCCAGAAGAAACTGTGAGGAGTTTATTTTATTTTTGTCACCTGTAAGGATAGATTTTCACATTTCACTAGAAACTAATGAAATCACATGATCGCAACTCACACAAAAGTTCAGTTAAGGAAACAGATATACCAAACAGTTGATTGGAATTGATAAAAAGCTTTGTGGCTCCCTCTGCAAAATGCAGCTGCAGCCTGGGGAACAGGGACAAAGCAGACCTCCATGTGGGAGGGAAGGAACTGCACAGCTGCTTGACAGCAACACTGCCCTGTGACTAGAAGGCACCTGTACCTGTGCTGTAGGTACAGCAATAAAAAACATTTGTGCTTCCTTATCTTGCTCAGTAAATTCATATCTGTTTAGCAGAAATGCTACAGGCACAGAAACGTTGCAGAAGAAGGAAGAAATGCATTGGTAGGGAAAGTTTGGCAAATGTAATTTTTGAAAGTGGAATTTGGTTCCCAGAGCTTTAAGGAGGTCTTCAATGAAGGAGCTGTTGGAACTTGAGTTACAGCAGCAGGTTCTTGCTCCATGCTGGTGGATTATCCAGGACAACTATGCTAACCCAGTTTTGAGAGACCTGACTTGAAATAACCATACCTTGCTACAGTCCTGGTCTTGAGAACTGTTGCTTGCTGCAGTTCTGGTCTCACAGGCGTTACTGCCAGGGCCAGCCCAGGAAAGCAGGTATACTTGGGAAGGCTGCCTGGGACATGAGGAGCAGATAAACAGTATCCAGGGTGAAGAAAAGCACAACTCTTCATTGAGCTTGGTAGGAAAGTAGGACCCTTCATGCAGCCCATAACTCTTTTTTGGAGCATTTCCCTGGACAGATGTAGAGGGATAGCATTCCTTCCAACTCTCCTTCAAAAAGGTTTAATAAACAGCACTTCATTATGTTGGCATCCTACCTCCAGATGATACAGATAGTGCTGTATAGCCTGCAGTGTGATATTAAACACCTAGATCTGAATTCCTGCCTCAGTAATATGCTGTAAACTCTGCTGAACTTGCTCTTCTCTTTTCATCTGACTGTCCTCCTTGTTCTCATTTCTGTTGCATCTTATTTTCTAACAGAATACACTGGCTTTTACTCTACACTGTGGTTACATCTACACAAGAAAATTACGTAGAGCCAGGCCATTGGTCTGTGACTCTCTATACTGTCTAAGTGTTGGCATGTTCCCTCGCACAACATGCAACCTCTAAGCACTATCCCAGTCACTTCCAGGCATGGTTTGGGGGATCACACAGATCAGGATGCTCTCCAAAATGCAGTAGGAGCCAGGAGGAGAGAGGGAACATGCTTAACTGTAGGCATGCAAGCCATGGCACTCACACTTGGGGGCAGACAACAGGCTCTGGCCTGTTTTATTTTTTTAATATAAGTAACGTGTGTGACTGACGTTTTTCCCACATTACTTGTCCTTTCTCAAAGAAGAAGAGCAGACCTCAGCAGAGCCTTTGTTTCAGTAGGGTTTTTTGGATGTTTGTGTCCAGGGTTCCTTGGGATTTTTATTGTTTTGTTTTAATATAAAGCATTTACTGCTGATATGCTTTTATAAGTTAGAGGTCTCAAAGATTTAGGCTTTGCAAAACAGAAGGTAATGCAGCCTGTGATGGTCCTACATCCCTGCAGGAGTTCATTTCAGCGCTTTGGGCCAATTCTGAAAAAGCTACAGTTCCTGCATAATCTTGCATTATGCTTTGGTAGAGAGCTCTCTGGTCCTTGAGCAATGAAGACATTGTACCTTGCTCATTGTACATTGCTCATTTTACTTGAGCAATAAAGATGTTGAACCTTTGTAGATGGTTGTAACCTTTTCAATGGGTTACAAAATCCTTTAAATACCGTGTCATCAAAGACATGAAGAACCTTGAGGACCAGGGCTGAAATGCAGTACTCCTTAGGAATGACTGGTCTTTTCATTTAATATCTAAAAATGCATTCTATGGAATATTAGTCAAATCTTGCACTAACTCTACTAATACTGAGTCAGAGAAAGACCAGGAAACTTTCTAAAATTAATACAAACTGATTTAAAATACCACATGTGGGGATGACAATTCCTTCAGAAGTAAGGAGAGGCAGGGTGACTGGACATGGAGTCAACCTAGAGGATGACAATCTAATGCAATAAGGGAGTGAGGTGCTGAGCAGCCATGTTTTTTGGGGTCATACAGATGTGGCGTTCTGAGAGCAGTAACCAATGTCCACAGACTTGTGTGCTGTCTGGTCACCAAGAAAAAGAAATAAATGTATAAGCATTATAGACATTAGACTCCTCCTTATTAGTAAAGTCAGTCATTTAGATAATTTTTTTTAAAAATCCACATCTCTGAACCAGCATATCCCTTTTATCCAATGGGCTGCAAATATTTGACTGTTACATGTTTCCAATTGATATGGATAGTGGTGAGAGACAAAGAAAGAAAACTCAAATAATTCATTTTTCCTTTTGCAGCATGGCCATGCTTCAAACAATTGGAAGCTCAGCCTGTATTTATGAATCCTATTTGAAAACACGCTGCTGCAAAAAGACAGATTTCACCAAATGCCACATTCAAACAAAGGTCTCTCTGACAATTTATATAGTAAAGGGGCAATGGCATTTGCAGGCATAAACAACACTCAGAAGCATTTAAGAAAGTAATTTTTTTTAAAGCCATACATACACTGCTGACTTTTCAGAAAGGTTAGAACTTTATGAGATTCAGAATCAAAAACTGATGTGACCTACATAAAAGAATCACTCTGATTTCTTAATTAAACCAAGCTGTAACTGCACACTTGGTTAACAGCCGCCAAAGAAATTATGCAATAAATCTTCTGACTGTCCTCCAAGAATGTGCAGAGGAAGGCAGTGATGAAGAGGATGGTGGTGAGGAAGAACAAGATGGGAATGTTCCATGTTATCCTCTTTAACATCCCCTTGCAGAGGTTCTGAGGCTTCCAGCATACAAGTCAAACAACTGAAATGATCACATCTGTAGCACTAAGTTGGGAAAAGAGCCCAAATGTTTTAACAGCTGCTTTTTTCTTTTTTCTTTTTTCTTTTTTTTTTTTTTTTTTTTCCTTTACCTAGTTTGCTTCAGGATCTGATTTCTTTCTGAACGGGTGGGCTCAGTGCCTGCCAGGAGCCCAGCAGGGAATGTTTACTCTGAGACACACAGAGATGTTTCCCTTTCTTCTCAAGCGATATTTTTTTTTAAGGAGGGAGGGTGGGGATTTCTCTCAAGAAAGGTTCTCTTAAAACAAACACACCTTACGAAAATGTGTTAATTTGAAGGTTCTTTTTCTGTCCTGTGAAAAATCTATATGAAAAATAAATCAAGGAAAACCACATCACACATTACTGCTGTATAGCTGTCTTCTCTGTCTGCTGGCCGAGCCTTTGCAAAACTCTTGCTATTTGCAGTGTCTCAGGCAAGGACTTTAACTGCACTGTGGATTTCCTGTGATTTCAGCCTTTGCTTGGTTTCCACCAGAATGGCTGTATCACTGCCAGCCTCTAGCAGAGCCAGACAAAGCTGCTCTGAGCTATGATTTGCACCAGTACAGCTTACTCCAGTTCCATGCAGATTTCTATTACTAAACCCAGTTTACTGAATATACACCAGATGCAGCTGCACTTATGTTGAATTTACTGAATGGACAAGGTCTCCCATGCCAAAGTCTAAAATACTGAGTGTGGTTCATCAGAGATAATAAGTAATGCCAAAGACCCTGACAATGTTTCTATTTTCTTCTCATTCCATATACAGAGCTTCACTCCTATATTTGAGAGATTTCAAGCCAGTGGATATACACGCAGAACACAGGGAACAAATATGTTCAAGTCATTCATGATGAACAGTGTGACAAGAACAATATCCTTCGTTCCTTCTCCCAGCTTCCATGCATGCCCACTGTTCACAGCCACATGGGAGAGCAAAAATACTTTCTAAAGACAAAGTAAGATTGTCAGCTTAATGCAGGTACCCAAGGCAGTGTACTAGGAGTTAAAAAACAAAAACAAAACCACAACAACAACAAAGAAACCTGGCTGACAGTAAGATTTATTAGTTGACTAGTGATCCCAGTGTAATTTTGTCTTGTCGCTTTGAGATGGCAGAGCTACATGTTCATGTGTGGTCTCAGCATTCAGGGTGTGGTTAGATCTTGAGCTCTGGGAAGGGGTTTTGGAACAGTCCTGCTAATTTTGTTAAGCAATCAGAGTTTCATCCCACAAGAAATATTATGAACTCCTGGTATTTACTGCTCTCAGTGTCTGCCAGTCCTCACTGCAGTCATCAGTACAGAACAATTACATTTGCAATGCCCTACTTGTCAGGGATGAAGTCAGATCTTTTCCTGGTTTATTGGATGATAGGTCTCTGATGACAAGTTTTTTCGCCATCTGTCTCCAGTTGGGAGTATGGAGAGAAATCTCTTTATCCCCTGGTGGCACTTCAAGTCTAAACTATCTTTAGAAAATGTGTTTTGGTTTAGTCATCTGTTTACAGAGACCCATTTGCTTGACTTTACTGGATGGAATTTGAGAAATGGCAATCCAAGTAAACTTGTGACTTGCTTCTTGGAGGTTACTACCAAAAGGGCAGAGGGAACAAAAGGGATACCAGTTATTTGACAACTGCACCAACTTCCTCACTTCCACATGCTCTACAAACTGTTGTCTTTGATCTAAAAAGATCTTAGATGTTGCCAACAAGGATTTTGGATAGGTGTCCATTCATCCTGTGAACTGAGACGGCTCAGGATAGTATACTTCAGTCACCTGTGGTGTTAGTCTAGGCTTCACTTCCCTAGGTGCTCTGTAACAAATCCAGTTTGTTGCTCTCAGGTTGAGTCAGTGTAGCCAGACTTAAATCCATGCTGCTGACATGAAGGTCAGTTTTGCCCCCGTTGTTACCTCTGCTGACCCATTTTTGGACGGTAACATTGCCCAGAGTTAGAATCATAGTTTTAAGGGACCTCAGGAGGTCCTACAGAATCAACCTCTGAGCAGTGCCACATGTAACCAGTTGCCACTTTGACTTTGAACTACTGGCAGTTACCCTTTGAGCCCCAAAAATGCAGTCAGCCTTTCATTCACTTTGTAATCCACCCATCTAGGCCATATTTGCCTAATTGGGTTACAAAGATACTATGGCAGACCTTGTCACAAACTTGGCTAATGTCAAGGTAAATGATAAGGTTAAGTCAGTCACAGAACTGCACCTTTAATCTGCAACTTAACAAATACTTTAAGTTAATATAAACTAGCACTGGCACCAAAAGGTGTTGTTCCCACTCCTACCACCACCTGGCTAGCATAAATCTGTGTGGTAAGAATCAAATCAGGGAAACTGCTCTGTCTGGCAACGAATAAAACAGTAAATCTCTACCATACCATTTCCTGATTTGATCCCTTGTGAAGCTGCAGAAACAAAAGATGGAAAGGCACAGAGTGGAAAGGAGAGGGACTAAGAACTTAATGGAGGTGAAACTGCTTCTTCACGTGGCAGTATAGGTGTGAGCAGAATTAAAGTGTCTGTCCAGGTGTAGACTTAAATACTGGGTCAGGGTCACAATTTTCAGCCTTTTTGCTCTGAATAAGCTTTGTTATGTGTTTGTATTTCTAAATTGTGTGCCCTAGTTTACTAATAGGAGACATCAAATGAATCAAAGGCATAAGAAAATCAAATAACCAGTGACACTTGCAGTCAGTTATGCTCATCTTGCAGCAGTAGTAGTGTCCAAAGAGCCAAAAACAACGCACGTGCTGAAAGCCTTTTTAGTCAATCTGCAAAGTGGCTTTTTATGTCAGACATCACCAATCAGCTATTTGCCAACTTTGGAACAGCCATCAGGTCTTTTCCACCTGACAGAGGCCAGCATAAGTACTGGGTACTTGGGATACCTTCTCAGTTGTTGGTCAAAGCCTGTATGAGGCAAGAAACCTGATAAGGGAGAAGGAGGTCCAGGCTCCCTTTCATAATCGCAAGAGGTTAGGCTGGCTAGGCAGAAGAGGAACTCATTTAGGAGCCTGGGACACGTAAAGGGTCAGCACTGTGGGGAGATGAGAACCCAGGGAAAGAATAGTCCCTCAGGGAGGTTTGTAGGGACACCACCACATATAACCAGAAACCAGGATTCATGGTCCTCAGCTCAGAGCTTGAGGCCTGAGGTAACTTGTTATGAGGCAGGAAGAGCAAAGCTGGTCCCTAGTCGTGGCAATCAAAAAGCCACAGGGCATGTCCAGGACAGGGTACACACCACGACTCCTGAGTGAGGAGACAGGACAGACCAAGGGACAGTGGTCAGGTCCAACCAGGAGTCCCAATCATAAGGCTGTAGCACACTGACGAGGCAGGCCTGAAATCAAGCCAGGAAGCCAATTTGTAGGTCAGTGTTCAGGTCAAGTCCAGGCCAGACAGAGCCATAGCAGCAAAGCAGGACCAAAGGTGATCCAGGAAGTCAGTCCATATGCTGAGACCCACATCAGCTGGACCCTACAGTTTAGCACTCACCCAGCACAGCTTAAGCTAATAGTGAAGGCCTTGGGCTGAGCTTAAATAGAGCTCCTGGGCTCATGGGTGTAGCTGCAGGCTCCAGGTGAGACTGGTCAGAGTCATTAAGAGTAATTAGTGCCCTCAGGGCTCTGACAAATGTATGCATGGAAGTGTTAAGTAAAACAGAGAATCCCTGGTCATTGCGTTGTTACTAACTTCATCCTTTATAGACCTTAGGTATTAAAGTATTAAAATCCTGTTCATCCTGTGGTAAAATTGTTGTAAATCAGCTGCAAATCGTTCTAAGATTTATATATTTTTGCCAGCCAGCAGAGCCCTCAATAGGTGTCATTCTCTGCTAGTCTGAACAAAATAAATTGATTTTTGCTGATTTGTTCATTCATTTTTGGGTTTGTTCCATGACCTTAGTCTCCACAACAATATCTCTACCTCAAGTCTGGGACCTAGAAATAAGAGTGAAATACACTCGTAAGTTGAAAATAGCGTGAAACCATGGGTTTGTCTGAGCAACTTGGTCTAGTGGGAGGTGTCCCTGGCCATGGCAGGGGGATTGGAACTAGATGATCTTTAGGGTCCCATTCAACTCTAACCATTCTATGATCCTATAAATCAAGGTGTCGTTTCAAACAGATCCGATATATGTGACATACACCGTCATCTAGACATCAGCATTCTATGTAGATGGTGGTTAAATTGAAATTTCTTTCTATATAACATGGACAAAATAGGAATAAAGCAAAGCAAGAAAGTAAACACCTATATTCATTTTCCAAATGAAGGTTCCTTCAGGGCAGAGGGAGAACTTCTTTATTGTAAAGTCATATATTTTTCAAACTATGTGGAAAAAATCTTTCTGTATTGATGGGACACAAGTACAAGTCACTCCCACTTAAATAGGAAGAATGCATGTGGATTGAGCAGACTTCAAGGTTAGAAATTTACTGTAGAGTTTATTGTAGTTCAGATGAAGAGCTCACTTTCACATCTTGAGTGAAGGTACTTATATTTTACTTACCAGTCTGACTCAGCAATAAATGTGTCAGTAGTACAACTGGAATTGAAAGAACAGAGAAAAGGAACAGGTCATCTCTGGGCCTATGCCTCACCTACAAGACCTAAGATCGGAGACCTGGGAAGGCTTCGTTACTCTCAAGTCCAGTTGAACACACATGATCTGTGTCAGTGAAAGACCCGTATGTGCACTGTCTTTTCCTTGTGCTTTTCCAGACAAGGAAATGTAAGTGTGCATATGGGAAGAGAATAACAGGAAACCTTATCCTGGTCTGAGGCCTGGTTGTGGAGGGGAATCTGATATAGATTAACATACAGATTTGATGCAGTGGTAGTGACTGGCCCATATTTCTGCATCTATGTACTGCTTTCCTTCCAAAATTCCAGAAATATCTTTATTTTCTTCTATTATTCTTTAGAATAAAAGGAAGAAAAAATCATGGAAAATAATGATTGCTTTTTGCCAACTTTATTCTTAACAAGCCTTTCTCTTCTAAGTGATGCTGTGTGAATTCTTAAATTGAGTATTGAAAGGCAGCACAGAATATCCACTGTATTATCCAGAAACCATCTGCTGTACTACCTACAATGCAAACCACTTAGCACAGTGTTCCGTACAAATTCTCAAATTGACTTTTGAGGACATTCTCAAAGAATATTTTTATTGACAAAGAAAATGAATAGAAACTTTCTTCATTTAGCAGGAGTTAGACCACATTCCAGTTCAAATGGAATAACTTCCACTGGAATGAATGGTGCAAGACTGCTGTAGACCAGAGAAGGAAATTACCTTGAATGCTGTTAGCAGGACATGCTAAAAGTGTGCACCATCCTTCCCACTTGGATAAAGCTGACTCTTATAGCAAAGTACTTCAGAAACATTCTCAATTTCTTAATTTTATTTCATTGCTATCTCATTCTTCTGATGAAGATAACCTGACATTTCAATGAAGGAACATCAGCAATAAAAAATTAAGGTTGTTTAATAGTTTAATGATGTTGGTTCCAAATTTACCATGGGATTAACATCCTAATGTCTTTCAAAATGAGAGCTGCTTACAAGGACAGAAATAAGAACACTTCCCTCCTTTAGTCTGGTACTAAAATGTTCTTTACGTACTCCCATGGCCTAAACAAAGCAGTTCTATCTGAGCATCTCCCAACATTTGAACTGAAGTAACGCTCAGAGTCTCTCACTTTTGTTTCTTTTCAGCCTAGAGAAGTTTTATAATCTTTTCTGTCTGGGAGGTGTGCAACTAAGAATGGATGAAGATGTACAAGGGAATCTCTATGAGTACTGTACTGAGGAAAAAGAAAGTAAAAGGATGTCACTCGATCACCTCAAAGTCAAAAGTCTGGATCTTAAGTGACAAACAAACTTCACGTGGGGAATTTTAGCCACAGGGAAGAAAATAAAGCCTGAGTTGTTATAAATGAGCTTTTGAAAATAGCGACACCAGACTACGGAGTCAAGGTATGAGCATGGAGTGTAATATGCAAGCCACAGCAATCTGTACTTTGAGGAAGAGAGTATATTGCATTTAGAACCTTCATTTCCATATGAGGTTATGGGTTTGAATTGGATTTTTGAAAGGTAAACAAACCAAAGCAAATGAGAAAATGTATTGTTTGGACTTGAGTGAGGGGAAAAAATAATTTCAGATTGACACCTATTCTTTTAACTTTTATTAATTTCTTTTTTCAATCTTTGACCGAAAAAATTGTCTCTGTGCAACTCCTGAGAAGAATTTACTCTATGAAGGAAGAAGGAGGCAGGAGGAGTTAAGCTCTCCCTACGAACCTCCCTTTCACATCAGTGTCAAATAACAGGGGAGATGCTGCAGCATGCAGCCAGGAATGTGATAGCCAAAACTGCCAGGAGTTTCACTGGAACAGACAAGAAAATCTGTAATAAGATCTAGAGGATAATTTGCTCACAAGAAGTTTCTTTGTAATACAGTCCTCCCCATTGTCATTACAAGAGGTTACCCTGTACCTTGATCATTCATACACTCACTAAAAGAGTCCTCAGTCGTATTTTTTTATTATATAAACATTTAATTACCATAAGAAACTTGCTACGTTTTTGCTCCAAGGAATGTGAGTTTCAAGTTCCGTAAACAAACTATGGAAAATCGCTTCGATCAGGTTAGGATCGTAGTATAAGTTATTCAGTCTTCTTTAATAGTTAGTAAAGGAATGGGCACCTCCAGGAGGTATTTCATTTCATATTTGTATATATTAAAATGAAAGGAATAAAATAGCTTCAGGAGGTTCTCCTCTTTCTCTCTCTCCAGTCTTTCCCTGCTAAGGAAAAATTTAGGTGGCTGGTTTGAACTATACGTGTAACACCAGCTTAGGCGCACATCTTCTCTCCAGTAGCAGATAGCAAAAGAGCACGGGGATCAGGACACAAGGAGACTGATTCTCCCTCTTCTTCCTATAGTGCGATCCCTTCCTGGCAGCATCTGGCAGTCAGTGGTTTTGATACTGCCTGAGCCACAGGCAATATCTGGATCATCCTTCCCAGTAAGCTTGGAAACCTACCCTGAATGTGTGTCTAACTCCTTGGACCCATGTTCATACACAGTTCATGGCAGGGGGGTTGGAACTAGATGATCTTTAAGGTCCCTTCCAACTCTAGCCATTCAATGATTCTATGATTCATAAATGATAACCTGTGACAATGAGTTCCACCAGTTAATAATTATATCTTGTGTTCTTTAAACACAAGACCTGATAACAAGGAATGAACCAAAATAAAGGAGTTTTTTTCACAACACCCAAGCTGCTCCTAGATTTAAGTTTAAATAGGAATATAACTGGGTTTTAGATATTATGAGGAATTCCATTGGCTGTAGGAGCAACCTCTTCTGAATTAAGGTGTCTGTCCCAGATCCTGGTGAACAGCCAGGTCATGGTAATGTTTTCAAACATCATGCTTTTTGCTTCAGTTCAGGTGAGTCAGAGCCCATAGGCTTTATGCATGGAAGAAGCTTTCCTTTATTTCTAATAGCAGAGTTATTAAAAATGAAAAATAAAAGGGGAAAAAAAGAAAAAAACTTGGAAAGAAAAACAAAAGAAAAAATATGAAAAAGAGAAAAAAACCTACCCACCCCAAAAAGGCAGTTTTATCTCTGCTGTTGCTGTGAATTTTATCCCTGCTACTGATACAAATTTGAGTGAGAGTGATACATATTATAGTGACAACTATGAAATCCTTAGATGGACAGAGTTTGTTACAATATATTTCTAGCTTAGTGATCTTTTGAGATACTGTTTAGTCATATGTGAATCTCCTTTATGAAAATCTCTTTGAAATCACAAAGGAGCATTCTATTTTCATGCTAAAATGTTCACATGATGCTGTGTAAATCTATCATCTTTCATGTTTTTGCTATAAATATATAGCCTTTGACTACTAGAACTTCAGGAACTCTTCCTGTGGTTGGACTGGTTGTAAAGAGTTCATTTTTATAAACACATGAACAACACAGAAGCACAGGTTGCATTAAAATCAAAAAGACGTGCTCCTAGCCCTCATAAAAGCTAGGGAAGATGGTAGGCAGCAGTTTAGCATAACTCTACACAGGACTCTGTGATGTCTTTTTCAGTGTAATTTATAATCTCCTTGAACATAATTTTAAGGAGAAAAAAAAAGAACTAAATTAATTTTGGAAAATTAAGAAGCAAACTATTTTATTAGGTGGATGAAAAGTACATTGATAGATAACTGGTTAGGCCTAAATCATATGGTCTAAAACCCAACCCCTGGTATCTGAAAGCCTGATCCTACTTCTGGTCTGCAAACACAGTTTGTTCACTTCAGCCAGTTTTGTGTGTGCACATGAATTTCAACTATGTTTGTCAATTTAAAATACATAGTGTAGTATTCATTAAATCCCCATGTCATTCTGTAACTTATCAAAGAAGAAAAGTATATAGTAATTCTAGTTTTGAGAAAGGAAAGAACTCCACTACTGTCACATTAACAGACACATTCTTACATTCTTCATTCTCCGCTGTTGATAAAGAGCATATATATTCAGAGCAGCTGCCACTTGTAATTAAGCCGAATAACTTCAAACCATTCAACTTGTAAGAAAATGCCTTTTTAAAATTGCTGCATCTTTAGTAAAATACGGAAAACTATTAAAATGTCACTGAGAAGTAGAAGCCTTGTATCTTCTTTTTTCTTTTTTTCTTTCTTCTTTTTTTTTTTTTTTGTTCAAATTAAGTGTGATCATCTTGTAATAAAGGAAGGTTTGTAATATTAAGAGGTTCAATCATTTTATTTATTGTTATTTACAAGTGTTACTGTGAAGAAAATCCACATTGGTTATAGGTATCTAATAGCCTGTCTTATGCCAGGGAGTATCTGGTGTTAGCCTTGTCTGCTATAACTGTACCCCAGGATCTTCAGTGAATATGAATACATGCAGACACACACACAAGGGAATTTGTATCCCACAGATATCAAAGCATGCAAAATGGCCATAGATGGTGTACAACTTAGACCAGTCTGTCTGGAAAAAAGTCAAACATAGATAATCAGGATAATGTTTTCTCCTAAGATATGCATGGTATAATTTTATCTCCCCCAGATACTAACTGAAGAGCTGTGTATGCAAGTATGCAGATACGCTGTCAGTGATCAGCCTTTAGGCTTCAGTTTTGATCACTTGGACAAATCTGAAGTCTGTTATATGCTGTTTTTATAGCTCATCATACTCAGCTGGCATAAAAAATGAAAATTTGGGGCTAAAGATGAAAAAAGTAAAATGAAATTTCTACACTGCTATAGCCACCCTAAGCATATCTGCACATAATGAAGACTGATTTCTGCAGTGTGGAAGCTGGATCTTTGAGTGTTTAACAGTTTGCAATATGTTCATACAATGAAAATAGTGTGTTTCACAATACATTGCTGTGGAGGGATATAATTTGATTATTTAAGTATAGCTTTACAAAACCCAAAACCCAGGGATCCTGCAGTAGTAAGCTACCAAATCTGCATTCTTGAAAACAATGCCTGTGAACAGTTTAATTATTGTGTTCTTTCTTAAATCTTCTTGCCAACAATCTTTACTGGATTAAGTATTCAACACCAAGAGATTAAAGATGTATATCCCTGTAGCTACCACTGCACATATCTCTACATAATCACCAGGATTAGCTTTCTAAGGAAGTAGATCAAAGCTTTATTTCCTTGTGGGTATCCGATAAAAAAGGCTAAGGATAAACCAAACTCTCATCACTTTTGCATCTATCCCTCCACTACTAGAACAAGACTAAATAAGAATGTGAATAAAGATAAAGTAAATGTAGAAAGCTGCAGTACTCTACAACAGCTATAATAATAGGAACACAGCAGAGCAGTAAAAGGGAACTAGAAGGATGGTGAGTTACATAAAATCTTTAAGGGTACATAAAGGAAGGCAATTAATAAACTGCAGAGCCTTTTGAAAGCAACTGAATAAATATTCACAGGCAAATACTACTTGTGTACAGATCTGTGGAGCATGTGTCCATGAACTACAGAATCCTGCACTTCGTTATCATTTGTACTGTGAAAGCAAAATTTTGTAAAAGCTATCCATACCTGATAGAGAACAAAGTGCTCATTCTAAGCAGCCTAACACCAGGGAGCTCCATTGTTAAATGCACAATAACCACATAATAATTCTAGTCGGCACATTGCAAAAAGGCCAGTGCATATTTGACTATTTTCCTGTACAGTTCTGGACAGTCATGGACCAATAAAAAGACCTGTATTTGTACACAAATCGTTAATTTCTGCAGTGGTGTATGAAAACAGTTGCTTTGTCTAAGGGGCAAAAGCAAGGCATTCTGGGGAGACTACTAAATTTTCCTCCTTCTTCTGCCTGGCTTCTCTGAAAGTAAGTCCTCAATGACTTTGCATTAAGTTAGAAGAAAGGCAGGACTATTACAAAAATGTGCATAATGTACTTGCTTGCTTTTAAAAGTCTTAGCATAAATAAGGCAGTTGTAGTTTTTGCTGCCAGTTAGCTAAGGTAGTTCATGCACACTCTGCTTTGCTTGTGGCCAATCATGCACTTGAAGCCTACAAGTGTTTGCTGTGCTTCTGCCGTCTTCAGTTATCCTGTGGTAAAAACATTCCTTTTTGTCAGCAAAACCACTAAAAGTCAAGGCTTCTTGTGACTTTGACAGATGTCTTAGTCACTCTGATCCTCATTTTATCTACAAATACCTACCTCAGAGAAGTGTTGTGAAGCTCAATTAGTGGTTACAAAGCGTTATGAGGTCCCTGAAGGACAACACTGTAGAAAAACATTCTAGTATTTTCTTCTGCCAAAAAGGATCTATTTGAAATTCAGTATTTTTGGTAAAGTACATAGACTATAACACATTCCAGTTGTGCAATTCCTGATGAAAATAAATTGTAATCTACAAATTGAGGATTAGTTTTGTTATTCTATCACTTAAGTTTCTTTGCTTGTATTATACTTTATCCTAAAAGATGTGAATGGTACGAAAATACAGAAATCTTTTTACAGACATTGCTTGCACACAGACATGCACATGCGCACACACACACACTTCTTCCTATGTGTATTTAAAGATTTTTCATAAGCTATATAATAAAAATATCAAAAATTTTTATTTAATAGGAAATTTCTTCTTATAAAATTGTGCAAAGAACTCTATGAAATCTGTATCAATGTATATTTAAAATTATTTCCTGCTTTAAAGAACAGGATAAACTCCTGAATCATTCTTTCCTACATTTGCTAGCATGTTAATCTAAATTTAATTAAAAGATAGTACCACTGAATGAGCAGAAACAACATATTTTTTCACTTGTGCTTTATTAGCACTTGGAATTTTAATATAAGTGTTTCATTGATAGACTGGGTATAAAGATTGCTATTTGTTTAATAGTGTTATTCCTTCAGCAAACCAAAACATTTTATTTTATTTTGTCTTTGACTCTAAAGACAGTCATTTTAACATGCTTTTTATCCTCAATTCCTTCTTAGACACAGCTCATTTATTTAATAGACATGTTCTTATAATTATTACTGTGCTAAATGTCTTTTTTTTTCCCTTCTTGTTCCTCTGCCTCAATCCAGATGCTGATGTATAGCTCTTGTATACAGAACTATACAGTAGAAGTGAACCTTCCCATTCTTCAGGCTTGCATCTGGCCCTCCCTCCCTGTGACAGAAGGGACAAGTTAGACGTTCCCAGCACAGCACCTCTCCAGCTCTTCAGTGTCACATGTGGGGTGCAAGGGGCCTCAGGACAGGATCATGGGGGCGCACAGTGGCCAGGAGCACCCCTCTATTCTCAGCTTTGTGCTCTTCACATGGGGTATGCAGGGAAGCATGGGACAACACTGGGCTCTGCTCAGGTGCAGATTGCCCATCCATGAGTAGTGTCTTCAGTACGACCAATGCTTTAACCTTCTGTGTGGAGTTTCTTTCCTGGAGCCTTTGGTTGACTTCAGCACCTGAGGTGTCCTTGGAAAATGCTCAGATGAAAAAGTAAGGCTGAGGAGGATTTCCAGTCATTCATGTGCCAGACATCACACATCCAGCACTCCTCCTTTCTGGCCTTGTAGGTTTGCTGTCACGGATGATTTTCTAACATATCACCATTTGCACAATCACACCTAGAAAAAAAAAAAAAAGGATCATTTCTATTTTGAAAAGCATTGCTAGAATACAATATTAAACAAAGCAATGAAAAGGTATTGTGTCAGATGCTCCATGTGAACCTGGATGTATGCAGTGACATACAAAACTCAGAAAGATAATTAAAATTTACAATCAAGGCTTCCTTTTAAGCTACTGTTAAGTATCTGGATGCCATTTCTGAATGAACATTTCTGCCACCTATGATGTCTGGATATCTTAATTGGATGCTATATGTTAATTTGGTGTTGGAGGTAGTAAGGTAAAAATCTTGGAGTTCTCCAAACTGCATATTTTCAAGGCTACAAAGACAAGTTATAAAGGAGGCCCAGCTAAAATACTTCAAACTAGATATATCAAGTACATTTAATCTGTTTCTGTCCTTAAGAAAAATTGCCCTTCAGAAACACTATTATATAAGAAATTGTTAAGTGCCTTATGCAGTGTTTATTTTTCTGCTTATTTTTGTGAAGGATTAAGCCTTTGTGATTGGGCTTGCATAGGTAGGTATATTTTTGTAAATTAAAAGAACTACTTTTTTTTCAGGTAAGTAAAATGCTGGTACTTTATATGTTTATGTTTACAGTTGAAAGATTGCAATACTTCTAAAATAACTTGTGATGAAAAAGTCAAATGTAATTTTTACTTTGTTTCAATTATAAAAGCAATACATTTATTTCTTACCAGGTAAAAGGTCCATTAAACACCAAATAGAGTTTGATGCCTAATCAAAATGATATAGCTAAGTACCAACAGTAAAATGACTGTGGGGATGGGAAATTTGTTTTTCATCTTTGGTGCATTGTTCTAAGTCATGTTATGCATTGATTTCTTTTTACAACTTTTGCTTGTATTTGTTTGTACACAGAAATCCAGAGCCTCACATTCTAAAATTCTAACTCTGCCTTTCCTAAATTAATAATGAAAATCATTACCTTCATAAAACGAAAGCCGTATAATTTATTTTTATGCCCTGAAAAATTTAATAGTTGGAACTGTTTTCAGGTCCATGAGATTTTTCTGAGCAGCGTGAATGAAAGTGAATGAAAAAGATGGAGAAACATATAAGTAGAAGAGCATAGTATAGAAAACTGCTACTGAGATCTTAAGCCTGACCTATTGCCACTGACTGTGGCACTAATTTTATCTTACAGTTTCTCACCAAAAATCAACAATCTTGTAACAATTAACTTTCTGAGAGCTGATTACAGAAGTTCCTCGGAGTAACAGTAGTATATGACACGTGAGTGGATTTCTTATCTTCACGAGATCACAACTAAGAGAGTAGACTAGACTTCTATGATCCACTGGGACCCCATCATGTAGTGAGGCAAACACAAAGGATGAGCCGCTGACATCTGCAGTGAGTCAAAAGTGTTTCTTGCTGAATAGTATTATACAGTGACAACTCCAGCAATAGCAAAATCAAGATTAGGCTGTTGTCATTTATTGTATCTAAAATCAGAAACCACCATTACTGCAAAACAAGATGAAAATAAAACTAATTAACTGACTCAATGTTAAAACACTCCAAAGACAGTGTATCGTCACAGTTCTTCCTCCTCAGTATTGTTCCCAGTCATTAGAGTCCAGTCCAGATAAAGGTGATCACAGATCTCATTAACTCCATCGCTAAATTAATCTTCACTTGTCCTCAAGAATATAATATACCTTTCTCGTTTGATTTTTAGAGCCTTGAGACCCTCTTGAAAAGAGGTCTTTGTGTAGTCATACTTACCAGCAAGATCAGTTTGCACAGCGCAAACATAATGATGTGAACTTTAACATCTCCTGTGATACAAAAGAAACAGAAAGCAGATGTATAAAATACCAAGAAGATATTCATCTTCATGGAAGAAGGAATGCAAAAAGCACTGCATGACACACATAGAATTTGTAGAAATTCTCATTTAGACTAAAATATGATGGGATAAATTGCTGCATTAGTTCCCCCGAGTTTCTCCCCATTCTCTTGCCAGCTACTGCCACTTGTCATTCATATACTACTTCATGTATTTCCAACTGATTTTTGATGCTAGTGAGTATATGAAAATAGGAATAAAATACGTTAGCACCATGTGTTTATCTAGGTCTTTACAGAAGACAACAACATACGCTACCTACCATCAACAACAAAGAACCACCGTCTGAAAACAGATCTGCTCTCTGAAATTGATCTTTTATCACTAGTGCTCATTTCATGTGAGATGTACAGATAATCCATTTTTAACATGTAGCATATCAGAAGTTCCTTTGCTGCTTTCATATTGTCTGTTCAGGCCAATAAAATGTCATCTTAGGCAATTTGGGTCTGATCTTCAAGGACTTTTGAGTATTTGCAATCTATACTGATTCCAGCTGGAGTCCTATGTGTTCACCACTTCTCCTGCAGCTCCATCAGTGCTAGCAACAATGGAAGTTCTAATGTAGACAAGATGTTTGTCTTTTTATCACCAGTGTTTACTACACAGCAATAAATCTATACGGTGAAGTAGAGCAGATGCCAAGAGGTTTTGCACGCTCGAGCTGAAGTCACCGCTAGCAAGAGTGGAGCAGTACTCGTGTTAGTGTAACGGTGGGAAATTCTGCTAAAAGGCTCCTTGTAGACACACTTCTCCATACTGTACCTCTGCTCAATAGATCATTCATGAGCACTCAGCCCCCCCTCCAGAGAGCAAGTAGAGTCGGGTCATGAGCAGGAAGGGATGGAGACAAGGCTGAGTTTTTTACTTAGAGCTCAGACTCAGAGCTGGTTTATTGTTGTCATGGCTACGGGCTCCACATGCCTCCAGTCCCTGCTTTATGAAAAGAATGATGCAGTGTCTAGCCTTACAGCTGAATATATAAACCAAATTAGTCTACCATGCCTCTACCTGTTTTGTGGCTCACAATGAAAGAAGTAATATATCATGCAATCAGTCTTGTAGCAGTTATATTCTGTAAACACTAAGTCATTACACCCAGACTCTTTTATTTGCTCTTTAGAGTTCCTTCTCAGTATAATAAACTGCAGATTTCAATAAGAAAGCTAATTCAGAAGAGTCCTCTGTGATTTCTCAGAATTTCTGTAACATATAAGTTAAAAAGTGCTTTTTAAATCCCTTTTCACACTCCATTTTTGCATAATCTCACTCACTAAACAAGAAACAGAAAGACATGATGAATGCCTTTTCCAGAGCTTCAGTGCCAGGGTATTACCAGAATCAAACTATTCCTAATGTAAGTAAAGAAGAGTTATATTGTCCTGCAGGGAACTGTTAACTTTTCCTGAACAGAGTAAGAGCCTCATATGTTCCCGTCCCATCCCTATTACAAGATTAAGTAAACCTTTAATAGCACCAGAGTAAAGCAGTGAGGGAAGACACGTCCTGTGACACTGCTGTTGTCAGTGTCATTTAGAAGAGGGGGAAGGAAAGAAAGCTTTAAAAGTGTGGTCCGGATTGAAAGATAAATGTGTAAGAGAGGGAAAATGGGTATCAGAATAAAAATGTGTAAATCTCAACATATGATAGCACACCAAGGATTTGGATGAGAAGGTGGTAACAGGAAAAATAACTAACATGAGGGGTAAGGAAGGTGTAAATTGGCTTTAATTTCCACCTCCTTACACATTCTTCTTTTTTTCCCAGCTTGTAAATTCCACCAGGTTTGATTCTCTATAGGCTCATTTAGACTATACGTGTCAGTAAGTGGAGGTGTGTGGTCGCATAGTTCACCATCACTTTATCTCTGTGCTTAGCAAAATGGACCTTATCCTCACTTACCTCCAAAATTCCATTAAAGCACTTTGGTAGTGTGGGCTGTAAATGACGTTTAGAGCCAAGGAAGTGTAAAGGGATCTCAGTGCAGATAAAGAACAGAAGAAAGTGTTATGTTTTTACAGATCTGAAGTATTTCTTTAAAAATAAATAAAGACAGCTTTATTATCTATCAGGGAAGGAACAATGCAACAAAGCATAAATTGAATGTAGTCTCCCAAATTAAATTCACCTTGGCTACAGCAAATTGAATGTTTTGACTCATCAATATATAGTCAGTATTTCATGCTACACAAAGTCTCCCATGCTGATATTTTCTATTTCTTGCTGCTGTGGAGAGAATTGAAAATAAAGAAGTGTGTTCAAAATAATATACCTGTGTATTGTAGAATAGTACTATAAGTCTCATCAAGGCAGCTACATACTCTGCAATCTCTCACTTGACGGGTTTTAATGACTTGACCATTTCAAAAAACATCAAGATTGAAAAAGCAAAACAAAACTCAAAAAATGCTTTTGCTGTAATTATGCAACATTTTCAATTTCAAGAAAAAAGAGGGTTTTTTTCATTCTGCATTTCTACTACCTAGCTACAAACTGATATGAAAGAAAAAATGGTTTTGGCTTTTTGTTCACTTTTTGAGAAGTTTTGGTTACAAAAATTGTTTAAAATAAAGTAGTCACCCAAGGGAGTGCATTTAACTAAGATCCTTTATAGCTATGTGCAGCTGCAGCATATTTGCTTCTTTAGAAGAGTTGCCTACAGCACTGAAAGAAATTATAAACCCAATGGGAAAATATCTGTTATTACCATGACTTACATTTATATGAGTGTTTGGATAGGTATGAATATTCTCTATACGGAATATAGATTGTGACACCTTTTGTAGCAATAAATATGGAAATAAAATTAATTTTATTTCCATATTTATTGAGTGCACAATTTCACATTTTTCTTGGAGTGACACATTCAGTTCATACATTCTTAAACAGTGTTTTGTATGTCATATAGTATTTTGTGTACAGCCCCCAAAAGACAAGAATCATAGAGTCATAGAATGGTTTGGGTTGGAAGGGACCTTAAAGATCACCTAGTTCCAATCTCCCTGCCATGGGTGGGGACACCTCCCAGTAGGTCAGGTTGCTCAAACAGTCTTGAACACTTCCAGGGATGGGGGATCCACAACTTCCCTGGGCAATCTGTTCCAGTGTCTCACCACCCTCATAGTGAAAAAATTCTTCCTGATACCTAATCCAAATCTACTCTCTTCTAGTTTGAAGCCAATACTGTATATATTTTAATTAGTGCTTTTGGGTTTTTTTATTTAAATGATATGAAACTTTACCAAGATGCTTTTAATTATTTCAGATTGTCCGATCTTATTTACCCAAAATTGGGGTATTGGGGAAAGTGTTAAAATAAATAATATAATATATTATAATATATAATAAATAAATAATAATAAATAATGGGCAAGCACAGCCCATTGCACAAACTCCTATCTGTTAGGGGTATGAATCTTGATATTTTGGCCTTGGAGCAGGAAGTGGTTTAGATCCCTAAACAGGTAGTGAGCTCCTTGTTAAAGTCTCTTCTCTTTTGTATATGTGTGATTATTTTTTTTAAATATGTGTTATTGTTTTTTCATGCTACAGATGAAATGATAGTAACAAATTTAGTAATGCACAGTTGCCAGCTGAACTTAATATAAATAGGAGACTATAAAACTAAGTAACCAATGAGGCAAACAGATTGTATAAATATTACAATTTTGGGTTGCATAGTACAAATATTTTATAATGTATGTGTTATATAGGACAACATAATGTGAAAGCAGGATGACTGTTAAGTTGCTGACAGATTTAGTCTGTGTCCTAAACAAGTTCTTTAAAACTCTTTATATTACCTATATTTTTCAGAGCCTTCACATGCAGTGTATTATATTTTTTCTTCCTTTTACCAAAATAATTGAGGTATGACATAAATACAGAAAAGAGAAACATTCCTAAGAGAAACTATACATATAACTGCTAATGGCTTTCCTAGTCTGTAAGTTTTAAGAGCAGTTAAGACCTTTAGATCATGTATTCCAACCTCCTGTATTCACAACCTCCCATTCACAACCCATTTCACCCATATAGTTTATACTAAGGCCAACAAATTGAGTTAAACAAAAACATTTCAACTTTTGAGAGCTGAAACAACTGTTTTCTCCCAGCAATGAACACGAAAGACTCAGGTTCCACCAGAGCCTGAGGCTTCTAAGTAGCAAGGAGCTCATTAAGTAAGAGATGTTCCAATGATCTGAGCAAGATGAATCACAACCCGTGCCCCAAAGGAAAGGAAAATCACAAGTAAATAAACAACCTCTCCTCCTCAACAACAAACACAAAACAATGAAACAACAATAACAAAAACCCATACGCCAGTCTGGTCTGCAAAAAGAGAACACATTTTTGATCTGAGACATGACAACCAGTTTGAACTCTGGCATATGATGGATACCAACCCTAGCCAGCCAACTAAGATTCCTTGTACCTTTTCTGAATGTTAACCTGATCTATCCTGTATGGACTGTCCATTTACTGCAGCTTCAAACTAAAATATGGCCAAAGAAACTCAAAATTCATCTGTCACTTGTAAAGAGAAATTATTCATTTCCTCTTGCGTGTAACTGCCTGAAACTCTCAGGCACGCTGTGTCTGATCTTAGTCATCGCAATGTGTTTTCTAAGGGCAATGCAAAATGTATGTTCTCTGTTGACTCATAGAAGAATGGAAAGCAGGGGAGAGTTCCCTAAAATGCAGAATTAGATGTCAAGGCCAAAAGAAACATTGTGACCATATTACTCCTCTGTCCTCTCTGATTTTCCCACTCACAGATTTTCTTCCAGGAGTTTGACTTCTTGTCCTTAAGAAAGAACTGCAATCTTGTTCTAATGATTCCAAGTGATGTTGCATCTGATGCCTTTCTGCTGTAAGTTATTTCTACATTTAACTACTGTTATGAAAGCACCTTCCTTTAACATTCAGTTTGCCCGATTTGAGCTGCACTCTCTAGGCCTTTTAACATTTTTCTTATTCGGTATCAAAGCTTTCCTCAGTATCACCTGAACACGGGGGCTGTCTTCTATGAACAAAGAACTTCACAGAAACTGAGCTCCTTTTAACTTACATTATAAGCTTTATACTCTCAAGTTCATGTTCAGGACTGTTTGAAATTTTTAATATATCTGCATTCTTTTCAAGTATAGATGATAGCGCTGATGTGCTAATCCAGTATAGCAGTGCTATGTATAGAAGTAATATTGCTTGTCTCCTTCCACCTGATATCTTGGTTACCTCCTAAATAACTAAGATTCACATGGATCCTTTTTGCCATAGGCTTTAATTTATAATTCGCTCATATTGAAAGACATTAATTTACAGCAAAAACTGATCCCTGCAAGACATACTATTGATCTCATCCAGCAAAAATCCAGCAAAAAATCCAGCAATGTCCCAAAAAATACCAATTGTGGCAACCAGAGTTTGGTTCCAATTGACTCCTTATTCTGCCTAAAATCATTCTAAAATCAGTATCTCAGCCAACATTTTGCAAAGACTTCTGTCTTCAAAGTTAATCTTGGGATTTAAATGGGGAAAATACCCTGGCTATTTACAAGCTGAATCCAAATGTGTATCACCACCCATAGTCTGGAGTGATCTATAATTTCTGATTATACAATTTTATTTGTATAAATCTGGCATAATTTCACAGACATCGGTGACAAGTAGGAGAGCAGAACTTGGCACAAAGTATGTACATGAGCCTAATTGCTATAAAACTTAGGGTGGAACCAAATCAACCTAAATTAGATGTCTAAACTTAGGTGCTGCCTCACCGAAAGAGTAGCTGTCTACTGTGGATGAGCATGTGTGATAAGGGATGGTAAAATGACCTACTCCAAATAAAGTAATTACCAAAGTTACCCATAAAGTCAACAGACATATTTCTGAAAACATACAGAGGGAAATCCAGGCAAACCAATTTAGGCCTGTCCAGGTAGCAATCCGGTCTGGTTAAGTGTTACATTTGAATTTTCCAAGGAAAGCAGAAAAAAGAAATAGGAAAAAATAGTCAGGGATCCCTATTTGGAGTCTAGTCTTTCAAAACTGAATGACTTCTGCAAATGACATGGTAAAGGCACTACCCATCCATTGCATAATGTGTGCTCAAAGCACTCCACTCATGGAAACGGGAGGCTGCAGTTCTTTTCAGACTGTATATGTGGGATCTCGGACACATGTCAAGGAGACAATGCTGCTGGTCAGTGTGACTTCCATGGATTCATAGAATTATAGAATACCCTGAGTTAGAAGGGATCCAAGAGGATCACTGAGTCCAACTCCTGACTCCACACAGGGCAACCTGAAAGTTAAACCATATATCCAAGAGCATTGTCCAAATGCTTCTTGAACACTGACAGGCTTGGGGCCATGACCAAGCTCCCTGGTGAGCTTGTTACAGTGCTTGACCACCCTCTCAGCGAAGAAACAAGTGCACTTGGAGTGAACCAAGAAGTAGCAAAGACTGTGAGAATCAGAGGGAGAGCCTCAGTCATGAAATTCAGTTTGGGTTCCTTCCCCATTTTCTTCTGTTATGTGAGAATGGGTAGACATAGTTACAAACTGATTATCCATTTGGCTAGGGGTAAAGTTGTGAGTTATAAACCCAGCAATATACTCAGAGCCTAGAGCCTCTGAGTGGGCTAATCTCTGCAGCATTTGCAGTACTTATTGCTAGTAATTGAAATAGAAAGTGGTGGACAGAAAATGGACTAGATTTCTGTCTGGACTTTAGTTGAGTTGGATCCTTGATACTTTAAGGAGTCTGTAAATTTAATATATTTTTGCTCTGGAATCACATTTGATTCAAAACCAAGAGAATTTTCTAGACTACTCTATAAATGCTCTACTCCTCCACAGACAGATTATGCTAGTGCCATGAGCATCCAAACATCTCAGTCATCCCTGAGATTCTGCATAGCTACAACTTGCTAGCCTACACTAGCTCATACTTACCTACATTTGGTTCAGCTATCACCCTAAATTTTTCAGTGTTCAGACTCACATCCTTAGTACCTTTAAAATAATGCTGTTCATTTTTAACTGTGTAGCTAAACCAAATATTATAGCTAAAACCTGTGAGAAAAAAAAAAAAATCTGTTTGGTTCTCTAGAGTTTAAAACATAAATATGAAAGTGCTTTGGTGCCACAGCAAATGTGAAATTACTAAACTATTGTGTTATAAGAAAAATATGAAACTTTTAGAGCTATTAAATCATGCACATTTTCCCTACAGAAAGTGAGTCAACACACAGAAAGCAAGTGCAAGTTTTTTGCCATCAATACACAAAAAATTGTGTGGGATTCACTGGCCAGAAACTTGTACTTTCTCCAATATAATCTAGTCTTCATGTGGACTTGGTATTAGACAGCACAAACTATACAAACAAATACTTAAGTCTTGAGATTCAGAAATAGAAAGGGAAATGTAATGAGGGAAAGGAAGGCAAACCCATGAAGTTTATTCAGGATCCCAATTGTATGTGAATTTCACAGTAAAGTTTATTATCTCAAATATTCTGAATACACACTCGTGGATCCTGAAGATCCTTGCAGTTTTTCATAGGTCATTATTCAGAATTCACCATCTGGATTTGTCATTTTAAGATCCTCTGTGGTAGTAGAGAAAATTATAGTAAAATTATGCTAAAATTTATTTCATATGCTGCCCATGCAGTTTGGTTTTGCTTATTTTAGAAATGTTTATGTATGTTTCATCTCTTCAGAAAGGGAATGTGAAGATTTGATGAGTGTGCCTTGAACCCAACCATCTCCTGGTAGAATGAAATACGTTGCCTAGGTTTCCTCGGAATACACCGCAGGAACAGATGAGGATAATGTGGTTGCATATTATGTGATAATGATTATTCTGACTGATGTATTCACCCCAAGGTATACTTGAGCATCTGTTGTTTATTTAGGCAGGACTCGTCATTCTTATTTTTAAGATATTTGAGTGGGTGAACATTTTTCTCCTTAAAGACTATCAAATGGGGAAAAAACTAACAAGAGGCACATGGGATTATGTACCAGTGATGACATAGAATGTGAATCCAGGTGGGAGATTTACTTCAGTTCTATCAATGTTCATTGCCTTAGGAACTTAGGGTCTATATTTGAGGAGGTTGTTAGTTTGACTTGTATTGACTTTACAAAACAATGAACCCACAATAAGAGCAAGTGTTGTGGCTGTAAAGCCTTACTCAGTACTGTACGTAATTAACAATAAAGTTGATAAATGACTAGTAAAATACAGTAGAGTATGGGGTGTTATCCTCTCTGTCATAGGAAGCCCTAAAATCTGATTTTGATGATTTCCTAAGATACTGTACTTCAACAAGAAATTATATGCTATATAAAGTAAATTACATGGTGAAATTTTCTGTTCTTTGTTATACAGAAGCTTGGAGTAAGTGACATAATGGTCCTTTTTTATCTGAAAGTATAGGATGTCTGAATCATTTATGAGTACAAGTCTACCTACTATACTAAACATAAATACAAAAACGGTAGGTTGGAGAAGCAGTACACATGACAGTGTGAATAGTTTCCTCTTGTTCCATGAATGACTCCAAATGTAAACATTGTATTACACAAGCATCACACTATCATCTAATTCAGGTTTCTGAATACTAGTATCCTCAAAACCGTTCACCTACTAGTGGGAAGAGATTTTCTATGTCAGTCCAGCTTCACTTCAGTCTTTTTTTGGACTTTATCAAAGCCCTTCAAAGTAAACATTAGGAAAAATTGCAGACATACTGGCTACACTAATTATTTTTCTCCTTTTATTTTCCCTGCCAATGTGGGGGAACTGCCCATTACCAATGGACATCTACACACACACACACACAAATAAATTAACCAAAGACTTAAGTAGGATGTAACCAAGTCCAGTAGAGTACTTACATCTTTCACCATATATGTTTTATAAGCATTGATCCAACCTTAGGGATGAACTCTACATAAAACATCCTGAGCAGAAAGAGGCTTAGTCTGTCTTTAAGGATCTCCAGTGATGAAAGCTTCACAACACCTCCAGACAATCTACTCTTGTATCACAAGATAAAGTCTCCCATCCCACTCTAAATAGCTGTTACTAAAACGTAAGCCCATTACCCCTCCATGCTTACACCAGTATGCAGAGAACTGATTTCTTTCTCTCTTGCAGCTACATTTAAACATTTTCAACCATATATATCGCTCCTTCTGACTTTGTCAAGCTAGAAAAGGCTTACTTTGATCAAGTTTTCTACACAAACATTTTGGGAAAGCCTCTGTTTTCCACACCTCTGATTATTGTCATTGGTTTCTTCTCAGTTCATAGAATCATACAATAGTTCGGGTTGAAAAGGACCTTTGAAGATCATCTTGTCCAACCCTCCTGCCATGGGCAGGGACATCTTCCACTAGGCCAGGTTGCTCAAAGCCCCATCCAACCTGACCTTGAGCACTTCCAATGATGGAGCATCCACAACTTCTCTAGGCAACCTGATCCAGTATGTCACTACCCTCATTGTAAAAAATACCTTCCTCATATCCAACCTAAATCTACCCTCTTTCAGTTTAAAACCATTAGTCCATGTCTTGTCACTACTGATCTTGGTAAAAAGTCTCTCTACGTCTTTCTTGTAAGACCCTTTTTAGTATTGGAAGGCTGCAATAAGGTCTCCCTGGAGCCTTCTCTTCTCCAGGTTGAACAACCCCAACTCTCTCAGCCTGTCCTCATACAAGAGGTGTTCCATCCCTCTTATCATTTTCATGGCCCTCCTCTGGACCTGCTCCAACACATCCATGTCTTTCTTGTGCTGAGGACTCCAGAGCTGGATGCAGCACTCCAGGTGAGGTATCATGAGAGTGGAGCAGAGGGGCAGAATCACCTCCCTTGACCTGCTGGCCACACTTTTGATGCAGCCCAGCATACAGCTGGCCTTCTGGGTCACATATTTTTAAGTGCACATTTCCATCTCATAGAATCATAGAATCATAGAATTGTCTAGGTTGGAAGGGACCTTTAAGATCATCTAGTCCAACCATCAACCTAACTCTGACAAAAAAACCCATCACTAAACCATGTCACTAAACACTATGTCAACCCGTCTTTCAAATACCTCCAGGGATGGTGCCTCAACCACTTCCCTGGGCAGCCCATTCCAATGCTTAATAATCCTTTCAGTGTAAAAATTTTTCCTAATATCCAATCTGAACCACCCCTGGTGCAGCTTGAGACCATTTCCTCTTGCCCTATCAACTGTGACTTGGGAGAAGAGACTGACCCCCCAGCTCTCTACAACCTCTTTTCAGGTAGTTGTCCAGCTTTTCATCCCCCAGCTGGTCCAGCTTTTCATCCCCCAGTAGCCCCAAGTCATTCTCCACAGGTCTGCTCTCAATTCCTTCATCCCCCAGCCTATATTGATACCAGAGGTTGCCACATCCTAGGTGCAGGGCCCGTACTTGACTTTGTTGAACCTCATGACATTCACATGGGTCCTCTTGCTGAGCTTGTCTGGGTTCCTCTTGATGGCATCCTGTTCCTCAGGCATCTCAACCACACTACTCAGCCTGATGTCATCTGCAAACTTGCTGAGGGTGCACTCGATCCCACTGTATATGTCATTGATGAAGATATTAAACAGTGCTTGTCCCAATACAGAAAGGTGAGGGACACCAATAATCACTAATCTCCATCTGGATATTGAGCCACTGACCACTACCCTGTGGATGCAACCATCCACAGAACAGTCCACCCATCAAATCCATATCTCTCCAATTTACAGAGAAGGATGTTGTGGGGGACTGTGTCGTGTCAAGGCCTTACAGAAGTCCGCATAGATGACATCTGTATCTCTTCCCTTGTTCACTCGTGAAGTCACTCTCTTCCCCTGATGACACTACATCCCCCTGATGTAGTCACAGTTGCCTCCAGCTGATACACATTTTTGCCCAAAGACAGCATATAAAGCTGGAATAGAGCTCCCCACATTACCCGTGCTGGGTTATAGTTACTTCCACTGCAGTTCTTCACATGTGTTAGGGCTTTGACAAGTGATCATTGGTGACTCTATTCTCTGTGGTTTAAGCTCTTGCTGTTCCTGACTGCCAGTTCCACTCTTTTTCCAGCAGTAACACTGTTGTAGCAGAAATGGCAGTTGAGGATATGTCTGTGTCAACTACTCTTCAAAGGCATATGCTGAACAAACACTTTGCTTTTAAATGAGAAAAATTTGGTCCATGCACAAAAGCTCTGCCCCCCATTACAAAAAATGTTTCAAAAGAATCTGTGCAACTTGAATGTATAAACAAGTTTTGTAAACTTTTTCAGAAGAATGGACATACTAAATCATACCTAAACTCCATCTAACCTGCAATGTTGTGTCCAGCAAAGGTCAGCTGGGCTCCTGTGGTCTAACAAAAATGGTCTGATTGATGTTGCTCCCCCATGAAATTTTCTTTCATCCTACTTTGTATTTCGCTGTCTGCCATATCCATTTTCATTCTCAGTTCTGTGGCCTTTCCCCTTATCCATGGGAAAACTTATAGTATTTTCAGACAGATGTAGTTTTTATTTTCTTTTTCTGATGCTTCAGTTAATAGGACATACCAAGGAAAGACGACAAGAAAAAGGGAAATATACAGTGATTTTTATCTCAAGGAATTTATAAATCTCTTTAGAATGACAGTGATTTGCACTTAGCATCTCTGTAACTTCATTCACACATTAGCTGTTAAAAGTTTTCTTGACACTCACAAACATTTCACTTCCCCTCATTCCTTCCATGATGTTCAAAGTAGCCCCAGGCACGGTCATCTGATTGCAGACAGCTGGTCTCTACAGCTATGAGAGGAAGCTGAGAAAGATGTTTTCCCAACCCTTGCAAATAGTAAGTAAGCGTAAGGAGGGCGAGAGCAATAAACTCCAAAGGGTCTGAGGTAGTGAAGACTGCTTGGGAATCTGGAGACAATGAAGAACTGTGAGGAGGTTTGCAGCTGGTTGGAAAGATTTCCTTGCATATTTTGTTAAGGGAAGTACAAAAATTGCTTATGACCCCTACAGAGCAAATTCTCAAAACCCAACTGTAAGATCAATGCTGACGGTTAATGCAGCCTGAACCATTCACAGTGGAAACAAAGGTACTTTGAGATCACTTTGCTGCTATGGGCAATAAGAATTACATCAGACTGAAGCCCAGCTGAGAGTGAGCCTACTTATTGTGTTGTTTCTACCATTGTTCTTATTCAGCATATTTTGTCACATTATAAACCATGCACTGATGAAAGCTGTTCAGTGGTGCCTGGCAAAATCTCAAGCATCCACACATCCAGAGCACTAAACACCTGTCCTAGTATTTGCTGACACATTGGGATTTAATACCTTGGGGCATTTTGACTGTGTTTATGGATAGGTAGACAGGCCAAGCACTTAATGCAGGCCTGAATACACAGAAGCAAATGTTTCTTAAACACAAAGTCTTCTTTCCCCTCCCCTTGCCTTTTAAGGCTCAGCTCTTCACCATGAGGTTATTTTTCAAGAAAATGAAGATTGCTTAAGAGGATATTGGAAAAATTTGTGGCTATTTCAGTTTTCTTTATTATATTTTGGAAAACACAGAGATATCATTTGCTGAGACTTTGTAAAAACAGCAGAACTCCATAAAACCTGAATCTGAATGGTATTTTTAGAACTATTTTTTTGACTGAATTTCTATCCTAAAATCTTTCTTAAGTTATGCTTCAGAATAATTAAAGGTGACTAATCATTTACTATTTATAGCATTAAAAGTTAAGCATAATAAGGGTATAATGATTATTGGTTAAAACAGAGCAAACTATTCTAGAGGTCATTGCGATGATCTGTGATGTCACTGCAAGAAAGCACAGTTGTAAGTTTGGTGAGGTCTCCCTGTGTTCCTCTTTCATATGAAGGAAGTAACAGAAATCATGTCTCTGCTAGCCCAGTTTAATATAACACTTGAAAAAACAAACTACATGCAATACACAAGCAGGATAATATGACCTAAACGAATACAATAAAACCCAGTCCACATAAACAAAAACAGAATTGCCAAGGCTTAGCATGCCTAGGCATAGAAATTATACACTTATGCCTCTAGAGAATAGCTAAGAAATTATTTTCAAGTTGAAATTTCAAGTTCATGCCAAGACATGGAAGCAATCTTAGTATCCAAAGTCAGGACTTATTCTTAATGAACAAATTTCCCCCTCTTGTCAGAGAAAACTTGGAGATCAACATATTTATGAAACTTATAATACTCAGAATCATATACACAAGACAAGATCGACCTCTGTTTAGGATCAGATTAAGTGGCCGTTATATGAAAAGTTTAGACCTTGGCAAGTATCTTTGACAGCCTGGTCAGAGTTTCTTGTTCCTTAGCACTGTTCAAAATCATATCTTTACGTAAGGTTATGCAAGAACTGAGCTTTTCTGAAAAGCTCATCTGAAGCAACTGAGAACTGCCTGTTAACCTTAATCATTCTGAGGATTTTAGGCGCTTGCTGTTGACAGTATTCAGAACTTTGCTGCACATTCAACATTTGATGAATCTCTGAAGGACTGAGAACTGTGCACAGCCTGTCACACATGCAGGCAAGGACAGACAGCTCAGGGAAACTGAAGTAATATATGAATACCAGAAGCTGAGCCTCATTTTTAGTTGTTTGTCCATGAAAGCCAAACTGACAACTTTGCACAAGGGGCGTTTGTTTGTTTGTTTGCAGGTTTTTTCCCCCCAAAGCAGGTGATTCTTGGATTCTAAAAGCTCTGACTTGCATGACCCTGACAGATAACTTCAGCCTCTGGCCCAAGCTAAAATTAGTCTAAACCCTTAATAAAGCAAAATTGGGCAGAAGTCTGGTGGCATCATTAATTAATTTCATAATTTTCAAAGTGGTTTGTGTTCATTAGGAGGGAAGAGGCAGAGGAATGTAAGAATTAACAGTTGTTTCTGTAGCCAAAATAAGTGAAGGGCTGTAGCCAACAGTCTGCACCACGCATTCCCAGGCATGTTGATCACACTTTCAGAGTGGAAAAACAAGGACGCTGTAATCAAAGAGGAGGAGGTTAAAGAGAAGTGTTTTAGTTTTAGTGAGAAAACAGGAAGATGGATGACAAGGGGAAGAAAAAGGAGAGTGAAGATCCCAGACATTTTGCAGTAAAGAGTAAAAACTGAGCGATTCCTCCCGTATAACTCTTTTACTGTTCACTCCTTTCTCAACATTATCTTTATATGTATTTGTGTTGTATCAGTTCTCCAGCTCATTTGCCACATTATTGAGCTCTCTTTCATTTGGCCTTGATCTGCCAAGCTCCCTAGTCATAAACTTTCTGACTCACTTTCAGATATCAGCCTAGTTTCTATAGTGTAGGAACACAAAGAACAAAAGCCCAAGGTGATAATCCCTCCTTTTCACACTTAGCCTCTCCATGAAACAAACTCCCTCGGCTCTGAACCTTCTTATGCCTTCTGACATACACAAATGTCCCTTTAAAATCATCACATATATATAACCTTCTTGACCTAAGAAATCCCCCCCTAATGTTGGAAACTCCTGATTATTGGCTATTTACCACTAAGAGTCTCAGAAGACTTAACATCCTGGATATGAAAAAGCACAAACAGAAAATGCCACCGTTCTGCTTCTGTGCACTGGAGTGAAAGAACTTCATATTAGTGTCAGTTTCTTGTTCTGATGCCTACACATATTAACCAGGGAAAACAAAATTTTAATGAATTTTTAGCCTGTGTTCCTTGTGGTCTCAGCATCAAAGGAAGAAAAGAGCACAAGGGGTGGTCAGATGAAATGCATCTCCAGGGATTAAAGGCCTCTATAGCATCATCTGTATTCCTCTATGAAGATAGACACTACCACACTAGCTACACTGCATATTGATTACATCATTTGTAGCCATCGTTTGTAAGAATCATGTTTGCTCTGGACTTTCTGAGTCATCAAAATAACATCAACCAACCACTTGTGATGTTAATGGCTGGTTATCATGGAAGTAACAGTCAAACCAGTTTCATATATAAAGCGGTTTCAGCTTTATATAATCTCTTTTATGTAATTAGGTACTTGTTTTCAACCATGGGCAAAGATTAATCTCCTTCCAATGATCTAAAGTAACTGACATAAATAAGCCTAAGAGATCAATGAAACTTTGGGTAATTTTGTCTTTATTTTAAAGTCTTTGCAGATGAATCATTTAAATTACTGATAACAGACCACGTCTACTGAATACTTGGCTAAACAAAACTTCAAAATCAGGCTGGCTTGTCCCAGCAGGAATGGTGGAAAAATGTCTACGGTAAGGGTTCAAAAGTATTAGGGAAGACATGGAACACAAAGAGATATGTATTAGAAAAGAGTCAGAATATTTTTTTTTTCTTAGTGACAAACTCTTCAAAATTCTTTCAGGTAATCCTAGAGTTTCAATAAGCTCTATTGATTTAAAGAATGATTCAACTTGGACTGGAAATGAAGGAACTTTTAAAGTGCAATCACCAAACCCATACCGTTTATTTCACAACATCTTACTGCTCAACTTTAAAACCAATATAATTCGAATCACAATACAATGATGATTGATGTTTTTCATCAACGCCCAATTATCATTCCATCATGGCACAAGACTTTAAAGCAGAGTTGTCCAAGCCAAGTAAAACACAAAGTGAGCTTCTGAAAATCCAAATCTGTGCTCTTACAAAATGGCTTACCAAACTGCATTTATTATTTTCTAACATGTTAGGTCATGTTAGTTGTATATGGGTATACAAGATGAGACATTTATTTTAATCTTATGCTCAGGTAGCTCATTTCACTAATTTCTGAGTAAGAATCATATCTGTGAAGAGATTTTGGTTTTGTTTTAAACACGGATTGAACTGGAATTCTCAGCATTGGTGGGATCAGCTCTGGTTTTTTCAGTTTTACTGGACTTCTCTAAATATACTGATACTGAACATTCACAGGACTACCCACATATGTTGTTGAGTATTTCATGATGAAATAATTACAAGTCCACTAAACTTCCAATTTTATGTGCAGAATATGTTAGAATACATATTCTACATTTTTAATAGAATTATAGAATATAATATGTATAGATAGCCTAACATGTAACAGAGAAATAGGTATCTCTCACTGTTTCTCTGCACTGTCTGACATGACCTGACATGATTTTAGTTGGAAATTAAGTTCCATAATTCAGAAGCAGGTTGTTTGGGGTTGGGATTTTTTCAGCATTGCACAATAACAGCAACAAAATGATGGGAGGTTATGGGAATAGAAGGAAGTGGTTTAAGCATGCAAATAATTTAAAAATGTAGGTGTTAAAGACATACTAGTAATCTATGCAAATTGTTACAATATCATAGGTTCTACATTTCTTTTAACCAAGATAAGTATTACCTTATTTTCATACTATATATTATTCATAAACTTTACTTGGAGCACAGTATACATTTGTCCTCAAGGACTGTAAAATAACTAATATACAGTTTACATAATAAACACTTCATATTTTGCTAAAATGCAGTCACCTCAGGTGGGCATTAAAGCAATTATTTAATAATGTTCAAAAAATACCAATTAAGAAAAGAAATAGAGAATGCTATATTCATTAAAAAAACCTCTAGTGTATGTTAGCTAAGTACAAAAGATAGAATTTATCTGACACATTTTGGCTGACACAGCTACCTCAAAAAGATAGCATTTTTTATTTTGTATTTTTGTTTTATCCTGCAGCTCAAATTATGGCATCTTCTATATTGTACTTCCTGATTCTGAATTGGTGCTATGTTTCAGTGCTATAGCTGTTTGATGGTTTACAAATTTTTGTGGGAAGAAACAAGAGAAGCATTCTAAGGAGGAGGTGTCATTTTAATGCAATTGATCTTTTGTAGCAATGAAAAATATGAAATAAAATGTTTATTTGTCAAAAGTTTCTTTTGATTTTCTTTTAAAAAATCTAACAAACTCCAAAAAACATTCAAATAACCAAATTTGATTGTTTTGGTAATAATACTGGGTTTTTTTCAAAAGGCAGACTTATTTGCTTCTCATTTTCATTGGAGGAGAAAGGAGAAAGGTGATTTAACACATTTTCATTTTCTAATCAAGCCTTTCTGAAAGAAATAATTTTGCCTCTTGATCCACTAGAAACTTTTATTACAAGACTGAATGAAATCATATACTCCAATAAAATGTCTTCAGGTACACGCTCTGTGGTCATTAGAACACATCATTACAGCATCACACCAAACATATGACACGAACCTTCTGCATTTATTTGCCAGTTCTTTTCAGATAATCATTTAGAGTGAAAAAAGCAAACACACTTTCACACAGAAGTTTACAACAATGTTCTTGACTAACTGCTTGGGTGACATTTTGATTCCAAATCCATTTTGCTTTTGAGTTTTGTTTGTGTTGTACTTCCTAGATATTACCTTGGGGAAGAAAAGGTTAAAGATAATGCCTGTTAACTTTGCCTTCATATCTTATGAAAACCAATCTGAATACAATATATTTTCCCTTAACAACTTTGAAAATTTCTTCAAGGATTCCCAAAGGCCCCTTTATACCAGTCCAGCAGTATAAAGCAGACTTAAAGTGGACGCAAATAGAATATTCATTCCCTTTAAAGACAATTTGCATTGCTTACACACAGTGTAAACAAGAGACATGTCCCAAACTGCTTGTTTCCAACAGGACTGATTTTTGTTATTTGTTCAAAACTGAATTCAAACAAAGTTATCTCTAGGAAAGGGAATTTGTTGACCTGAAAGAATCCTATAACCTAACACTCTAATTTTTATGACTCCATTTCACTTACACATGCACATTACCAGATGTCTGTTCACACTATAACCCTGTGGAAAATAACTTCATTACATGCAGGTAGCAATCCATCATTAGCCACCAATTAGAAATTCATGAGAGAGTGTGAAAACACTCTACATTCTGTCTGCTTGCTGACAGTGTGTGAGGCCTGTCTTAAAAAGAACAGTTCAATGTCAGACTGAGTTTTGTGCTCTGCTGCAGTCCTGAATGACAACAGTACCACATGTGGGTCCCCATTCTTCTGTTGCAAATAGTCATTCTCTTTTGACATATCATCTACCTAAAGTACTTCAGTTGGTAGTCCCCAAACTGAAGGTTCTGGCACTTAAAAGCTAGAGCTAGGAGCTAGAGACACTAATAGAATTTCACTTTTTTTTCTGCTCTTATCTGGTATCATGAGCCTACTAAATCTTATGTTTGCTTGCCTGGGTAGAGATCAGCACAGGAGGTGGCACCCCCTTGGATGAAGCTCATTACCGTAACTAAAAGTGATATGATATCTTTAAAAAAGTGTGGTCTACTAATTAGCAGCAAAACAGATAAAGAGTAAGTACTGATTAGGAACAATTGCATGGTATTAAATTCTTTTCAGAAAAATCACTTTCCCTGCAACCAAGAAAATATGCAATATGGCCTCTTCAGACATAAGTACAGCTGTGCTCTGTCTATGGTCAATGAAGAGCAGGTGCTGATACTGCTTCTTTTTTTTGGTCAAAAGTTAAGCGATGCATTGACTGAAAATGCTGATAATTGTTTGGACCAATGTCTTACACATCTACTGAGAAATGAGGTTAATCATTCACCTCTTCTTCCACGCTGAACAGGAACAGGCATCAAGTGTTGCAGAAGAACGCAGACACCATTTATGTGCCCTGTGTATTCAGGTGGGGTACAGTTCATCCAGAGCCCACCTCATTCCTAGGCAACAGTTATGACTGCATCCTTTCTAGGATTACTTGTCCTGTAGGCATCTCACTTCATGTTCCTGGTTTCAGCTGCCATATGTAGCCAGAGCAATGCCCTATTTGGGGAGGACAGGCATCCATCTCCTATCCAAAATTATCATTATCAAAAATTATATTAATTTCTAAAATTATCCTGCAATCTAGGATTAGGCAAGTGCTGAATTAAGCCAAGAATGTATATGAATGCAAATTAATCTAGCAAATTGTCAGGTATGTCCTTCATCCAGCGGGTTGAATGTTGTGGCCAGGCAGACCATGATTTGCAACTGGTAGGTGAAAGGAAATTTGAATGGTGTCATCCATATACACACATGCCTCCTGGTGCCACAACCACAGGTTGGCCTTGATCTGCTCTTTCTAAGCTGCTGCACTGTCTTGTAGGCACATTTGTACTATGTGGAGCTCTGTGGACACTGCACTAGCAGCTTCTTGGAGTGCACCTACACAGGGCTTGGATAGAGAACTGTAGGGATGATACAGGCTCTTAAAGTGTGTCTTATATCTAAGCCACCATAGTCTAAAACAGGTTCTTCGGCCAATGTCAAACAGATATCTGCCTTCTCTAATTTTATACAAACTAGTAAAACGGAAGAATCTTTTGGTTCTCATGTAGGTCTACAGATATCTTCACTTATGATATTTTTAGGGGTAGTTTGACTGCTAAATTTTCAGCAAATACTGATGAACACCTTGATATTTGTATTGCCAGTGCTTGGGCCAAATTTTTAAGAGGGGCTTACATTCAAAGATCAAGACAATGAATATGAAAGATAGCAAGATTACTATACAGAAATGTGTAAGATAGCCTAAATGCAGTCAGGATGTATTCAGGATACGGCAAGTAACCCCAAGCAATGCAAATTTCAACACTATTGTGAATAGTTGCTGTACAGTATGAACAGGAACTATAGCCTGTCTCCATGCTGCCCACTGCGTACCACTGTTTATACAGTACATGATCTGAGATGAGACATTAGCATATTAACACACTTTATGTTCTAGGGCACATTTACAAAAAAACACAACATAACTTTCAAAGTGCTCAGGTGCCAACCTTGGCCACAATTTCCTAAGATTATTCAGTTCATAATTGCACATGATAATCAACACAAAATTAAATATCCATATTGCCTAATTACATGTATATACTCTAATGGCATAATTAAGATACGCATTTTTACAATTAGCGTGTGGCATTACTTAGTAAACAGCTTTTCAAAGCTTTGTTTCACTCATTTTAAATTACTTCCAGAAAATACAAATTCATATGCAAGGTATGATACACTGTAAGATCATTAAAAAAAACTCTTTAATAATGCATATTCACAAGGGACCAAAGTTAAGACTTAATAGGCATACTTGACTACCTGTGTCTTGATTTTCGAAAACTTAGCAGCACAAGTTTAGTGTTCTGTTACTAAGGTTTATGTCTGGTTGTTTGAAAGAGAGCTTTTAGGTTTGGCGTTTCTAGAGAAAAAAAACCCCATGCTTTAGAATGGTGTAACCACTCAGAAATGTTTTCACATTTCATAAGTGAAGAAAATATTATTTTTCATTATATTAAAAATATTTTTTGCAGGAAGTCAACGGACTGACCTGAGAATTGTCACTTCTATTTCTAAGCAGACGTGAATCCATAAGTAGGCAAACACCTACCTTCAGTATTGTTCATTATTGCGTTCGGTGGCTCCGAGGATATTTTCAAAGATGAAAGATTTTGAAACAGCCTTTTTTTGGTCTTGGAAATCTTGCCATTAACTTCACTGATATTTGCTTTTTATAGCAAATATCAACAGTAGTCATCTATAATATAAAGTAGAAGCGTGCAACAAAATTTTCTTTTGATTCCAGATGCCAATAGGAGGTAAAAAGCTGTTCTCACAGGATTCTGCCTTACAAAGTAATATTTGCAACGTTCAAGACATAGCCAAATTGAAACCAACACTCAGTCTTTGTCATCAATGTCCTTCCTGTACTCATTTTTTCCCGTATCTAAGATAATTAATAATTCCACAAATATTTATACTGGAGAAAATATTAATTTTCTGATGTCTTCTCTTGGAAGTAGCTGAATGTTTTAAAATTAAAGAAAAGTAATAATACCTTAGGGAAAAAAAAAAGGTCTGGAAAGTGTTGTTTGAAAATAATAGATGTTTCAAACAAGCTGTGAGACTGACACAAGCACAGAACCCAACATATAGGTACCACTAGCGGATAAACTGCCACTAGAAGATTAATAAGATGTCTTTCCTCCTGCATAGCTCTTTGCACTGATTCCCACTAGATGACTTAGCTGAACTACCACACTTATTTTAGAAAAATAACAAGTATTGATTTTAAAATATTGGTTGAAGAGGCATTCACTGTGCCCTTAGGGAGCTGGTTCCAGCGACTAGTTGTCCTCATTCTTAACTATTGTGTCTGCAGATATAATTTGATTTTACTTGGCTTTAGCTTGCATCCACTGGATTGTACCATAACATTTTGCCTGAGCTCACACAGTGTACAAGTGAATACAGGCATAGGGAAGTGTCTACTAAGAACTGAGTCACATAAGTTTTGGTCCCTTGTGAATATGCATTATTAAAGAGTTTTTAATGTTCTTACAGTGTACCATACCTTGCATATGAATTTGTATTTTCTGGAAGTAATTTAAAATGAGTGAAACAAGGCCAAGCTGTGACTCCTGAGGGATCTTGCTTCAGTAGTGACTAATGAACAACTTCATATTGCACATATTGTTTTAATCCATTCCTTATACCCTGTATTTATCTTTTATTATTCAAGTTTTTTTTGTCTCAAATGTGATACTATGTGATACCAAGTGGTATCTTTCTGAAGTCTAAAAAATTGTAACAACATTTTGAACAAAATTATTACCTCATTAAAACAAGTGGATTAAGTTATTTTGACAAAATCATATGAAATGATCCTCTTGACACTCTTTCGATTGTTTGCTGAGCATTATTCAGCACTGAGCACATTATTTATCCTGTCAGATGTCTAGCTGCTCATTTAAGAATTAAGAACACATACCAAGAATAAAATGGATCTTCCCTTTCTCTTTTTAAAACTATAACCAGAAACCCTGATTTTATTGCAATTTCTGAAATTTTTCATGGTTTCTCAGTCTTATTAGAAAGTAGCACAAGGAGATTATAGGTATTACTTTAAAAGATCTAAGAATCAAATTATCCGCAACACTAATTTACAGATAAAAAGATATAACAAGACCTACTTTAGGTACAGTTGGAAATTTAAAAAAATTAGTAATTACCATATGGAGGAAATATAACATCTGTCTTTTCTCCCAAATGCAGAAAAAATATTTGTTAAATGCACACTTTTCTGCTTATAAATTGCATAGCTAACAAAACAAAAAAAATTCTTCCCCTCCCTTATCAAGTGTTATGGTTTGAGAGAACCCATAACAATCTATTGTCGTTAGACAATTGTTCTATCACCCGATGACCCCTCCCCACCCAGAAAGGGGAATCGGGGAACACAAAGAAACACAAGGGTTGAAATATAAATAGATTTAATAGACTAAGACTAAGTAATTAACAATAATACTAAAGAACCAGTATTAATCCCGATACTGATATAAGTTATACAGGAATTATACTCAGCCAACTATATCAGTAGGAAGCTGTGCACTCCCAGCAGTGGATAGCAAGTATCGGACACTGTGAGCGCAATGGCTTCAGGAGGAAGGGAAGGCCTCAGGGCTCTGGCACCGGGGCAAGGAGTTGTCTGGACTGGTGCCATCAAGGGAGATAGCCAGCTACGCAGCAAACTTTTCTAATTTATATTGGATGTTACGTTCATGGTATGAAATAATCCTGTTGGCCAGCCTGGGTCAAATGCCCAGGCCTCGCTCCTCCTTGTCCCTGCACCTGGCAAGGCTCGAAAACACTAACCTTGAATCCCACAGAGCCTGGCTGGCTATAAGGTAACTATTTTCACAAATTCAGACACTAGAGTCTTCTAAAAGTACAATTTTCCCCAGCATTAGAAGAAAAGTTAGTCCTGTGTCTCTCAACCCAGGACACAAGTAAATTTAACCATTGCAGTCCAGACAAACATGTTATCTCAGTATATGTCAGCAATGGAAAAGTCCTATTTTTCTTCATCTGAAGGGCTATCTATTACGTACCTTCCAACTGCTTTCAATACTAAATGTATATAGATCAATAACCAGTGGCAGCAACTTTCAGTCCTGTTTTGCATCCTAGGTTTATTAAATGAACATAACTAGTGCTTTTTCTGGATTTATAATACAGAGTTCAGAAATGCTAGAGAATGAATTGCTGGTTAGCTTTTAGCAGTAACTGAAGATTGCAGAAGGCGGCAGCTCTCCATAGGGCTGACAGATTGTTACCATTTTCTTTCAATAACTGGTATAGGAAGAAAAAAATGCAAATTCAGAATTGTGCAGGGGGTGGGGGGAAAAACCAGCTATCAGTCTTCTTGTTTGGAGAGGTATGATTTCTTCTTCTTCATGTTCAGACAAGCCCTTGCTACCTCCAGACTTACTTTAAATTCCTTGGAAATTATGTAATAATGGCTTAAGTTCCCACGCAGCAGTTTTAACTAGGTGATCAGCTCAGCAGAGCTGTTAAAAAGACTGTACAAAATTTGTTGGATTTACCCCCAAGTGTCCTGGACTTCACAGCTTTCTGTAAATATTATCATCAGACTGTAGCATAAGTTCCCACAGTGACAAATACTGATAGACTTATATGTGATCTTAAACAATGTTTTAATGGTTTGGGGTTTTCCTGAAGAAAGAACTGCCATTGGCTGGGCTTCAGCCTTCCTCTGCACCTCCCAGCTGCTCAACAGAGAAGTGTGAAAGGAGTTAAAATACCTTATAAAGATTGTAATGTAGGACATCAGTACGGTAAGTAGATTGCTTAGAAGGTCTTCCCTTCTCCAACTGGCATCATGCCCAAAATGGAAGAAATCATCTGAAAATGTCTGGTAGGCTGTCAGTCACTCACACTGTGGATGTCTGCGTATAGACAAAAGTATATAAAAAGTATTCTGGTGTATCAGCACACCTGAATTGATCATTTATCTGTTTGCTTTCTATGTTGCTCCTTGATTTGCTGTTGATCTTTTGTATGCATTATTTGTTATTTTGTTACTGCTGTTATACCACAAATACACAATACTCTGAAATGAAATTGTTGAAGGGTATGTATCAAAATGAGGGTAAGCAACAGTAAGACAAAGGAAGACACCAGTTGTCAACAGCTTATATCTCCTGTTTTTAAGGAGAAGGATAATGGGAATGTTAGAAAAGAATGAGACTTTTATTTACTATCTAAATAAGAATAAACTGCTTGTGAAAAGCAATCACAATTTAGGCATTCTGGTCATTACAGACTCTTTGAGACCAAAGATGGAGTGACTCCATATGGTGCGACTCATTATTCCAGATGAAGGGCTCAGTTGGCTACCATGCTAGAATACAAAAAATGTCCCATTCTCCATGCTGTAAATGGAGCTGTAGCATTGGATTATGTTTCAGAGTTTGAGTTGCATCAGTGATAACATTTGAATCATCTCTTGTTAAGAAAAGAGGTAATCACTGAAGTAAGCAGCCATTCTTCTGAGGTAGCCTGACTTATGAACAAATATAAAACAGCTAAATCCTGCCAACTTATTGCCAGCAGATACGCCATAGAAAGAGATCAGGCCATCAATTCCAGCACTGACCTGATCACAGGACAGAAAGGGAAGCTGCATTCACTGCAACATTTCACTGCAGGGACAGTTGTTGAACTTTGCACCACACAAATTCTACTTTCACATGAATTCTACTTTCTTCAAAACACTTTGATGGCAGGTTCTCTTTCTTCTGCCTCTGTCTGTTTCTTTTCAGCTGCTCATAACTATCCCTTCCTTACTGCAGGAGGTTCCTCTACATCCACTCTTTCTAACCCTGATTTTTATCCTGCTCCTGTCACGAAGATCTAGGTTATTTTGAGCAGGTGACTTTTGGACAACATGGATGATTTTGACAGAGAATGTGGTGAGCACTGGGAACAGTAAGCTGTGGAAAAGTGCAAGTGGTCCAGCCATAAACAGTGTTGTCTCTGTCGTGTGCTGGCCCAGAGTCCCCAAAATGGAATTTAACCCATAGCTTAAATAAGCAAGAACAGGCTTTTCAACCTGTTCCATAATTATAAATACACTGAGAAGGCAAAGAAGGGATAAAAGATATGTGTACAGTCAGACAAATTCTGGTTACGGCAAGAAAAACAGCTGTATAGTTGGGGGGGGACAGTGCTATTTTTTTAAAAAAAAAAAAACAAAATAACAAGAGATATTAAAGTAGCAAACAATTGAGTTGAGTTACAGATTAATAACTAAAAGAAGTGATACCCATGACTACAAGATGTCACACTGAAATACTGCTCCATCATTGTATTTACTTTAGTACATAATATGGATCTTGAGAGCCATCTAAAACCTGGAATGAAATTCGTAAGAAAGGTAAATTCTCCTTTATCTTTTTATCTCTTTAACTCATACATATTTATTCAGTTTTTTTTTTTTTTTTTTTCAAAACAATCCAGTTAGTATGTGGAGCAGCCCACCTTTTTTTCCACGGAGAATTAGGTTTTCACAAGTGATCCAAGCTCAAGGGTCTTACGTCATGTACACGGATTGTGAACCTGGTTGTAGTGGCAGTTATGTTCTTAGGTTCAAACAAAACAAAGTTCTTCAGGGTTTTTGTTGGGGATTCTTGGGTATGGTTTTTTTTCAGTTTGTTGGGGTTTTTTGTTTTGTTTTTGTTGTTGTTGTTGTTGTTGTTGTTGTGTTTTGGTTTTGTTGTTTTTTTGTCATAGGCCTGATAATGCCACAGAAAACAAACCAAACCAAACCACTCTTCTTTTGTTAAAATGATTATGCAAAATTCAAAGCTTCTTCCAGAAAAAAATATCTCTTCTGACAGTGGCACATGCTCATCCAGGGGCAGAACATATCCCTCTGGGAAGGTACACATTTTCAGTAAGAAGAATTTATTTTGGAGAGAGGAAAAAGAATAAAAGCAGCCAAATTCGTAAGTGACAACTTACTAGTGGGGAAAATTTGGTTAGGGAGTATTTGCAATTCAAGATCCCTGGCCTGGCTACTGCTATGTTGGCCTGACCTGAAAAGGAATGAAACCCTTTCTGAAGCGTTTGAACCACTGCTTACATTCTGCAAAACAGAGGATCTGGGGAGAAGTACCAGCACATTTAAAAATTCAGGACATGCAGCAAACTGGACATGCTATTACATTGAGGAAGGCGTCGTTACTGTGGTCAAATGCTAGAAAAAGACAAATCCTCTTCCTGTCCTACCTAGTAGTTTGCATTTATGTTTTTAAGAAATAAAACTGTTGTCACAATAATAAGAGATGCTCAAAGACTACAAAGGACACAACTGGAAAAACAGAAGGTGAGCTCAAAACTAAGTTCCACTAATCCTCTCACTGAGCTGGTCAACTTTTACCTTAGCTGCTAATAAGGAAAACTGATAACTCTAGTTTGGGTTGGGTTTTTTTCTATGCTTAAAGATATAAGAGGGCAAATACATAAATACAGTCTGGAAATTAGACTATCAGTTTCTCATAGGGGCTGCGTTTTCATGCTTCTGTGAAGTGACCTGGCTACTGACTACTCCAGTGTAATAGCAATACTGATTATTAATAATCAGAATTGAAACACCATGCCAGGTATGCATCCTCTTAACTCAAACATCAACAATATATTACTCCCTCATTTCAGGATTATTTCACCTAATTGCCAGTTATATTAATTAAGGCAAACTGTAGTTATTTTTTTGTGCATGGAAGCCTTTGAAATAGCTCCTACTTCCTTAAGTCTTATTCTTGGTTTTCTTAGTGGAAGAAGAGCACCACTTTTAGTCCCAAAATTTTCAGTTATAAAACCAGCAACACTGTAGTTAGAGGTAGACTTACATATGGATTTAGTAATTGAAAAGTGTGGGGTGAGCATCCATAATGGGATTTTCAATGCTAAATCCATTTCCCATCTGCTTGCTCCAGCAAGTGGACACTGAAAATGCATATAGGAGCATTTTATAGCCAGTGGAAAGAGGGTTTTCTGTGGTCTTGCTAATGCTCTCCATTGACCGTATCATGAGCTTGGGCACATCACCCAATCTTGTTAGGCTCCTACTTTTAAAAAAGGCTTGGACACATTTCAAGACCATCATCTGATGTAAATATGCTGGAATGTCCGGACCCAGGTTAGTTCTGTAAGTCTCTCCCAGCGGTTGTCTGCATCTTTAGATGACTGAATACTTCTCAGTCTTGGCACACTTGTTTGAAAAGTTTGTAAATGTATTTAGAAATGTATTACATAAAAGTGAATTTGGAAATCACTTGATATTGGTTAACAGGTCTTTTTTTTTTCTTTTTTTTTTTTCCTTAGATCTTTTGCCAGCAGATCTTTTTCACTGAAGTGTATAATAGCGTGAGTGTGTGGGTTTACAGCAAGCACTCCAAGGCACCTGCAACCTTGTATGCGCTGACACTCCCACTGCTAACCATCCTGGCACATCCAGGTATCAAATCAACACTTCTGTATGTTCCAGCACATTTTCAGGTGTGAAATGCTGGATGAGTTACTGACCTGGATGTTTTATCTTTCAATTCCAGGCCTTGTTGTTACCTTGATGAATTGCTTTTTTAGTGTCTAGAAAAAATAAAGCTATCAATATCAATGATAGCGTCAATGAACTGTGGCAAACTAAAGGATACATCAGATTAACAATCATTGCATGTCAGAGGCTTATGAGATGATGATGATGATGATTATTGGCATACATATTTACCTCAACAAAAAATAACATTGTAAATAATTAGAATGAAGAACAACTTTAAATTCTGTATAGCCTGCTTTATCCTTAGCAGAGAATTAAGAATAAAGTTATAGAGAAAAAAACAAGCTATTTTAATCATTTATGTTACACAGATGCAAGGTGAAACATAATTTAAACCTCACTGTGACATTCAAAGGGAACATGTATTTTAAATTACAATATATTAGATGTATAACTTTATAAGACTTGGATTCAACCTTGATTAAAACAAAGTTCATCCAACTGATGTTTAAAAAAGATCAAGTTAAGGAAAATGCCATGTTTTTACCAGTAAGATTATTTCTTTAATGCGGGAATTAATGCTATCTATACCCTACCAGAAGGCTTTTAGAGGTAGACATGCAATATAGTCTTCTTTTACTAAGAAATTAGCCCCATTTAGGTGATAAATACATTTTTATTTCTGCTGCTGATATGAAAAGGGAAGTTGTCTTTTTGCCAACTTCCACTTATTCAATATACAAAAGATATTAAATGATTTCAAACTCTGTTCACAGGGCTGTATAGTCACTTTCCAGTCAAATGAAACCAGTCTAACGCACGTGTTAGCTCTCTCTGCTGCCACACAGTAATTGGTCTAACCTCCCAAATGAAATTAAATTTAACTTTCTTTTGATGACTCAAATCTGAAAGGAAATAAGCATGCCCATATTCAAAGCTCCTATTTACCTTTCCCTTTGTCTTCTTAACAGAGACAATTTGGAGCTTTGTCCTAGCAATATAGATGCTAATTTTACTCTCTGGGAAAATCACAGCCTGTGACTCTATCAGACCACATAGAAAACTCCACTCCTACTTCCCCATTGTTGGCATCTAAGCTAAATTTTTGTGAATAATTTTCTTTTTTCTCTCTTTCTCTCTGACTCCTATACAATTCTTATTAGTAATGTCTTTCCTTCTTGGTATAGAGTAGAGAAAAATATACGAAGGCTAAAATGACAGTAGGAATCTGGAAAAGCTGCTTTATTTCTGCAAAATAAACATATATCAGGTGACCTCTAGTAAACATGCTAAAATTTTTTATCAAGAAATGTGCAACCTAGAGGTTTCCAACACATAAAAAAATACACCTTTAGAATTTACTCCAGGATGATACCTTCTTCTGAAATTGCTTAATAGTAGTGAGATGCAGTCTCGTGTCAGCAATGACCTTGCTGGCACACAGAACTGACATTGCACTTTCCCTTCTGGCCAAAGTTAATCCATAATTTATAGGCACCTATTGCTCATTTTACCCCAAGCACCACCTCCTCTTTTCATTACACCCTTCAGATCCGCCAGGATAAAGTGCTAATGCAATTGATTTCTAACCCAGTTTGGTCAAAACAATCCGAGTTATGTGGCATTTAATCTGTTGAAACCGATGTCTGTCTGAATGAACTGGGTTAAAGAGCAATTACACAAGCAGTTGGGGCAATGGGTCTGGGCTGCAGTTCCTTAACTGGCTGACTGCTGGCTGCTGTAGTCCTGATACATCCCAGCCCACCGTTGTTCCTCTGTTGTCCCTTCCCCAGGCTCCTCTGGCCCTGACGGAACTTGTTGAAACTCCTAAATCTGCAGAAAACAGCCCAGTGCAGGATCAGCCAAAGACTAGAGCTAGTGAAAGCGAGATGACAAGAAAAAGTAACCAAGAAGGAACACGAGGGAGAGGAGGTAAGGTTTAAGGAGGAAGCCAGGTTCTGGGAGCAGCAGATGCTGCTGGGGACAGGGACTTCCTCAGCCCGCCTGGAGGCATCTAGGACAGCAGAGGTGGCTGACTGCAGTGTACACTCAAAGCACCTGCCCCTGCATTCCCTAATCTTGTTCCTGCCAAATTAAGGGCTATCTTGGCAATAGTTTCAAGGAGGCAAGAAGTGGACTCCAAGTGAGCAAGAAACAGGACATACTGAGATAAAGACATGATGAGGTAGTGGACTGTGCCAAAGAAGGATTTAGGTGCATCTAGAGCTTTTAAACCTGCTTTGCCAGAGATTTCAGCATGGAGTTCTGGAATAAAAGGAGGAACCTCCTGCCTGAGGTATTTTTAGCTTTGAACTCCCTCCTAAAGTTAGGGCAGGAGCAGATGTTTTCTCTTTTCCCAGCTGGAGATTCCTGCCCAGGCCCACCTGTGACTGACTCAGTCTGTGGGGCAACTCCCTACCTCACCTCAAGGAAATTCAGCCAGGATCATGCCAACAGCCTGCACTATTTGAGCTAATCTCCTTTGTTGTGCCAGACATGAATTAGGGCGTGCATGTGTTGACAGCCTGAAGAAGGGTAGGGATGAGCAGCTGCTGTGAACCAGAACTGGCACCCCTGGACCCAAGGAGCAGAAAGAATCTGTCCTTGATGGTAGGTCCATAAACCAACCCCCTTCCCACAAAACACACTAGGAGGAATATATTATCCCTCTCATAATGATTACAAACACTCACCTCAGAGTCAGGAGACAGAGTTTTAACGCTTTTTCTGCACAGAAGAACTTGCATCCATGTTCTCTGGATGCCCAGTTTTCAGATTTCTGAGCATTCTGAGCAGGATACTTTGTCTGTCCTTTTGCAATGAAATCTAAAGCAGGGTATAGAAACCCTTGCCACCCAGTGAAACTCTTGCAATCTAGAGCTTGGCATATTCCCCCAGGATGGAAAATATCAAGATCCCAGGCCTCCTCCACCTCTCCAGCGAGCATTCACAACTGAAACACAAATCTCTTCCTACTGACTACCCCAAAAACATGCCCCCAGACAGCAGCTGTTTGACACAGCTCTCTCTCTGTCAGAACAAACACCTCATCGTTCGCTTGCTGAGATAAGCACTCAGGCAGAGAAGGAAATTAACTGCAGGATAATGCTGTAACCACAAAAGTAAAAGGGGTATTATACCGTCTGGCCTCACTTTAAATGAAGAGCAGAAATTAAGATTTGATCTGGGTCTGCTGACTGGATTAGGCCCTGCCAGCCAGCCATGCAGAATGATGTCTAATTTATATACCTCAAATATGTTTGAAACCTAAGCTAAGGATGCTCACGTGATGATGTTTTGGCAACTCCAGGGTATGAACAGTTGCAAACGCTTAGACGTGGAAGAAATTTAAGTGATAGAAACTTCAGTACTTACAATGACCAACCTCTGCAGAGTTAAGTGACAGCCAAGTAGGCACTTTGAGGCTATGTATTTTAGACTTAGCAAACTTGCAAGGTACTTGGATACCTGGTTCTATTTTGTATATCAAGGATCAAATTTAAAAAGTAGCCGCTGGCCTAAAGCATGTTTTGACCACCTCAGAGGATGGTTGTTGTACGATAGCTACCCTCTAGTGCATGGTTTGAGGGAGGGCAGAGGTAAGGAGACATCTGGGCGACCTTGCTGTTGCAGTTCATCCCCCAGGAGCACTGGCTGCACAGCTCCTGTCTGCCTTGGTCCTTTTCCCTCTCACAGCCAGCACTTGAAGCTGCAGTGACCAACACTAATCCCACCCTTTGGAGCTGGGGTTGTGTGTGAGCAGCTTGTTTACTAAACCTCCAGTCCTGGCTTACTTTCTACTGCCAGAAGTTTGGGGCCTGTTTTCCACCAGCATTCATTAACTTTAAGTTATAGTGCAGAGTGCCAAGTTTCCATCAGCCCAGCAAAAACATTCTCAATTCCAAACCCTGTTTTCCCAATGGCAGCACTCTGTGCTGTAGACTTTCTGAGCTTCTTGGCCAGAGATATCTGTTTATGCAGTTAAATTTTCCTAACTGATGGGAGCATACACACGTTAACAAGGCAGAAGATTAGGGCGGCCACTGAGGCTAGTGCTTTCTGAAATCAAAACAATGGGGCAGGGGGAGAACTCCCAAACTTAAAAACACAGCCACAGAAAAAAGCAAAGTGTAAATATACAGAATTTTGGTCAGAGATGCCCAAGGTTTCCAGTCCTATAAATCCAAATCCTAATCCTAACATTGTGATCCTGAAATTAGTTTGCTTTTCATGAGAATCAGTGAATCAAACCTCTTCAGATCTTACTCAGAGATGAAACAGGAATCAGCAACAATAAACATAGCAAATAAAAATCTTGCCTGGCTGAAGACTGGAGATTTATTTTGGCAAACTTCAATCCTTCTCAGCATATTCTGTGAGCATGCAGGTATCCAACTCCCAGTACAATTAACTGAGTCCTTAATTCTTGTCCACTGAAGTAAACAGAGGTGAAGTCATCGATTCAGCTGGGTTCTCAGCTTGCCTTGGTCTACAGATTGCAAGGATGTGACCGTAATGACTAACTGCATTACTAATACCTGGTTGTTTCATTTGTGAAGGAAAAGCTGCTCAGTGGCTGTTCGTTGGGACATGGTAACTGCTCTAAATAAAGCAGAATTTGATGACAGTTTTTGCTACACAGAGGAGATCTAGAAATCTGCATCCCGTTTTGAATAACACAGCACACTTACAGAGACATCCGTCTTTTTGCAAAGGGAGATGGAATTCTTTTATCAAATAGGAAGAACTAACATTTTAATAGGTCTCAACAACAGAGTAATGAGAAATGATCAATGTGACAAAGATTTTTAAAAATCTTTTAAAAGGGATATAAGGAACCGGTAGACAAGGAAATATTACGTTCATATTAGGAAAATTGGTAGAAACTTGTAATAAAAATATCCCATAACCAATCAAAAGGTGATAAATATTTTATAATACGGAAGAGTGGACACTACTTTTTCACAGGGAAGTCATACCTTATAAACTTACCAGAAATTTTGAAAGGTGCTCAAGAACAGGCAGATGTGGGAAATCCAGGTTATGTAGTGAGTGTAGATTTTCAACAACTTTACAGCATTTGTCTCCAAGAAACTAAGCTGGCATTGTAGCACACAAGTTCCTCTCAAAACTTCAGTTCTGATCAAAGATCTGATCTACAAAGAGTAGAAATAATGAGTTGATTTTACAGAAAAAGATCAACAGGATCTGTCCTGAGGCTTGTGGTTTTTCAATATAGTAATAAATGATCTAGAAAAGGAAGAAGATTGTAAGGCAGTGACATTTGCTGGTAATTCAAGGTTTTAAAAATGAATATTCATGCTAGTTACTGGCTGGATAATGAACTGTCAGGGGAAATGTAATGCTTATAAATGCAGGATCATAAACAAAACCGGTCCTAACTAGATCTATACAGCGGTGGCCTCTAGACTAAATATTACTACTATAGAAAGAGATCTTGGAGTCAGTGAATAAGTCTGTAAAAATCTGTTCAGTGCTTGGTAATGGTTACAAAGGTAAATAGAGAAAGTCTTAGAACAGAGAACAAAAGCGAAATCATTATTATGCTATTATTATAAATCTATGATAGTTTGTCATTTTGATTATTGTTTTCTGTCCTGATGACATTCATGTCAAAAGAATACCATGGCAGAAGAACAGGTACAGAGGCAACAATTATAATCAAAAGTACAGATTTTCTTCCATGTCAGTAGAGGTTAAGTAGACTAGAACTTATAAGTTTGGAAGAGAGAAGACTCAAAGGATTATGCTAAAAGTCACTGGTGATAATCATAAGTGGGAGAAGATGAACAGGGTGTAATTATTCAGAAGTTTATAGACAAAACTAAGGGGCAAGAAATGAAGTTATCAGACACAAGTTTGGAAGCAAAAAGGAAGAGGTGTGCATTCAGTGTGTGTAACTAATTATGCCATAGAATTCACTAGGAAGATTGGTATAGAAGTCAAAATCTGAACGGGTTAAAAAGCAAAAGAAAAAAAATTATAGGAAAGCAATGCATCCATGGCCTTAAACGCATCCATGGCCTTAAAAATAGAACTGGTAGTTCAGGAAATGTATAGATTGCAGAAGGCTGGAAGAAAAGGCAAAGGAAGTATCACAGCATGACGCTTTTTCCCGAGGCATCCACTGCTCTCCCTGGAGAGAGAAAAGGTGCTTCACTCTGACCCACCACTGGATGTTCTAACATTATATGCTTAATTGTATCATGTCAAATCTCTGAGCTTCTGTGGGAATCCCATAAAAAATTATTTCCTCCTGAGAATAAAACCAAACTTTGAAATCAGAATAAATGACTCAAGTTCAAACATTTTTTCTTGAACTTCTAATGCAGGCCACATTCAGATAGGTTTATTTCCACTGAAGGCAGCTGGAATATTTCAATGCAGATGTCATAATTCTCCCTTAGTACTTCTATCACACATAGGTACACAATGCTTTAAATAATAATGAATGTTTTGAAGATGTGAAGCATCCTATAACTGGTTGGAGAGAATATAACAATAATGAAAATTGTAGCTACATCACACAAAAGAGAAGGTGGGAATTGCTTTTAATGGCATACAAATACTGAAATAATCTTACAAGAGACTGACCTATGACTTGGGTGATCCAATATGGGTGGTCTTTGATAACAGTGTAAGAAGAAAAGACAAACTGAGCTATAGGAAATACTAGCCGCAATAATGTCTCTTAAACCTTTGCACACAATTCTCAGAATCTTTTGAAGTTCATCAGTTTTCTTGGGATGGAGGAGCCAGATAGTCCTGCTGAAAGGCCAGACATGCCTGGGAAGGCTCTCCCTGGGGCCCTTTACAAGTCAGAGACAAAATTCTCATTGATTGCTGTGGGACCCAACATTCTTAACTCATCAGGAAGGGATGGGCTTTCTAACGATTGATTTAAAGACAGGGAAGTGGAATATGCAGGTGTTTATATTTCACTGTTAGTTCTGAGCAACTATTACCATAACATTTTACTACATTGCTTTCTTATTACTAAGTGTAGGCAGAACTACAGCATGCCTCAAATGGTACGACGCTTTCCCACAAAAAAATTAGCATCACTCTTTTTCTTATCTGGGAGCTTTGCCACTGGTTACTGTGCTGATTAGTCCGCTGTGCACATTCTGTACACTACACTTACTAACCAAGGAGTAATATTTAAGCTAGGTGGTTTACTAGAATTATTGCTTCAGTCATACCACCAGATTTATCAGATCTGTAAGGAGGCCACCCCATATGGATGCATTCTCATGAAGTCTGTATAGGAGAGCAGACTACAGTATTTCAATGTTAGCTTTCTGTTACAAGAATCAGACTTGAAGAGATTATACTAAATAACCTCTATCCAACTTCCTACCTGACCAAGACTTAATAACAAAGAAAAATCACACAAAATGAAACCTCCTTTTCTACCATTTGAGTGAGAACTGCTTAGTCTCTGGGCCAGGCTAATGCCTTTCACACTGGCAAATGTGGAGAGAAACCTCAACCTGGTCTTGTATCCAGGCCCTATGACTCAGTGCCCGTTGTGGGCTGAACTTTTCCTAGCACCCCATGAGCCCACCACCACTATGCAAGACTTCTTTGTGAACCCTGGAATCTCATTCTCCAGCTAGTAAAGCACTGCACACAGCAATATCTGAATCAGCTGAAATCAGTAAGGGTAGTTTATGTCTGTATGCCAAGGTATTGCTGTAGGGACTTCTTGGGTGGTGTTGAAGGAGCTGATCCTTTGAGTTCACAGAAGAAACTTTGTAAGGATTTTGGAAAAGATTTGTTATCATGCTAAGTCATCTATGTCCCATTAAAAAAAAAAAAAAGATGACTGGCTGAAAATACTACTTCTTCTGACTTCATTTCTATTCTCATGATCAGATTTAGTAAATTATACTGATCAGCGGTTTTAGATGCAATAGACTTTACTTAGGTCTTTCGCATGAGGGAGAATTATCCTATGCAAAATTGTAAAGACCATGTGAATTGGATGGGAGCTGCTAATATTACTGTATAGTGAATGTAGTCACTACCTTATAACCTCATAATATTTCTTTACAGAGATACAAATGCTTGAACTGAATGCATCATAAGGAACAAAATGCATTCCAAACTAGGTAGGAAAATACTTTATGACCCCAGAAAAGACACATAATTCATCAAAAGTCCTTCTTCACAGAATCTTATTAAACATACAGCTATTTACAAAGTACTAAATCATACATATTATACAAAGGCATGGTGATTTAGAAGACACTGAGGAATGCTCAGCTAAGACAATAACTCTCATTTGGCAAAAGTAATGGGGAATTCAGATTAGGGTTTTTCAAATATTATTCCTGCAGACAGGCCAGACTGTGAGTACTTTGTATTATGTAAGCGAGCAGATATCCAAAAGCCATATGAACTGCAGAAGGGCAAACAGAGAAAGAGTGGACTTGTATTAGGGGGCTGATCAACAGCTTCTAGCAGCTCTTACTGCAGCTGGTTAAATTATGATTCCTGGCAGCCCTCTCCACCTCTTTGCTGCATGTTAAAATGGCTGTTTCTGTTCAGATCAGGCTCTCACTCTTTGTGTTTATAATCTAGTAGGTGTGACCAAGTTCAGCAGAATTACTCTGTTCTCTCCCGGGGACCTTGACATAGTGGATTGGCCATCATGCAGCTTTCATGCTGGAGAGTAACTCTTATTTTAAGACAAAGAAATACAGAGGAAAAAAAAGCCATAAGACAGTCAACAGTTTGCACACATCTTCCGTTTACTGTTAGATGTGCCAGTAGCTATAAACAGAAATTCATGCAACTGTTCTAGTTCGTCTCTCTGCCTGTCCTCTCCATTCCTCTCCAGGCTGTCTCTTAAAAAAAAAAATCTGTGTTTCTCTGGCTTTGTGAACTAGGGCAACTTTCCCAGAGGGTGGTGCTTTCCCAGACTTGTTTACCTGTCTGGGGAATTTGCATTAAACTCTCTCTCCAGTGAACTGGGAATATAATACATAGTAAAGCATTGGAAAAAATGATTATTTTTTTGCTTTTTTTTCTTTTTTTTAGTATTTGCTGTTGTTCTAGCATCTAAGACATCTCAGTATAATAGTTCTTGAAGTTTCTGGGCTTCCAAGGCCTCCAATCTGACATAAGTTATTACTATTTAATATAGGTAGTATAGAAACACTTAAAGGCTGAGGAGAATTGGATGAGAGTTTCTGTCTCACTACCCACTAGTATCTGCTCTTTGGGGAAGAAGCAAGTGATGCAGCCAGTGGACTAAACCCATACACATATGAAGACCTAAAGCATAGCAGAAATCTGCAGAAGGAACAATATTAAAAGAGATCATATTATTACAGCTAACATACATTTGTAAATCTTGGGGAAAAAATATAGTATTAATTTTTCCACTGATTCTCTTAGTCAGATCCAGTCTAAACAAGTTCTGTCTAAAATGTGAAATATATGTCCAAACTTCACCACAGTCTCAGAGAGAAATAGAGTCTGTCCTGCTTTCCAGGATTGTGTCATGTATAGCTACATAAATTCATTAGGTACCTCCCTTCTTAGCTTGAAAACTTCCGAGGTATTTACCTTTAGTCTCTCACATATACTCAGAAGTGGAAAAATGGATGCTTATCTCCTACCTATACCTCTCATTTAATGGGTTAGTTGGATTGGTACTTGAACTCCGTTAAAAGTCCCTGGAGAAGACTGAAATGTTAATTGTGGCCAGGGCTACAACTAACCACATCTGATGCTATGGTAGCACTGGGAGCATAATTGTTCAGTTGTTAGAATATTCACCCAGGAAGTGAGAGAACTGGAATTTACTTCTTAATTAGCCCAAGGGAGTAAACACACATCTCCAGCACACTAGTGGCTAGGTACCAAGCAACAGGATGACTTGGAGAAGATCACATCCGGGGAAGGTAAGCCACTGGGTGGGCAGGCAGGAGTGCCAGGGCTAGAAGAAGAGCAGATTGGAGGTGTCCCTGCTGCAGCCCATGTGTCCACACCCTCAGTTTGGAGGGGCAGGGCTGGGCATCCAGCCCCCCACTTGCAACACTGCTTTTGTTCACTAGGCAGTGACAGTTTAATATAAAACACCTACACATTTCAAGACACAGCCACATAATACCAGTTCTACCCTGACCACTGTTTTAGCATCTGGCACAACCATTTTTCTTCTGTTCTTGGTAATATGGAAGCAAGGAGACGAAATGGCTAAAGGTCTAAGTTATCTGCATCAAATTCAATAGCAGAGATACAATTACCGTGAGATCAGCAATTAAACTTAAATGACAAACTCAGGCCCACAATATAAGTTAATGGCAAAAGTGAGATTAGAATAGAGGAACTGCTGGCAGGATTTACACACAGACAAACCAGTCATGCTTCCGAGACATAACTTCACTTAAGTAAAACTTTGATCAATTAAAATGATAAAGAACAACTGGGACCATTACAGCCATATTTCTAAAGCTTCTCAAAAAATACTTGCTGGATTTGTTAGAGGCCACATGCTTGAAACATGGTTAGGCTGCTCTACAAAGTGCTGAATGTTCAATTAATCCTGAAACACCAATGTCATCAAAATACCATTTCTTTCGTTTTGCCTATTATGTCTGACTGCAGCCATCTCCTGCCACTAATGTACGGTCTGTGTTACAGGTGACCACTTTAGATTTCTCCTCAGATAGGGAGCAGCACAACCTTGATTTTTTTAGTGTGTCACAGGCACCTTCTATACTATGTAAATGGCAAAAAATAATGAGGTGGAATCCTCTTACCTGCTTTTATATTTGTATTTTATATTTAATATAAATATGAACAATCCTACACTCATTATTACCACTGCATTTCAGAGAGAGTGTTTTTCAGACCTGGATCCAAGCACATAAAGAACTTTTGTACCTAAAGAAATATCAGGGAAGAACAGGCCATGCAAATCCAAAGCTCTGGATCCCAGAACCTGCTGCAGCAGCATCCTCTATTGAAGTAAGATGACAAGATAAGCATTCTTGATCACAAGGCGGGGAGAAAGCAGGATTGTGGTACTCTAGATGACATTGGTTTTGCAGCTGAGCATCTTTTAGGATCCTTGAAGATCCAGGGAAGCATAAGTTTAGCCGCACAGTCACAGCTCCTGTATGGATGCAGGACTCCATGCAACAAGCACATACCTCCAGTGGAAATGAAGATGCAGCACTGGTGCTGGCACTGACCTGTGAACATCTCAGCCATCAGCACTGTGGCTGGGAAGTGGGGAGGCAGGAGTGGGTGGTGGGGAGGCCTGTGGATCCTCACACAGGCAGTCTAAATCTTGTTGTTTAGTATAAAATAGAGGAGTCAAAACCCAGGATGCCTTTTTTCCATATGAGTGATGCCAGGTTTGCGTGGCTCACTGACTTGTGAAATTGCATGGTCCAGCTCCAGCAGAAGGGTCAGTGAGCACTTTGTGTGCCTCCTTGCTGCTCCCCTCATCATCTTCTGCCAGTGTGTGGCTGAGGGAACCTCACATTTCCCTGGGAGGTGGCAGATATGCATGTGAATTCTTTCAGGCTGAGAAGCAAAATTAATTAAGTGCTTCTTTTGCAACTGCTATAATCCCCAGGCTGTTATGGAAGAAGGTCTTTGTCCAGTCAATAACTTTCAGAAGAAAAGTGTGAACCTGCTCCATTACTTAAGGGAAGGGTTTCAAGTTTCCGCCACTGGGGGAAGGGGAGAAAGCAGCAGATCTCAAATAGACATAAGCACTTTTTGGCAGACATGCATCGAGCACCTCAGCTTAATACATATACCTGAGTTCTATAATGACCCTGAGCAGGTCTCTGCACAGCCTGCAGGCTTTGGGGTTCCATGTGAAGTGTCTGTTTCCCCAGGCCTGTACAGGAAGGACAAAAAATTAACTGAGACTTTTGGATTTCACTCTAAACTTTGGACTCTGAACAGCAAAGTGCTGTGTTGCCTCATTCATAAATAACTACCTACTTTCTTCAACTGAGCTCTGTCCTCTTCTAGTGGATATCAAAGACAGCATTTGAAACACTGGTCATGTAGAGAATCAAGACAGAGATAAGAATATAATTTATGGCAATTAACGTGATGAAGTTTGCTACATTTTCACTTTGTGAGAGATAGGGAGGGAGGAGATAAAGCCAGACTACATGAACCAGCAGTGCCCTTTTCCTTCATGGGGGCCAGTTGAAGGAACCAGGATGTGCTACAATGATATGGTGATTTGTAGGTATAAAGTCATGTTTGGGCATTGTTTGTGAACAGCATATTTTAAAATCAGGTAGCTTTAAGTAAATCTCAGTACATAGTAGGCTGCTGTTTGAATCGGGAAGCTACAACCAGCAATTTTCTGCTCTTCTAGCTGACTCTTGAGAGCCTCTATCACAACAGAAAAACTGATAGGAGAATCACATTTTCCAAATGACTTTGCACTATTGGCTTGGAATACATTGTCTCAACAACTCTTCTTCCTTTTAAACTCAGGCTGTTGTGTGATGATGCAGTAAATCCAGATTAGGGATTTTAGCACCTTGTTCTAAAAATATCTCGGCCACACAATAAAAAAACCCTTCTAATATAGCCCGAACTCAATCCACTGCAAATGTGTTTAAAAAAAAAATAAATCCCAGGGTTCTTTTGGGGCTGTCAGGTTTTATGCAGAATCAGGTATTGTCTGTCACCCCACTCGTAACTTTGTGCCAGATCAGGTAGCATCTTGTATCACCTGCAGCTGCTAGAAAGCCAGCATAGAAGCAGAAAGTCAACATAATTTGTTTGTTGAGTGCTCTGGGTAATTCAGGATAGATGTGATCATTTGTCCATACCTAATCTGTATCCTATTTGTACTGCTGGGTCACATAGTAAAGCAGAGACTCTGTAAGAGTTATCATGAAAGCAAAATCTTATTTGCCAAGCAAGGGAATGGAAAGGAAATACAGGAGCATAAACAAAACAGAAATTAATTATAAAACCTACAGGAATTTAGGGATGCTAGAGACATCTTTATGAATATGTGCACTCAGTGAGATTGCACTTAATATACAGCTGGTGCATACACTCATAGCCACTACCTATAGGCAGAGAAGGTCCAGTCAGTCTTGCCATGCGTGGATGCCATGACTGCCTGACACAGCAAGTCTGGCACAGGACCAACTACATGCTCTCTCTGAGGATCTTCTCAGAATAGAAACCCAGGCCTTCGCACCCAGGAGATACCACTTGGAGAGCACAGTGTGAAATACCTGCATGATTTGCCCTTCACATGTGTGTGTATGTGCTATTTCACTAATTTCAGCTTGGAGGAACAATACCCTTTGCCTCCCTTAAAAAAACGGGGGTAAATTGAGGGGGAAAAAAACAAAATCCAAGATATTTTCATAGTTATAAATCTTTTAATATTGACTGTGCACTGGTAGAATGAATGTGTTTTTCCTATGTAGCTGGCTTTTTTAAAATGCTTTGGAGTCTTGGTCCATCTGTTCAAAAAATCCCTTCATTTTCTCATCAGGCTTCTCATAGTGGTAGGACAATATCTTATCTTCTTCATCTTTTTCCTCCTCTCTCTCCACAAAAACATATCCTAGACCTGTCTTATGATTAGAGAAGCCAATGCATTACTCCAGTGCTCTGGTGTAGTTTCTAACGTGCACAACTTGGAAAGTGCCTTAGGCTGGCACGCTACTGGATCTGTTCCCTTCTAGATGAAGCAAATCAAAGCGAGACAAACTTCAATGCCCTGCTGCTGTGGCTTCTGATCACTCCTGTATTCATAGAAAAAAAAAATAAATCAAAAAGTTGCTTGTGGGTAAACTGAGCAGAGAATATATATTGAAGGGCATTAGTGAAGCCAGTAAAAGTAATCCACTCAAAGAAAATAGTTAGATTTTTTCCAGTGTGCTGTATTCATTTGAGGTTAGTGGTTAAATACAGAAGATTTATATCGGAGTTTCCACTTAATAAAAGTATTTGTGTGGATGATCTCTGTTTAGTTACTGTTAGTAGGGATTTTGCAAAATGTAATTTTCAAAAAAGCAGCAGGCTATCTTATTGAGACTATTATCAAAAGTTCATGAAATCAGGGAGTGTTAGTTGTGATTCAACATAAATGGCATTCTTGATTTCTTATGTTTTTCTAGACTGGAAGAGGAATGCATTACTAAAGAAACTGATACATCTGCTGTTCCAAGAGCACAAATTGAGTTTATGACCTGAATATGCTGTACACGTAGAAAATAAGCAACTATACAATCCCATCACATGGTAGATGCGATAACTTACAGGAAATATGAAACTGGAGAAATCTTATTGTTCTGCTGTAATACATTTATTATGGAGTCATTAGAGGAGGCCAGACTGAACACAGGAGAGAAAGGGAGGAGGAAATCATGCAGACATCTCTTTTAGATTCACAGGAATTACTTGCAGGTACTAATGTCTGAGGTGTTCATCCCTGCCTGTCAGGTGGAGCTGCAGCGTCCACAGTCCTATCAGCACCACGGTACTTCCTCTCACTTCCCAGGGAGCCAGGCTGTTAACTTGGGCCCCTGCTTAAAGTGTTCCTGATAAAGCCCTTGATTGCCCATACTGCCGTCAATCAGATCCTTTCCTTTCCACCCTTCCCGGGTTCCTGCCTTGTCACACAGCTCCTGGCTGTCACCTCTGCTTTCCCTCCTCTCTCCAGAAGAAACGCCAAAGGGCAATTTGTCTGCAACAGCAATTAATTATTTCATAGCAAGTGAAATTATGGATTTGATAAAGGTAACAATGTAAATAAATGAAATATCTTTTGGCAGAACACCATACAATATTATGAACAATGAACTAGAATTCTGTAAAGTCAACAGGGCACACAGTAAATAGATTAGAACCCAGCAGGTCTTGAAATGCTAGTAATGGGGCAATTGTTGAGTAAAGTCCCATGGGGACAATCTTTGACCCTAATTTTAATTTACATTGTAATTAATGAATTAAAGGAGGAAAGGGAAAAAAGAAAATCACAAACCCAAAACCCACCAAAATCAGATGTCACCACAGACAGCTTGCTCTTGGCACAAATGCCAGAGGAGTGGTGAAAAAAAAAAAAAAAGAAAAGTGCAATGGCTGGTTTACTGACATTGTTTTATTTACTTGCTTGGGTAATGATATGACTTGTGTCACCATCAAAAGTAAACTCATGTACTTAATCACGAAGACTAATGACTGTTCTCCCAGGACTCGGGGAGTGGAACCCAGAGGAGGGGACTTCTACTGGATTTCAGAGTCCCTGGTGGATTAGACTTCCCCAAGTGATGGTGGCACCACAAAGGACAATGGAGCTCATTGGCATACAAACAAGGGGATAGTGGTTTGAAGTGGGAAGATTTCTCTGTGGTATGCTGAGTTGAATCAGAGCTATCTGACATGAAGAAGGAATTAATACACAGCAAATCAGGGGCCTTTGTTATGTATGAGGTCAGTGAACAGTCCCTTCTCATCTTAAAATATATTAATTTATGGCAGGGGGGGTAATTACCCTCACTAAAGATTTATTCATCCCGAGAGGATCAGTGGAGCATACAAGGAAACAAACTATGTTTCTAGTTATTATTTTAATAAGAAAACTGCGAGCAAATCCCAACATTTTTTTTGATAATTCAAGGTTTTCCAAACTGAAAATTTCAAAATGTCAACGGTTTAAAAATTTGAATTCCTGTGTTTTTCTTTTCCCCCTCCCCTTCACCGGTGAATGAATGATGCTTGGGGGTTTCACTCCATTTCTAGTCCTGTTTTGGTTTTTTTCCTTCTCTCTCTGTTATTCTCATAAATTCCTCAGTTTTGAACATGTTACAGAGTAGTTCAAGGAAAACTGAAGGTCTCCGCTCTGGCAGGCCCTGGCTGTTTTCCCCAAGCATGGCTCCGAACCAGCTGCCAAGACCCACACTGGGTAAAGGCAGCCAGACACCCACAGCCCCAGCAACACCCCCTCCCTCCCCTCCGCACCCTCTCTGCTGGTGGCCGGGGTGGGGGGGGGCGGTTAGCAAAGGAGCAACTCCTGCAGCCCACCACCACCTGCACTTTTCCCCAAGGAAGAGGGATCTGGAAGTTTTATGGGGTGATTCGAAGTGGCCAGAGCAGTTTGGAAAATCTGGGCATTTGCATTGCTCTCCTTTTCCCTGTTTTCAATGAAGTGTTACATGGCAAATGTAAATTGTCTTGAACAGAAAAAAAAAATAGGAACCTTGCACATGTCTGTAGAGCGAAATCCAGACTCTGATGATGAAAGGACCAACAATTAATTAAATGATTGTTACAAACCAAGACTTAATCATGTTCTCATGGGTTACAGAAAAATCACAGTGCTGTCTTTAGACAGTTTGCTGATATTCAGTATGGAAAGTTTTCTTTAAAGGGTGGGGGGAATGCAGAGCCTACAATTAGAGACATTTAGGAGTAGTTTTATCAACAGCTGGATGATGAATCTGTGACAGAAAAATCACTCCAATCCTTTCAAATTGCTATGTACTTAATAAAAGACCAAGCATTTAAAGGGAGAAAAGATATCATAGAAAGAGTTTTCTTAAACTAGTAAAATCTGAGGTTGAGGAATGTGGAAGGTGTTTTATATAGATTTTTGTGGTTTTCAGCTGGGTGGCCAAAGTATACTACATTACATTAATTTTAAGTCTGCACTTACAGACTGCAGCAGAGTGGAGAGTAAACAATTAGGTTTGTTTGCTCTCTGAATTGTGATACTCTGAGTCTTTCATTGATTTAAAGGTATGTTGACCATATTTTACTCTTTGACAGCATCTGCCAATCCAAGATATCAAATGCTTTACAGTAATTAGGCAGTGAAATCCACAGATCCTTCCTCCTTCTTTAAGCCAGATGAAATACTGCTGAAAATAAAAATACTTGACACATACTAATGAAAAAAAATACATGCTGAAGAAAAAAAAATATTACAAAATAAAAATCTTTTGCTGTGATAGGTAAGTGTTAGGAATCCTATTATTTGGAATAAAAAAGTTGATAGTCAGAGCCAGTTAGCAGCAATGTAACACATAAAAGCCGCAGCCACTCTAGCAGTAATCACACCCAGGACCCAAATTTTGAGAGGTGCCCAGTGCCCCCCACTAACTCCTGCGCTTCTTCAAGTAAATGCCCAAATAAAAACAACTGGAGTTTTCGTTCATACAAAAAGCTGTCTGCCAGTTCCCTTCTTTAGCTTCCAAACAAGGTTCCTCCCAGTCAGAGATTACAGGATATGAAAGGCTTGTTTCTGCTGTGATGGTAATGGGAAAATGTGGTAAGGAAAGGCTGAGAGAGAGCATATGTTGCTCCAGGCAATGCTAATGAGGGAGCCACTCATTAGCACAGTAGCCTTCCCTGTCATAAATCTGCCCCTGATTTGTTAATGTTTGCTAATATGTAGTTTACTGTAATAAATTAGAATAAATTGTACTAGCTAAATTGCCTGTGAAGTTGCAGTTTCCCTTTGCAAGACTGGAGCTGCCTCTTTGGTTCATTTGCTTGCTCCGTTCCATCCTGCTCCGCTCTGCTCGTCTCCCGCCGGCTCCAGCTCCCACTCACAGACCCGCTTGCACCCGGGAGCAAAACGAAATCACAGCCATTGAGTTGCACTTGGTTTCATGCTGAAGTCATGCAAAACCAGACACGTTATTTTTAGAGCAGGCAATGAATTAAGTCATCCAAATGAGGTTTCTAAGAAGACTCCAGCCAACCTAGGCTGAGATTTGGAGTACATGGGTCCAGGTTGAGACATTAAGCCAAGACAGTATTGATCACAAGTACCTCATAGTCTTTTACCAGTGAGTACAGTAAAATGCTGATACCCATTTGCTAGATCCATATGCTGCCATCAAGGCTGCTGACCACACAGAATCTATTTGGATGCACAGAAAAATTACACAGTTGCTCTTTAAGCGCTTCCTTTTCTTAGGATGAAGTTCAACATTGCAGACAATAGCATAAGGAAGGGATCCACTACTTTCTGCCATTAGCTGTGAATTCCCTTACACTGCTGACACTTAAGTGCTGCTTGTGTGCTGGTTCAAGAAGCTAAACAAGAAGAGAATGTTGTTGTTTTTTTTTCCACAGGTTTAACATGCTCCTGACCCAGAAAGCTCATTTAAGAGGCAAACAACTTGACCAAGTCAGCCAAAACACCAGTGATTATGCAAGAAGAGCAGAACGAGCATAAATTGAGGGACAACAGGGTTTTCTGTAAAGCAATATTGTACCCTCAAAAATCCTACATATTATTTAAATCGCCTGAAATTAGTAACATATTAATTTAAATTAATTAAATAATTAACAGAATCCAGATGCAGTATCACAGAATCACAGAATGATTGAGGTTGGAAGGGACCTCTGAAACTCATTGGGTCCAACCCACCTGCTCAAGCAGGGTCACCTAGAGCCAGCTGAACAGGACCATGTCTCCAAGGATGGAGACTCCACAGTGTCCCTGGACAACCTCTGTCAGTGTTCTGTCACCCTCACAGTAAAAAAGTGTTTCCTCCTGTGTTTCAGTGTGTGCCCATTGCCTCTTGTCCTGTCACTGGGCACCACTGAAAAGAGCCAGACTCCCTCTTCTTTGTACCTTCCCTTCAGATATTTGTACAAATTGATGAAACCTCCCTGAGCCTTCTCTTCTCCAGGCTGAACAGGCCCAGCTCTCTCAGCATTCACCCATGTGACAGATGCTCACAAAATTCCGTAAGGAAATTTTTCTATATTCCTTTTCCTGTGAGGTCAGGTAATGGAAGACAGGATGCAGTGTGCGTTAAAATCATAGAATCATAGAATCATAGAATGGTTAGAGTTGGAAGGGACCTTAAAGATAATTTTGATCATACTGAGGTGTCAATGGGACATCTATATGCTTAGCTTCCCTTTAGAATAATTTGATATCTTGTCTATGTAATCAACGGAGTCTAAAGAGTATTTCATCCCATCCTAAAGTAACTGTCTAAAACAGGTCAGATGAACCACACTCTAAACCTGCCTATTTCAATAAAGGAAACATAGTGTAGTTATTTACACTGATGGAGACAAAACTTGGACGAAATTAATGACTCCTGTAAGTTACACAGAACTCTAAAGTAGAATTTGTTGTTGAAACATATAATAAAAATACAACTGATGTGCTTATTCTGCATAGAAAATATGCAGGGGGTATTCTGAGGTGCTAAATTAGTGTCGTGGTCCCTAAGAATAACTTTAAAACAATTTTTTAAAAAATCTGTTCTCTGCTGCAGAAATCTCATGTCTTTGGCATAGCAAGATTTGAAGGTTTTGGTCTTTGAAAATAGGCCTCATAAAAAAAGATTCCTCTGGCAAACAAATTTACTACAAATGCACTATAATTTGATTAACGGTAAAATATTACAAATGTTGGCTTAGACCATAAAGACATTTATATCAGCCCCTGTTTCTGGGGTCATTTATGAAGGATAGAAGACAGGAAAACTGTCATTGCAAGGAAGATACTCACTGTATTGGATAGTAATCACCTAGCAATGTACTGTAGAGATTTAGTTTTGGTACACTACTGCGTTCTTTCTTCTTTAATGAATAGTCTCTGGTTTGTCTGAAACTTGTAACTTTTTGCAGATGAAAGAAGCATATATAGTGGGAGAAAGGAGAAATTATGGATGATCTTCAGAGGGGCTTTGATAGGGTACAGATTCAGCTTCCTTTTAATCATCTGGATATCATCTGGACAATCATCTGCTTCTTCACAAAAGAAAGCAAACACTAGACATTTTTGGCACAAGATTTAAGTTGGCTGGTATTAAACAGCAGCTGTAGATCAAGTCCCTCTGTAGTAACCCTCCCCTTCAATAGAGATTCTAATTTTAAATATTTAGGTTTCCATGTAGATGAGACTGTGTATTTCTGGAGACACACTCATGCATTTGTTTATAGAAAAGGGGTTGAGATGAAATTAGGTGTGTTTTATTATTTGAAGACTTGTTATACTTTGTCTGTCAGGAGAAGTTTAGCACTGTAATTAATGTTTCCATGAATTAAACACAGGAGTCTAGTACATACAGTGACAGCATTTTAAGTAAAATATATGGTTGCTCTATCATCTGTTTAACAGACTTTGTCAGTTCATATTTCATGTTCATTTTGAATATCAGTGAATCTCTGGTTGATCTTCCTTTAAAATATCATTATTGCATTGCATAGGAAATAAATGTAAATGTATATTACTACAAAGAACAAGAAAGTCTTTTCAATATTCTCCGTATACTCAGAATATTTGACATGAAGCCTAGGCTCTGATACGAATCTGGGTTTGTACCTTTAAGTGTGCTTCTTTGGTCCTGGAAATAATTCCAAGCATTGAACACACTGATTGTTGAAACAATTGCTTTACATATTCTATTTCCCTTCAAAAAACTGCAAAAAATATTTAAAATATCTTTTCCAGTTTACAAGGATATAACCCAATAGCCATATGGACAAATATGCTTTACTGGAAGATCCGAGTTCAGATTTTCAAAATTATAAGGTTCTGAAAGGAAGAGAAAAAGTTATCAAGATAGGTCAGTGCCTACTTACTCTCGTTATTGTCAGTAAGGACTTTGGCACATGAGAAATCTTTAAAAATCCAGGTACTTCTGTACGCATTGAAATGAGAAATGCTGGATGTTGTGAAAATCCATCCAATAAAGTGAATGATCTTTCAATCCAGTTTCTTATGACAGGGCACACTAATCAAAACGATAAATACAGCTTGTTTTACTCTCACTTGGTGTTCCATTAACTGCCAGCCAACTGGATATTGGGTTCTTGAAGAGTTCGTGACTTAAGTGCTTCTCTGACATAGGATCTGGATTAACTAGGAAACTCAACTTACTAAATGTTTTCTTTGAGTGAAGAGGGCTGGAATCAGACATTATCTTTCAATATTCTGAAAGAAAACAGTGCAGTAGCTGAAACCAAAAGGAATGCAGGGGAGCCCACAAGCAACATCCAGTACTAAATGCATACAGAGGATGCCTTGAGAAGTTCTACCCTTCAGAAGCTAACCACAATGTTATTTCCTTGACAGACGATAAGTAAAGAAGCATGGTAATGGCGTGCAGGGAGATAGGGTCATGCTGACAGAGGGAGATGGATTTTAGGAGAGACAAGGGCAGCAGAAATATCGTAGATTACAGACTAGAAATTAAGATGGAAAACCAATACAGAATATGAGGAGAGGTTTTTTATTTTACCTTTTCAACATTTTTTTCAATGGTTTAAGTCCTTTACTCCAGTTCACAATGCAGAGTGCAGAAACAGTCAGAGAGAGCCGACTCATCAAAACTGCACTGCCTCCTGAGATGGAGAATACAGGACTAGCTTCACAGTTTCTTAGGGTTGTACCAAACAGCGGATAGGATATTCAGAGATGAAGATAAAGTCTATTTTATTCAGGCAGGAGGAACTTCTACCTTTGGGGTTTGTTAAGACTTTAATTTTCAGAGAAAATGACATGCGTGACACAAGAACAATTTCAGTTACCATATACTCCATGTTTCCAAAGCCAGCTTCTGAAAGTATTCATCACTTCATGATAACCGGTATATTTATATTTATCTCTTTTTCACTATTGAAGCTATTAACTGACTATACCCACATTAAATTAAAAAGCTATGAAAGATTAACACATCATTTACTTTCAAATGTAAGCTTAATTGAACATATGTTTTGACCTAGAGAGGAGCTTGTTTGTTTACCTGTAATGATACAATATACATGTGTTGAGATTGCCATGTAAATGGATTGGGCAAGTGAAGCAAACAGTCTAAATGATGAATTTGGTCTCTGATATTTCTGACCTTTCATTATATCAGTGAGAGCAATATAGGCTCATCAGAGGTACAGAGTCAAGTGAACTTATTCCAGGAAAACATAGTAATGAAAACTGGAAAATAATAGAGAAATACATGGGATATTTCAGAACAGATAATAATTTCTTTTCATAATTTTCTCCCTAAATTCTTTTTCATTCTACATTTTATTTACTTTTCAAGGCCAGTGATTTAACTCTCCCCATTTTAATCTGGAGGAACATAAAAGCTCTATGATGAAAAAAATGAATTGGGTAGCTATTTTCCTCTTTGTCATTCCTACCAGTGGAACTTCTATGTCAAAATAATGTGTTGCTTGAATTCCTGACTAGTTTTCCTTAACTAGCCCACAGGGGTATTTGGTATATGCAGAACATTACTCACACTGTATGTAATTTAATCTTTAATGCAACAGACTTTTCCAAACAACAGTTTATAAACACGAGCCATTCTGTTATTACTCCAAGGGCAGAGAACCAGATTTTGCTCTAAATTGTACTGGGAACTCTTCTCCTCTTTTGAAATGTGTGGAGTCATTATAAATTTGCACCAGAGAACCTGAAAGTGGGGTTTTTCCCACTGTACAGCATAAATCAAGCTGCAATATGGACACGATCCATGAGTCACACATGTTGAATGTAGTATACATGCCGGCACAGCACACAGAGCTGCCACGGCTACCTGTGATAAACCCTGACATCATGCTGCCAGTGGAGGTAACTAACAAGAAAAGCTGTGGTGACCCATCCCTGGATCGTACAAGACTTGTGGATATATACATAGACAACTATGCATCTGCAGCACTTTGATGGAAAGAAGAGAAAGTTCAGGCCACCAATTTCTCAAGAGCCTAAACGTTTGATTCTATGAAAATTTGTTTGAGGACTAGGAAACTAGGAACTGAGTAAATCCATGTTCAGCTGTGTGCACGGGAATGGACTTTATGGGCCAGACGGTCCTTCTCCATCGTATGTTCCTGTTGTGGTTTCAGCCGAATTTACCAAAACCAGGCCGACAGATGGCCCTTCTCTCCCCCTCCCCCCCCACAAAAGAGGAGAGAGGAAGAGATAAGGAGATTCAGAAGTTTAGAATGAACTAAACTACTTTAATGAAGAATTAATATTAAAATAAAAATAAAGAAGAAAATAATGAAATAGATACAATATATACAAAACCTTATCAAGCTCCCAGGATGACAGTCACGTCATCCGGCAGGCACTGGGGAAGTCCCAGACTGGACTCAGTGACGAATGGGAACTGGATTCCAGCTCTGGAGTCAGGAACACACAGATCAGGATCAAAGGCAGATGAACAGACAGAGTCCTCTCCGGACATCGGCCATCGCAGGAAGAAGGGCTGACCCTTTGATCCCTCAGCTTTTATACTGAGCATGGGGCAGATGGGATGGAATACCCCAGTTGGTCAGGTTTGGGTCACCTGTCCTGTCCACTCCTCCCCACCGATGTGACCCCTCTACGTTTTTTCTGTTTCCGACCCTCTAAGGGGGCAAATAACGAAATTGGCTGACCTTGGTTGTTATAGCAATAAGTATAAGCAAGGGCCTCCCTGCATACCGTTCCTTGGCATGGAGCACAAACATTGGTCTTATCATTCTGAGAACGAGCAGTTTTCTCCACAATATGCCGTTAATTTCAGAGAGTTAGAGGAGGCCTAGCTAGGATGTAAAGTTACAGAACAAACTTGGTTCGGTTTTACTTCAAACCAGGACAGTTCCTTGTATGAGAATGGAGGCTATAAAAGTGATTTGAATAAATCTTTTAAGATATTACTTTAACTGTAGTTTAGGTTTCTACTTTCAGTGTGTTGCTTTGAATCACACCCAAGCTAGATAGTTCAAACTAACAGTCAAAAATCAGCTCTGCAAAACCCCTGGAGTCTCTTTTTGAATGAAAAAGATAACAAATCTCAGATTTTTTATGGTGGAAAAGTCTCATCCACACCATAACCAAATACTGTTGACACTAGAATAATTTTTTTTTATTCTGATACAGTAGCAATAGTGGAAGAGTTATAGTATATGGACCTCAAATTTGTTACCATAAAGTTCATTTAGACGAAAGTAGTTAAAGTCTTTTTAATTGGACTACTTTAACACACCTTCTGTTGCTATGGCAATTGCAGCAGAATAAAAGAAAATGGGAAAATTACCCAATACTGAGAGTTTAACTGCAATTGATTTGCCAGATGCTAGGTGGAATGAACACAGCAGAACACTAATATTACACATTACTCATAAATTGACATGATCTAGCCACACAGTGCAACAAGAACACCTTTGAAATAATTTATTAAATTCAAACCTGTGTTCTACATTCATGCTACGTACGCAAGTGTGTGGACCAGTAGATATAAGATGGAGCTGTATGTATTTCAGAGGTGTTTATTTTGGACTCCTTCTAGTCTGGTTCTGTGGACTGAATGCCCATTGAACAAATGGAGCCTTTTGGGCACATTCCTGGAATACATCTGCAATGTGAACTAAAGCAGGGAAGGTGGGAACAAAAGTGCACTCCTTATGATTAGTGGAGATCTAGTCATCAAAATCAACGGAGTCTGGCTCCAGAAGTGTTTATTTTTTCCCTGTTGAGTGTAGTGAGAGTTTGACATGGTAAGCATATTGTAACTTTCTAAACTGATGAAGGCAAATGCCACGTTCTCCCTCTCAGAAGATGAGGATGCTGTCTAACAGTGTCTAACAGCATTGCCCTGTGTGAGTTCTCCCATATCACTAAATGTAACCTACTCCCTCAGCCCTTCTCTTTGTAACATTCCGAATGGTCCCTCTCCATCTGTTTTCTGGAAACTTAGTGGCATATAACCTGCTGGTCCTCTATCTCAGTTAAAACTGATAGTAGGTTCAAAAATGGCAGGGGATGATCTGACAGACAAAAATGCAGAAGGCCTCCTCAATCCTCTAAATTCCATTTCTTTACGAAAGCATAGGATAAAGCATCAAAAACATTACCAAAAACACAGCAGAAATCTCAAAAAAGTAACTACTTCAAACAAGAAACACCCAATGCTTTATAAGCTTTGCAGTCAATCCTGAGCTGTGTGTGAGAGCAATGGGACACTGCAGATTTTTTTTAGCTGGAGCCACTAGCTGTTAAGCAAATATCTTTCTTTCAAACTGCTCACTTCCATTTTGGTTTTAAGTTACACGGGCAAATAGAGCTAAAAGAACAGAGCTGAAGCAAATAGGCACTAAATTCTGCAAAGGAACAAACCAGAAACAGGCATTCCTTCGTTTTCTCATATTCACACAAATGGAAATCTGAAAAGTGAAAATGCTAGTGGTACTTCAAAAGTATTGAGTATCTTGGGCAATTTAAATTCTTAGAGACTACTGCAGAGAGAAAGATATTTCCACAGAGTTATTCTCTGCCAGTATCAGAAATTCCCCTTTATTAATCAAGTTCAAATAACAGCTCAGTGTTTCCAAACTTAAAGAAAATGTGAAGTGTTATGTTTTCCACAGAGAAAAAGAGACAATATTTTCTTTTCTGGAATAAGTCATTTTACGTTAAGTGAAGAAACAAAACCAGAAAAATACAAAAAATTTAAAATTGCCAGTTCCATCTGAGAACTGCAGCTACCCCCAGAGAGAGCAAGTCCTGGAAACATATCCTGCATGGAAAATGGAATCGTTACTGCTGTATGTTACGGTTTCATATACCATAGTAAAGGCACTTCTCTCTTTTTTCTCTGGAATTAGAAAATATTTTACTGCACGACCCAAAAGTTCCACTATATTTGTTTTTCCTGAATTTCTGTCAGCAGCAGTTCATATTCTAGAAGATGATAAAGTATCTCTTATAAACACATCATATATGTAAGAATAAAGTATTATGGATTAGTCTGGAAGTGATGACATTAACAAATATTATTATTATCGAATGAGATGACTTCTTGATCTATCTGTGAAAAAAACTCAAATTGTTTCAATCAAGGACGAAACTTTCCTTCCTCAGTTTCCAGTTTGAAGGTATTGCTGGTGAAGAAGTGAGGATAACGGAATACAAGACAGAGACGGTCTGACTGCAAATGTCTTGGCTAGGATGGTACAATTCCATATCATGGAAAGCAAAACAAAGACAAAAAAAATGACCTGTATTAAAAGTATGCAAACCAGAACTCCATTATATATGTCATATTAAGAATTTAGAAAGCAGCAATGTATGCAGTGATGAGGGCACTGATATACTTGATCTGGGGTTTTTAGATCTTTAGGATTTTTTGATGATTTCCAGAAAATATCATACAGTTTCAGATCTTTCTTGAGAGAGAAAATAAAGTTTCAACTAAAAGCTTTTAAAGGGGAGATTTTCAGCACAGAGTTTTTTATCAAGACAAGCATAAAGAAGATAGGAGAGCAGCCAGTAGCTGCAAGAGGTAAGTATAACATAAGAGCTCTGGATTTAAGTTCCTGACTTGCTTATACAAATTTGAGCAGCTGCACCACAAGGGGCTGAGAGATGTGACTGAATATTCAGTGATCCTGTGGTTAAGACATCCATGGGGTTGCGCAAAAAACTAGATATGCAAAGCATGAGTATGAATGATATTCTTCTACATCGCTGTGTTACTGGCCAGACTATTCTGTGGTGGGTCTCTTGCCTTTGGTTCTGACCAGACGTGCCACCTGGTCAATACATACCAGTTTCTGTATTTTCCAATAAAGCAATTTTCACTGGAAAATTCCCAACCAGCTCACATCAAGAATGGGCTCTTGTTTGTCAGGCCAGATGAGTCACTCCACCACCTGGTAACCCTTCCCACACTTTTTGGCAGGTAGCACTTGGTATGAATGCCAACGGACATCATCCCAAACCCAGAAGGAGCTCACTGTAAACTCAAGCAGGCAGCAAGGGGACTCCCACGAATCAAGACAGCAGCTGGGAACATTCTCATTACTGGAGGAGAGAGGTCTGGAGAGAAGCAGGCCATGATCACAGCATCAAGCTTCAGCAGATGCCTACACAGGTGCTAAGGTAGATGTACTGGGCTGAAAGCAAACTGGGGGAAAATTATGTTCCCTGTTTAGAAATCAGATTCCGCTTAGACAGTGAGACACGGAAAGCTATGAGTGCAGTGCTCAGAAGAAAAAACAAAAACAGGCTGTGGAAATGTATCTTCTCAGGTACTGCAATTACCTATACGAAATCAATGCATCCTTCAGGCAATTAATTATGCAGTGTAAAAGCAGACAGAGACACAAGAACAGAACACAGGCAAAGTGTTAGTCCCGATGTACACAATCGCTATAGGACAGCTAGAACTGCGCTGCCTGAAGCTGCATTAGCACTGCGTGAAAACCCAAGGCCATGTTCTCTGGAAAGAGATGAGTTAGTGGGATGCGTGGTCTCAGCACCAGTAACCATAACAAAGAAAACACTGCGTGCTGCAAGACTGAGCACAATTTGTGTTACTGAGATGCTAGCATTATGCTCCAAGGATAAGGAACAACTCGCTAACATTGCTAATGACATAGATACACATCAAAGCATGCCTTCTGGACACAAGTATTCTTCCAGCTCTATAATACCGAAAATATATGCAAAATGCAGTACCTTTGTTTCTCTTTTCAGACTGTTGAGAATGGCAGACAGTAGAAAAGTTCATCCTCCAAAGCTAGCCATGTCTCAAAGAGCAAACACCTCAGGAAGTCAGTCCCTATTATAGACAAAGCTACAAAATGGAGTTTTGTTTAAAAAGGCAGGGATAAAGCAGTAGCTTCAGAGCATTTGGAAGTCAGCACCAATGCATCCATCGTATGTGGAGAAAGAGCTATGTCTTAGATGAGCTAGCAGAACAGCTACTTCACAAGCAGAAATGTTAAATCAAGCACATGTAGATCTATGAAAAAAAAATCATAGTCCAGCAATCAACAGAACCAGCAGATCTGTAATAGATCTTTTCATTATTAAAAGTTGCAGAAATTACAAGATAGCAACAGATTAGTACTCCATTTCCTGGGAAGTGGACTGAATGGAGGGCAAAACTAAGATCACAGTCAAAAATGTCTGTGATGCTTATAAAGCCTATCAACTGGTTGCTCTGACTGTGTTGAGACCACTAACACCATGCTGACCAGGAGTTTCTTAGTGTTTCTTTGCACTTCCCTATCATCACTCCTACTTGTATGCTCTGATTCTCAGCTTACATACAAATTCTGGCAGAGACTCTCTTTTTGATCTTTGAAAGATGTGTAGCAGACCTGACTTGTTGAGACAACAGGCCTCCATGCCCCACGGTAGAACACAAATCAGTCAGTGTCAATTGGGAATTTAGGCACAAATTACCATCTAATAGCTTTGAAAGCAAATGAAGACAGTGTTGCAAGACATCATAGACTGTCACAGCATTATCAACCATACAAGGAGCGACCTCAGAAAGGGATGCATCAAAGAACAATGTTTTTGTTTCACGCTCTTGCAGAAGAATGAATGACAGAGCAAAAAAGCAGTAAATTATAGGGGACCATAATGATCCAAAGATCCAAGGCTGATCCAGATCTGGATACAGCCCTCAAGAAATGGGAGAATGCAAAAGCCAGACGCTGCACTGGAATAGAGAACATGGGAGAGATGTGGCTGATTGGTCTTCTCCTATGTAGCTAGGCCAAGACCAGGATCTGAACTTAACAAGAATCTCAATGATCAGTGACACGCAACGCTCAGATTTTTCTGCAAGACCTGCAAACAGCATCAGATAATAGCAAACAGCATCAGGAGCAAGCTGGAGGCCATATTAAATAGAATCCAAAGAAGCATATAGAAAAGACTAGTAAAACCATGACGGCATGAAGGGAAAGGATGGCTTCCCAGAACATCTGCACATTGCTAATGTCTGGCCCCAGCAAGTCAAGAGAGGCTTTCACAGAGTAGATACTGAAGGAGCTTATATGTACAACTCAAAAGGAGGGATACAGCCTGTAACTGTTCATTAGTTGCTGCTTAAGCCGTGGAGAGGGGCTCCCTTACAGCAAAGTTGTCCAAGAAGTATATGCTGAGCTCGTACTAACTCAGTGGGGATAAGTTATTAACAGTATGCAATAAGAACTGTTTAGATATTCTCTGAAAAAGAATCATTATTAAGATGTACATTCTCCAAAAACAGCATCTTGGAAACATCTCCAATCCAGACCTCATACTCCATGTTAGTACTAAAAGAGGATTTTCTCTAGGTCTGTCCATGAAATTCTCCAGACATTTCTGATGGTCATGTTGGAGGGAGCTAGCCCTTTTCCTTCTTCATCCAGAGGTGAAAACAAATAACACGAGAGCATCCCTTATTAAAACAGAGTAAAATATTTATGTATGTATTAGGATTTACGTTACATTGAAGCAGATTTACAGCAACCAAATGAGGAAATCAATGGAGGGAGTGCTGACAGATAGAGGGAAACGGTTAAGAAACTCATCACTAGTTTTTCAAACGTTGGCTGCAGATGTTTGTCTACAAGTAACTATATTCTTTAAGAATCTCTGAATCCTTGCCTGATGAATTAGCTGCTTGCAAAATAAGTAACTGTTCTTAGCATGTAGCTCCAGGCAGTGTGCAGCGTGCACTAGGGAATGCCAGCAATCAAAACCTAGGCAGGATTTTGATACCAGTAGTCTTCGGATTAGGAATTCAATTTTAATTTATGGTACCTGACTGCTTCTGTGGGCCTAAGTCACTTATTCAAAGGTATATTTAAAGCCAATGGCAGAGTCAGAAACTGAGTTTTGACTTATATACTAGAACTCTGTGCTGAGGCCATTCTTATGTGACTGAATGGAAGCTAAATTTACCAGGTTCATAATCTAGAAAATATATGTGGAACAGTGTCTTTGCTTATCTTAAAGCAGAGATAAACTGTCTTTGCCTTTTTTTCTGAGAGTGACCTTGTTCTATACATCACTTTTAAGTATGTGCTTTTTTTTTTTTAGGTTTTTGAGAGGGAGAGAAGAAAGGAGGGAGAGAGGGAAAGAGGAAGGGAGTGACTTTTCAAAATTATTTTGCAAATATGGAAAATTTCTGTACATAGAATTTTGTACAGAAAATTCTGCACATAAAATTTTTATCAACTTGTAACATCCATTTTATCCGAGGCTAAGACAGTCTTTTATGCTTATGTAAGGGAGAGAACTGAGACCTATTGGATCTGTCTACAGATATCTATAGTTTCTCCATTACTTTCTGTCTCTCTACTCTGTGGAAGCTCCTGCCTTTGGACAACACAAAGTTTTAGAGAAAGAAAGCAGAAGGAGCGGAAGCCCATCTGCTAGCCACAGGCGCTTCCCCTGCTGACCTTACATATTTCCAAGTTGGAAATCCAAGGAAGAGTAGATGCCTGCTTCAAAGCCTGAGGCACAGATAACTTCGCTCCACTCTACCTGGCTGCAACCCAGAGCTGACAGGGGTCTTAGCATGTGGCAGCCAGCTTGTGTGGCCACACTGCAGGTACTACACTGGGCACGGTGAAGAACAGGCTCTAAACTGGACCCTAGCTTTCCTTGTTCCTGTGAATCCAAGAATCACAAAATACCTACCTACGTCTAAACAGAAACAAAGCACAACCTTCTGTCGTTGCTGAAATTTGACAGGATTATTCCAGAAATGAACTTACACCTCCACAGGCTACATGATTCCCAGAGAGCACCATCAGTTACTGCACTGAAATACCTGATTTATTATACACAGGTAAGAGGTAATCACTACATATTTATTACTTTTTTTTTGTGTGTTTATTTTGGAGAGGCAATAGACTATCTGTAATTAGGTTTGCATCCATTACAAAGCCCTTTTTAAAGCTGTTTTATACCTTTGACTTGCCTTGGCTTGAAAATCACCACATTTATTCTGCAGGCAACGGGGAATGGGTCTTGTTTACTTTGAAAAAAATATGTTCTAGTGCTTCAGTTACTGAATTTCAACTCAGAAACAGCAAAGGAAGTTACTTTTCTCAATTATTTCATTAAAAAGGAGAAAAGTAAGTTTGATGTAGTATTACATCTATTTTGTTCATCTTTGACAAGTTTCCTATGAAATCACTGGCTCTAAAGGACACGGGCCTTAGTCCAGCCGTGAGTTCCATCCTCTCAAAAGTCTGAGCATTCACAAAGCCTACATGAAGCAAATAAGCACCTGCCTGGTCACAATCCATCCTCTGGACTCAGGGACTTATGATCCATTTTCCATTTGTTTCCCAGGCATCATCCTCTGTCAGATCGACAGGATATTCGGTCATGAAACAAACTACCTTTAGTTTGAACTGAAGCACTTCAAGTTCCTTACTGGAACCCATTGTTACATGTGAATTGGCTTTTTTTTTTCGTTTTTCTATAAAAGATTCTATTACCAAAAGTTTGTGTGCTTTTTTCTCATTATTTAAATGCAAAACCTTGTTCCCCCAAACAAGGTCCTCCCCCTTCAGTGGTAGAATGGTGGAAAATAAAACTTTTGATTAATACATTCCTTGGCAATTTCCCACCAGCACAATCAGACATAGGATTGTTTTTCATAAGAATGATCTTTTCCCTCAATAATTCTTACTTGAGGTTCCCTTTAAACTTACCAGGGTCAAGCTCTTGCAGTCGTCAAATGCAATTGGTTTTATCATGCCTCCCTTCAGTATGTAAATGCAGGGGGGATGGGGTGTTATTCCATTTTGCTCTATTCCTTAAGGAGAAAAAAGGGTTTTTACACGTTCACAATTTTTAAAAATCCTAACAGTGACAATCATCCCATTGACTTCAGAATTTTTCTGGGTCTAATTTCTTCATTCTGTTTCATTTCAATATTTTGTAGTCATCCTAAATTAATTTAAAATTGAAATAACGTCTAAGGAGAAGTGTTAAAGATAATTTTAGGTTTTTTTCATTCTTAGGCAATTAACATCTTGAGACTTCTCAACAGGTCTCTCATTTGTTTAGTTAAAACACATCTTTATTACCTCTTTCAGCTGACGAGAAAAGGTGCAAACATTTCGCCATACTTAAAGCTTTTTGGTGTGCCGAGCTCAGATGAATAAATAGACTTGAAGCTCCCACCAGCGATGGTCTGAAAAAGTAATTAGCAAGGGACATTCTAGAAGGATTAGTGTCCTTTAATATGCTGATTAATCAGCTTTTAAATAGTGAAGATCCTTGAGTAAGTCTTTCCAAGTAGAAGGAATGTCTTTACTTGCTGGTATATGGTAATGGTATTTGAAAAATCAGAAGTGATTAATACCTGCAGTGTGTGTAATTGTACAAACATAATTATTTTCAGAAAGGAAAAGAGCTTAGTAACACATTTATTGTCCACCTGGACTGTGTGGCTGAACACTTTATTTAGGGCTTTTCTTATTCCCCCATGGAGTTTAACGAGAGCGCAGCCGGCAGCCTGTCGCCCCCTACGACATCCACATGGGTCGCCACAGCCGCTGGGATCCTCGCTCGCAACCCATCGTGTCCCTCCACGGCACGTTAATGAGGGCATTGAGTATCTCAAATTGCCTCGCACTTTGCCAAAGTAAGTGCTAATAGGCGTGCTCTTTCGAGCTGTAATTAGTACTATGCATTGGAAACGGCTCCTGAAAGCTTCTTGTGATCTCCCAGTCGAAGGCAACCTCAAAAAGCAAATAAATAGCAGATAAGTACCTTTTTAAAAGCCCAGTTATAATTATTGTTCAATGTAACACAGGAATACTCCGCCTTTTTCTTACAAGTAAACATAATTATTTGCGCAAGCTTCTTAACTTTTAAGTGGCTTGTCACACCCACGTCTTTATACGAATTTAATGAAAGGAAAATGTCAAAATGTCCCGTTGGGTGAAGCAGGATTGAGTCTTTCGTCTGTGCTGCGCGGTAAGCTCAGAAGTGCCCTTCCCTGATATTCCAGTGGTGCACCTACTTCTGCGTTGATTTTCTTGCCTTTTAAGTATTCTCATTTATTGCAATTTTAATTTCAGAGTGCAATTCACTATATATATTGATTTAACTCTTTATACCATTAATCTCCTTCAGAAAACATGCCCACAGCTCTTATGTCTTTGTGTGACTTTAGATATGGGAGCAGACTGCTGGAATCAAAAGACCACTCACACTTCTAATATCAAGTACGTGTGTAACTGCTTGCAGAACAGAGGCCTATAAGTACCTCGTCTCTATTTCTAATATCTCTAGGTTGCATTTATTATTTGCTGTCCTTTGTTGTGTTTATATTCTTTACCAATTACAAATATACAAAAAAAAAAACCAAACACTTTTTGCCCATTCCTTGAAACGACAAATGAAAACAAATACCAGCCTTGACATCCTACAGGACATTTCTCTCCAGTGTGTCTCCAGATCCCTTGTTGGTCTTTCCTGAAGTTTCCAGCCGGTATGACGGATCAAGTAACAAATAAATAAATAAAATCAGTTTCATGATGCAGTGTATTGAGTGCTCTACTTCAGTTCCTAGAATGGACCAAATACCGTCCCAGAATAGTTCGCCAAACCCATGGCAGCTGCATTTATGGTCACTGTTGGACACTATGAGATAGCACTGTACCATGCAACAGAAGAGTATCTTTCTGATGGGAAGAAATGCCCAGCCTTTCCTCTCATGGGGAGAAATGCCAGCCTCTTTGAAGTCATGAAATAAAGCTCCCATTAGCTCCAGTGTCATCCCCCTTACTTGATGCTTATTTACTGCATGTATGGCAATAACACATATTCCAAGCTTAGCATCAAAGAGACTCAAAATTGCAGTTGTATGACAATTTGGTGAGTGCCAAAGAGTGAAGCAAGGGCTCCTTATTTGGGAACTTCTAATGCCTCGGAAGAGAGGATGTTTCCATCAGCACTGCAAGTCACAGAAGCCTGCGGGGTGCAGCAGGATTTGCATGTTTTCCTGCCAGGCTGTTGAGCCTGACGCTGCCATAGATAGTCTCAGTCGAAGGCTGCACCAGCTGTGCTTGGAACCGACTGTGCTCCTCCTGACAAAAATGCATGCACTACATGAAGTTAAATATCATGTGTGCAGAAAGTTAAAGTACATATAAAATACACTTGTGTGTGTATGTATAAATATGTGTGTTTGTGTGCATGAATTTACATATGCAATAAAACAATGGGGATCTGAGCATTAACTGCATGTAACCAAATTCAGAAAGCAAGATAAAAAATGTGCATTAAAGAACTGTAGAACACATGCAAACTTTGTGGCTTTAGACAAGCTTCTACAGCAGTAGAAATGGAAGAAGAATGTAAAGTACAAGCACTGATACATGCTGTTTGGTTCACTTTCAATTTTTTTCCATTTTTGAGCCCCTATACATTTTTTACTGGCAATATGAACGTCTGTCAGGATTATGAAAATGAGCTTGTTTTTCTTGTACTGCAGGTTCCACCACCATTAGTAGCAGACCTGAGCGTTACTGGAGTAAATGGAAGTGCAGCCAGATCAGGTGTGAATACACAATTCATTCTCATAAACTGGACAGTACGATGTTTAATGCTGTCTTTAGTATCTTATACTAGTTTTGTTTGAGCTACAGATAGATCAGATCTGATCCAGCATAAAGTTAAACCAACAGCGAGAGGCAACATTTAAGCCAGCACATTTTCAAGAACAAAGATACCTATGGAAAAAAAAAGTTGATTTCACTTGAAGAGGCAGAGTGAGGTTTTGTCATTTCAAGGGACTGTGCCGTTTCTAATCTCGGTGCCCAAAAACTGGATTTACCACCAAATCAAATGAGATTCTTCAAGCCACAGGTTTTTTTGATATGTTGTTTTCATCAGTAACAACAACTTAAGGTGCAACCAGGACCCCTAATGCCTTGCCACTCGTTCCCTGGCCATATCATGGCACCTGGCATCATTTGCCGGGCCAAATGACAAACAAAACGTATGCACAGAGCCAGGTTAAAAGTAACTCCCAACAAAAAATCATGACGTGGCTTCCTGTAAGGCACCACAAGCATATGTGCTCACACCGTGGAAAGGGTGGTAGGGGCAGGTCTGAGCAGGCAGCGTGTTTGATGGGAACATCTGAAGCCACCGCTGCTTGAGGAAATGGTGTGAGGAACCGTTCACAAGGATACCCTCTTTGCACTACACTCCCTCTTCCTCCCCACTTGAAAAGTCGTACGTGGATATGGAAAGGTACTCGTGCCCAGGCTAAAGGCTACTCAGGCACCTCTGATTTGATGAAGTACTAGTGCTAGAGACAGCTTTAGGCTGTGCATGGTTACCCAACCCTTGCAGTTCATGAAGGGGTCCTGGTCGGGAAGGTTTCTCACCATACACCCCACCAGGCTTTCCCTTTTGTGTCCAAACCTTCTTCTTAAATACATGCTGGAGCGCTCTTGTTAATCAGAGCTTTTTACAATAGTGTATTACAACTCTGGAGATCAGTGTGTGCCACTAAATACAGACGGCAACAAAGGGCTGTTTGCACTTGCAAAGTAGTCAGTAGAAGCTTCTTTGACAGACTTACTCATCTGTGTGAGCTGCTGTAACATTTTATAATTAAATACATACCTAATTTAAAAACACCTCTTTAAGAAAATAAATTAGAGAACGAAGTATTGGAAAGCACCAGAGTAAGCTTAAGAGACTTAAAATGCAAAAGAATTCAGACAGCTATACCCAAAAATTAAAAAAAGTCATACCACTTGATATTTAACGGTTGCCATTTTTTAGACAATTCAAAACTGTCTAAATTCAAAAATTCAAGTACATTCAAAAGCCATGTCAGAGATTATGGTTTTAGTTTTAACTCTGAATGCCCTTTTCTTGTTGATTTTATTTTAACATAATTTATGGTTTATTTTTTATGACATGCAGCCATATATATGTGTAAAAAGCACATTTATTTATAATTTAAGAGATTAATTTATATACAAACTGAAATATACAAACACAAGGCTAAGTTTCTTGGCTAGATCTCTTTTGACACTATTTTTAAATTGTATTATTTCTAACAAGATGCAAGTCCAAGGGTTTAACGTTACCCTGGGAGAATTACAGTCTCTGAGGAACACATTGCTCACAGCTGCGGTGAAATATCCATCACTGAAAATTTCAGCACTTTTAATTCCATCTCAGTGACATCAGTGGGATAACTGAAATATTACTCACATGTGGTACTCAGTGAGTGCATGCATGATTTTATCAAAATTTTAGGAAAGTAATTTTGTGTTTATCATTAGCAGGTTTTTTCTAACAAAAAATCAGAATGAAGAATATTAGTGTGGATAATGTGGTGCATTAATGGTGGATTTTTCTTCATTATGATTAAAATAAGTTGCGATTTCCCCAAAGTTTAAAATGATCAGCAAACCTCTTCCTGTTTACTTTAGTTTCTAGCTTTTTTTTTTTCCAAAACACTGGGAAATCATTAGTAAGTAGCTTGGCCAAGCTTATGGAGACTTTTCTGATTATAAATCACTCAAAGGATAACTCAGTTATCGAGCGTCTGCAATTTGATGAAAGCCACAGTTTCTTAATCACTGCTGCCAGACTTATGCCCAGCCTGATCATGTGGCAGTACTGCTTCGATTTTGGCACCAAGGCATCTGATAATCCACATTGTGGCACTGTGTCTCCTTATCCACCTAGGATGTGGTAGGACGCGGACTCTGCTGTTGGTTTCTCTCTAGAAGGTTGCTTTTTCTACTGCTAAGGCCAGTACAGTCCAGAGTTATTTGCCATGTAGCACTGCTAAAGCATCATACCCTTTTATTCTATTTATTTCCTCTCCATAAGCTGCAACAGCAACCAAGAACAGAACTGCAAGGAGAGTCCCCAAACCAGAAGTTTCTTGTTTGGAGATGACAGCACACAACCAGAGAAGTATTTCAAGATTCAACATGTGCAACTCTCTGCGCTGCTAAATAGTTCCTTTGATAGATCAGAGAGTGTCAAGAGGCCCAGGAAAAGGAGTGATAACTTGAGAGGAGATGACTAGGCTGCAAACCTGGGAGGGAAAACAACAAAGTCAAAACTCCACAGCAGACAACATGGATGGAAATGTGTGCTGATGGTTGTCTTAGCTTACCCTAGCAGAAAACCCACTTGAGAAAGTCACTGAAGGCCCAGAGAAGTGGTGTCATGGCCATTAGGGAACAGACAAATGTCAAAATCGTTGTTTGAGCTGGCAGGCAACAGAACTATTTGGAAGGTGACATCTGTATTTCAGAGGCTTCCCAAACCATGCTGCTTGAACCCCAGAGATGTAAAAGAGGCCATAGAAAGCATAAGATTCCCAAGAAGCGTCAGAGCCATGAGCAGGGTTAATACTGTTATCCCTTGCAGTTTCTCCCAATTCCATATTAACAAGATCAACACAAAGCGCGTGTTGCAGACCATTTGTGCACCAGTCTGGCCAGCCGGTGCACAGCGCTGGTGTTTGCTGCAACTCCTGCTGGGCTATAGCTGGCGCCCAGCCCATCCAGATCAGCAGGCTGTGCTTGCTGCCATCTGATCCAGACTGCTCTTTGATGCTCCGGCACAGAACGTCAGACTTTATTGGCAAACGTGGCTATTGCAAGCAACCGCTTCAGCAGCTGTGGAAGTGGTGCAATGCCTGTTTGGCCAACTTCTTACCCGGACAGTGCTTGCTTATTTTGTTTTATATAATAATTGGGAAAGCAACAGGCAGCAGAAAGGGGGAAGCAAGTCCAGACGATGCTACAGTCTGCCATAAATCCCTGGTTTCCCAAGGATGGCAATGGGACAGCTTTGTGCAAAATCTCGAGTGCTGCTTGCTGTGCTGCGACTCACTTTTTGTGAGAGCTGTAACCTCTGTCCTCCTGAGCCTGCTACCAGCTTCCTGTAGCCCTCCCCTCTCCACTCCTCTCCTTTTATATCTGACCCCCAAATGGGACACAATACTTCACCACAGCCCTCACCAGAGCGTTATTTCTTTCTCTCACGTAGAAAACTCCAACTGATATACCCCAAAATGCCTTCATGAAAATGAAAATGTTCATTTGAAATGAAAATGTTTCATTGTTGACACATACTTATTTAGCGCATGATGCGCTACTACATCCTGTTCCACAGGGTCCTCATTTTGTATTTGTACATGATACTTCACTTAAACATAGCACTTTCCCTTTGTTTTACTAAATCTTGTAAGATTTAATCTGTTAGTAAATCCTTAATACAACTTGTTATATCAGACAACAAAGCAAACTAGTATAGGGGTATAATTAAAAACTACAACAATTCGTATTTGTGAGAAATTTTGCTTATTACAGTTATGACATTTAAGGTACCTATAACAGAAAAAGTTTAAGGAATATGCTTACATATTAGTCTATTTAGTTATTTATGTGTGTGTTTGAAGGCACAGAGTGGGAATCGTCTAAAAATCCAGGGTCTAGTCTAAACAAGTCATAAGGCTCTTTTTCGTCAATGGAGACGGAGAAAAGCCTCCAGAGGCTGATTCATTCCAAATGCCTTGATTGCTTATTTTAGAAAGGTAGTAATCACTCTCTGGATGTGTCTTTCTCCACTGATGACAGAAGATGCCAAGACAACTGCTTTAGAATAGATCCCAAACTTCCAAACTGCTAAAATTACACAAGATGAGTCCCAGCTGCAGCTTGTTCCCCCCCAGGAACAGACAATCAGACCTAAATTCTTCAAAGATTTAGGCCCTAACTCCCATTGATTTCTCACCGTGAGATTCTTTCAGCCATTGACTTCAATCAGAATTACACACCCAAACGTGGTGAATACTTAACACCGGGGGGATGCAAAACACTGACAAAAATCTTACCAAATCTGCCCATTTGACAATTTAAGCAGATACAGCCTTCAAGCACCCACGCCTCTCCTCTGGCAGGAATTTCCATCCCCATTGCAGAAGGGAACGTGTGTTCGTGCTTCGGGCTCAGTAACCCCCCACCCCAAGGAAGAGGGAAGAGCTGAACACATTCCTTTCTGGGAGAGCTACTACTAGGTTCCACAGAGCATCTCCTTCAGCATTCCCTTTTCGGCCGCTTCTTGATCTTTCTTACCACAAAAGTTTTACTTATTTTAAAAGATTATTTAAAAAACCCCAACAAACTAAAACAACGGGTAGAACAGACCTGGCAGGTGTTTTATTACAGTAGCACCGTACTGAAATTACATCTACTTATTTTTATTCAAATTGACAACATTTCAACTTGAGTGTTCCTTAATGACATAAAACTAACTCTTCTTTTTTCCTCTTTGAAGTTACATCATTGTAGATGTTGATTGTTTAATTGTCCTTCCAATCATGCACTTAACTTCCCACTTAGCCCCATGCAGGACATGACTTGAAGACATTAACAATCGTCACTAATGTGGATTGCCTTGGGATGTTTAAGTTTATTTGTAATGGAGGCAAACACTCACTGTTTGGATGAATTCTATAAAAGCTGAACATTTTCTGCCCTAGGCAAAGTTTTCAGAAAGAGTTCATATGGTTTTTCTGGTTGTAATCAGTGCATTCAAATTATGCATAATTTGGTTTTCATGGTTTCAGTGTTGGATCACATAAAGTCAAGTATAATTACTACCAAAAATAAATTTCTGTGTGCACCTTTGGATATTCACCGTGGCCTTATGACACATTAGTAGGAGATTCGCAATTACTGTAAATTATTTAAGAACATTTATTGTTTTCCTCAAATGCAACTGAAATTGCAATGGTTAATCACAGGAGTTGAAATAAATGGTTATGAAGTCTTAGGGTTATTATAAACTAAAAGTATTATCAATTGCTATACCCAATGGGGAGAAGAAAAGGAGGGTGGGAAACCTTTGCACTTAGAGTCATTTCCATGAAAAAAATTCCATGATATTGGATGAAATTCTTGTTTACACACACAAAGTGAAGAAGTGAAAAGGGTCTCCTACATCCAATAGGGAGTTTTCATGGGACTCTCTAGTAAACTTCCAGACTGGTGCCTGAGGCAGAAACCTTCTAATGCCTAGTGCAAGCTATTTCATGTATGCAAGCAGCCTCCACAAAAAACATATCCTACTCCACTTTTGTTTTTTTTTAAGCAGGATGGGTCTCACTGGTTCCTCTCTCTCTCTCCAGCTGTGGCTTTAGAAAAAGTTTTGTTAGCCTTATGACTTTTTTTTTTTTTTTAAACGGCTTAAATCAGGGAACCTGCAATAGGGAGTGATGATCTTGAGAGGAGGAACTAGTAATTTCCTTCTCCCAGAAAGTCCTAAACGCCTTCTTTGACTAGAAATAAAATGGAACTGGGAAAGTTTAGGAATAAATAGACAGGGCATTAATTCTGCCAATACTCCTAACAGGGCCATTTACTGATAGGAAAGTGGATAGATGGGCCATTGAATTCTGTCTCACTCTATCAGAACTGAGATGTGTCAAAACATAAGCAATCTTGTTCTGCTTTGCTTATGCTTTTTGCTGCTGAACACTACTTTATTTACCCATGAAAACTAGACGCAGATTTGGATTACCTGGTGATCCACGAGTACATGGAGAGACTCTTAATTCCCAGGGTGGCCTTAATGGACATAATCATTTAGTGAATATAACTGTTCACTCCTTTTGACCTTCTGACATAAATCCTGCAGATTTAACTATACGTAACTATATACAGCTATATGCAGTTGTCTCTTGTAGTGGTTTGAGACTCTCTTGAAAACTGACTAAAAAAACTGAATTTAGATTAATCAAACTGTTAAGGTTACTGATGTTATAAAAGATGTTCTAATTTTAACTCCAAACAGAAAATGTACAGTATGTTAATTTGGTTTTGCATAACTTGGCAATAGGTAAATTACTTTTAATAATCTGCTAAAACCAGACTGATTTAAGGCTGACCTTTTCTGGAGGTAGGTTACTTGAAAGCAGTGCCTGATTTCAATGCGTTAATGATATGTAAAAAAAAATACTTAGCCAGCTTCTGGGTGTGTCTTTTGCCTGAAGTGAATGCATATTTTAAACAGTATACGTTTGGACTTGAATCTGTAAACCTGTGTTTATCTGATTTAAAATAATCAGGGACTGAAGAAGACGCCATTAGAGTCAACCCGTAACATCCCAATGAAGGGTCTACAGTTCACTGTGCAACCTCCTTTCCTCCACTCCCAGCTCACCCAGACTACTATGCTGGGTAGTCTCGTGGAGGAAACTAATCTCATTAGCCAAAGAGAGAGCTTGAGGGTCTAGTTTTACAAGAATTTTTTCTCTGCAGCGTGCTTCCCCCTCCTCAACAGCATCCCCTCAGGCTGACCTATATTCAGGCTGCCATGGAACGGGCCTGCCTTTGCGTAACCACCATAAGTCAGTTCTCTTCCTTGTGCAGCTACATGGAAAGCTGGATGGGGGAATTATTTCAACTCAGAACTAAAGTGGGGTGTGTGTGTTGTTTTTATTTTTGATGGGGCTTCAGTCAAATCAGTCCCTTAATCCTGTTGAATTTGCATTTGCACTAATGCTGATGCCAAACAAGGGTCGGCAGAAATCCCTTGCTATATGTGGTGATAACAGGGCAGCTGAACGTGAAACTTCTCACTTTGATAAAAAATTACTTAGGGCAGAAACATTCTAGCCAACCCTGTGAAGGAGACATTTGTATTTGCTTATGTACAGTCATGGTGCATTCTCAACCTAAAACTAACGATCAAGAGACCCCTGGGCTTGGGGCTGCCAGCACTTGCTTCATATCAGGTATACAATCGATCCCTGAGAGTTCTGAAGAGAGCAGAACTCCCTGTGGGAAGAAAGGCTTTCTGTCATGGTCTCCAAAGTACAGCATATAAGCATTTTAGAATTCATATATAGTAAGTTTTGAAATGTTTTATTGAGTATTTTGAGAAACTAAGCTGCAAAGACAAATGGATTAATTTTCTGAATTGATTTACCTTGCTTAATTTAAAACAGCTTCATACATTATTAGCACTAAATATGCATCGGGTTTTTGTAAGGGCACAGTATTCCATGACTGCATGAGTGGTTTTCAAAATTACAAAACCAGAAGTTCTTGCCCTTTTCAACATTTTCATCTTTTTTTTCTGCTTTCTTTTCTCAGAGTTTCTCGTTCCATAGTTCACATATGCACTGTGTGTATTATTGACTGCTATGATAAAGTAAGTTCAAAATGCTTTCTCTTTTTTCTTTCCCTTGGATGTTAAAACTGACAGCTTAATGACTGTTGCCACCTACTAGTGAATCACTTCCCTTGCCAACACTCAAGATAAGACAAGGTCACTTTTCCCAAAGAAGAGGCCCTTTGCTGTGCACTCTGGGAACTGTAGTGTAAAGGTTTAGTTACTTTAAATCCATTTTAATTTTAGTATGGTGCTCAATAATTCTTTGGAGCAACATAAACATGAAGGTTTTCCTCTTGAATTTTTGATTACTTTGCAAAAGTAGCAAGTATAGCACATTTTACCTAAGTATGAACACAACATGTTCAAGTGTCTCTGTATCTTATCCTAATGGTGTGAAACAACTGGACAGCTAGAACAAATGCTGGCACTTTTGAAACAGAAGGAAGCTTTCCCACTGACTTCAGTGGGAAAGGGTACAGGCTAATAATGATAGATAGCTTTGAAAATCTGAATTTGGCACTGTCCTACTGGCTGTCTAGAACAGCTCAGTGTTTCACAGGCTTTGTTGACCTAATGTCACCCTAACGTTTTTTAAAGGAAGGAGAACGCTGCAAAGAAACCGAACAACTACAATACGTCAACGCGGCCAAGAGTTTTAATTTATAACAAATAAGTAAGAGTAACTTGTACATATTACATGTTTTATCCTGTATTTTGTTTCTTCGCTAGCTTGCTTTTATGTGTAGAAAAAAAACAAAACGTGTTCCTGCTGTGTGTGTTTTCCTGCAGTAATTTCCCCGAGGAACACCCGTGGTCAGTGGATGCAAGCTGACAAAAGCCCACACAGCTCCACACACCCTACACACCTGGAACAGCTGTGTGGACGGTGGCATGTGAACGTTTGCAGTTGCTCAGAACTTGCTCTGCCTGGCTTGCAAATTCATGATTCCTGACTAAAATGGAGTTTCATTTCTTTGATTCAGCCTGGGCCCCGAGATGCACACGGGAACAACAAAACCAGTTACAGTTTCAGCCTTACAAATTGTGACAATGGAGCCGTCGGGCTTTTGGGGCTCCAGGTTCCCAGTGTCCAAGATGTCTACAATCTTTTGGGTGAAACATAGAGATATAAAGGCAGGAGAGAAAGCAGAGCGTCCATGAGCAGTTTTGGCTTCTGCTGCTGCTGAGTTAGGGGTGCGCAAAGCCTACAGTAATTGAATCCATTGCAGGGTCTGGGCCTTACATATGGAACTTGAACAATAGGTATGTACTTAAATTACACAGATTACCTCAGAGATGTGGAATCTGCACGCCCTGCCCACTTCCCTGAACCTCTGGAGCTGGGATCCTGTGGGGAACATAATGGGCTTAATTACGGTGTCTGGACTCGCCGCGCAGGACCCGGAAGGCAGGAGTTAACCTCACCTCACCTTTTACTTGCCAGTGACCCCCGGCTTGGCTGGGAACCTGCTGGGGCCTCTGTGCAGCGGCTTCTGGGTTGCCCCGACTCGCGTTAAGCGCCGCGACGGCGAAGGGAAATCCCGCACGGGCAGGGCAGGGCCGGGCCCGGCCGCCCTCGTCTTCGCGCCTCGGCCCGGCCCGGCCCGCCATCCTGCACCCCTCAGCCCCGCGGGGCCGGGTCGGGCCGGGCGGCGCCTGTCACATGGCAGGGGGAGGGGGCTGCGGCGGGGCGGGCCGCGCTCGGGGCTCCCCCGGCCGGGCGGAGGCGGGCTGAGGCGGCGGAAAGTTTGCGGAGTGGCTGGCGGCGCGGCGGACCCCCTCCCTCCCTCCCGCCCGCTTTCTCCTTTACTTTTTTACTACACCCCCCCACACACCCCCCTCCTCGCCGCCTTCCCCCCACCTTGGCGGCGGCTCCGGAGCATGAGCGGGAGCCGCCACCCGCGCTGAGAGGCGGGAAGTCGCGCCGCGCCGGGCTCTGTCAGTGAGGGAGCGCCAGGGACAGGGGAGCGCGGGCAGCGGCTCTCAGCCCGCCATGCCCCGCTCCGCGCCCGCCGCCCTCCTGGCGCTGCTGCCGCTGCTGCTGGGGGTCCGCACCGCCTCAGCGCGCTGCCCAGCGCCATGCCACTGCGCCGGGCACCTCGTCGCCTGCAGCCGCCTGGGGCTGAGCCGGCTGCCCGAGCGACTGCCGCGGGGGGCGGTGCAGCTGTGAGTATCGGGGGGCTGGGGGGTGCCCGTCCGCCATCTTCCGCCCCTGAGGGCCGGGGTGCCCCGGTGGGGGCGGCGGTCCCGTGCCGCCGGCTGGTTTTGGGGAGAGAAACGCGGTTTTTGCGGCGGTAGCAGGGCGGGAGGGGGCAGCGCCCCGGGGCCGCGGTCGAGCTGTCAGCGGGGGCGAGGGGCAGCGTCCCTCGGGTGGGCCGCGGCCCCGGGGGCGGGGGGGAGATGGTGATAAGCGCCCGGGCTGAAACCGTTCCCGGGAGCGCTGCCGACAGCGCTGAGGTGGGGGGGGAAAGTTCTGGTGACTTTCTTGGAAGATGTGCAGTAATCGTCAAGTTGATACTGATGTGTGCGTCGGGAAAACTGGTCTCGTGTTTGGTTGGGGTTTTTTTTGTTTGTTGTTGTTTTTGTTTTTTTTTTTTTTTTTTAACGTGTGCGGTTCTTCATCTTTCTTCCCCGATCGTTTTGGGTTTGATGACTTCGTTGGCACCGGATCTCGCCCCGTTCGGTCCGGTGGCACGGATTCACGGAATCCGCCGTAACGCGTACTGAAATGCCATCTGTAGAAAATTTACTCTCAGTGACAAACTTTTACGGACAAAAGATAAATTACGGGAGCTTTCTAAAAGCCTGGAAATAGCTGAGGGACTTCTCACATTTGTTTTTAATCTCTCGTCACTCAGAGATCTTCTATATTAGTCGTATTAATTTTCTATTACATTTCCAAAGCAGATTGAGATAAGGACTTTAAAGTAAACAGGAAGACTTTCAATTAGTTGTGGCTAATTCTGTTCAATTGCCTCGTCTGGAGGTCATGCTGCTTCACTCTTGAAATGTGGATGGCTGTATTGACACCATATGGGACTGAGCATAGGAATGGCTCTGGGAGTTGAATATTTCCAGGAGTGGTATAGGAAAGTGTGAGGGGAAAGAAACTTTTTTTTTTTTTTTTGGCTGATGTGATTAAGGCATACGAATCAAATACCGGATCTGCTTTACATTCAACAACTGGCTTTGCTTCCTATTAAATTTCATCCCTCCTATTCTTTTGAAGTATTTCAGTACGCTAACATAAGTTTTCTGACAAAACCTCAGGCTTTTTTGATACTAAGCTAAGCTTCATAGCTTAGTTCCTTAGCTTAGCTTACTTTAGCACTGTTAAAACTCAGGTGTGACAGCATGCTAAACAAAAAACCAAGGGGAAAAAAACTTTAATTTTTAGAGTTGCTTTAAAAAGCATTTTGTATTAGCAGTTACCCAAATTTGTCTTTTCCACTTAAGTTACTGAGAGACAATAAAACACATTGCAGGGCTTTTTTTGTCAGCACAAGGGAGGTTTTTCTAATTAGAATTCCCTTGGTAGTGTAAATTGTCCTTATGTAAGTTCACATTCCTTTAAAAGTGTGAGAAAATAAGTTCCACTTGTATAAATAAGCTTTGGTCTGTTGTAAGAAACCCTGCTGTGATTACTCATTGGACAGCTGTGTCCCTCGCTCTTAAACTCACAGGAGTACATCTTTGTAGGTGTCACCAAACCATGTGGTCTGGCCGCTTTTGTGTAAATAATTCTTTTGTTTGTGTCAAATGCCTTAGAAGTACCCTACTCTTTCTTCCTTCCCTTCTTCTTAAAGAAGAGAGTGAGGAAGAGGCCGTTGTCTGTTACCTCCAGCTACTCCAGTACTTGGGGCTGGGATTGCACAACGTTTAAGATGATAAAGCGTTTCGGTTTTACATACGCAAAAAAAAAAAAAAAAAAAGGTTTGGACGGCCTGGGTTATTGTTGCAACAAACTGTGGACTTCAAAATTGTAAAAGATTGTTTATGAATTTTATTGGTATATGTTTACTGTGTTTTCCATGGAAGTCCGTAGCGGCTATAGCCAAAGGCTAGTAGTTTAATTGCAGGCTTTCCAATCCTCTTTAGAAAACAACAACTATTACACGGTGTTCTCAAAATACGCAGGCGAGATCTCCCAAGCAGGAGAAGGAAGAGAAGGTCCAGGCCCGCATTAGGCCCTACATCTTCCTCTGCCCATCCGTCTCCTCGCCTTAGTGGAACATCAGATGGAGTTGGCTTTCAGAAGCTCTGTTTCACTCTTCCGTTCCTTTTTTGTTCAAATTCCCTAATGAAATAAAAGGAGAGAATCTAATGTGATGGGGCTGCGCAATCTCGGGGAGGTTGAAAAGAAAATGAGCCTGAGAACTGAGGTTTTTTTTCCCCTTCTGTTTCATTGCTACTGCTTTGTACGGAAATGGGGTGTAAATAGGGTATAATTGCCAGCTTTACTGTGATTTTAGCGCAAAATACCATCTTCTGCGATGCTGCCTTCACCTTCACAGAAGGTGACAGACTGCTGAGAACTGACAAACATTTGTAATGGTTTTGTGTACAAATAGTTCTGAAGTTAAGATTTCAATTTACTTCTAGGATGTGTGTCCCCAGGTTGTAAGAATGTGGCTTTGTTAGAGCTGGTGTAGCAGAGCTGGAGGAGGAGGGAGGGAGGGAGGAAGAATGTTGAGCCTTGGCCGGTGTCCTCCATGTGTGCAAACTCCCGGTGGCACTGCCCTACCCCTCGCCAGGTTCACTGAGGAATGCTAAAACTGTCGGTGGGGCAGGAGGGAAAGTCTGAAAGATGGTTTTCACTTGTGTTTGTATTACATCTTTAGTATTTACATTTTATAAATCCTCTACTTCTCTACCAGATTTGCCAGAAAAAAGGGCCGTATGGTTTTCACAGCTGTTTTTCAATATTTTCCAGACTAAAACTTGAACATAGCAAGCTGATTTATGAGTCACTTTGGATCAGTGTCTTAAAACAGCTACAGCCTGGCTTTTTGTTTTTCAGCTCTCCTGATTTCTGCTGAATTAGCAGCTCTATAGGCCCCAGTGGGACTGATTAAGAAGCTGTTGCTGGATTTGCATTTTAAAATTTGACTTGGGGCTCAGGTTTCTGAGTTCTCTAAGGAAGAAGATGATAATTGTGACTAAGTGTTGTAAATTAAGTTAGAGTCTAAAAGTTATATTTATAAAATGTGTGAAGAAACACTCAGCCTCTCCCTTTATGCATTAGGCCTTCCTTTCAATTTTTTATCACACAAACATTGACATTCAGAGGTACATTTCAGCTTTCTAACATGGAGACTTTTCAGTTATGAAATATGGTCATACAAACATAATGGAATATACAAAATAGTTTCTTTCATAAAACAGATTCTTAAAGGGCCTCAAAAACTTTGGCAAGCTTTTTCAAGTGGAGGCAATTCTACTTAAATGCTCAATCACTTTTATGAGAAATCTGAGGTGAAGAACAGGTATATGTACTTTTTATTGTTATAAAGAAATTCTTAATATAAATCTGGTTTCTGAAGTTTCTGAGTGCATTCACTGTTATATCTTTCATGGCTTTTGAAATTTTAGTAGCAAAAGTAATCACAGAGGAGATTTCCTCCCCACTTGCAATGTGGTTTTAACAGACAAGGAAAATTCAGAAATGGAAGATGCATAGTAATAATCTTAGTGTTTTAACATTGTCAGTTCCATTTCTGTGAAGGAAGAATACTGATCTGTTTTCAAACCTTTTCTTCATGCTTGTTTAAAGATATGTTGCGAAATGCATTGGACTGAAATGTACTTGTAGCTTTGCAACAGGGATGATAGATTTTTATATTTAAAAAATGCCTCAGATCCAGTGCTTATAAGTTTCAGAAACTTCTGTAGGCTTAAGCTTCACTTAGAATATTAGTAAAAGACAAATATTTTAACTCTTGGTTCACTTCCAACTGCTCTGTTTAACTTAAATGTAACTTGCAAGGCTTTTTTGGTGAAGTTTCTCCTGCCAGTAGCACTGAAATAAAGTTTATTAAAATATTTACAATTCATATTTTATCCAGCTGTGTGAGATAGGCAATTCAGTATTGTCCGGTTTGTTTTTTTTTTGTTGTTGGTTTGCTTTAGGTATTTTGCAGCTTGTGTTTGACAACCTGCTTTAAGGAAACCAGGAATGAGGATTTTGTACTTCTGTATTTTTTTTAATGTAGGTGCTATGTGGAAAATCTGAGAGTATCTTTAGTGTTAAAACACACACACAGACACACAAAAAAAAGTTTGAAACCTAGTGTAAGTTGTTACGCTCACGGTTGCCTTGATAGACTCCAGATGGATGTGAGCTTGAGCTATGAGTGAAAGTGTCTGGCTCCAGTGTGGTGATCATGCACAGCAGTGGTTGTAATTGCAGGATTTTTTATAGTTTAAGGACTCTGCCAGGCTTTTTTTTTTTTTTTTTTTTTTTTTTAAACATGTTATAACTCCAGCAGAACAAATCTACTCACGTCTGTTACTGTCTGGTAGGTCCTTTAGGCAAACATGTTTTAAATAAACCTTTTGCAGGGTTTTTAGATGAAATGAAGAAATGCAGGTTTTTAGCACTAATGTTGAAAGCTCTTTGTTGAAATAATTACTGATTCCTAAGTCTTGTATGAAGCATGAAGAACAGTAACATATTGGGCACTAACAGCCATAACTTCGCTGAATTTTGGCTGTTTATTTGCATAGTTCTTATAATCCCTACAGATTAAAGCCAAATATTGAATTAAGTTTAAGGGTAAAAATTGTCTCTATTCTGTCTGCTTTAAAGGACCAAGTTAGATTTCCCTCAAGATCTTTGTAACAGCATACTTCTCCAGTCTTTACATTTAAGACTGTAGCGTGAGAATTTCAAATCTATGCAGCTAATGTCTTCAGGTGTTAAACAAAGGGATTTTTCTCCAGTCTATGGCCAGACGAATGTTTGCACTAGATTTTAACGCAGTGCACGATGCAGTCCTCTAACTCAAGTGTGGTTAACCTCATTTACAGGAGAAATCAAAATCATAATGATGAAACTAACATTTGTGGGTTTTTGAAAATGTTAACACTGTATTGGTTTTCCATCTTGAAGAGAAAAATCTGTAGGTGTTTAGACACCTGGAAGAAGGCGTGGATGTATATTAGGTGCTTGAGTCCGGAGCCGACTCTCGGAAAACATCCTCTCTGTGGCCACCTGAAGGTCGTAGAGGGTGTTCCCCTTCTCTAGGTGGCTCCCCCACAGCCTTCGCCCCCGCTTTTTCTTTTCTCTTGGAAAATGCCTTTCGCACCTGCGGATCTGCCTTGTGCACACTCCTGTGCAGCCCTGGCTTGGGAAATTGTGTTATCTCCTCCCTGCCCGTGGCCCTGAGCCAGACGCCGGTGCCACAGCTCTGCAGCCCACTGGGCCTGAGCCACTTGGCTGGCTCAGGGCACACCTCATAACCAAGTGCTGGTGGTACCCCTGGTAATGCCCGTACGTGCCTGGGATTATTTTTAATGTTTGATTTTTATTAATATATATTTTTTTTAACCACTGACTCCAGGCAAGGACAAAAGGGACGATGGAATTGTCCTGGCAACATTGAACAAGTACGGCATAAAGAACTGGTCTAAAGTCTAAAACATAGTTTTACCATCCCCATGTGGTGTTGAAAAAGCCTGGGTGTGGGTTGCAGCATTACACCCATGTCCAAGAACCTGCAGTGGTGGGTGCAGAGAAACCAGAGTTCTCTGGATCTGCAGTTGTTCAGTCACAGAGCGGAACACCCAGCACAGACCCACAGAACCTGGCTTGATTTAAGCCAATTCTGGTCCGTGTGGAGCAAGAATATGATGATCATCAGGTTTATTAAATTCCAGAACTGTAGATGGAGAGTAGGCACATCCATGGCCATCAGGCCTGTGTTGGGCACGCTCAATACAGGTGACTGTACTGCATCATATTATCCAGAAAAAGCAGGGAATCCTGGAGTTTCCTCATAGATTCAGTTTGAAATACATCATACCCTTGTGGCTTGATGAGGGCCCCAAGCACGTTGGATGACTGTTCAGTGCTTAGTTAGCATGGGGAAAAGTGTCATGAAGTGGGAGAAGTTTCTCTGCCTTAACCTGATGCTACAGCAGCTCACTGCTGAAGTGTGATGATGCGAGTCTTTCTGTGTCTGCACTGCAAACTCGCACCGGTGTGAGTTTAAGAACTCCTTAAAAATAGTGCAGTTTTTGTTTGCTGGTTTGGATAAACAGAGTGTTACAGTGTCCAGCCAGTGCTTTGCAGATGGCTGAATTGGTGCAGGTGAGGTGGCTGTAGAATGGGATGCGTTGTTGTGCGTGTTGTGGTGGATGAGTGACTAAGGGTGCGTGTTGTGGTGGATGAGTGACTAAGAAAGGGGAGGTCTTCGACAAGACTTGCCATAGTTACAAGATCAGTTGTGAATCTACCACTTGTGCAGATCTCTACAGATGTGCAAGTTTAAGTTTCTGAAACTTCTCTACCTTGTATTGTATGGCCATTCTTTTGTTTCTGTGATATTTCCAGTACTTCTGAGGCTACACCAAAAGTGTTTTAGGACTCTGTTTTATGGTGCTGTCAAATGTTTGAGAGGACGTATGGTGAAGATATGTCGTGTCTGTAAGGAAAGGAATTTCTTGACCCTGGCTTGTTTTGTAGCAAACACTGCAACGACACTAACAAGATTTCTTAGAAACTGCATCAATATATATTTGGGATCTTCAGTACAGAGTGGCACAAGCTAAGTGCTCGAGCTGCTACTTCAGGTGCGATTGAGTATTAGTGTGGCTAGTATACAGTCATCTTAAAACTCAGAGTAGAATTAGGCCTTTCTATGTCTGTTTTTGTCTGATTTTGCGTAAGATCCCCATCGAATTGGGCTATGTAGGAATGGAGTCCTGAACTGTGTGGAAGTGTGAAAATAGAATTGAGATTTATGGACAGTCCTCATTGTGTACTTACGATCTGTGTGTTGCATTACAGAAGTGAGTGAGTACATGAGTAAATGATAAAAATACTATGATTGACTCAAGGAAAAGACTGCAATGGGTATTGGTTCATGAATTTTCCTTGTAACCAAGAGGTAGCTTTAGCCAGATCTTTTGTTGTGAAGAGATGGGGGAGGAGGGTTGTTGGTGATGTATGTGAGTCAAAATCTTCAGATGTTTTTTGTGGGTCTTACGCACATCCCAGTGAACAGCTCTAAATTGTTCAGAGGTATAGGAAATTCTTTGACACTGCTGGCAGTGATCGAGGTATACTTTGTATACTCAAATGAGTTTATATTCTAATTTTGCTAATATAAAAAAGCCTTTTTATGGACTTGGAAACAAATGATAACATAATTTGGGTTGAAATTGTATTGCTTTACCCGATATATTATGGCAAAACTGACAGGCTGTTTATTTTTGTAACTTCATAGGGACTTAAGTCACAACAAATTATCTTCAATCAAGACCAGTCTCTTGGATCACCTTCATAGTCTTCAGGAAGTGTAAGTTAATTTGTCTTAATTAAAAAAACAAAAACAACACCTCCGCCAGAAAACCCCAACCAAAAAAACCAACCAGTGTTTGTGTATGCTAATTGCATAGATATTTCTCTAGGGATAATTGGTTGAACAACAAAGATGTTTGCAGTTCTGATATTTTGCTTTAAGTGAAACTGGAATTATTTTTGAATTTTAGAGTGACACGGTTCAGGAATTTAGCCAGTCCAGTGTACATACTTGTGATGAACATCAAAGCTGACTTTCCCTTTTCTAATATTAATAGGAAGTTGAACAACAATGAACTGGAGATCATTCCAGATCTGGGACCAGTCTCTGCAAATATAACTCTTCTGTCTTTGTAAGTAGATCTTACTCTTGTCCCTAGTTAGTGGAACTAACTCTACAGGGTTCGTGGAAATATGTGCATTACGGAGATTAAAGTGAAATAATTGGAAATAGAGCAGCTTGTGGTTAGGAACTTGATTATGTCATGTTATTTAGCAGGTTGTTTAAAATGTGTATAATTGAGCTTAATCCTTGTAGTTTTTATGCTACCCTCAGATACAAAGACTGCATTAGAATTAATTTATGTTGTGGTAGTGCCCAGAAGCCTCAGCCCTGTTGTGCTAGGCACTGTACAAACATTAGTAAATGTTATACAAACTTTTACAATGCAGACTTTAAAACAAGAGTTGCACTCTATCATTATGCATCTTGGCTGAAATCCCACTTGTGCTAAATCATGGCAGAATTCCATTAACTTCAGTGGGCAACATGGGGAAATCCCTTCGAGATGCAGCTTCAGGACAAGTATCTAGGTTAGAAGTTATTTTGCCAATATCTTTAAAATGTCTTTTTGAGCCCATTTTAATGTGTGGCATATTTTTTTTTTTTTTTTTTTACAGTTACAGTTATTACATATAATTGAGACACACGATTATGTCTATGTTCATTGCTTTGTTTGAAAGTAATCAGTAGATTACTTGATGTGGCATCTGTAATATGAGTACAAAATTGTAAAAAGCATATGGAGCCCATAACCAAAACAGTGTATTTTAAAGGAAATACTATTCCTGAAGTTTTCACTTGAAAACAGTTTGATTTCTCCCCCTCTCTCCCCCATTATCCAATTTCTCTAAAATCTTGAAGAAACTGCTAACAAAAATAGTAACTATCATACTCTTAATTGGGAAAAAAAGAAAAGACATGTTTTTCATGTGTGGGATTTGGGTTTTATCAGTGGGAATCTAAAGTGTCTAAAGCTACTAATATGTAGCCCTCTGGCCATATCCTGCCCTTGAATACAAATTGCAAGTTACCATTCTTGAAGAAGCCTGAAGGGTTAAAACAATACAGTAAACTTTGGAAAGCTGTTCAGTTAATTAAATTGATCACTATTCAATTGCTTACATCTGGTCATTTATAGGGGTTTGTTTTTACTCTAGGCCCAGGTCAGCTAAGTCAGCTGGTGCAGCCGCTGTGTCTGGACTGCTCTGTTTGAATAAGAACTAAGTGACATTTGATACTGATGTGGTTTCTTACAGATCAGAATCAGAAAAGAATGGAAGAAAAAGCAGATGGTGTCTAACAAATAACTGTTGAATTTAAGCGTATCTTCTATTTCTTGCTAATGTTGACATTATTTTTACACTGGCATGGCATTCTGTACTATAAGCGTCTAGTTGATATAAAGAATATATATTTTTTTTTTTTACCACTTTTCTAATGTTCTTTTTGCCACAAGGTTGGAAATAGTAACGTAATAAAGTGGTTTAGATCCGTCTACATTACTTCTGGTGAAAACAAAGTTGAGAATTTGTCTTAGCATTTCCTCTAGTCTTTCTCATGGAAACTTACCTAGTTTAGATGAACCTAAAATCATGCTTCTGTAGCTGTGCAAAGATTTCTGTATCTCTTTGGGAGAATCACTGACAATCAGTCAGTGCTGGATTGGTTGTTTCATATCGTTAGGTCACTAACTTGCTTGATTTACTCAGGTGGTCAAACATGGAAAAACCTTTGTTAAATCTGTGCTTTGCACTGTATATACTGACACTTAAAAGGAAAAAAAAAAAAAAAGTATTTCTAAAAGCTGTTATACTACCAATGCAGTTAAAGTTGGTTTGGTTGGGTGTTACCTTGTTCTTGTTCTAATTTCCATTATTTCTCTGTGGTGTTGGGAGATTACTGAATATAAGTGTGCTTCAGCTGAGATTTAATATCTATTCTATGACCACAGCAGAGATTCCTTGAGATTAATATGGTAGAAATAATTCATTAAGTTATTTATAGGTTTTACTTACACTGACATTCGTAAGTTAATAGTAGCTAATACAATTGTTTGTTCCGTATCAAAATGGATGTACATAGAACATAAAATTAAAGAGTGGTATTGCATTGTTCAATAAATAAAGCATCTTATTTCTTTTGCAAAGGTTTCTCTTTAGAACACAAGAGAATCATAGAATCATTTAGTTTGGAAAAGACCTTTAAGATCATCAAGTACAACAGTTAACCTAGCACTGCCAAGTCCACCACTAAACCGTGTCCCTCAGCACCACATCTACACGTGTTTTAAATACCTCCAGGGATGGGGACTTAACCAGTTTCCTGGGCAGCCTGTTCCAATGCTTGACAACCCTTTAAGTGAAGAATCTTTTCCTAATACCCAATCTAAACCTCCCCTGGCACAACTTGAGGCCATGTCCTCTTGTCCTATTGCTTGTTACTTGGGAGAAGAGACCAACCCCCACCTCACTACAACCTCCTTTTGTGTAGCTGTAAAGAGCGGTAAGGTCTCCCCTCAGCTTCCTTTTCTTACAGGTTGGAAGTTATTTATGTAAAGATGTTAATTCTCATTTTTCAGAAGAGAATACAAGTAAAGAGGAATAAATATACAGCAGTTGTCTGGCATAAAAGTATATGTAATATAGTGGTATCATAGATGGACAAATACTCATGGACAAATGATCCTTTTTTTTGAAGTGAAAAAATATGTTCACTTAGTTTTTCTGTATTGAATGTTATTCGGAGGGGTTGAATCAAACTGAGTTAATGTATCTAAGTCATGCAAAGAGAACACATGGAACAATTACACTATAATTTTTATTTCTGTTCAAAGAATAACTATACTTGAAACATCTGATGACTTTCTTCAGGATTTTAAACTTTTATATGAAAGGAGCTTGTGGAGCCTTTCCAGAACAAACCACTGTTGCCTTTTTGAGTCTTTGTTCTGACTTTCAAATAATAGCAGAAAGGATGGTGCTAGTCTTCTGAAACTTGATTTGATTATGTTTCTTGTGAGATACGTATATGTTGGTTCATTACTGTCATTTGAAAAGCCAGTTGTTTTTTCCAAGGAGTCTTCAAGGAATGCTGTGGAAGTGGTACTCTTCTTTCTTGCCAAAATCTTCATTGTCGAAGATACTCTCCTGGCAAGAATTTTTTTTCACTTCTTAGTATTCGTCACTCTAGCTGTGGAGCCTTAGAATTTTACCTGTTCTGCAAGAATTTTCTTGCCCTGCAAAGGAAATCACACTGCTGATATGTCTGCAGTGAACAATAGTGCCAGTATCTCCATACAGCACTATGTGTCTAAATTCTTTGAGCAGCTTAAACAAGCATGGGTGGATTATCATGTTAGTGTAGTTTCCATTTCTGGAGCTACCTCATTTCTAGCTCTCTAATTGATATTTATCTAGCTTAGCTATTTACATACTATTGAATTATGCAGGGTAAACATACCCAGAGCAGTAGATGTTCCCAGTCTCATGGTCACGGTCTGTCTGTAATATGAACAACGATGCCAACATTTTGTTTTTATGGATGCCAGCTAAGAGTTGAACACCATGGGAGAGAAGAGTATCAGGTAGGCACACACCGCCCACCACCCTGGGAAGACCTTAAGTCTATGTGAAAGAGTATACAAGCACATGCAGGCACACTGTTGTTACATGGCTGGAGATGCATCTATGGTTTTTTGGTTTTTTTTTTCATGTGATGAGTATGTATCTTGTCACATGGCATAGGAGAGCTTCCGAGCCTCCTGGGAATCTGGAAACTGCTGTGAACTAAATGGGTGGTACTTTGGGCTAAATCTGTTGAGGAGGCTTTAGGTTGTGAAGCTGTGATGGCTTGCCTGACACTAACAGATAAAAGATGCTCTGGACAGAGGAAAGAGTAGGATTCATCTTCCCTACCCTAAATTCTTGAAAGTTTGACATCGTAAGTATGAGTTACTAACTGTAGGTCCTTTTCAGGATGAGTGGAGAAGAAAAGGTACTCTCTGAAGTGATTTGTCTTCCCTAAGATAGTTCACGTGACTTTCCTACTGAAGACTATCCAGATACCTATTTTGAACTAACTTTTAGATGTATGAAGTTAGGTTCCTTTTGAAATGTCTAGCCAATGTGCTTGGGCATTTCTGTCTTACAGTGATGTTACTTGCAAAGGTCTGATGGCATCTTTGAGCATGTTTGACCATTTAAGTAAAATACCTGAAACTGAAATTGCAGGGTGTTCTTTTTGCTCACTCAGCCCTTTTCTTTGTTTTCTGTGAGAGGAGGCAGGAAAGGAGCAGTTTATCAAGGCAGAAAGAGAAGTTCAGCTGTTTGCCAGAGGTTGCCAGCTCTCCAGTCAGCACAGTGGCTCTAGCCAGGAGGCCAGGTCACACCAACACCTTGACAACATAAGTTTTTTGGGAGAGTACTGGATTTAACAACTGATTACCACAAAAATATAATGTACAGACACTATACACAGTAATACTGTGTACTGTCTACCTATTCCTGGAACTAAAATATGTTAGATGTTTCCCAATTTGTGTTCCTGAAGTGCTTGTAAAAATGGTTAAATTAATATGGAATTGCTCTACACCGTTGTGGAAGTTTTATAGTGGGAAATTGTGCAGTTCTGGGAGAATAAATGGAATATTTTTCATTGTTTCTAGATACGTGGATCACTTTTATGTGAGGTAGAGAACTAGGCACTAATGCCCTTATTCCAGGAGAACAAGCAGAGCTTCTGAAGTTAGTTCTCATTCTAATGGCATTCCTTATCCAAGATGTTCCAGTCCTGTCCTATTTATCCTGAAAATCTGCTAGAATCTGTGATGTTGGTCCAGGAGAAGAAAACTAGAATTGTCTTTTACATCTGTTATTGCTGTTAAGTTTTGTACTTAAGTTGAATCCAGAAACAGGTTGACGACAAGTAATACAAGTACAATAGCCTTTTATAGAATTCCTTTGACTCCTACCAATTATCTTTCGCATTGGGCTTTTACTTTTATTAAGTACTTTTAGTGTGATTAGTGCTTTTTAAGGAAGAAAGACAGAATCACAGAATCTTCATGGTTGGAAGGGACCTTTGAGATCATCGAGTCCAACCACAAAAAAAGAAAAACCACACAAAAAAAACCCAAACCAAAAATACCAAAACAAAAAAAACCAAACAAAAAAAACCCCCACAAAACACCACACACCACACCCAGCCACAAACAGACACAAACCAACCATCTCGTGCACTAGAGCATGCCCTGAAGGGCCATGTTTACACGTTTCTTAAATACCTCCAGGGATGGTGACTCCACCACCTCCCTGGGCAGGCTGTTCCAGCGCCTGACCACTCTCTCAGTAAAGTAATTCTTCCTGATATCCAATCTAAACCTCCCCTGCTGCAACTATACACCATTTCCTCTGGTCCTGTCATTATTCACTTGGGAGAAGAAGCCACCACCCACCTCTCTACAACCTCCTTTCAGGTAGTTGTAGAGGGCAATGAGGTCTCCACTCAGCCTCCTCTTCTCCAAGCTAAACATGCCCAGTTCCCTCAGCTTCTCCTGGTATGACTTGTTCTCTAGACCCCTCACCAGCTTGGTGTCTGTCCTCTGGACACATGAGCAGCTCAACACCACTGAGCAGCTCAATATCCTTCCTGTAGTGAGGGGCCCAGAACTGAACACAGTACTCAAGGTGAGGCCTCACCAGTGCCGAGTACAGAGGCACCATCACTTCCCTACTCCTTCTACACTATTCCTGATACAGGCCTGATACAGGCCAGGATGCAGTTGGCCTTCTTGGCCACCTGGGCACACTGCTGGCTCATGTTAAGCTGGCTGTCCACCAACATCCCCAGGTCCTTTTCTGCTGGGCACCTTTCCAGCCACACTTCCCTGAGCCTGTAGTGCTGCCTGGGGTTGTTGTGACCGAAATGCAGGACCTGGCACTTGACCTTATTAAACCTCATCTCATTGGCCTTGGCCCATTGATCCAGCCTGTCCAGGTCCCTCTGTAGAGCCTTCCGACCCTCAAGCAGATCAACACTCCCACCTAGTTTGGTGTTATCTGCAAACTTACTGAGGGTGCACTCAATCCCCTTATCTAGATCATCAATAAAGATATTAAACAAGACTGGCCCCAAAACTGAACCCTGAGGGACACCACTGGTGACCGGCCGCCAACTGGATTTCACCCCGTTACTTACAACTCTCTGGCACGGCCATCCAGCCAGTTTTTTACCCAGTGAAGAGCACACTTGTCTATGCCATGATTCGCCAGCTTCTCCAGGAGAACGCTGTGGGGGAACTGATATGCAAATGCTGCAACACTATTCAAGGCTTTGTTTAAGCATATACAGTTTAAATAAGAAACCCATAGTACTTTTCTTACAGAATTTTTAAAAATATGTAATTGTAGACACCATCCAACATCATCAGTGCACTGTATCCTTGAGTACTGTGGAATATGGAAGGCAGCAGTGACTTTAGAGAGACACAGCAATTTTGGGTATTAAAGCCTCCTGCCTCTCCAACTAAATTTTACTGTTCTAATCAAAATGCGTAAGTAGAACTAGACTTAAAAAACATGTTTCTTATTACCCACATCCAGGATATATTATACAGTAATCATGTTGTCTGTAGGGACTAGAAAAGCTGTACATGCCAAAGTCTCTAGTGCGTATAGTGAAATTCTGCCGTTAGACTAGCTTTAAACGATGGAGTATTTTAAATAAGTTTGTGATTTTACATTTTATTGAATGGAAATTATTTTATTTAAAACCACTAGTACTTATGGTGCAGGTGATTTAGATGGAAATATCCTTGTAGCTTGTGATGTAAAGACCAATCACGTTAGTCTAGGACACAAGCAAATGCTCAGTCTTACTAAAGCCAGGGTGGAAAACACAAAAGTTTGTGATGTGGGAATAAAAGGAGTATGGATGATTCACAGTTCAGTAATGTTTTTCAAGTTTTACATTAATATGTGGTTTATATTAGGTTCCCACTTCACTTTTTTTCAGAATGTGAAATCTTCTTTTCATAAGAGATGTATAGAATATGCAACATGGCACAGGTTTTCTTCTCCTACCCTGAGAGGATCCTCCAACCCCATCTCCTCAGGAAGCCTTCAACGTGGTTAAAACAAGGAATCAGGTGGCCCTTCACTTTTGAGCTGAGATGATGAAAAACGTTGCCGGTATTGAGGAGATTTCTTGAAATGTGCCCACTTGTTTTTTAGGTGCTGAACTGAATCCACAAGTCACTTTTTTGAAGGCTTTCTGCAGCCTTCCATTTGTAATGTCTTTCTGTTGGTATATGCCTGTTTAAATGCATTGGCTTTGAAGACATGTGTCATGTGTCCTGGATGTTTAAAAAAGTAAATGAACAAAACATATTAACAAACAAAAAATAGATCAGGAGCTAAAACAGGACAAAAGGACTGGAAAGTAGCCAGTGTTAATTGACTGCAGGGGTTCACAACTTCTCACAATAAGCAAAATTGGTCTAGCTTTAAATGTAGCTTTCTGATCAGCCAGTCTAAAATGATTCTGATCACTTCATTATTCACCTCAGGCCTTTGGTGTTCAATGAGCACTTCTGAGAAGTAAACTCAGAAGTTAAAATTGAATTGCTGTACTGAAAAAGTGCAAAGTCATTCTCTTCAAAGGCAACAAAAAACCCCAAACAGAACAACAAAAAAAAATTATCAAAGCCATCAACAATTATTTGTTTAAAAAAATTTATTATTTTGGTCACTGGATACAAACAAAAACCCAGCAAATGCCTAAAAAGTTTTTTCAGCTCCAGGCAATAGTATGTGCTCTCAATGGGAGGTTCTACTTGTTGCTCATCAACAGCTGCAGCAGGGAAATTTATTGGAGAAGACCTTCGAGTTTCAGTGTGTGCTAGTTTTAATAAATAACCTCTGAAATTTTAAAATTATCAGAAGGGCTGAGGCTTACCTTTGTGTCTTACTATATTAGTTCCTTCCTGCTCCTTCCTTCCTTTGCTCGTTAATCCTGATTTCAGTCATCAGTAAGATTTCTTCAGCGGACAGCATGCTTTGCTCCAGTCTGAATAAAATCCTGTTGATGAAAGACCTGGTTACAATGTGGTTGTTTCTTGAGACTGGTCAAGCTTTGTGCTGTCCTGCAGTGGAGGCAGAGCTAACTCCAATGCAGTACAAACCTTTGGTACGTGGAGCTTATGATACTGCAGTGTATCTTTACTTAATAGAGCTTTTCAGGGTGAATGGAATTGTTCATGCTACCTAACTGAGATGTGTAGTCTGAAAAAAGATTTTTCTTTGTAGCTCTTAAAACTAAATAAACTAACTCTTAAGTTGAAGTGGCTTGTCATAGATCTTTGCTAAACAAGATGCTGAGCTTATTACCAAGGATTTGTAAATTCATCTGTATTTTAGGCAGCTTCGTGTTTGCTTCCATTCTCCTTGCTGGGAAGAACAAAATAGTCATACCTTCTTCATTGCGGGGGGGGGAGGGAATAATAGAGTGTATACTGGTCAGTGATTTTCATTCTTGGTTAAAAAAAATAAATATCTATTGCCAAAAGGATACTCTTCCAAAATTTAAGTGTGCATTGTCACATCCTGGCTTTAATTAATCAACATACAGCTGAAGTACCTATCTAGCTTTATGCACAAGCGTAGTTACTGAAGAAAAGTGGTGACTAATCCCTTATACTATTTAGAAGGGATTTTATTTTAGTATTGTATGTCCATTTCTGTTTAAAATATGGAAAAGTATATTTATATATGTTTTGTGCTGTTAGGTAATCCAGATTATGCTTCAAATAGTCATCTTGAGAAGTAAAATTCAATTAATTGAAGGAAACATGCATAATAGATTGTACATTTGCCCCAGCTGGCAATGTGGAAATAAAAGTGATAGTTTTCACTGGGCGGCAGTATCTTAATGAGGAAAACTCCTGCAAGGGGCGTTCTATAAAGTTAGAAGTTTTTTTCATAATCCTTGTTTGTGAGGTTATTTGGAATAGGTGTAGGTGTGAGAAATCTGCCTCTTTGTCATCTCACAGTAGTCTGGAAGTAGAAGCTGTGTATAAAACTCAGGAGAATGCTGTCTCAGTTCGCATTCAGAAAGCCACAGTCCCAAGAAAGAAGTTTAGACGCAACTCCTAAAAATGAAAGCTCACATTCAGTAGGAGTGGATGCCTTTCCCTTCTACGCTTGCCAGAGAAAGTGGTATTGTGTGTTTATAAAGCTAGCATACTAAACTGAAGTCTGGCTCCCAATATTAAGAAAATTTTGGTCAAATATTTTACATCCTTGTCATCTCTTCAGCTACCACTTTATTATGGGAAGGATTAAGATTTGGATGCTGCCTGGAAGAGTTTGTTTTGAAGAAGGATTGAAAGAAAGGATAGAGGAATGCCAGACTAGGCTTCAGGCAAAAGGCTACTTGGAGAAAGTCCCAAAAATGAGAGTGGTGGTAAACCATGTGTGACTTGGGCTGAAGTTGCGAGCAAAAAAGCTAGAGCAAAGAAACTTACTGGAATTAGTTCTTGCAGTCTTTGACATTTGGTGTGGAGACTAAGAGGAAGTAAATGAAAGAATTTGAAAAGGAACCTGTCTTAGTCAGACTCGCAGACATGGAAACTAGATTTTTATGGCAGCAATTTAGACTGAATGATGGGAAAGAGAAGTATGTAGAAACCCAAAGTTTGTTGTAGCAAAAATATACAGTAGTGAGAGTCTAGACGAATGCTTTTGCAATGAGAATGGAAACAAATGCAATTTTTATGAGCTATTTGCAGTGAAAAAAAAAATCTGGCATGATTTTCTGATAAACAGCGTTAAAGAAAAAGATGAATTAAAAACAATAATAATGGATCAGAAAAATAAAGAACACTGTTCCTGTGTGACAAAATGGCAGAATGGTAGGAAATTTTACCAAGGAGGAGGTGGCAAGTTGTAGGGCATACAGCACAGAGAATGAGGGAAGTCAGAATGAAGTTAGGAGGTCAGGCATAAGTATTGGGGTTATATTTTATACAAGTGGTTATTGCTATAGAGCAGTGAAATGTAATGACTCAGTGCCTTGAGTGAAATAGGAGTGGACAGGAGAACATCCCTCAACTTGTACTAGCAGTTGAGATTAGGAGTAAAGTTAGAAGAATGTGCAATCTGAAGTGCCCCAGACTTTGGTCTGCACCCTCCAAAAGGGAGGGTTGGCTCTGTAACAATAAAGGATAAGTGTTTTTACTTAATGAGTCCATACATCTGATTAGAAATATGATTTATAGTATTGGAGGACATTATGCTGTGTTTAAACTAGGTCATACTTACAATTGTCCAAGATTTTAGCATTAGCTAACAGTCAGTGCACCAAGTCTGCAGTGGGTTATTTTGCCTGTTGTCAGCTCATGCTGAAATAGCTGTGCTATTTCATAGCTGGTTTTTTGTGTATCTTCTTTAAAATAATGAACTTACGCATTCATTTGGCTATCATATGCTAAGTAACTTGTGATTATTTTGGAAAGGCCAGAAAGTGTAATGGGAAACAGACTCCAGGCTATCAAGAAGAGAGTTTGGAAGGAAAGTTTAATTAATTACATATTTGTACTGTGACTGGAATCAGGAGAGAATTGCTATGGAGTATCACGTTTGGAAGTTTGGATTTGCCTCTGTCTTTTTGGTGATAAGAACACCTCTGATACCAGTGTTGTTTCATTCTTATATTTTTCTCTTCTGCTTTTCCCAATTTGTGCTTGGTTTAGGAGTCAGTAAGCCTGTGGTCTCAAGTTTTGGACAGGGCATCAGTAGCCTACAGAGTTCTGAGTTTTCATTTTCTACTGTATGCCACAAAGAGCAAAAAAATTAGATCAGAGAGTTACTGACATCTGGCTCGAAAGAGCAGTGACAGGCATGGATCATGGAATGAAGGAGACCTTCAAAAGAAAGAACAACTGCTTACTCTAATGAACTTGAGAAGCCTGTGTGTGAAGGAGGCATCAGACTTGTAGACCTACCAGTAGGACTGGAAGTGAGCCAGAATCCTGACTCTATTTCTGGCATCTTTGTCTTGGGAGAAAAACAGTTTCACTTGAAATATTTCTGTATCTTAACAACTGCAAAGATTCAAAAAAATAGAGGTTCTTAATTCAGTGCGGTTGGGTGTCTAATGGTGAGAAGAGCATGTAGTCGCATTCATACCAGGATTTTTCTAAGGGCAATGTTTAGCTTAAAACCATAACTACAATATTTTAAATGATGTAGTTGTTCGTTACAGTTGGCTAGTTTTAGTAGTCAAATGAGTAGAAATGGAATATGAGGGGAGATAACAAGTAAACACTTGTTATAGACATAAAGTAAACACAAGTAAACACTTATCTATGTTTACAAGTACCTAAAGGGTGGGTTGAAGGATGATGGAGCTGAACTCTTCAGTGGTTTCCAGCGATAGGATGAGGGGCAACGGGCACAAGCTGGGACATAGGAAGTTCCATTTAAATATGAGGAGAAACTTCTTTACGGTGAGGGTGACAGAGCACTGGAACAGGCTGCCCAGGGACGTTGTGGAGTCCCCTACTCTGGAGATTTTCAAGACCCGCCTTGATGCAGTCCTGAGTAACGTGCTCTAGGCAATCCTACTTTAGCAGGGGAGTTGGACTAGATGATCTCTAGAGGTCCCTTCCAACTCTGACAATTCTGTGATTCTGTGAATAAAAAAGATGAGTATCTTTGTTCTCTCACTAATTACTATAAGAAGGAAGAGACTCTTTCTTCTGTTATGTGTTCCTTAAAGTTGTCCAGCCTCATCCTAAAAGCCACAAAACATGAGTTGTCCAGCACTGTCTGAGGAAGTTCATTACAGTATTGATCTTCCATCTTTACTATCAATTAGGTTTGTGGGTTTTTTTGCTTAAATTTTCTTCCACTCTGTGTCTTGACATCCTTGTTTCTTACAAGAGATCCAAAAGTCCAAAGGAATTTGGGAGGGCAGGAGGGGGAGTGCAAGAAAGAGTAGATGAAAGGCCAGGAGTCGTATGATGTTGGTGGGTGAATGGAGGGAAGAACAGGTGAAGCAACCACAAAAATGTGAAGAAATGTGAAAAAGGAGGCTGTGAGCCATTAGTGGCACGTAACAGAGACCACCCAGTACGTGCTTGGATGAGGACAATCACATCTGCTTTGCCTGTGCTCTGACATGGCTGCCTCCAAGCCAACTGTAATCTGGAAGCCCTATAAACATAAGGTGGTCAAACTAAACATTGATGAACCCCAGTGAGTTGTCTTCAGCACTGCCCAAAAAGATATGTCTCTTTTCATTTGCCTGTTTGTGTGGCAAATTTGGTCTATTGTGTTTCTCAGGACTTAGTTGAGGGGCAGGAGATACTGTCTTAGTGCAGAATCACACAGATATTAAAACAGTTATTTTACATCTAAGAGCTTTGGAGAACAGGCTGCATAGACACAGCTCTCCAAAACTGCCTTTCTAGACAACTGTTCTTTTTACCAGGTTGCTCCACCTTCTCATGGATCAGACTAAGGTTCTCAAAACACAGCAGATCAAGATCTACCTGGAAGAAAGTTATGCTGGAGAAGGAACTGCCAAGAGTATTTTCGTGCTGAGATTTTGAATAGAAACAAAAGATAGGACTTCAGGTCTTAATCTGTTTCTGAGGTGGGACTTCTATGTTACAGGATCAGAGTAATGAAGCTTGCATATGTATTTCTCTTAGGTAGAAAACATAACATATTGACAATCTTTATCAACAGATACTTAGTCATACTATCTCAGCTCTTTAAAAACTGGTTGGTTTTTTTTTTTAGCACATAAGAGCTATTATGTCTAAATGGTGTTAACTCGATCCTTAACAAAATGGATACAGAAGGTGCTGCCCTGCTTTATATTTCCCCAGAGGCAAGGAAAGTACAAGTCAATATGTCAGATAAGTTGTAGCTGTTGTTTATATAGAATGAATTTTGAGGTCATGATTGATAGGGCTGTTAGAGATGTTTTGGCCTAGTGGTGTGGTTGAAGTCATGAATGGTGAGAGGGAAAGCTAAGGTTTCTCATACCCATACAAAAAAATTGATATTCTGTCTTACAGGCTTATGTAAAAATAATTAAATCAGTCTGCATGCACTCTTGAGGGGTTTTTTTGCCACAAGTCAGGGTGTAAGCACTCAAACTGCAGAAGACATGTTCAAATTCATGCAGGTATTTTTGGTGCTTTTGTCTGTGTTCCTCGGTGCTCCTGCTGCTTTAGCAGTAAGAGGAGAAGTTGTAAGGAAGCTGCAGCTTGTTGCTGTTCTTTGCACATGAAGAAACGGTGATCAAATTGCTTCAGGTCCGCTTCTGTGAGAACTTGATGTGCTGGTTCACTTGTTGCAGGGGTTCTCTGTTGCTCTGATCTCTCCTTGAGGGGCTGTGAAACGAAACCAATGTGGGGTGTGCTGCTCCTTTTGTCTGAGCACAGTAATAACAGCAGTTTGCTGGAAGGTTGGTTTTCTTGTTAGGTTTTTTTTGTTCCCCGCTCTCACCCCCTCACCCCCCCAGTGAACAAACTTGTGTGCTGTTGTGCTGACACAGAGGATATGGTTTGGTTCGGCCTTGGCAATTAGATAGGCTTGCATTTTCACACACATCCATCTTGACTAATTTTGACAGTGATTTGGCAGTTATGAGGATGCCAATACATTGTTTTTATTTGATTTACTTAAGTGATGATAGTGAAGAAAAATCAAATTAGAATTGAACTTTCTCATTTTAACTAAAGTTGGGCCTTAAAGTAGAACTGTTTGGCTATGTTCAGCGCTAGATGATCTCCTGGGTGTGAATTATGGTTCTTAATTTTTTTTTTTAAGAGAGAACTGGACTGGGAGGTTGCAGCAATAAAAATTCAGAAATTCTGCATTTGAGTAGCTTCTACAAATACGAGTAAGCAGAAGGTGCAGTGAGGGCTGGTTTGATTTTCATTGTGAGATGGACTAGGACTTTGATGTGTAGCTCAGTTTCAGTGAGCAGAAGAAGTTGCTTTCTCCCCAGGATATGACCTTACCATCACCAAGAAAGAAAAACATTCCCTGAAACAAACAAGCTGGGGTTTTTTGTTTGTTTGTGTTTGTTGTAACCTGGTTTGTGTCAGGTAATTTGCCAGTTAGTTTAAGTGCTAATCTGAAGGCTGTATAAGAGTTTTATTCGGTTCCATTAGGTCCAGCTAAACTTTGTAATACAGGGGCTATTATCCTGCCAGTTGTGAGGAATTTCTGTTTTATGGAGCAGCTCTGACACAAAGACAGCACTGTGCAAGCCGTCTCTATAACTGAGCACTTTCACACTGCAATTTAGGAGGCGTGCAGTTCAGGAAATTGCTGGCTTCTGCTGGAGCACACTTTTACTGCAAGGAAAATTTTATTCGTCACTCAAGTAATTGGCAGTTTTAATACCTTGTTAGTAATTACCTTATAAACAAACTAATGCATAAAGGCAAGGCTCTATGACCTGTTATCTAACTCAAAGTCTTATTTGGCCAGTGGGACTGACACATGGTGGTGGTGTTTGTTGTTGTTTTTTATTAAAGTAATTTGTTTCCATTTATTATAAATATTTTCAGCTAAGAGCTAAAAAAAAAATGCAGTGTACCTCTACCAGACAGCCTGAGGAATGAAACATGATCCGAGCGCAGCACTGGAGGGGCTGCAAGATCACTTACCCATTCCCAAATGTGGTCAGGAGGCCCATTAATCTAACTTCTGGTTCAGTTTTTGAGTCAGGACTTTTTTGTCTTGAGCAGTAATACCCCCCTCACCCCTTGAATATGTGAGGGTTGTTCATGCTATCCTAAATGTGTGGCTTGCTATTTGATCCAGAGCAAATATTTCCAATAAAGGCAAACACTTTCCAGAATCAACATTCATGTTGATAGTTCTACTGAAATTACCTTTGCCTGCAATTTCTAGGAGCTGGGGAGAGCTCCTAAATTTTGATCATTCATCTTATTAGGTGCAGAATGTACCACAGCCAGAACTGATTTGAACTTCCTAAGGTAACAAGGATCTTTTTGGGTTACATTCATTTAAGTGGTCGTGATCTGTTTTCCCCTATTCCCTACCATTAGCCCCAAACGAGTAACCCTGTAAATGTTGCTGATGTGCTTGTATGATTCTGTACATTATGCAACTGTGGTTGAAAAACTAGTAGGTTGCTGAGTATGGACATGAAATATGATCACTGGAAAAAGTACCTTTCATTAGAAGTGAAAGAAGGGGGATATTCCTTATAGCAGACCAGGATACCCATGTCTTTAAATGCAGTTGCGCAGGTTTTGTTGTGGAGTTGGGTGTGATGCTTAGCTGAAGTTTGACCAGACATGAAGTCCAGAACCTCTGCAATGAGCTGTAATAAGCAGAAATGTTACTCTTTGCTAACTCACTAGAAAAATCCGTAGGATGAAATACTAAATGTAATTGCAAAATTAGAGAATGTCTTTCTGAGGGAGCATACTGTCATCCATCTCTTCTAATATAGTTCTGTTTTTCTGGAAATTCAGTCTGATTTTCATGCTGTAGGATTTTTAAAAAAAACCAAAACATGTTGTCTAGCTACTATGATGTTAATTTGGTTAAAATAGAAAACAACTCTAATCTCATTACATAATGATACTGTGGCATAGTGTTCAATGCAACTACCAGATATTTCTACTGTTCAGAAATAGATGATCATAGAGTTTAACATCTTGTTTTAAAAGCCATGAATTGCAGTAATTGGATTATAAGGCATTTTTTTTTTTCATCTTGTTTGCTGGGAATAGGTTTTAAGAAATTTTGGTGAACACATTTATTTAGTGCATTCCAAGTTGGGATTTGGGATGGCTAGAAATGAATGTTATGTCTAGAGAACATACTTTATTGGTTTTCTTTAACTAGAAATTATTTTCAAGTGGAGGAACTAAGAAATAGCTTTCGTCAGTCGTGTAGTTAACAAGGGTTTACTCTGGAAATGACAGTCTTTTGACTACCGTCCTTAAATTTCAGGACCAGTAACAAGATTGCCAATGTCTTGTCTGAACATCTGAAGCCATTTCAGAGTCTAGAGACTTTGGACTTGAGCAACAACAACATATCAGAGCTAAAAATATCATCATTTCCATCGTTACAGCTCAAGTATCTGTAAGTAAAACTTACTACTTATTTTTCTTTCAGGTTGCTTTCAAAAAACTTGTTGGAAAGCTTAGATTGGCAGCTGTTTGTTAAGGTGCTAAATCTTGTTTCAGTTAGACACGCATTCATTATTAATTCCTACTTTCAACTGTTGAGTTTTAACATAAGCTGCTAATTTGAATACACAAGTTGTTGCAGTGAGATATTTTAGTTCATAAAAAGTGAAGGTGATTATCTTGAGATTAAACAAATAGACGCATCTCTTGAGAGAAATAGTTATGTAACAAAATGAACTTAAGTTCCCCGTGGCTGAGCTAGTCTTGAGTTACATGGGTTTGGGGGACTTTTTGAATCTATCTTAATCTTTATGCAGTAATACTGCAATGCCAGAGCTACACTGAGTGAGAATAAAGTAATGGGGTTGCAACATGCTATCTTCTGCCAGTAATACACTCCTGCAGAGTTGAGCAAAGTGTTGGTGGTGAAATACTCTTTGGCCGTAGACTGAGCTGTCAAGAACTCTAATTAATATGATAAATGAAATTCCATTTATCAAGGAGTAGGCAGCGCAATAGCTTTGTGTTTCACTACTTGGTATTAAGAATTTATTAAATAACTGTAAATTTAACCTTCTAGACATTGTTTCAACAGGTACATTAACAGTAACCGAATAACCTCCATGGAGCCTGGTACCTTTGACAATTTGTCTACCACACTTCAAGTATTGAAACTGAACAGGAACAAAATTTCAGCAATCCCTCAAAAGATGTTTAAACTCTCCCATCTGCAGCACCTGTAAGTGCAACCTACAATTGACTAATTGTTTTCAAAGCACTGGCAGTGCTTGAACTTTAACCTTTAATTTAACCAGAGGCAGAGTGAGACAGACACAGAAAACATTACAACAACCCTTACTAACTGCAGCTTTGTACTGAACAAAACTAGTCTTACATATTGGTGAGATGTGAATAGTCTTTGTGTTTAAAATCGTGTTCGCCTATTAAAAGAAAAAAATAAAAAGCAGTATTCCTGTAAGAAAGCATTGGAAAAATACTAGAAGTAAACTTATGTAGTTCACTGCAGCAGTCTCTTATTTATTTTGTGCTTTCACAGTGAAATGGAGGTAATTAATTTGCTTTCAGAAGGGATGACAATAAGCAATATGCTTGAGTAAATAGATCTCCATCAGTTTCACTGATACAATGCTGTCTATAAGTGATTTTATCTAATAAATAATAAAGTTATTTAATATGGAAGAGGATGGGGAAATAAAATATCTTTTTCCTTTTTTTTTTTTTTTGGAAAACTTAGAGTGCAGGAAGTTGGCAAGAGGATGGGCTAGGACTGCACTTTGTGAAATCCTGAATAATTATTTTCCATATATAGATAGTCAAGAGTTAAAAATTATCAACTCTCTTAGGTTGACCTTGAAAGTGAAAGGTCGTAAGAGCAGTGAAGTTTTAGGATGCTTGGCACATCTGGAAACAGCGACTGTGTCTTCTCTGTATACAAATGCAGCAAGAGTTTCACTCAAGCCTCAGTAGAAGAGTTCGAGAACAGTCCTGCAAAGTTCAGGATTTGTTAACGATCTTAGTAGACTTTCAGATCTTCGGATTCAACTGAAATTTTGGATTTGGTGATATTCTTGCCTAAAAAAGTTCTACTCGTTCACTGTTTAATCAGTAGGCTGACCTAGTTATGTTAGGTAGCTAATCTGAAATGAAGGTCAAAAATTTGTGTTAGCACCTGGAAGAAATGTTCAGAGGAGGAGTGGGGAAGAACTGAAGGCTGCTCTTGCTGAATGTTCTTCACTGCTTTATGCACATATAAACACAGGAGGAATAGTGTTCTCTATCAGATATCTGTTACCAGGTAGGGTTCATATCAGGATACCAGAAAGGAAAGCTGAATTCTGACTGAGATTCTGAAAAATAGTTGTGACGTAACTATGCAGAGAGAATTATTTAGATCTTTACTTCCTATAGGGAACTAAGTTTTGGAAGGAGAGGCTGCTTCTTGGTTTGGTAGGATTCAGGTTGATATATCTTCTTGAAGAGGCAGATGATCACTCATTGTTGCATGAGGGCCTTTTCTTACTATTGTCTGATCCTGTCTCTTTATATTATGTACCAATTGTTGCTAATAAATATAACTTTAGCAAATGATAGCTAGTTCAAAATTCAGTGTTATAAAACCAGTTAACATTGTTGTTTGTGCCTGTGTGAAGCTAGACTTCCCTTTTTACGTAGCTCAAAGTTGGAAAGCTGCTTGGGGTTGATACAGGTTTTGGAGTTAAAGAGGCCCAAAACCAAGACAGTGTTGTGGAGAGCAGGCAACTAGAAAATACTGAGTACTACTGTCACTGTAGCTTGTCCTCCAGCTAGTTATGCCTTATAACTCCCTTCCAGTGTACACGTGGGTCCCAGCTTCTGACCTACAAGGGTGTGTGTGGTGGCAGAAGAGTGAGTGCCAAGACCACTTAAGAAAGAGGGAAGGACCTATTAATAACTAGTTGTGGAGAATGAGGGAGAAGTGTGTGATGAATGCTTGACTCCAGATTAAGAAAGAGAGGGATCGGACAGGATATTTAATTTTAAATTAATTTTAATTTTATTTAATAAACTTTTCACTTTCTGACTGATTATTGATTGCAATTACAAGCTACCCTTAATGGCTTCACAGATGGATAAACACCAGGAACTTGCTTTCACCTTTGAATTTGTGAACAGGACTAACCATGACATTCTAGGTCTACAAGGATTCTTTAAATCTGAAAGTCAAGGAGCTACCAAGTACTTGTCCTCCGTATTAGAAAGGCAGAACAGTGTTAGCGTGGTTAAACATAATGTATTACAGTGAAATATTTGATTTTTATTACATCTTGTCTCTGTTGTTTTATGTGCAAGAAAAGCATTTAAATAAGGTTTGTTTCCAGAGAGGAAAGAAAGGTTGCTGGTATGCAGGTAAACTTACTGTGCTATAACTATAAATTTTATTGATGCAGGGAACTGAATCGCAACAAAATTAAAAAAATAGATGGGCTTACTTTCCAAGGACTTCCAGCTTTGAAATCATTAAAACTGCAGAGAAACGGGGTTACTAGACTCATGGATGGTGCTTTCTGGGGATTAACCAACATGGAAGTCTTGTAAGTATCAACTTTCTGCTGATAAATTCTGCTGAAAACATGTGAAGTAGAGTTGCGCAAAATGAATAGAATTGCTTGATAAAATTTAAAGATGTTTTTGAATTAAACTGCTCCAGTATTGTTTGAAAAGCAGGAAGCTGTCATTGGTGTATGTGTAGGACAGCACATTCTGAATGCATGCGTACAACTCTAAATGTAAATAGAGGCTGCAGCTCTCTAGCCAATATCATCAAGTCAGATGTGGAGCCATGGCACAGCAGGCACGCCACTGAGTTTCTGGACCTTACGTCTTTTTTCTGTTTGTATCTCTTTTGTGTTTGTTTGTAGGCAGCTGGACCATAACAACTTAACAGAGGTAACCAAAGGCTGGCTTTATGGCTTGCTGATGCTGCAGCAACTCCATCTCAGCCAAAATGCCATCAGCAGGATCAGTCCCGATGCCTGGGAATTTTGCCAAAAACTCAGTGAGCTGTGAGTTGCTTTTATTGTATTCCAGTTTTGAAAGCCAGGTAGATGCCAAAGCATGAACTTCTTACCACTGATCTGTGAATTTTTCATAACAAAGTTTCCAAGGTGACAACAACTTTTTTGTGTGTGGGACAGTTGTATTTTGTTGAAAGAAGTTGAAGCCAACCGTGACTGCTTCATTTCACTGTGGCAGTGGTACTAAAGCTGTAACACAGTCATTTTCAAATGAAATAAATGAATTCTGCAGTAATTTGTGAATTATCGGAAACAACGCACAATCTCTGTGGTAAAAAATACTGTAGTAGGTTTTGGGATAGTTGTAAGGGAAGAAACATTCCCTCACGCTGAAATTTCACCTGGCCTGAACTGACTAATATGCACTGCAGCATGAACATTAAAATATATTTTCTTCTTGAATTTGCAGGGATTTGACGTTCAATCACTTAGCAAGGTTAGATGATTCAAGCTTTGTTGGTTTAAGCGTGCTAGTTGGACTGTACATTGGAAACAACAAAGTAAATTACATTGCTGATTGTGCCTTCCGGGGACTTTCCAGTCTACAGACTTTGTAAGTTGTAAAACTCAATTTTTAAGGTCAAAAACCTTAAGAAAAACCCTCAGTGTTTATAGATACTCTTTTTTTCTTATGAAACATACAAGAACCTTTTGTTAAATTTCCCAGATCAGCATCTGTTTTTCTTACAGTAGGATTTTTTTTTTTTCAGAGTAGTTGGGAGAGGGAGGACTTCCTCTTTCATTAAGGCTGTGCGCAATGGATGGTGGTGATTACAATACGAACTTTTTGTAGCGTTACTATGGGAAAGGCATGTCGCCATTTGATGGCAGCAAGCAGCACTGCTACCTACAGCTTTAGGGGTCTGGATCATAGTTGTGTCTTAACTGAATCAACATTTTTCCTCATGGTAGAAATAAGAAGACAAAACTCAAAACTGTGTACTATTGTGGATGCTGATGCTTGTCGTGACTGAGCAGTTGCTTTAAGCATTTGAGCATTTTTTGAAAAAGCATTTCCTAATGGAAGGGGAAGAAAGAAGTAAACTAATCAAAATATATTCCGCTTCATTAAAATGTTCCAATTGCATACCATTGACCCATCTGTTAGCCAGATGAATGAAATGGTTGCCTTTCCCTCTAGGCTTTGAAAGAGGTGCTAACATTTTACTTTCAGGGGTTTGCTTACACACTCACACTTTGGACATGTAGCAAGGATGCAATTTGAAGGGGTGTATGCTATGGTCTTTACGTATACAGGAGCATACAGATCATAAAGAGGGGAATTCAGAGACTTGTGAGGTGTCTAGGAATTAAGTGTTAGACTTTTTCTCCTCTGGCCCTACCCTGTTGACACACCTTTCTTTTCACAAATCTCTAATCTCTATGGTTTACAGATAATTAAGCTATTGTTGTGGACGTTGTAGGATGTAAAATGATTCTTTTATTAATAAATCCCTGTGTGTTCTCTGTGTGTTAATATTACAAACTTATAAAGACATGAGTGTATTTTGTTTTGAAGAGGCAACAGTTGATTCTTTCCCTTCCTATGACGCTCCTTTTCTTATGATAGTATCTGAATCTGTATCTGAATACCCTTGTAGGGGAATATGGGTTTGTTTTCTAACAATTCTTAAAATTGTTAGGTTTGTGATCTTTTTAATTATCAGTGGGAAAAGTACTAATAGTGTTCAAAGTCTCTCAGTAAAAATTGAAATGAAATGGCTAATCAGGAGAAGCTTCTCTTAAAAAAACAAACAAACAAACAAACAAACAAAAAAACCAACCCCCAAACCAGCAATAAACAACCTACTGGAAAGCTATTTTAGAAATTGTTTTAAATAATATGTGCACTTGAAGAAGTATGTACCTTGTTCTTAGCTCATGTGGTTTGATTTCCCCTCCCTCCTTAAACAGGGATCTAAAAAACAATGAAATATCATGGACCATTGAAGATATGAACGGTGCCTTCTCTGGCCTAGATAAGCTTAAAAAGCTGTGAGTATTGCTACAATATTTGTATCTCATCATTCCTTAAAATAATTAGCTTAGATTATGTGTGTTTCAAGGGACAAACCCAAAACTTAATGATGTTATGTTTTTCCCTAGCTGAGGTGATTCTTTTTTCTCCCCATACCATTTTGTTCTCTATAAAATGTTCCTTTTCTATAAAAGAAATTCCAGATTTTTCAAGTCAAACTAATCTGAAATATTTTAGAAATGACAACTGTTTATGTTTATGGAAACATTTCTCAAAGAATGAGGGTTTCCTGAAATAGGAGGTAATAAGTGACAAAGTAAGGAAGTGAGGCAGTAATATGACAAAGGCATAGTGACAGGGATAGTCTCTGGTAAGGTAATCCAGCATCCAGTGGAAGTGGCTTCATTGCATTGAAATTTTCAAATGCACATTGATGAATTAAAAAGCTGCTTATGTGTATACACTTAGAATAATCCATATTACTGAACTGTACACATTAAATGTCTTCTAAAACCAGGGTAGAATCTAGATGCTTACTCAAGGGGAATAAATAGCTGTCTTTTAGAGGTGAGATGTTTTGCTGCATTGGGGAAGGTTGAATAGTGAATATTAGTCACAGTTTAGAAATAAATGCCAAAAATGCGATTGTTCAGCTCAAAAAATGCTTCCATTTTATTGCATCTGTTTTGCATCATGTACTTACATTTTTCAGGATACTCCAAGGAAACAGGATTAGATCCATTACAAAGAAAGCATTTTCTGGATTGGATGCACTGGAACACCTGTAAGTAGTAGGAGTTCACATTTAACCCAATATTGGAAAAAATTAATTTTGCTACTAGTTGAAATAAAAGTAGGACTAACAAGCTTTGCTTATGACTTGGAATGAAATACACTTACCCTGGTTGCTACTGTGATCTTGAGAAGGTTATTTTGGAGTTATTCTGAATATGAATTTTGGAATTAATGCAGAAAATGTTATGTATTAAGCTTGCTATAGAACTCCTTAATCCTGTCTCTTTAGTTTTTGAGCTGGGGGATCCTTTGTATATCACTGATGTAGCAAACTATTCTTTGAGTCTTAAATACATTCAATTTAATAAATTGCTCTTTCTTCCTCTAATGTTATTTTTCTTTTTCTTTTTTCCTAGAGATCTAAGTAACAATGCAATTATGTCAGTGCAAGGAAATGCATTTTCACAAATGAAGAAACTCAAAGAATTGTAAGTTTCTATCTAAAGACATCACCTCTATTAAATATATCTATCCATATAAATATATAAATAAAAGCCTTGTATGTTGTTGCCTGCTGCAGTGATAAACTCCCATGGTAATCTCTGAAGTCATGTAAAAAGGGTATGTCAGTGTTTGGGGTTTTTATTCTTTTTATGTGATCACTGTATTTAAGTGAGATAATGTAGGATAGGAGGCGTTCATTTTCTGCTACATTTGGTGTCTAGAGTTCTTATTTTAAATTGCCTGATTTCTAATAGGTATTAGATAAGGGAGACTTTGATGTAATGTGCTATAAGATCAGCAGTGCTATCACTGAGCTAAAGCTTACTGGACCAGTGAAATGCAGTGCTGTAATTCTTTTGTGAAGACCTGGTTGTCAGTGCTTGTAATTGGGTCCTTCTATCCTGTAGTAGCGAAGGGGCAGATCTTCAGAGAAGTCATGAAGCGGTCACTAGGAAGAATGTATTCTTCTAGTGAGTTTTTGGGGTGTTTCTTTTTCTCCTCTTACCCTCTTTTTCTGTTGATCAATGCAGAAAAATGCTGCCACTGTTCCCTGTGTTTTGAGCACAGCTAATTCTTCCTTTTGCATATGTCTTATGTCTCCTCTATTCATAGCAGCCTTCTCTAGTCAGGTCTGTTGTCCTGAGCTGCTCTGTGGGTTGTTGTTCTGCCAACAAACTAAAGAATAACAAAAAGATGCTGCTCTCATTACGAATAGAAACTACCTAGTGCTTGTCTGGAACTTTTGATTTGTGTTCTCCAGACTCCTATAGAATATCACCCTGACAGCTGGCTCTCTTCTTAATCTTATGGTATTACTCCATGTTGGATGCCACAGAGAATGTAACAAGGAGCCTTGCGTATTTAGACTCATAGAACAGCCCAGGTTGGAAGGGACCTCCAAAGGTCATCTGGTGAAACCTTTCATGGAAAAGGGAGCCTAGATGAGATTATCTATCACCCTGTCCATTCATGTCTTGAAAACCTCTAATGCTGGGAACTCCATGACGTCCCTGGGGAGGTTGTTCCAGTGTATGATTGTTCACACTGTAAAATGTTTCTTTCTTCTATCTAGACAATACTTGGTTTGTTCCAAGTTCAGTTTGGTGTTATTCATATCCTGGTGTAGCTGTGGCTGCTCTGGAGAGCAGCAGCCATGCTTCTACCTATAGCCAGGGGTTTTCTGCCTTTCCGCTTCCTTGAGTTGGCTTTGGTTGTATTGCTTGATTAGTTTGCTGAGCTCACTCAGCCAGCTGCAGGGAAATTGCTAGATTTGGCCCAAGAGAAGCAGTGGGAGGACAGTGCTGACAATTAGAGATTGACATAGATGATTTGAAGAGTGATCAAATGTGATGGAATGACAGGCTAACGCTGCTCCGGGAGGTGTAAGATGCTACAAGATACCAAACTCTGAAAGCTTCAATAAAATAACCATTCAACATTTGTCAGGGTCTTTTTCTGTACTTTTGTTGAAACACCTGGTGGACATCCATTATGTCTGAGGAAGATGTAGACAAATGGTAGAAAGTACTTTCCCAGAAGTAAGATTATTTAGTATAAATTCCTATCTAGCAAGTGTATTCTGAGGCCCCTAGAGAGTAACTCTGAAAATAGTATGACAGATAGCAAGAAAAGCTGTGGTTTCTTTGCCTCCTAAGAATAAAGAATGCCCCTAGAACTTCAGTGAAAGATGACCTGTTTCATCTCAATGAGAACTGGTGAGTTCACATCCCTAGGTTTTATTCATGCAGTGTTAATATGAAAAAACAGAGACACTCTTCCTTTTCTTCACAAAAAAATCAAGCATTGGTATTTCTTCATTTGTCTTTAAAGCTGTTTCTTTCCCTGGATCCATAAATTATTTTTGCTCTTCCTCCAAGAACAGGTAAGATTTGAAGAGAGGAATTTTATTACTGACTGTGGTTTTTCATACCTTTTTTTTAAGGGTGATTCTGAGTTTTCAGCCAAAACTGAAAGCTCTTCCTACTTCAACTCCTGATTCTTGATGCTTCACAGAATATCCCTTTGCTTTCTTATTTTTTTCCCCTTTGTCTCAATGTAGCTGTTTGCATAGGTTAGGTAAGCTGATAATTAGTTCTGTCTGCGCTTGTTATTTCAGCACTTGACTATTCTTCATTTCCCCACTCCCCTTTTCAGATATCTTCCCCAAGATAAATTCCGACTGAGAGGGAAACGAGGGAATCATAGAATGGTTTAGGCTGGAAATGAAATAGTCCCGGAAGTTTTTTATGTTAGCTTCTGTGTGTCTTACTGCTGGCTGTAGTTTTGTACCCAAGGCACTGCAAACATGCCTGACTGCCTGGACTCATATTTGTAGCAGAAGCTGGGAGTTCAGGATAACGTGTTCTTTGTAGAATGTAGGAGTTATGGCAATGGTGTCATCACATCTGAGCTAAATAATATTGCTGTATTTCTCTTGCGATATATATATTTAGCCTCAAAATTTAGTTTTGTTACTGACATGTGGTCATACAGATCTGTATTACAAACAGAAAAAAATCAAACAAGAAAACAGGCTTTGAATGTGATTGCTTTTTCTTAGGCACTTAAACACATCGAGTCTCTTGTGTGACTGCCAGTTAAAATGGCTCCCACAATGGATGTCAGAGAACAATTTTCAGAGCTTTGTAAATGCCAGTTGTGCCCATCCTCAGCTGCTAAAAGGGAGAAGTATTTTTGCTGTCAGCCTGGATGTGTTTGTCTGTGGTGAGTATAGCCTCTATTCCTCGTTCCGTAGAACAAATTTTGCTGAATGCATTGATTTTTGTTGTGGTTTCTTTGATATGTTTTGAATTCTGTAATGAAATGGAGAGGATTTAATATTTGTTAACATTTCTTTCTCTGTTCCCAAACTGTGATGTAGGTGCTCAAAGCTTGTGGCTTTGTACAAGATGGGGAGTGGTGATTTTCTGATTTTCGTTTCATGTACAGCTTGCTTACATAGTACATAGCATAGCATGCAAAGGAAAGCTGAACAGCTTGTGGTGGTAACTGTATATGCCTTTAGATTTAAAAGACGGATATTGTTTAGATAACTATCGTTTTTAAGTGAGACATATTTTGGAAAACTTGAGATGCAATTTTTGCTTTTGATTATTTGTAAATTATTTTTGTACCTGAGGTTATTCCAGAGCTGAGAAAATATTAAGGTAAAATAGCCATACTGGCCTTAGCTCTGACCTTTGTTTTTATGTGTGCTTGTTGTCTACTTTAAAAATTATTTGGACCATGCAAGTTACTGCCTGTATGTAAACTACATTTTAAAACATCTGATTACCACAGTTATGCTACTGATATTTTGTAGGTTAGTATGCCAGATACCTTTACTTTTAAGACTTGATAATTTGAGATGATAGCATCTGCTGTAAAAATGAAATTTCTCTGTGTATTCAGTAACATTCACTACCACCTATATGTCATGTTCCCTGTTTAAAGCAAAGCAAAGTGAAGCATTTAGAGTAAAGATGTATGTTTGACTACTCTGATATGTCTGATACATTAAGTGGGAACTTTGAAAATATCAGGAAATTAAAATCTGACTGGATTTCATGTGTTTTTATTGTATACATTTTAATTTTTCTTACTAAAGACAATTCAAACTTTATATTTTTTGGAGACAAAACAGTAACCGTATTTGTCCTCAGTACCTTTCCTCTCGTAGCAAATAACACTGCTTAATTTTTACTGTTGCCACTCCTACCTTTATTTCAGTGGGAAAGCAGGCACAGACTATACAATGGTGTACAAAAATGTTGTTTTCTCCTTTCTTATTAGCAGTCGAATGTTACATATATTATTGTTAAATAACGAGTAGATGGTGCATAATCTAGGTACTGCTGAAAAGAAGTTGACATAGTGCAGGAAATAACAGATTACTCGATAGCTAATGGAGTATATATGAAATATAGTTCTTTATTTATGAGAAACTCATTCTGGCAAGAAATTAAATTGGAGTATTTAAATATATATCTCTTATTTGTTAAACCACAGGGCACCTTGATCTTTTTTTTATCTGCTGAATGACATTTTTAATTTATTCATTTCAAACCCTTAAAGATGTATTAGCAGAAAGGGATGTACTAAGAGTAAGTTGATACATTTAATGCATAAAGTAATTGTCATGCAGAAGTAATTACAATCGCTTAATTCAATCAATGACTGTTTCACTGTTTATTAATTCTTCAAAGTGTGCCATCACTAGATGTTTGGGTGTATACACCTTGCCTTATAAGTTCACAATGGCCGCTTTTGCTTTCATAGAATTTTCAAGAAGACTGTGTTAAGTCCTGTCTGAACTGAAAATAAATAATGTATTACATGTAATCTATATGAATGTATAAAACCTCCAAACCATGCCAAGATACTTGCTGAGGAGATAGGAGGGAGTCATCCTAAATTTGTTAAAGGAAAGCGCATGTTAGGCAAGGGTTCCATATCTGTGAAATTGAAAAAAAAAATAGAACATCTGTGTAATTTGTGCTTCCTAAAATCACGTCTTTCAAGCTGAAACAAATTATGAGATTTTTTTTTACTAAAGATAACCGTGGAAGAGAAAGAATAGTTGCTTTTTTGACCTGTATTAATTACTTTAAGTTAACAGTGATGCTAAAAGAGTACCATCTAGGTGATGAATAGCTTGTTTTCTGTTACATAGTAGTCAAGTGGCTTCTATAAAATGAGAAATCTATTTCTCAGTGTATAAGTCTATGTGTGTATGTGTTTATGTGTATAAGTGTGTGCGTTTCTGTGATATGTGTATCTCTCAAATTACTCTGTTCTGACAAAATACATTGCCAGTCTTATCCTAGAGTGTTCTTCTGTATTCTATAATATTTGCTTATTTGAGTGACCTTGTCATCCCCTGATTCCTTCCAAATAATTAAGATTTTAAAATATTTTATTGTTCCATTCATAGCACAACTAAAACAGAACAAAGTATGTCCTCCTGTCCTTTCATAAGGCTAATTTTTTACAGTGTTTTACTTACTTTCACTGACTTTGCACAGGAATAACTATCAACTCAATTTGCAAGTGGTATAGTTTGTTAAGGAGGACTTAAGGGCGTGGGTAGGAAACGTGAAAAACCAAATGGCCTGGGAGATTCTTAAGGCCCATGCTTAGAGTCCCATTTCAGGGGATCCATGTTGCCCTGGCGCTGGAGCAGAGCTCCAGACTTGCAACTGTTCTTGCCGGTAGCTCAAGTTCAGGCTGTCTGCACATCTCATTGTCTTTGGTAACATGCAGCGTGGAGGTTCTTCGAGGAAAAAACACTTTGACCCTGGTATGTTGTTTCCAAACAGATGAGACGTAGGGAGGCAGAGCAGCTAGGTGAGACCTAACCCTGTGCGGTACAGGCAGGGTCTGTCACAAGGAGTATTTGGGGCCCAGGGCTTTTCCTGCAATGCCTGTGAAGTTTGGGCCTGTGTTGTTGTCAGGAGGTAGGCGACATCTTGAAAGTTGGGAATACTCTAAAAGTTGGGCTTTTGCTTTTGGAAGACCAAGCATTTAATTGCCCATTCCTTTTGTGCATGCAATGTACACGTAATTGACAGAATAAATAGTTCAGAAGGAAGCTAATTCTGTAAACTCACAAACCGGCACTTTGAAGATAACTTCTGAATAGTAAAGGGATCTCCAGAACCTAACCTCTTGAAATTCTTGTGTGCTGCCTTGCTTAAGGGATCTTCAGCACTGCAGTGTTTGTAAGGTGGACCAAACAGCCACAAATCACTGGAACATTGACTTTTGTACATGATTGTTTTTTGTAGGTTTGGGTAAAACCCTCAACTTTAACTTGCAGTTTCTGATGGCAGAAGAGCTATGCTTTCAATAAAGAAAACCTCACAGCAGCCTGAGGTGTTGTAAAGATGAAGGGTAGGCTTCATGACTGACATTCAGAGTAGTTCTTATGGATGTCGGGGGTAGTTCTCTCCTCTTTAGTGCTGCTGTTGAACAAACTGTACACAGTCTGCTTCTAAATGTGCTTTCTCTTCAATAAGAGATGACATGGCACAATAAACTCATAAATATGGCAACCTTAAATGCCCTAAGGCTAGCAAAATTTGAAGTGGAAGCATTGTGTATCCATTTTATAAATAGTTATCTGACACTTCTCTCAAACCTACGAAACAAGGCTTTCTGACTTTTTCTAAAAAGAGTCCTCAGGACCCACATTATCTTTTTCTCTTCCTTTGTGTTACTTTTTCTTCTTTTCCTTTCTTTGCAGATGATTTTCCTAAACCACAGATCACTGTCCAGCCAGAAACCCAGTCAGCAATCAAAGGCTCCAATTTGAGTTTTGTATGTTCAGCAGCCAGCAGCAGTGATTCCCCAATGACTTTTGCATGGAAGAAAGACAATGAATTACTGCAGGATGCTGAAATGGAGAACTATGCACACCTCCGGTCACAGGGCGGTGAAGTGATGGAGTACACTACCATCCTTCGACTGCGCAATGTTGAATTCAGTAATGAAGGGAAATACCAGTGTGTTATTTCAAATCATTTTGGTTCATCCTACTCTGTCAAAGCCAAACTTACAGTAAACAGTAAGTATGTTACTTCTTACTTGTGGACTTAAAGTAGAATTACTTTAATCAAGATATGTAAACACAGTTTTTTCCATTGTCATCATCTGCATCTTTTAGAAGATCCCTTAATAACATGAGATTATTCATTAAAATGTATCTATTTCCAAAATCACCATTTGGTTTTACATCTGGCCCCATTGTGCTGAACCATAGTATAAGAAAAAACAAATAACAGACCCAATTCATAGTAAATCTGACAAAAACTGCGTAATAAGATGGGGAAACATTAATTTTTTCTTTACAGGAGGTAAGCATAAACTCTGCTTCAAGGTACTATGGAAAGGTCATGTAGGAGGCTGTTAGCAGAAATGAGATTTTGATCTGGGCAGTCTCACATACTTCACAGCTCCCTCCCTTTCTCTTTGCTGGCTACTGATAAGTTTAGGTTGTATGCTTCTCCTGCATTTTCAGGCCCAAGAAGGGTCTTAAGAATGTGCTGTGCAAAAAAGGAAAAGTATGTTTCATTTATTCATTTTGGTGTCACTAACTTTTCTTTAGTGCTGCCTTCGTTTACGAAGATCCCCATGGACTTAACCATTCGTGCTGGGGCAATGGCGCGTTTGGAATGTGCTGCAGTTGGGCATCCTGTCCCGCAGATTGCTTGGCAGAAAGATGGTGGAACAGATTTTCCTGCAGCGCGCAAAAGGCGCATGCATGTCATGCCTGAAGATGACGTATTCTTCATTGTTGATGTAAAGATCGAGGACACAGGTGTTTATAGCTGTACGGCTCAAAACACTGCTGGAAGCATTTCAGCCAACGCAACATTAACAGTACTAGGTAAGACATTGGCGGTCCTTGGCGGCATAATATCCTTGAACAGAACTATTGCTGAGCACTTTAAAATTGTCAACTGATTAAAGGTAGCATTGTTATGAAAGTGTTGTATAGAAATAAAAATGCTCTGAAATAATTTGTATTGATACATAGTTATAGATTAGAAACATAGACACCAGTACACAATCACTATTATGATGCAAAGTAATAAAAGTTAGTTATGTTTCTCATATCTGATATGCAGGGGGAAAAGAAAATGGGGCTGTTACTTTTGTTTAGAGACAGGAGATTTTGTTTAACTTGCGATTTCGTGACATTTTTTTAACCATTTTTAATCTAGTTCTTGGCAGTCTTGAGCCTGTATGATTTGGCCTTTTTACCTTCTAAGGTAATCAAGCGCAGAGGTCTGATCAATTGACAAGTAAACTGTAGGCTCTAAGTTCAAATGCCTTGAATGTGTTTTTTCTGAGAATGAGAGTAAGCTTCATTAGGCCTTACTGATGCATTTAATTTAGCTTTTCCTCTTGAGCTGTGAAGGAAAGTGACATGTTCCCATTCTTGGAAGGTCATTTATAATATATGGCTTATGCTCGCTTTTCAGAAACACCATCATTTTTGCGGCCTTTACTGGATCGAACTGTAACAAAAGGTGAAACTGCAGTCTTGCAGTGTATTGCTGGTGGTAGCCCTCCACCCCGACTGAACTGGACTAAGGATGACAGCCCTCTCGTGGTAACAGAAAGACATTTCTTTGCTGCGGGCAATCAGTTACTAATTATTGTGGATACAGATGTAGAAGATGCTGGGAAATACACTTGCGAAATGTCTAATACACTTGGAACCGAGCGGGGCAACATTCGTCTAAATGTAATTCCCACTCCCACCTGTGATTCTCCTCAAAACATTGCCCCGTCACTTGATGATGATGGATGGGCCACAGTTGGCATTGTGATCATAGCTGTGGTTTGCTGTGTGGTGGGCACTTCCTTGGTGTGGGTGGTCATCATCTACCACACCAGAAGGAGAAATGAAGATTGCAGCATCACAAATACAGGTGTGTAAACTGAAGGTTTACCTTGGAAAGGAAAAAAAATGTTTGTGGTTGCTTTGCAATGACTTTATTGTAGGAACTTTTGTGTGCTTTGACTCAGTCAGAAGAATGAATTGCTTGTTACTTTCAGCTCTTTGCTGACAAGTTTAAAAATGCTTCTACAAACTCTGAAGTATGCTGATGACTATGGTGTGTGTTTTGCTTTCCCACAGATGAAACAAATTTGCCTGCTGACATTCCAAGTTACCTGTCATCCCAGGGGACGCTGGCTGAAAGGCAGGATGGATATGGTTCGTCTGAAAATGGCAGTCATCATCAGTTCCTCACGTCTTCCGTGGGAGGGTACTTCTTGCAGCAGAGGGACAGTACTGGTAGGTGTAAAACGTTAAGCAGATTTTTCCATGTTGCTTGAGTAGCTGCGGTTTGGCTTTTATCTTTCTAACTAATAGAAATAACACTAAAGAAACATCTTCACTGAAGTTTGAGAGGATGTGACATTTATTGCTTTGGATTGCTTCAATGAGATAATAACAGAAACTTCGTTCTGTTTATCCAAATGACGTTATGTCTTTGCTTAAATCATGAAGTTTTTCTCTAGTTTCAGGGGTAAAATTAAACTGATCACATATCCAAAACAAAAGTGTCCAAAAGAAAATTAGAACAGCATGTCTTCCTCTGTTATATCTTGAAAAGGATGCTTGAAATCGAATGCAGGGATGGGTGGTAAAACCAGTGTAACTTTAATATTATATGACTGATGTAACTTTCCTGTTATAAAAGCCATTAAGGTCGGAGTGAATAAAGGACTTAAGGTGACTGCAAGTTAACAGCTGCAGTACTTAATATTTATACATCTGGCCTCTGAGAATCCAGAACATACTTGGGTTAGGGAGGAAAAAGCACCTTGCTGGGAAGGGATTAGGGTCAAGATACAGTCAGGAGTTGGGGCAGGTGGGAATGGAACAATGGTGAGATAGTTCTGCAGCTGTAGGGAGCGAGAGGAGCAGGCTTTTGGGAACCATTGAGCTGAAAGTCAGTATAGCTGTTCAAGCAGCCAGTGACTCCCTTAGTCTCTTCCACCCGGGACTTTCTCATAGCACTCTGTGTTCAAAAATGAGCATAAGCCTGGATTCCAGTGCTAGAGGAAGTCAGTCCCTGTTTCTGATCCCTGTGGTTGGTTTTGTTCTGTTATCCAGGGACTGTATGATGAAGCAGTGTGACACGTTCTCTGTCAAGCTAATTAATTGAACACTTGCTAGAATTGGAGTTCTCATCAAAAGGTTAGGTTAAACTTAAGCAGGTTCTAAATACAGTATGAAAATTAGTTGAACAGATGAGGTTCTTGAAAGAACAAAAGTTACTCAGGAAACGGTAAGCTGAAGCTTAAGAAAAGACCATATGCTGACATATCAATTTTATTTTTAAGGCATTTGCCATCTAGATAACGGCAGTGAGACAGACTTGGAGGGTGTTGCAGATCCATTCCTGTGCCACTATCTGGGGACTTCAGGGACTTTGTATTTAAAAGGAAACACATATGGCTCTGAGGCCTTTGAAGCATACAGTGCAAGTAAGTGTGTGTGTGGGAAAGTTTTAGTCCTAATTTAATCTTGTGCTATGATGAATCTATGTAAAAGCAATTTTACATTTTCTTTAGGTTGCAGCCCTGACCAAAGAACAGTATGCCTGGACCCTTATGAGTCTGGATATCTAAAGAAAAAGGAATGCTATCAATACTCACCTCCACTAGAAGATCCCTTTGATCAGTGTGTTGGCGTAATTGGGATGCAGGCTACAAGTAGCAAATTGATTAACTCTATTTATACTCAAAATGAAGGAACTGGACTAAAAAGCAAAAGTCTGAACTCAGACACATTTGATTTAAACAGAAGTTTGGAACCCTCATCTATTATCAGTAACAGCACTTCCATGGGTATGTTCTACCTATTGGTTTTTATTCAAGCTGTTGGTATTCTTGCTGTCTAGTTTCCTACTTCCAACACTAAACAAAACTGATTTCTCAGCTTTTTCTTTCCCAGTCCTAATAGGAGTAATTCCGTAGTAGTGTTTAGGTGCTTATATAGATAGCGTTGTGAAAAAACTAATTTTGGATAATTTTGCATTGGCTTCTTTTTGCAGGTTTCTGTGAATTAAGTAATATAATACAGCATGTGAGAAATGAATACTTTAGAAAGGAGGAGAGGAGAGACGGTGTAGCTGAGTAAAGGCAGTTTGAGAGTCAGCCTGACTCTTTGCATGTGTTCTTGTCTTTCTGTTTTCTTCCCCCTTTTTCCTCCCTGAGTAACTTGCGACACTGCAGTGTCTATTTTTTTTAACGCGCACACAACTGAACTGTACACATAGGCTCAATCTCTCTCCACTGCAGAGCATGAGGACAGTTGGATGCCCCAGAATGCAGGGTGTGCTCTGGATGCTACCAGGAGTTAGCCAGGAGATGGGCCCTATCCTGTGTTAGAAAGGGTACAGCTTGGGGCTTGGTCAGAAGCATAAGTGGCACACATTGAAGAAGTCTTTAGGTCAAACGTGGCAGTCCAGTTGAGGTGGTTCACCTCTGGGTGTAAATGTGAGCCCTCTTCTGCTTCTTGGGAAACCTGATTCTAAGGACCATTAAATACAATGTCCCAAATGTTTAAAGGTCACGAACAGAAAAATTATTACAGTAAAACTGCATAATGAGCACATTCAGATTACCGAGAGATCTTAATAGCTCATGCTTACATAAAAATCTCGTCAGTGGTGTGATTCTTATCTTTTATCTTAATGTAGCTGGCAGATTTCCATAAATGTTAGAATACTTAAATACACCTTAACAAACTTCAGGCATACCAGAAGTTTTGCCTGACAGGCAAAAGGTGTGCAAGGTCCCAGGAGGGCTCAGGGCAGGTGGGGAGACTTGAACTTCAGTGTATGAGGATATATTGTATAACACAGTGAGCTGGAACGACTTACCCTTCAAAGTATAAGGCACTGTGGAAAAATGTCCTCTCTACTCCTGCTTTGTCATCTTTTTTCATGGGTGTATGACAAAAGAGTTTGTCATAACCAGACAGAGTTTCTGAAGCTTAATTCAAGGTTTGCAGTTTTAATCCAGATTACAGGAAGAGATAGGGGGAAGGAGAAAAGTGTTGCTTTACCTTTGAAGCTCCCTAAATTTTGGGTGTTGGTTCAGTTGATTGGTTTAAAATGCATATAAACTTCCATCCTGCTTTCACCCCTGTGACATCTGAGCGCCAAGTGCAGCCCTGGTATCATGGATTGTCTCCCAGCTGGTGTGTCAGCATGGTTGATCAAGGCCTGGGTCTGCTGGCTCTGCAAGAGGACCTGGGGGGGAATGTGCATCAGTGGGTTCTTTGTTCTCAGGGGGTGGGGAGGGAGGTACAAGTTCTGAAGTTCTCCCCCTTGAAAGCCAGATGTTTGGACTGTAAAACATTGCAGATGCCCTGACATCTGGCAGAGGCCCTGGGCCTACACACGTTCTTCTGGCTGCCTGCCACTGGTGCTGTGGTGGGACTGTGCAGATAGGTCTTTACCATGTCTCCTGCAGAAAGTAGTTCTACTGTATGTGGGTATACCCAGAAGTTAATGCAACCTCGAGGGCTCATATTCTCCTTTCTGCCCTAAAAATCTACGCAGAGCTACTGTTTTTTTGGCAGTTCTCTGAGTTACTACCCCACCCAAGGGGTAGTAGTGTTGCCTTGGACACTCTATAATTGTTAGCACTTTTCACTTAAAGAGCCTATGGTTAAGTCTTGGAGGTGGTAGGTGTAGAAGTCTTGATAGACTTCTCATCTTTAGTTGTGGACTCGCTTCTTCAGCATCACTGTCTTCAAATTCAGCCCCCTTTTTGCTTCTATAATCACAGTGAAGAAAACAGCTGGCATTAACATCACTGTTAATGCATGAGCCAGAAACTTCACAGCTTGGATTTTTTTAAAGAGAGGATTCATTTGAAGCTTTGGTGCTGTGAGGCACATCCTTTCATATTGTGTTAGGAGCAAAATTGCTCTGCAAGTCATCGATGCAGATACGGACCTTGTCCAAATCAACTTTTACTAACTTCTCAGATTACAGTTTTACTTGAAACCTTTGCTTCTAGCAACTAAGCAAAACTAGAAGTACCGCTTTTTGGGTGCAAAATTTAATAATAATTGTAGTGTTAAGTTGCTAATAAAACCAGAGTTCTTCAAAATCAGCCTGTGGCACATTGCCTTCTGAACATAAGTCGTTTGACTGTTACTTACAGACACTATGACTTGTGACGGCCATATCTTTCTTCAGTGAAAAAAAGAGAAGGCCCTTCATGCAGAGAGGTTGACACTAACACCATCCCAATGGTGAAGAGTGACAGGCACGCTAATTATTTTCTGGCTAGTGAATCCAGATAACAATTAATAAAGATTCAGCTGAAATGCCAAATTCTCTTTTGGCTACATCTGTTCTAGCCAGTTGAGGGCAAAGACATGAACAGGTGTGAATGGAGAATTTGGCTGGCGCGACCTTTATTATTAATGGGAGATGCTAGCCCGAAAAAGATCGGTTTAGCATTCAGATAGCATTCAGTGGGAAGATGTTGTATAAACCTATACATGTTGGGGTTTTTTCTTTTTTTTTTTTTTTAATTTTATTTATTTTTGCTGAATGGCATGGCAGATTTCATGTGTCATCCATTCACTGAAGAACAAATAGGGACAGTCTTCTGACTTTCACATTATCATGCAGATTTCGCAGTATCTTGTGATAATGTTTGCAGTTTGGTCTGTGTGTCCGCCTCCCCCTTCACCACCCTCCCCAAAGATAAATCAGCATGGGAGTAGTCATAAAAACAAAAGTATTGAAGTTATGTGTGGCTATACATTTACTTTGGAAATGTTTTTAATGTCTCAGGTGGCAGAATCTTGCCTTATGCTTGTGATCACACGGATATTTTCTTTTAAGGGGTAAAATAACGGTTAAGTAAAATCTAACGAGTGAGCTTTTGCTTGTGTTGATCTTTGGCTTGCATTCTAATGTGCAGCGCTTAGTGAAACAAAACTTCTAGCATCAGTATTTCTGTACTTACTCAGTAACTGTCTTTCAGGAACATTTGGAAAGCCTTTATGGAGGCCTCAGCTGGACTCTCTTTCAAGTTGTAGACAGACAGCAAGTTGCCAACCAAAAACCTCCCATAATAATCCTCATGCCTCACTGGACTTTGATGCAGAGGCAGATGAAGATGGAAAGGAAAGGACAGTTTCTAGGGGAGAAAATAGCATTTATACTTACAAGCAGCCCTTTGAAAACTTTAGGACTTCAGCTTTCCAATCCTGTGATTTGGATACATAGCTCCTTTTGGACCTGCCATTGACTTCTGGAAGCAAAGAAGTATTTTGACATACTACTACCTCAGTGTGGAATTTTATTTAAAAAGGGAATAAGGAAAGGAGGAAGGGAAGAAAGAAACCACGTGATGCTATGAATTCAGAACAAATAAATGCATTTTTATTCAAATAAAGCATAATTGCCAAAATGCTCTACGTTTTTATACAGGGAAAACATTCCTTCTAAAAAAATACTATATTTCTAATTATTTTATAGCTTTGTTTTATGCAAATAATATCTTTTGTAAATTAATGGTGTAAATAATACAGCATATGTATTTCTATGTCAGACTTCATTTTATTGAAATGAGTAGTAATCATTCTAATTTTGTACTGTTACTTGTACCTTTTTACAAATGGAAACCCCATGCTGTTTGCAGGTATCATGCATCTTATTTGCACATTACTTTTAATAAAATATGCTGCCAGGTGGTCTCTGACCCACATTAGTGTGCGAAGAATGAAAAGCATGAATTATGTTTGCCTTCTGTTGTGTGTCTGCACCTTTATTTGACTAAAACTTGTATCTCTGGATTTACTGTGTTAAAAATATGTTCAGCTTCTAAGAGCGGGTGTGGTTCCTGCCACAATTACTGGTGGCTGGTAAGGTGGATTGAGGATATTTGTGCCAAACTAAGTATGCAACTCTTCCACTTCGTGAATTCCCACTATCAGATGTGTGCACACACCTTCTCAGTTTTCACGCATGCAAGGCTGTAGCACCAACGGGTCTGCCTGTGCCTGTGTGCAAACAGTGTGCATGCCTCTGATGGAGGGTGTGCACAGTAGGTGCACAAACCCGTATCGAGCTATTTAGTTAAAGAAGAAAAAAGGCATTGGATGTCTGCCTGGTAGCATCACTCTTTTCTAAGTGGCTTAGTGTTAAGCGTTTGCCAAATATGCAGTGCATGCCTGAGTCTTTGCTTTCCCATACCCTTTTTCCCTTTTTTTTTTTTTCCTTCTGCAACCACTTCCATGCCCAACATGAGAAGGTAATCCAAGTACAAGATAATGTTTTCTTTGGTTTAACTTATGCTTCTGTTCCTTATTCAGCTGCCCTTTTCTGTTTATAGATGAGATCTGTGCTTTATTTGGTTGCTCAGTCAAGTTGAGCAATAGTAAATTTTTGCTGGATTAAATTTGCAGTGATGAACCCAGTGCCTTTAACTATATGAAGTCAGAGAAAGAGGGTTGCTCACTATAAAATGGTAATTAAAACTAAGTGAAAACACTCTATTTTGGTTTTCTACATACAGATACCTACTATTTTAAAAAGCTGTGAATCCTGTTGTCATCACTGCATTAAAACAGCAAGACTCCAAAATGGTTAATATTACAGGACATCGGCTTTTTATGTCTGTCTACTTTGAAGGTGCAAACTTACATGCTTGCCAAATTGCTTCTTTTAAACTAAATTAAAAGCAGCTGTTAGAGTAGGCCATCACAGACATCATGGCTAAAGCTAGAGCAAAGGTTTCACTGCCTGGTGTAGCTGAGCTAAGGGCTTTTTGTTGTTTGTAGCCAGAAACCTGGTACCCAGATTGCGATGCAATTTCCCTTTAATTTAGGCGCCAGTATTAGAGACAGGAAGTTAATCCATCCTTAGTCACTGGTGGTCTAAGTGTAGAAATGGATTTTGCATGCTTTAGTTGATCATATTGCCAGATTTTCTGACTCTTATTGTTAATTTGTCTTCATTGCTGCCAGATGTGCTGATGTGGTGACAGACATTGATATGGGTATTTGATTATAATTAAGTGCATTTTGAAAGAGATTAATTTTTCCTGAGTTAGGCACAAAGCTTTAAGTCAGTAAGGCAAGAAATCTTAAATTTGATTCACTTGATAACTCTCCTTTTTCTTCCCCCCCTAGTGACCCCAGCTTTTTTAGGGGGAGGAGAGCTGGGGTCCATGATAGCTTGTGTTTGTAACCAGACGTTGCTTTTTTGACGTATCTAAAAGACTAAAGAAACCTAAAAACAGTAAGTACATCTTTCATTTCAGATTTAATGTTTATACTTAAGACTCCACGTGAAAGGTCCATCATGAAAAACAAGCTTTAAATTTATTTTCTGTAGTGGGGAAGGTTGGGAGCAGTGGCAGTGCCATTTTATTCTTTTTTCATCTTCTCCCTTAAATACTTTTTTTTGACTTACAGTTGGAGAATATAAAGATCCTAATCTTCCAAGGACATGGAGCTCTGTACCCAAATAAATGTTCAGGGTCAATGACTGAATTTTAAATGCTTCCCATCAAGTTTCACTTAGCATCCTAAAAATACGAATGACTAAAATTTCCATTTCTGGGTATTTAAGGCATCTTTTCTGCCAGTGTGAGTTTTCATGTTTAGTAAGTTGATTGTGCTTACATACAGTGGCAATCTGTAAACTGCAAAATACTTGCAGTATCTTAATAGTTCTTTCTAAGACCGCTGATGTAACCAAACATCTGTTTTAAAGGCTTGCGAGTGTTTCCTTCATTCTCTCTCTCCCCTCACCCCCCCTTCCCCCTCTGACGATCCAGATGTATGGGAGATGGTAGTTTGATACTTACGCAGCTGAAGCTAAATCGTAAGTTAATGTGATGGGGGAATAAATTGTGGCCAACACTGAGTAAAGCTTATGCGGCTTCTCAGAGTCTTAGAATGAGAAACAAGTGTTGCTGAATGACAAAACAGACATTTTGCAGTTTTCTGTCCAGGAGCAATTGGAATTTTGTCATGGGCTCACTTCAGACTTGTAAAATGTTCTTTAAAGGCAGTATCCTCTTAATGCTTTACACAACAAAATGTTTAACCTAATGAACTCGTACAAACAATTGCTGAGGTATAATTTCTGCAAGCCCTGAATAATAATTTTAATAATTCTGGACAGAAAGTGGAGTAACTTTTTTACCAGAATCTCTCTGAAGCAAATACTTCCTAACTGAATAACCTAAGTGGTGTATCTAAGATGAAACTGCGTAGTTTCTCAACTGAAGGCTGTTACTATTTCAAACACATAAAACCTTAAGGAACACTACAGTTTTCAGGACCAAATGCTTTAATTTAGAATTCTTAACTGTAAATGGATTTTGACAGTGCCATGATGGCAAAGAGTTAGGCCCAAACTTTATGCTGAAGAATATTGCTACTTTTCCAACTGAGGACACATTACTGTCACCAAACATTTCTTACTTCAGTCTTGGGGATCTCTTGAACACTTGGGTCTTAGCCCTTGAACTGCTTCAAAGCAGCTTAAAACTTAGACTTTAGATTCAGGATCCATTAAACATTCATGAAGATTTATACTGCAGACATTTGTGTTCTGCCAACCTTAGAAGCCAGGACCATAATTGGGGATTGTGTTTCTTTTCAAGTATAAATGTAAGCAGAAATTTTACTTGCTGCTTGTAAGACATTGTCGCAGATGTGACACATCTCAGAGAATGATGTTTTCTGAGTGAAGTCTTCTACCTTTTTTTCTAACTTTGTGTATTTCTTTGTCACAGAGAATGTGTCTGACTAGGTGGTTGTTAGTTCAGCAGCTGCATGAAATTATTTTATTAAGAAAATAAGAGTGGGGAGAGCCTCGGCCTGTGAGTTTTCATGTTTAGTAAGTTGATTGTCCCAGTGAAGGGAGGAAACTAATGCATAACAAGGTGCAGTTTTTGTACGTAGGGTTTTACTCAGATGAAGAGTTTACCAGATATCTTCCTTTATTATATTTTAGGGAAGTATTACAGCAGGGGATAAAAGTCATAGCGTCTTTGCTCACTTAGGTGTGGTGAGAAGTGTTGCTCGCTCTTGTACCTGTGTTAGGCTTCAGTAGTTCCACTGAAACAATGTATGTGCACATCCTAGCACTTACTGAAAGGCTCAGGAGCCCCCTCTCGTTTCCCATGCTTGTTTTTCTCTCGTAGCTCAATACCGCTCCTGCATCCTCTGGGGACCCTCTGGCATCCCACACTACTCTGTTTGCAGTTTCTTTATTTGCCCTGTCACTGTGGTTACAGGCTAGGACAGATGTATTCAGTTTACAGCGCACAGCGCAGTTGAAGGCAGTAAGTCAGTAGTGGTTGGGTGCTGGAGTAGAGGAGAGGAGGTGTGAGGAGACAGGCTAGCACAGCTTTAGGAACCTCTTGGTATGAATATGCACTATATCCGTAATGGAGGAGACATACAAAATATTTATAATTCGATGCATGCGTTGCCATCATCTTGACAATGTTTTCTGCGTATTTAATTGCACTTATCCTCTGTGCTCTAAAATGCCAAAAGCAGCTAATGCACCAAAGAGCATGTCAGCTGGAGAGTTACGCCTTACTGCATCTAAAAATCTCCTTTTCTGGTAGACGAAAAAACAAGATCCGTTTGTTACTCTGTGTTTGTGTTCAAGACTAAATACTGCTGGTGCGATACATAGTTTCCCAGAGTCATGTGGTCCATGGGGTCCACTGTGTCAGAATGTCTGTGATCAATGTGACCCAAGAATGCTATGGGACAACAGGACCTGAGAGTGAAGTTGGTAGTAATTTAAGCTCACTGCTTGTAAAAAAAATTTAGGCTTTGTGACTTGAGTCCAGGATTTTATTTCCCACACAAGAGAGAACAGAACCATAAATTACTCTAGACTATGGGCTGCTGCTAGGAGTTCAGTATGGTCACTTTTCCTCAGCCATCAACAAGTGCTTTCGTGTTACACCCGTTCAGCTTGACTGTTGACCATGGGCTGTCCACCAACAAGTGCAATGCAGGAGTTTGCAGTCTGAGCACCTGTACGTACTATCTTCTGAAATGGACAGTGACTAATTTTAAACTCAGCAAATTTCCAATATCGTGGCACTGGAAATTAAAATCTTTCTTGCTTGACAGAGGTAATAAGATCCCCTGAATATGAGACAGGCTTTGAGATTTTGTAGGCCTTTACTTTGAAAGAATTGTATGCAGCATGGTCTAAAGAGTCCCTCATTTGCCATAGCAACCTGCATCCTGCTTATTTTCAGCACTTACCTTTGGCCGTGTGCATGGAGAAGCTGAGAGAATTGGGTTTGTTCAGCCTTGAGAAAAGAAAGCTTAGGGGAGACCTTATCACCATGCTCCAGTATTTAAAGGGTGGTTACAAAGAAGATGGAGACTTCCTTTTTACAAGGAGTCATGTGAAATAGATAAGGGGTAATGGGTACTAGTTACTCCTGGGGAGATTCTGATTGGACACGAGGAAAATTTTTCCCAATGAGAACAATCAGCCATTGGAATATTTTCCTCAGGGAAGTGGTGGATTCCACATCATTGGACACTTAAGATTCAGCTGGACAGGGTGCTGGGCTGGCTTGTCCAGACCGTGCTTTTGCCAAGAAGGTTGGACCAGATGATCCTTGAGATCCCTTCCAACCTGGTATTCTGTGATTCTGTGATTCCTGTCATATCATAAAGTGGTTTTGAATAATTCCCTTGTTCCAAGGGAATAACTTGTGCAGGTTTAAATGTTTACTTCTCATAACACAGTTCAATAAGCTTTTCAAGGAGTTAGAGCTGCCACTCTATCAGCCCTTGAATGGGGCAGCTGTACCATTTTCTGCAGGACACAGTACAGTTGAGCTGGAGATACTTGGTGAGATACTTGTTTGATGCTCAGTCCACATACAGCAGAATTGTTGCTGACAGAGAGCCCTCCAGGTGTCAGGGAGAATTGCATCTGAAGAAATACACACATTTTCCCCAGAAATGTTGGAGGAGTTTTTGAAACTGGTTTTCAATCTCATTGTGATTCTAGACTCTTAGAAATAACCAGAAAGACTTAGTCCTTCATTTGGCATCACATTTGCCCTTACTCTGCTCATTACTCACCTTTTTGCATGCAGAAAGGTATTACAGGCTATTGACTGACATAGTTGAAAACCAGAGAGCTCACACAAAAAATATTTGGTCCACTGGTACCACATAGTAATTGTTACAAATGAGGCTTTTGTTCAATAGGTTTTTAACAGCTGGGGCTCACTAGCACAGTAGTGAAGAAGCTACAGGACATATATATAAACAAGCCAGGTCTTATAACTGAAACTAGCTACTCTTGACTTAGAGTAAACCATACTTGCACTGCTACCTGCTGCAGGTCTGTGTACCAACAGCATTAAGAAAGCATCAGTGCTACAGCAGCCAACTGCCCAGAGCTTGGCTTCTGCCACACACTGATCATGTTCTTTATTAGCTTAAACTTCTTTCTCTATTAACCTTCCCTCAGGAAAGGGGAAACATGGCCCCCATGGTAATTAGCTTACACAGCTTTCCATGTAAGCGAAAGAATGGAAAGTGTCAGGGGTGCTCGCAGCAGCCTCGTAGGTATTTGCTCTAAGCAGGGAAAAGTTAATCTGCTTTCAGATTTTGGCAAGGGGACAAAAACCTATGTGTAAAATAGTACTAAGAATGAATTAAATTTCACATAACTGTGACCACACAGTAGGCAAAGTAGTAAAATGAGGGCGATGGTGGAAAATATGACTAATCAGAAAGCTGCATTAACTTAATGAATAAAATTATGCTTTAGTATAAACTGAGGTTCTTAAGTGCCTCATTTTAAAAATGTCCTTGTTTATTACTCTGTAGCTTGTAACAACTGTGTTATTTCACCTACCAGCACACTCTAGCAGTTTCATCTGAAATGACATTTTCACTCAAAGTAGTTTTAAAAGAAAAAAATAGATGAAATCAAAAAGAAGCTCTGTGACACTGAGACACTGTAGTTGTTTTGCTAAATTACTTAAATCAGGACATGAAAAAAATTCTGAAAAGATGGAAAAGCTCTGATTTTTCGTTTTGAAACTACTTGTTGATGCAAAATTATTTTCATTTTTATTTTTAAATCCTCGCAGAACCAGAATATAGAGCGCAGAGGCCTTTGGGTTATCAGGGCAACACAGACTCAGCACAAAAGTTGGTGTGGTCAGAGCTGTTGCTTGTTCTCTCCCCGCTGCACATCCCTCTTCCCAAATCCATTTGATCTGTGTTTAGCAGGTCCTTGTGGATTGATTCTCATTGCCATCAGAGCATGTTTCTCTTCCTGATTTCTTCTTAGCAGTTCTGATTCAAAAGGTTTCTATAGTTGCAAACAGTCAGGCTTAATATCTTTCTGTGTGATTAGAAATGTGCCGGTCTCTACACTTTGAGAATTGTAGGAAGCTGATCCCTCCACTTTCTCCATGACCCAAGGTGGTTTTGCATCTGAACTAACACTGAGTGGACTCTCCAGAGGTGCCGCCACATGTGCTGAGGGAAGCCGCAATGATGGGGTGACCACCACCGTGGGGCAAGCCTTGCTCCAGCAGATCTCAAACAGCACCTCGGATTCAGAAGCCATTTGAGCACCACCCAAATCATCCCTCCTGTGAAACTGAAGTGCAAATAAAAGGCTGGATCACACAGTCACCTCTCAAGGCAGCTGAGGAAACTTCTTAGTTTATAATGTTTGATCAGCTTCATTTCCTTTTAAAAGAAACCAAACCTTAAACAGCACCATGTTGCAAGATGATGGAAATCATATTCAGCATTCCCAAATACCATCAGCTATCTTCCCTGCTCTCTTCAACATCTTACTGTCTTGCTGAGAAAATATTCAATAAGCAAATAGAAAAGGAAGTTATTGCAGGTGTGGAGGCTGAGGAGAGGGATCTGGGAAAAGTATTCCTACCTCTTTCCTCCACCCAAACCTTTCCAGCTCTTCGATGGTATTGGACCTCTTTTCTTCTCACAAAACATTCTTAAATGGAAAAGTAGGGATTTGTTCATATAGTTCATAGCAATTACAAAGTAACTATTATATAGATTTGATGGGATTTTTCTTTTTTTTTTTTTTATGAGGTCTTCCATAAAGGAGTTTTGAGTATATGTGGGCTTCCTGTTTAAGTTTCATATTTTCCTCAGGAAAAAAAACAAAAAAAGAAAAAGGTCTGCTTTTTTAGGGCCAGGTGTTTTATATAGCTAAGTTAAAATCATGCCTCGAAAGGTTTTGGTTATTCTACTGTCTGAAAAGTAATGCTTTTTTTTTTTTTTTTTTTCTTTTTCCACTCCCCTTTTTGTAACAGTTAACGTATATCCCTTTAAATATGCTGTTTATTTCTAGTGTTTTCTGCTTGGGAATCTCCCGCCACCATTGGTTTCATTGAAACACTGAATTCAAAAGTGGACATTGGTTTCCTCCTCTTCCTCAAATACTCTTACAGATGTTGCTGTAAATCAATTACGAGGCTGACATAGCATTTGGCTGCCTGACAAATGTGCCTTAATAACACAGCTCAGTAAAATGTGGAATTTCTGAGGTACTGCTTGTAACTTTTTCAGTGCTGTTGTAAATTCCCAGCCATGTCAGCGCAGGTGGAAAAAAAGTCATGAATAAAGTGTGTGTGTGTATGTTTGCATGCACACACCTGTGTATATAGAGGGGGGTAGTAGGGGTTGCGTGTACTCATTATTCCTAAAGAGTTCTCTAGGTGGTCACTGCTTCCATGATTTAATTTAGTTACTTGAAGTGAATTAAAAAAATAAATCCCTTTCTTAAAATCAAAATAATCTTGCTAACAAAGTTTTAGACAGAGAATGTGTGCATGCAAATTGAAGCAAGTAGGCTGTTGCTGCTATGGACATGAGCCAGTCCTCCAAGCTTCACAGCAGAACTTCAGATAATGATGAAAGAGCCATTTCAGTTACCCACCATGAACTTCTGCTTCTCAGAGGGCTCAGCTGAGCTGCCTCTCGTCTTCAAGAGAAATCAGCAGTGAGCTGGAGCGCTATGCTGATGTTTGCAGTGCTGGGCAAGGACAGGAATCTTGATCTAGGTAAAGCTGGGTGAAAAGAATCCCAACATCTTTTGCTTTTCTGTTTCCTTGTGTGACCAATTCCAAGAGGTAATAAGTCTGGATATTTCCTTCTTCATTTTGTCCTTAGGCCACTTAAGGCCAGGGTCATGTTTAGCAATACAGCTAATCTGATTGAATGGTCTGTGCTGATGAGGTGGCCCCCATCCAGCCTGCCTGGCCATGACAATCCTTCTGCCTCGCCTGTGGGAACTGGCCTTCACCTGAACACGTGCTGAGCCTGGCAAGGAGTTAGAAGAACCCTCCACCCAAAATAAATAATTTCTGGCTGCTCCCTTTGAATCCATGAGTGAAGGACTACTCAGGAGTTGTTACACAATAGCTGAGGGTAAAACATCTGAAGGTGTCTTAGAGAGAATTTGATGAGCTGGTTCTGCTGAACTACCAAAGAGGAAAGTTGGGCTCTGGGAACACTGATTTTATGAACATCACCTCTTTTACAATCAGTGCTAGGAATTATTACTGCTAAACAACCAAATAATATCAGCCTAAGAACCTCTTTCTTAGCTATTATTTCAGTCATCACTAGAAAAACATGGCTTAGAACAAAATACCAAGTTATGGTACACAATAATATTTATAGTCCACAGATACAGCGACCAACTTTGCGCTGCACCCAAAACTAATGTTAAAAGAATGTTTATTTTCACAGTTACAGATTTTAAAATCAGGTATTGCTAAAGGAAAAAATGAGTTTTTGCCCTTATCAATGTCTTCAGCTGTTTGGAAACCAGCAATTTCTTAAATATGGTAATGTATGTGTATTGTATTTTCACTTCTTAAATTTATTTCAAATACAGACTACCCACTAATAGGCAACAGGATCGTCAACTGACAAGGATTATTAGACTTTAAAATTTGCAGAATAAATCAGCTAACTTAATTGGAAGACTAAACAGTAAGCTATTTTTTCCTGCTATCTACTGTTTTATGGTTATCAGTATTTATAGGAGCATTTCCCAAACACAGCATGCTTAAACCTAGGTCTTCTCATCCACCAAAGTACTTGATTTAAGGGAAAATTTATAATTCTGTTCTCAGCAGACTTCAAAATCAGCCTACTTGTAAAAATTATTGTTGCCCTGTATGTTGCAAAATGGCATGCTTAAGAACTAGGTCCTGTATATCTTAAAACCAATTGGTCCAATAGGTGATCAAACCCAGTATAATTCCCTTGCGTGGTAGCAGCTTGTTGCTGCAGCTGTTCCTGGTCCCTCTTTTGTGTCGGTGCCGTGAAGCCACACAAGATTAGCTCCCAGTCGGTGAGGCTCCTGCCTTGGACCTCCAGCTTGCACAGAGAAGGCAAGGGCTAAAATATGGATGTGGTGGTGTGTGGTGGATTGTTTGGTTTTGTCAGGATCTTAGGGGCAGCAGAGTCAATAAATGTAGAGGGGAGCAAATATAGGAAAAGAGAAAGAGAATTATCAGGGAGGAGTGTGTGTGGGAGGAATATAAGCAGTGGGCCATGTAGATGTACACAGACTGGGAGGAACAGGGATGTTCAGCTACCAAAAAGCCCTGAGAAAGACAAAAAAGCAGAAAGAGTCTGACTGGCTCCTCACTGCATCTATCCCCACAGGCTGGAGGTTGGGTTGGGAGGAAAGAGAACAAAAAGTTGGACATTTGTCCTACTGCCACAAGGAGGGTCTACTCTCTACGTTTTTGAGCTCCTTTGAACAAAGTTAACTCAAACTGCTCTGCCATAGATCATTATGAAAAATACTTTCACTGTCTTATATTAGCACCACTCAACCCACATGCCTGAAAGACACTCACGTTTTGATGTGCGCTGTGAAGAGCCCATGCTGTGCAGTCTTGTGACTTTGGTGGTGGTTTTAACTCGTACAAGGGAATACAAGTGGTAGTTAGGGCTCGGGTTCTTCCTGCTTCGTTTTAGCTGATGGAAAGTTGGGCCTCTAGCCTCTGGTAACTGTCTTGGTTTCCTCTGAACTCAGTGGATAAGCAATAGGCATCTCAGGAGCTGCTTCTCCCCACATGTCTTGGAAACCTACCTGAGGAGGAGCTGCAATCTGCTCAAAGCTGCCCACACCTCTGCTGACAGCCTTAGAAAACCAGATTAAATGAAAAGCCTAAATTTTGGTCATGTAGGGGTAGGTGAGTAAATCTTGTGCTGAAACAGTATTTGTTCCTCACTAGGAACGAGAAAAAAGAGCACAGTTCAGCTGACTTCAGAAAGCCCCAAACCAGTTTATAAAAGCCGCAAACAAAAAAAGAGATTTTTAATTGTAAGCTGTGGTGCATCTGAGATCATTAAGACGGTAGCCCTTTCTGCTGACTTTAAATGCTCATAATAGGAATGGAGGACAAGAGCACTAGAGATAGTCAGAATTCTATTCATTTTGTCAATACTATAACAAATAAATTTTGGCAGAAAATTTTCCACCGTAGAAGTCATCTGGGTTTTCCTTCTCCAACCCACTTAGAAAGGTCTCCTGAAACAAGGTTTCTCACAAAGGTCTTTCTGATTTTCAGCCTAAGTTTACTCTGGCATTTACTCTCTGGAATACCATTTTTTCAGTAGCTGAAAGTAGATGGAATCATATCCAGTATTTAAACTCCGGTGTTTTTATAAAGATCAAGCATATTCCTTCTCAGCCTTTCTTTTGCTGGACTGAAGAAGCCAAGTTTTTGTACTTCCCTTTGATATGATTTGTATTTTCCTTAATCAACTTAGTATCCTTTTTTTGCATTTCTTTCTTCTAAATTGATAAATCCAACCAAACACCACTGTAAATCAACAACAGCAATCGTTTGAAAAAATTAGCTTTATTTTAAATATTGAGTTAAATACTGAAACCCGTCTAGGAGAAGAACAAAAAAAGTTAACATAGATGTATCCTTTATGATTGATTAAAGCTCCCATGTGGGATTCACCAAACCTATAATACAGCCCTAATGAATTCTGCAGACCTACAAGACCTAATGTTGCCAGAGGAAGGAAAAAATGAATTTCTGTTGAGCAGAAGCACAAAAAGATACCAGCTTGTTTTGGGGCAGGTCATGTTACACTGTGTATAAGTTGGTTGGCCTTATTTGATGTCAATGGTAATATTCCTGCTTACATTAAGATTTTATTAGTGTTCTAGTGGTAAAGTATAGCACTACTGGAGAGGCTAGTAACAGTGCAATAGAACATTGGGTTTAGATCTTTCTGTTAAAATGATCTAATTTCTCATTAATGCAGCCAGCAATTAATTGGTATTTACAACTAATGGAAATAAATCAATTTGATCAATGTTCAGAATGTGTTACTCCTCAGAAACCTGAATTTTAATGAAAAGCAAGGACATAGTCTGACACTTTAGCTTGTCTGGTCTCCGTTCTGTTCACACTATGTGTTAGTTGCTTAAAGCATGTGAATAGTTTTAATTACACTGTACCAATTTAACATTCTAGCCTTAAAACTGAAATGATATATTAAGAAGGCGGCAGTGAAAGGAAAAAAGCAAAGCCTCAACTTTCCCCAAAAGTAACTAACTATGCAAATACAGTCATATTCAGACCACTTACATGCCCAATGTTGTTGCTGCAATAGCTCCTGCATCTAAGTTCAAGCATGAAACAAAGCATCTGAGCTGCACACTATCAAGAGGTTCAGGAACCTTTCCATTCAGGCAGCGTATGACTGGATTACATTTTTTACCCCAAACTTACATGTTTTTGGAATTTTTCTCATGGTGCTTCTGTTGCCTAGCAGTAAGGCATCTGTGTAATCTGTATAATGGCAAGAATAACCACTGGTGCTCCTCTGGGTCCTTCCTACAACCAGCATTTCCAGGAGGAGATTTGGCTTAACAGTATCTCTCCCTTCAGAGGGAACCTCCCCGACCACAATGAGTGGATATATAACTGCTAGATGGTAAAGTTGAGTGAAATGAATCCCAAAACAAATAGTAGATGGTTGAAAATGCCCTGAAGCTAGCACTTACCAAGTATGGCCTGAGGCATGCATTCGTGTGAATCTTAGCTGTGTTTGGCAGAAAATATTCTTATTCTCCATGTATTTTCACAGAGTTGAAGTTGCTTCAAAACTTAGTGGTCTTTTTTTTCTTGTTTATCTCCCTTTTGCTTTCAACTGACATGCATATGAAAGAAACATCGTCTTTTCTCCAAGTTTATAATTGCCGGAATTACAAACCGCAGGTGGAAATGGCTGCCAAGCTTCCATGCTCAGATATTTATTAAATGCCTCTCTGTCTCTGTCTGTGTCCTGACATGAAGCTAAGGCCAAGCAGGCGAAAGCAGGTTATTCTTTGAAAGGGTCATTCCTTCAGTAAGCAGAGGCAGCTTCACAGCTGCTTGTAGAGCATTCCCTAGTTCCAGCTTATTTCACCTCTCAGGTCCAGCTTCGTGCACCAGATGCTTCTTTTTTCTTTCTTCCTCACACCCATCATGATTTCACAAATAAGGCAAGTGGCTTTGCTCTGAAGTTGTGGGATTAATCTGTGTTAACTCAATAGGTGCTTACTTCTAGCTTTTGGGTTTGGTTTGATTTTTGCTTTTGTGTATTTGGTGAAGGGTTTTGTCCTTACGTATTGTGCAGCCGGCATCATCTAAAGGGAATTAGTTTTCTCACAACAGAATGCTTCGTTTCCTATTAATACTTCCTTAATTGAAAAGGTTGTTCAAACCCCTCATCAGCTGAGCACAAAACCACCTAGAGATAGAAGAAATTTTACAGATTGAGAAGAAAAATTTAATTACTTTCTTTTTTTTTTTTTTTAAATTAATTCTATAATTCCTGAAACACTTGACAAGAGTGCTCTAAGGAAAGCATTGTCATCCTTGCCTTGCAGAGGCTGGCTGAGCCCATCAGGTCCAGATGGCCCTTTGGAAGTGCTTGTGTTTCTCTAAGGATAATGAAATGTGCTTGGAGCAGACATGTAGGGAAACATCTTGACTAAGCAAGAATTGCTCCTGGGCTTTTGCCTTGCTTGACTCTTCTCAAACATGATGGAGAGACTGCTTTATCACTAACATACATTGAGAAATGTTGTATTCATGTATGAGGTTCTAACAGCTAGGATTTCTTTATTAAGTTGGATGGAACTCTAAACTCTTTATTTAAGCACATAAATGTGAAAAAAGGCCCAGTTTTTATCACACACTCCCCAAAGACCTAATATATTCACTCTGATTATGAATCCTGAGAGGTGAGCCTAAAGAACATGAAGCCAGTATTGTATTTAATTTACTGTTTTGTTATAAAATGTTCCACTGTATAAGTATTTATTTTGTAAGTTTGAATGGAAAAAAATGTTTTGCTGCTGGAAACCTTATAACTTTATACTACCACCCAGATAAATAAACGAAAGATAAGGCGTTTTTTAAGATACAGAATGGAAAGAGAGATTAACAATTTTTTTTTCCACAGAAAATACTTTTCCCCATCAATAAATCCTGAAGAAATTATTGACCTTTTGAAATAGCTGCAGACTAAAAAAAAAGTAATTTTATTTTACTTTCTTTGCTTTTTTCTTAAGTTTGAATCTTCAATTTTAGTTTCCCTCTGTGAAATTTTAAGGTGTTTCCTAGTCAGTGTCTTCAAGTTTTCAGAAATATCCAAACATCGTTATCAGTTTGTCTGATGAAACAGAAATCTCTGATGCTCTGATACATCAAAAGCCTGTCTTTCATATATCTGAAAGATTCACTCCCATCATCGTTGAACTTGCACAGCAAAATGAGCTTTGCAGGTTGGGAGCCTACAGGGATATGAGAATACCTTCACTGTTTTAACATCTCAGTTTTCCTATTCAGGCCTGCTTTCTTTTTTGGAATGAATCAACCGGTTCCTTCTGGGATGAAATCCAGATGTGTTTCTGGGGACGACTCTGTTTGAGGCTGTTCCCAGTGGTCAGCTGGGGAAGGAGTGGGGCCACTGTTCTCTGCAGAGCTTTCTCACATGCCTTCAAATCAAGGGCCAGGGCTTGTAGCACGCACCCTTGGTATTATGATGTACAACCATTGGCTTGATAGGCTGTAATACACTTCTTTCTTACATCGTTTCAGGGCATTATATCTAGAAAAAAAAAGTTGAGGGGGGAGAAAGAAATGTTAAAAAGCTCCAAAATAACGATGTCTTAAATTCACAGAGGTGCTAAATGGAGCTTGGAGGTGACCCAGGCTTACAGCTGTTCTGTAGGGCTGCTGCCAGGGTTTTGTAGCAGAGCTCGTCCTGAGCAGCATGCACACGAGCCACCCTGTGTCACTTGATCTGGAGCCAGGCATTGGTCTCTTGGGTGGATGGCTCTGTGTGGTGTGGTGAAACAACTACCGGCATTTTGTGAGCACAATTTGGATCTTTGGCTGGATGAATTCACAGCCTGATCTGTGTTAAAAACCATAACAGCATCAGTCTCCATGTGCAGGGGAGAAGCTGGAACAGCTCAGAGCACCTGTCAGTTTGGGATTATTTGGGGTGCGTTTGTATCTGTTTGTTTCCGCTTATTCAACAAGCCTCTGAGGAAATTATAGTGTTACACTTTATTTTTAATAAAGCTGTGGCTGTGAAAGTAGTAGCAAAGACTTCTATTCATGTGCAAAATGAGAAAAGGGAGGGAAAAGGCTGTGGAATATCTCTAGGGAAAAAGGAGAGAGGAAAAAATACATCTACAGAGCTCAACGTGTCAGCAAAGATAAAAGGAGGTGTTTTGGTTTTTTTTTTTTTCTAATTACGAACTTTGCTAAGAATGAGTCCAGATAAAATTGCAGCTGAATTAGTCTGAGCTGGCTTGAGCTGGAATCTGAGGAGTTAATCAATATCCAACTCAAGGGATGCAGTTTTTCCAATGGGGTCCAGTTCTACCTTGTACAATATTTCTACAGTATACCAGTATAACACAGTTGTACTCATGGGATGGTTTTTCATTTAGTTCCATCAGCACTGAATAACTTCTCATACTTTGCTTTGACTGTTGGCCAAATAGGCTAGAAGTTTTAATGCTTCATATTTTAGGGAGGGTGTCATGGTTTAACTACAGTAGGCTCCTAAGCACCAACCAGTCACTCACTCACTCCCCTCAGTGGGATAGGGGGGAGAATCAGAATGGTAAAAGTGAGAAAACTCATGGGTTGAGACAAAAACAATTTAATAGGCAAAGCAAAAGCTGTACGCACAAGCAAAGCAAAACAAGGAATTCATTCACCACTTCCCATGGGCAGGCAGGTGTTCAGCCATCTCCAGGAAAGCAGGGCTCCACCACAGGTAATGGTTACTTGGGAAGACAAATGCCATAACTCCAAACATCCCCCCTCCATTCTTCTCCTCAGCTTTTACTTCTGAACATGATGTCATAAGGTATGGGAAATCCCTTTGGTCAGTTGGGGTCAGCTGTTCCAGATGTGCTCCCTTCCAGTTTCTTGTGCACCCCCAGCCTATTCATTGATGGGGCAGCATGAGGAACCCCAAAGCCTTGACACTGTGCAAGCACTTTTCGGCAATAACTAAAACCTCCCTGTGTTACCAGCACCGTTTTCATCACAAATCCAAAACGCAGCAACTTACAAGCTACTATGAGAATTAACTCTATCCCAGCCAAAAACAGTACAGAGGAAAAGGCAGCATGAGATCATAATTGGGGAATATTGTTAAATTCACCTGATAACATCCTTTATTGGTTATTTTGTAAGTGCCTTTCCTGTGGGTTTTTTTTTTTCTTTCTTTCCCATTGTCTTTCTAAATTATTTGCAAGACATGCAATATGATCTTGTCCTTGATGAAATCAACTGTCTTTAGACAGGTTGGGATTTAACCCCAAAACTTTGAAGACAAAAAAAAAAAAAAAAATTAGCATTAAAATATACAAAAGATTTTTGCAGGTAAACCTGTAAACCTTTTACCATATTCACTGACTTTACATAACCAGTACCATATGATTTGGGAAAACAAATGTAGTATGAATTTTGAATTCCTATCCTTTTAAAAATTGGCAAGAATTTTTTCAGAATAAAAAATTGCAGAAAAGAAAAGTCATGGTCTCAAAATTTGGAAAACAGCCATAAAATCATCTAATCAGTGGTCTTCTGAGAAACATTTATGCAAAAGAAAAATAAATTAGATTTACTGAAATAATTGTATTCAAGATGTAATTTGACCAGCTCTCTAGTTAACTTGACATTAATTTGAGAAAAAAGAGCAAAACAAAATCATAGGTAAGGTATAATCTTTTATTTACTCTTCCCTCCTTGTTAAAATACTCACAGATAATTTTTATTGGTAGCAATTTGGTGTTAGTTCATAACCAACAATTTATTACGAAGTTCATGCCATATTGCTTCTCCAACATGCAGAAACCTACTTCTTTCATGCATAACACTTTTTAATTTATCACCTCTCGAGAGCACTTAAGCAACTGTGATTCCATTAAACCAATGTTCAATGGCTGTGTCTGTGCTTCACACTTGGCTGATAAAAGAAAAAGATGGGATACATTACAACTATTGATTGACTATAGTTTATTTATGGTTTTAAGCTATAAGTCTTAACACGCACCTTAATTTTGTGTGTGTGTGTGTGTAGAGTGCTGACCTGATAAAAGAAAGCTACAAGTGCAATCCATACTGAGAAAGGAGAAGCACACTTTAACATTTTATCTGTTTATGCAGTGAATTTATAGCTTGTGACTTTGTCAGTTCTAGAGAGCAATTTTCCCTCCTTACATGCATAACAGGGTTGTCATGAGCACTAGTAGTGCAATCTTCCCTAAACTGGAATAGCCCCCAGTGCTATTTTAAGTGATTTTTATAGGGATTCAGTCTCTCATCCGTTTCTGTTAGTCACTCTTGTAACGGGCTTTCTGGCAATAACGTAATTTCTGTTTGTGATATCAACACATCAGAGAAAGGAAAACAGTCTTTAAAAATTATTATGATGGGGAAAGTAAATCGGACAACTGCACACTGACTTGAACAAGGTCATGTGGAAAGTCAGAGCCAAAAGGAACCCAAGTCTCTCACTTCTTTTTTTTACACTGGGCTAGGCTGGATTTGAATCCAGAGGGAAGTACTCAAAATTTCAGAGGCACCCAGTCCAGCTGAGGGAATAAAGAACACAAAGATGGAAAAAACTCAATCATTTAAAGTGCAACAGGAAGCAAAAATAACATGATTGCACTATTTTCACTCTCCATTTAACCTGCTGTATGGCGCTTACAGGGAAGCTTTGAAATACAGAGAGAAACTCAGAAGACAAAGTGGAAGGGTAGATAGTGAAAGGTACTTGAGTTGCTTACCCTGCTGTGTATTTCCTGGACTCATCTGAATGATAGCTCTTGAGGCTGTTATCCTGTAGGAGTTCACAAGAACAAGGCAAAACACTGTTTGTGTTTGGCTTTTTATTAATTCATTTGTGCAAAAGGCAGCTTTCAGGGACATCCTATCACAAGCACAGCTACCAAGATATCTCCCTAGAATCAAAACACAAAAGCTTACTCACATGAACATTTCTGCACGAGGCTCCTGGACTGACTAAATTCTCCTTCACATCCCACAGAAAAGGCTGGGTGAATTTAAAGAGTTTAAAACATTCTTGCAAAGATAGATATAAAATGATCACAGAAACAATAAGTTGGTACTTGTGGAAATTTTTCCTTTAAAGTTTTATTTGGCATAGAATAACTTTTAACAAACTTTAGTCAGTTTTAGTTAGAAACTAAGGAAGTGTGGGCTGGATGAGGGGACAGTGAGGTGGGTTGAGAACTGGCTATGTGACAGGACCCAAAGGGTAATGATTAATGGAACAGGTTCAAGCTGGAGGCCTGTAACCAGTGGTGTCCCCCAGGGGTCAATACTTGGTCCAGTCCTGTTCAACATATTCATCAGTGACCTGGACGAGGGGACAGAGTGTATCCTCAGCAAGTTTGCTGATGATACCAAGTTGGGTGGGGTGGCTGACACCCCAGAGGGCCGTGCTGCCGTCCAGAGAGACCTGGACAGGCTGGAGAGCTGGGCAAGGAAGAACCTCATGAGGTTCAACAGGGAAAAGTGTAAGGTGCTACACCTGGGCAAGAAGAATGTCAGGCACCAGTACAGGTTAGGCATGGACCTGCTGGAGCCAAGCTCCGAAGAGAAAGATCTGGGAGTCCTGGTAGACAGCAAAATGACAATGAGCAAGCAGTGTGCTCTTGTGGCCAGGAAGGCCAACGGAATCCTGGGCTGCATAGGGAAGAGTGTGGCTAGTAGGTCGAGGGAAGTCATTCTCCCCCTCTACTCTGCACTGGTGAGACCACAACTGGAATACTGCATCCAGTTCTGGGCTCCCCAATTCAAGAGGGATAGGGAACTACTGGAAAGAGTCCAGCGAAGGGCAACAAAGATGATTAAGGGATTGGAGCATCACCCTTATGAAGAAAGGCTAAGAGAGCTGGGACTCTTTAGTCTGGAGAAGAGAAGGCTGAGGGGAGACCTTATCAATGTTTATAAGTATCTCAAGGGTGGGTTGAAGGAGGAGGGAGCCAGACTCTTTTCAGTGGTTGCCAGTGAGAGGACGAGGGGCAACGGGCACAAGTTGGAACATAGGAGGTTCCACTCGAATATGAGAAAGAATTTCTTCACGGTGAGGGTGACAGAGCCCTGGAACAGGCTGCCCAGGGAGGTTGTGGAGTCCCCTTCTTTGGAGATTTTCAAGACCCGCTTGGATGCAGTCCTGAGTAGCATTCTCTAAGCAATCCTGCTTCAGCAGGGGAGTTGGACTAGATGATCTATATGGTCCCTTCCAACTCTAAAAAAAATTCAGTGAAATTCAGTGAAAACTGACTTTTTCTATTTTTTCCCCTTCCTAAAGACATTTTCTCTAAAAATAGAAAATAATTTTGTAAGATACATGTTGGTGTTTTTTGTTTGTTTTTTTTTTTTTTTTTGAAGGAAGATGATTATTTTTTCCCAACAACTTAAAAAATTCTGTTAGAAGTGTTGTCAAAATGCTTAGTTAATGACATAAACTGTCATAGCCTGTTTTTGGAGTGATTACTCAAACCAGCATATGCATAGGAGAAGCAAACCCCAAGAAGGAAAACCTTAATTTTTCAAATCACTTTTAAGAAAAGCTACTTTCCTTCCAAGCCTCTCCCCAAGATCAGCTGTCCACAGCAATGCTCAGCAAGAGGGCAGGACTTCCCACCTCTCCAGGAGTCATCAGCACCACAACTGCGTGTTCATGAGCATTCACAATGACTAAAGATGGACCTCTTCCCCAGTTGGACCAATGAATTTTCCACCCTACCTAAATGATTATGTATATGTCAGTTTTACGTAAGACTGTTAGTGGAAGACAGTTGCTGTAAATCAAAGTGGAAGCTGTAGTGCAAGGGTTGAGGTGAAACCTTTTTTATAATTCTCAGTGTATCTGTAGTTATCTGAAATGCTGCATCTTTGCTCTTTCAGGCTACAGTAATTTATATGATGCTTTGTAGGCTATTTTATAGGACTTTGAAGCCACTGTAATACAGAGTAAATGAGATAGGTAGAGGTAGGTAGTAAGATATTGCCTATCTCCATTGCCAAATTTTCTATACAGCACTCAGATTCTGTGATTTGCTGTCTTGTAGCCTTTATCAGGAGCCACCACCTAGCAGTCACCATACAGCAGGTGAAAATCACATCTCACGCTTGCCCAAGGTTCATCTGTACTTATCCCATATACCTGGCTGCAGTTCCTCGTCAGAGCCCACCATCATGTTCGGCAGGTAGTGATGATACAGCAAGGGTAGCTGGGCAGTCATGGGAAGCTGGGAACCAGCAGGACCCCAGGGAAGCTGTGGTATTCTCCCAGAGATTTCTGGTTGGAATTTGTATTGAAGCTGATGCAAGAGTTAAACGCTGAGTATGAGTCGTTATTTTATTTTTTTTTAACTTATTTTCTCAATCTTTTAATCACTGATGACAGCCATGGAAAGATGGTTTTCTTTGTTTTGGTTTGGTTTTTTTGTTTGTTTGTTGGTCGGGTTTTGGAGTTTTTCCCCTACCACGGCCTCTCTTCTGTGTTGTTGATGCTCGTCTTATTGTTCCCAGTTTATTTCAGCCGGCTATTTGGTTTTATATTTTACTTTGTATTGAGCTGTTGCTTTCTGGCTGTGGCTTCCACCTCTAATTTTGTACATAATGAACAAAATAGAAGAAAAACAAACACGATAGCAAAATATGTCATTATCCTTTGCATCTTTTCCATGCTTCTTGCTGATCATATGCACAGCATTTGTAATGCTGCCAAGAGCATCTGAGCCTCAGTCAACTACCTTTGGGATTGTAATTCCTTTATGATCTGTTTTCCTATTTATTTTGAACTGAATGGTTTAGTAGTGCAGCTTGGAAAAGATACAGGCAAAGGTCTTTGGACTAAGTTTCTGTTGAATTAACATGAGCCATTTCACATACCGTTGGGTACTGGCATAATATGTTTCGGACTGGCAATTGGCCTTGGGAATATAAATCAAATTCATTTATTTTCTTTTTCAGCTCCTATCTTACTTGGGCAGCAGACGCTCTTATCACAAGTCAATGCTATACTAGTAACAGATTACACCTGAAGAAGGGTAATGGATACAAGAAGTTCATTCATCTATCTATCTTGCTATTTATCCTACATATATTAATAGAACATATCTGCTACACAGAATTCGCTACATTTAGTGTTCTCTCCTTTAGTGCTTGCATATGGAGATATAACTGTTTTGGGTTTTTTTTCATAAGGAGAGAAAAGAGAGATGTGATATGCATTATTCACAGGAAAAAAAAATATGGCCAAGGTAGGTCTGGTGAATTGAAGGAAATCACACGGAAAACCAGTAATTACACTTAACAAACTATAGTATGTACATAAGAGCCCAGGACAGCTCTCTCTGAAGGGCTATATTTCATAAGATGCCTTTACAGTCAGAGACAACAATGGTAGCTTTCAAGTTGTCTCTAGAGTACATATCTATGCTGTAGAAATCTATACTTAACAGGATATTCCAGTCTCCTTTTGCAGATTGCTATAAGAAACAACTACTCTTAGAAAGTACCTCATCTCAAACTGATTAACAGATTTAAAATGTCAGATAAAGTGTGATTTAGTAATGCCTTTTTTATCTCCAACAACAATAAAAAGAATCTAGCTGAATAACTCAGATGTGACTGCCTGCTGCATCAGCATTTAAAAGTTCACTGAGATGAATCCCACTTATAATTTTATAAAGTTCAAATCTTGCACTGTTTTTTGATATTTTGATAGAGTTGTGTTCCAAAACATGTCATGTCTCATGATGAAGATAGTGCACATGTTATGTATTCAGGATCCTTAACCATTCTGCAGGGAATGAGAATCAAAGATCGACCAGTATATTTCAATACATATATGAGATTTAATCATATGCTTGAGTACGATCATCAAATATTTATGGTAGTGAATCAATAAAGATTATGAATAAAGGTAGCAAGACACATACAAAAATGATTTAAAAGAAAAAATATCATTTTTCTTATGAAGTTAAAATTAATAGTTAATGTATGTATGTGTGTACACTTGTGGATATATGTTAGACACAGACTTGCATCTGTGATTCAGAAGGTGGCAAGAACATTGGCAATTGCTCAAAAATGTCAGGGGGTTGGTTGTATTGTTCCTGACCATCTCAATTGCTGAATTAAAATTAACTTAATTTAAATAACAATATTAAAAATTTTGAACTGAAAATCCCTAATGTCTTTCTAGCTGCAGAAATTTTAGATAAAAGGAGCAGTTGATGTAGTGAAATCATAAAGCAGTATAATATGAACCCATCACTGTTGGAGAGTGAGATTAGAGCAGATAGTCAGTGCAGCAAATCTCTTCGCCATCTGCTCCTTCAGCTTCTTGACCAGGTTGCAAGGCAGGCAATATCCTCCCTTTAGTCCTATTAAAAGTGACATGTGCTGTCTTCTGCATCAAGGTATTTGATGCAGTCCAAACTTCACACATTCAATTAAACAGAGCAGACTTGGATGAGGCCATAGGAAGTTATCCTTCAAGGGTTTTCCATTGAAGCATTAAATTCACTAAATATAAACTCGGAGTAAGCAGTTTAAACTCAGAGTTAGTAAACTAAGTTATAGGAACCATCCTAAATGAGCTAATCTGTGTACTGGAAGAGAGTGATATGGGTTTTTTCCCATAGTGTTTGAACCCACTAAAGAAACTCGCATGCCCCAAGTCTCTAAGGTAGTGCATTTAAAGTTAACATGGGCATTTCTACACGACCTTGCCCTGCTCACGTGTAGCTGTGTCTTCAGTGGACTTATCCAAACTGCAGCAGAAGATGTTTATATACATGTGAAATCACTGCAACAGAAACATATTCCATGGAGAAAAGTAAGGCAAAAAGGCAAGCAAAAGAATTTAACTGTAAATATTTTGTTATTTTTAACCTGACTTCTTCTACCAAAATTAAAAAAGCTTGGTGATGTTCTTTTTAAAGTGAATTTTCTCAGTATTTTTATATGCATTCAGTATATCTATATATGTTGTTTCAAAATACCATTTTCTTAAGAACAGATACCATTGATATATTTTTAAATGTTTTGTTAAAATGACAGCAATTAATTTTTATTTTTTAAGAGCTATATCAGAGACCAAACATTACTTCATTATCAGGTTTTTAATGCTAAAGATTACAGACTCAGAACAAAGGTTCTTATACCCTGGAAATTATAATTTTGAGGAACGTGTATTTAATGAATCTGTGCTCTGACATACCTGAGAAAACATTTAGGAAATATATCTATAAAAAGTAACACTATTTAAACAATTTAAGTAACACTATTTAAACTATTTTTTACATTATCTTTAATTAGTATCAGCAAAAGGTGATTTGTAGAAGGTGATTTGTAAAATCCTTTTGCTTCTCTTTTGCTTTTCATTGTCTTCTCAAATCAACAAGTACAAATACCTTCTTTAAAGAACAGTGAAGGAAGTGTGAAGAGATGAAGAATCTAGGTGTACTCATCACTGGCTGAGTGTTATATTAAAAGGGCAAAAGAAAATAGAGAAACTTAGCTACACAAAGATGGGTTCAAGGGATGACAGTTTTCATTAACAGTGTAGAGAACAGAAGTATATGAGCGATTCTCACCCATGAAAGAGCAGAGACTGAGGGTGAGGGCTAAGTGAACATCTGGGATGCAAGGTCTACACCAAGCCCATGGAAATATCTCAGCTGCAAGTACTTCATAGCTATCCTCCATTCTTTTATTATTTTCTTTGTTACTTTAATTGCACCGGGTATTGCTCCTTGCTGTGAAAAACACTGCTTCTTTCCTTACTGGTGTTTTTTTTTTAAATTTCATAACATGTTATGAGAGTATAGTTTATTTTTAAATTACAAAATAGAGTAAGATTTTCAACCTGGGGCTGTAGTGGAGTCTCTGCATTCACTGGATATTTCTTAGGGTCAAAAAATCGAAAAAGGTTGCGAATCTTTGATACAGGAGGAACAATACTTGAACTGTAACTATATAAAATACTTTCCATGAGAAAAAAAAAACTTGTGCACAGTTGAATTAATTACCCCCAAAAGCTGTTATTAACTGCAGATGTCCCCTGATGTGGTATGCTTTTGCAGTGGCAATGATTTCCCTTGTTGTCTCATTCCTCTTGATGCTAGCAGCGTTACACCCTTCTGACCTTGTAGGGTAGGATTTCCAGCTGGTAAAATGTAGTAGGTCTTTCTGACTCATAATTGCCTCTGTAAAGAAATCGGCCAAGATAATTATTTGTATTCTAAAGGCACTTCCACCTTCCAGAAGTGTATTCAGCATTGGGCAAATAGAGCAAAATTAATGATGCACTGTTAGCAAGTAACTCTTCAGCTCCTGTGAAGTGATGCAAGTTCTTGGAGGAAGAGTAATTTGGATTTCCTTTATTTTTAAGAAGGGGATGCACTCAAAGAATGAACCTTTTCTTTGTTCTATATTAAAACAAAGTAAGAGTTAAACAAGTAGTTAATGAATCACAAAAAGCAAAATTGAACCTGCTGTAATTCCACTAGAATTTCAAGCCAAGATGCATGTATTTTTGTCAAAGACAGCAAAGGTGGGGTTAGAATCCAATGTATGATGTCAGATTATTTCCTATGCCAAAAAGCACATTGCCTTTTTTCAGGTGAGAATTTCCTAAGGCCTCATACAACACCCAGAAATACAGAACACTTATTATGTATTCATTTTATGTCATAGATTTTTCATTGTATCTTTTTTGCCCAGTACTTAATAGTAATATGACTTCTATCAATTTAAAATATTTTAAATTTTATTATCATGAGTTGGAAATTGATTTTCATTTGCTTAACTGTCAATAAGGATATGTATGGTCGGACCACCTGCAGCTCAATAAATGCAGCTCTGTGTGTGTGTGTATGTATATATCAGAACAAAGTAAAACCAGTCTGTATGCACAAAGTTCACTTGGCCCTTTGAACCAAGGCAGTGAAAGAAGGCAGCTGGGAAGGCCTTGTGGCAGCCAAACCTTGAAATGTTAACAGAAGCAGCTAAAGAAAGCCTCGCCAAGTCAGCAACACCACTATCGCAGTTGCATCCATAGCAAAGGGCTGCCAGCAGAGTAGATTACAGTGCTTGGTTTATGAGCTCTTTGGCTGCCAGGCAGGCTTTGTGTGTGGCCGTGTAAGTAACAATAGGTCCTTGGAGAAGGAAGGATGGGTACCAGTGCTAGTGTGCAAGGAAAGAATGAATAGGTGAGAATTTTCAAACCCGTGTTGTTTTTCTTCTCTCAGAGACCACTGTCTGCCATCCAGGAGCTTGGAACAGCACACCGAGGCTGATCTGTTCAGTGCCGTCAGAATTTCTCTCGTATGCAGTGGTCATTGAGGTCTGTAATTAATGTGGCTACATTAAAACATCCAGCTGTTGGGTCCACATTTTGCCCTCAGATGCCTGTGTGTGGCTTCTGTGCTTCAATGGGAACAGTGTACGCGTAGTCAAGGATAGAATCTGGCTCTGTGTGTGTACACATATGTATACATATGCTTCTCTGTATATACAGTAGTCATAAGGAGAAAGAGAAATGTATTTTCCTGAATGATAATATTCATTAGCTTCCCATTTCCTTTCTGTGCCAAATCTTCTTATTTCTCTGTAGAGTCCTGGGCTTTGATGTGTAGCTGTCTTCTTTAGGAAGCATGTGGGGCATTTGGTGGCTCTACTTCAACCAAAGCAATGGGATTGATCCAAGATTTTGTCCTAACCTCTAGCTGAACCACAGCCTGAACTGTTGAGGAGAGGAGAGGAGAGGAGAAGAGAGGAGAGGAGAGGAGAGGAGAAGAGAGGAGAGGAGAGGAGAGGAGAGGAGAGGAGAGGAGAGGAGAGAAGAGAAGAGAAGAGAAGAGAAGAGAAGAGAAGAGAAGAGAAGAGAAGAGAAGAGAAGAGAAGAGAAGAGAAGAGAAGAGAAGAGAAGAGAAGAGAAAAGAGAAGAGAAGAGAAAAGAGAAGAGAAGAGAAGAGAAGAGAAGAGAAGAGAAGAGAAGAGAAGAGAAGAGAAGAGAAGAGAAGAGAAGAGAAGAGAAGAGAAGAGAAGAGAAGAGAAGAGAAGAGAAGAGAAAAGACCAAATGTTCTGTTTGTGTCTGAGGTAGGAAACAGCAATACGAAAATATCCCAGGAAGGCTATTCTTGCTCTACTACTGACCCAGCCAAAACCAAGTGTTTCTGGAAATCTTTCAAGAAATCCTGTTTGAGTTATTTCCAGTCTTGCTTCCAGACCAGAGAGGCTTGGGTAAGGCATTCAAAAGTTTGAATGCTTATTAGCTGCTTCTTCCTCTTGCCTCTCCCTACCTAAATGAGAGCCCATACTCATCATCAACTATTCATGAAAGTGGGACTTCCTTCTGCAGACATCCCAGGCTGGTTCTTCACTCATACAGGTCAGGCAGTTGAAAAAACTGAATTTAATCAACCACTTTTTAGCTTTTCTAGCCATAAAGCAAAATATGTTAAGACAGATAAGTTGTTAAGCAACAGCCTGTAATGGAGTAATAGCTTATGGTGATATTGTCCTTCCTCCTGTTGTTTCCTTTTGTGCACTGCAACATTTTGAACATCAGTATGTATCTTCTTTGGCACAGCAATTGCAGCTAATTGAGTAATATGACTAGCCATTTGACTGTTGCTGCAGAAATGGTGCTGCATTTCTTTCTGAAGCTGCCTCTGTATATCTGCATGCAGCTGCACCTGTAGTTCAGGCAGCAGCTCTGGCTGTTATTTTTACTAGTTTTTCAGCACAGAGTGAAGAATATGAATTACTTGTTCTCTTTAAACTAAGGGAGCATTTGCCCTGACCTCATTCTTCACATGGTCATCCATGTTTAATTAGAATCTGGGGCAGAGGAAGTTCGTTTCATATTCTAACTGAACTGCTTTTCTCATTCTTAATTATCTTAAAGAATTAAGTATTAGACCTTAACTGAAACAAAAAGTCAGTTTGATTAAAAACCTGAAAAGAACACTATCTCTTTCATAGATATTCTTCTGTTTCCTAAAAAAAAAGTTAGTCCTTTACACTCTATATTTGAGGTATGTCATCCATAACTAAGCCTCATTACTCCTATAGTCTAACAAATCTTTCTGTTTTTCCGTTTTCATCCTGCTTGGTAGGTCTTATCTTAGTCAAGACAAAGCTTTTAAGATATAATCTCTTACAGAATTCTGTCTCAACAGTATAAACATACATAACTTTACTAACCATATATAACCTTACTTTAAATTATTCAAATCCAACTTGTAATTCTGCTTGGTTTGAAATAATTAGTTGTGCATGAGTCATAGATTACATGTTCAAAAAGGACCAGTGTGGTTAACTACCTTGACCTGTGTCAAGAACACCAGGCTTGCCTGAATTAGATATTACTGTAGCTAGATTGTGACCTTTAGAATAACCCTTCTAGTTTGTTTTTTTTTCCCTCACATAGGTGTATGTAGACTAAGACCACCTCATACCTTCATTTTGTCTTTCATAAAGTGATTAGGCTGCCTGGATTTTTTTTTTCTTTTTTTTTTCCTATGAGTCATGTTTTCTTATAATCTAATTATTCTCACAAATCTTATCTGAACTCTTTCCAAATATCAATCCTTCTTGAACTGCGGGCATAGGAATTTACTTTAGTATTCCCATATTGTTTATTGGGACAAACACATAAGTGTTACTGACTCTTTACACTTGCTCAGTACCCTCTTATTACTAAATTCATGAGTCTTGTTAGGCTTTTGAAACACAGGATCACACATGAAGCTCAGATCAGTTCAGAGCAGGATCATCACCATGGATCTTCCTAGAATTATGTTTCCCATGTTAGCATCTCCTCTCGTGTTAGTATCATTTATGTCCTTTATTCTTTAGTCTCTCTCTCTATTTTTTTTTTGCTTGTTCAAATACACTGTTTGCAATCTTCTAGTTTATCAAGCAATAAAAATTGCTCGTTGTCAGTAACATTTCTTCTTTATTATTTGCCAAGCTCTAACTCTTCCTGATAATGACATACTTTGTTAATGATATTTTTATGCTGTCTTCCAGGTCATTGATAAAACCTCATTAAAATATATCACCAATGCATTACCTATGGGATCACACTAAAAGCACACCTACTTGATGATGATTTCTCTGACATCCGCCACTTAGTTAATGGATAATATATGTACTATTCACTGTGTTAACTTTGTAGCATCCTATATTTTTAATCAAAATGTCCTGAGATACACAGCCAAAGGTTTGACTGAGCTTTGGTTATATGCACTAATATTACTATCTTTGTTAACTCAACTTGTAATCCCACCAGAAAAAAAATAATCTTAGCTTGACAGAATCTATTTTCCAGAAGACTAGTTTGAGTGACACTAATAACATTTTATTATTTATCAAAGTAACTTTTCATCATCTGTTCTACTGTTTTGTTTAGGGTCAAGATCAAGCTGACAGCATATCTTTAGGCAGATCATCTTGTTTATCCCTTTTAAATACCGGTGTAACATTAAATTTCTTCCAGTTTCTGAAATTATTCCAGTCTTTCTAGAGTTATTGAAAATACGAATAACTGCTTAAAGATCCTTTCAGTCAGCTCTTACGTTTTATAATTTTTATTGTGCTTAAGTCTTAGTTCATGAATGTATGAATGCTCTTGAAAGCTTTACCTATAAGACCTGGGATGTCGAGGCATAAACTATGAGTAGTGTAGGTGTTTATTACAGAGAAAAGTAGGGTGTTGTGTTTTGTTGCTTTTTTTTTTTTTCTCCACTAAATCTTTCTGATATTTTCATTCTATTCTCCTTCTCTAATAGGGCAAACCTGCAATCTTCTGACATGTTTAAAAAGGAAGATATCTGTGGTTAAGGCACTTACTTTGGATGGTACAAAAGAAGCTTGTAACTAGGTCTACTAAGTTATGGATTCCAGCATTATTGATACTCTTGGCTAGCAGCTTCTGAGTACAAATGCTTGCAGAAATTATTTTGAATACATTAGTTAACATTAATTGAAACATGACATGCTTTACCAGTTCTCCCGGGGATGAATAATGCCTTAGCTGGATGTATGTTAGTTTTCTAAATATTTCATTATTTATGCACAATAAGATATTGAGGAATATACAATATGAAACCAGAAAGAAGAATATGGCGAGGGCAGTCTGACCATGGTTGCACACTACAATTGGAGCAAAATTGGTCAAACCTTGACTAAAATGGTCAGATCCCACTTTTGTTGCTATAACCTACTTGTGCTCTCTCTTGCTGGATTTCATGTGCTGCTTCCATGGGCTATTTCCGCGTCTCACCTGGTTTCACTGGGAATCAATTCAGCTAAATGAAATGACATAACATTGACCCAGAATAAGATTCCAAGGTGATGAGCAAAGGCAGGGAAGGAGAAGGATCTCTGGAGAAAGCAGGAGAGAAAGTGAAGATATGGCAAAGCAGAAAAAATGAGAACTATTGTACTTGGGGATGAGCTGTTATATGCAGTTTAGCCATTAAAAAAAATCCATAACAACACGTTTTATAAAAGAGTAGTTGGGGAGAAACAAAATAAGAACATACTATAAGGTTTTGAAGACATATTTTACTTTTCAAATAGCATCTGTACCATAATTTATTAACTACAGATTGCACTTAGACTAAAGATGAACTCCATGTTGTGTACTAAAAACATATTTTTAACCTGATTTCTTTTTCATCATTAGCTATAAGTAGAATGATTAACATTCTTCTTATTGCCAGTTACAATAAAAAAACAAGAAATATGATTTATTTTAGTAAGAATTCTAAAATGCAATAATTTTATACATCTCAGAGCATCAATATGAAATGCAGGAACTACAAAAACAAATATCGTATTGGCTGACTGAAATGCCTACAGGAACAAATGGAATAAATCAAATACTTCAAAATGAGAATTTCATTGTCCTTTACAACTCATCAAAACAATTATAGCATGGATAAATCACAGAGCTAGATATGCTTGTAATAAAGAAGTGTGCAGTAACAAAGAATTGGACTCAATTAGAATGTTTCAGATAAGCCACGAATACTGTATTTGTTAAAAAGGCTTAAAGGCAGCAATATGTAGTACACTGTATGCATATTGCAGTGCCAAAACAAACATGACCACATAAATGCAAGGCTAATTTGGAGAAGCATTTCTAGACTCTAATCCTGATGGCAAAACCTGTGATTATGGGTGCAATCCTGCAATCCCCAGCAATTGTACTAGGTTTATTCAAGCCAGCAATCGAGTCAGGCATTCCCGCATTCTGACTGTTGCTGAATTCTTCTGACTCACCACACATAAAATGGCTAAGCTCAATGCTTTCTACTATCTTCGCAAGTCCATTGTTACCGCTTGTTCACTCCTGGCCTTGGTAACAGCCACCAACTTGTTTCTAAAGAACCCACATATGGGTTTATGTTAAGATTGTCATCTTCTGGTATCTCTGGCTGCTTTCCTTCTACTTCGAATCTTTCTCAAGGTTTCCTCTCACCCTAAGCAACCTCTAACACCCTTTACAGTTCCACCTTTCTGGTTCTTGTAAGTTATGATCCCAGTCTTTAATTTTTCACCATGACAACTTACAGTGGCCATAATGTGTCATACCATTGTTATCTTTCTCTTCCTTGTTTTGTATTCTTCCTGTCCTTTCCTTCTTCCCAAGCAGAAAAAAAATATTTTTTTCTATGAAAATACACTTTTGATGAGATAATGCCAACAAAATCAGCAGGATTAAATTGATGTTTTTTGCATATGCCATGATTTGGTTGGCCACTTATTTGGTGCCTAAAGACCAATCTGTAACACTTTCCTTTTTGTAATTCTCAGTCACCACCAAAATCCTATAAATTTAAAGATTTTAAACTTGAAAAGACTACTTATGCCCTCATGTTCAGTCCTTGCATTTATAGACATTTAGAAACAATGTCTTCACAAAAATTTCAAACACAAGTCAACAGGAAGGACTGTCGACGTAGATTCTGTTCTAGGTCACTGCTGTGAGAGAAATTTCAACTGTGAAAATAGTTGAAAATGTTACTTGCTACAGGGAAAGAAAGAAACACCCTGTCCAACTGCTTCTACATATAGTGATTTGCCTTATAATGATTCCGGATGCATAAGAAAAGCTTCAGGAAGTTCTCAAACCAACAAGGTAAAGTCATCTACTTTTAATCCTCTGAAAACTAGGGGTCTGCTTGTCCAAACTTGTGTGAAAGTCTGCATTTCTGTCTTCTAAATCCTTCCAAAGCATGATTCATCAAAACAAAATAAATACATTTGAAACAAATATAATGAATCAAATTCTGGGAGTTGCCTGCTTCTTCCCATTGACTAGTTTATTTATCTTGTTAGTCTAGATGACTTATTTAAGGAAGATAATTAAATGTTAAAATATTAGTTGAGAGTGACATTGTTCTAATTGTTGCTAATGGCTCTGTATTGAGTGAGCAAGTTTCAGGCTTTTTTGGTCACAAAAATTGCTATTCCCTGTGTTCTTGTCATACTGGTCATTTCATATTCACAAAATAGTCTTACTGATGATACAAATATAAAGACATGCGAAGATATTTTTCTAGAGGTTAAGGAGTTCAATAATCACCTGAAGGAGTTCTCTACCCAACTGGTGAAAATGTGTTGAACACAGGCTAAGAAAGAAATAGAAAGTAAAATTTATCTTTGGATAAAGATTAAAAAAAAAATTGTTAGTCAAGTATGCCTTCTTTGACAGCAGCGGCAACACTGTCAGTGACAAGTGAGCATGAGGGTTTTTTAAAATGATTGAAAGAGATATCAAAATGTTATTAACTATTTGGGGCTTGCTGATTCAATTTCTTGAGAGCTTTAGGGGAAAGAAAAAGGAATATTATTTTTCTGATATTTGTGAGGCAACTACCCAAGGGAGGGGAGTTGCATGAGAATATCAAGAAAGTGAAATTAAACAAAAATAAACAAACAAAACAGAACACAGAAACCCACTAACTGCATTTCTTTTTAATTCCCTGTCAGTGACTCCACAGTTGTAAATTTTGGAAGGGTTCAATTAAAGTAAATTGGAAAGCTAGAAATGAGCTTAATGAGCTTTAAAATTAGGGCAACATGGTAAAGAAAATGAACAACCAATTCTCTAATTTACAGAAGATGAGGAGGAAAATTTAAAACAGTGCCAAAAGGAAATAATCTTTAAAACTGGAAAGAGAATCAAGGTGCAAAATTCAAATCGTGTTTGCATCCAAATTTTGACAGGCATTTGTAGGAATAATTTTTACTGTGGCCTTATTTTCACTTGTACTCTTTTCTTTAAGGGTCATGAAAGAGCACAGAGTACCTTTCTCGAGAAAGTTGTGATTTTTGTGACAAAACTAACATGCTTTTCTCTATATCAATAGTAATTAAGTGAGCCAGCATGTAGCTTAAAACTTTGTCTGATCATTTTTCTTCCTCTCTGTGACTGTACAGCTGTTTCACAGCACAGGTGGGTTTCTACAGTTTTCTGAAATCAGATAGAAGTGATTGATTTTATTAAAAAAGAAAAACCAATACACAAACATATACCAGACAAAAACCCTGGGCGCATGTGATGTAAGGTAATTTATCTGTGTAATGTAATCTCCAAGTGAGGGTTTACAGTCAGTTTGTTCAAGGACAGCTAAATTACTTTAAGAAGTTTGAGTCTCTAGAAGACTTTTCTTCACATTTTTCACTCCCCGCTGGATAAATTTTAAAGTGTGTTCACTCTTCTTCTTGATGTTAAGTGCAAAGTAAGGTGGGTGGCACCAAAAAATAACCAGCCAGAAAGAAATTTTTAAATTTGAGCCATTAGTTTTTCACCTGTCATATCAAAGAGTGGGCAGGTGGGTGATAAAGTGTGGAGTTAGCTGTAACAAAGTCCCATGACTTTGTTTCAGAGGATTAGACAAAAATATTTCTAGGTATTTTTATTATTGATATTCTAAATTTTACGAGGTGTTTCTTATGTTAGAATTATCGGTAACCTTAGGTATTTACCTCTCTACTCTGCGCTCGTGAGAGCCCACCTGGAATACTGTGTCCAGATTTGGAGTCCTCAACACAGGAAGGACACGGACCTGTTGGAATGGGTCCAGCGGAGGGCCACAAAAATGATCAGAGGGATGGAGCACCTCCCCTGTGAAGATAGGCTGAGAGAGCTGGGGTTGTTCAGCCTGGAGAAGAGAAGGCTGCGGGAGACCTCATAGCAGCCTTCCAATATCTGAAGGGAGCCTACAGGAGAGCTGGAGAGGGACTCTTTGTCAGGAGATGTAGTGACAGGACAAGGGGTAATGGTTTTAAATTGGAAGAGGGGAGATTTAGATTAGACATTAGGAGGAAATTCTTTACTGTGAGGGTGGTGAAGCACTGGAACAGGCTGCCCAGGGAAGTTGTGGATGCCCCATCCCTGGCATTGTTTAAGGCCAGGCTGGATGGGGCTTTGAGCAACCAGCTCTAGTGGAGGTGTCCCTGTCCATGGCAGGGGGGTTGGAACCCAATGATCTTTAAGGTCCCTTCCAACTCTAACCATTCTATGATTCTATGATTTTCATAACTTCAGGTTAAAAAGGATTTAGTAATTCACTGCTGTATTCAGGCAACAGAATTCTGTTTCAAATGAGGAATGATTTTGCATCATTGAATTTCAAGGAAACAAGATTCAACTGCATTTTATAATTCTACAGTAAATGAAAATAGGTGGAGATGCCTTGCTATAAAGGAATAAAGTTACGTTTATTGTTAAAACACTTGATTTGGATGGTGATCAAGAGAGGAGGTGCTTGGTAGAAAATATGGTTGAAAGCAGAGCCACTGAATCACTGCACCTTTGCTTCCTACCTGCCAAGTGGTAGAAGTAAGTTCATAGCTTTTTGCTTCTCATATCTTGCCCATTCATACCTAAGACTGACTGAGTGCCATTCTTACTGTCTGACTTTAATTAAGGCTATACTCTCAAACCAATGACAAACAGTTCCAGAGCTATAACTGGGAAAAGGATGTCTAGGTCTTAAGTGAGTACAATTTATCATGATTAGCATGGGTAAATTAGACTACAGGTTTAAGAAGGTGAATCATAACAGCCAGATGTACCAAAACCAGACCTCAGCCCACTATTAACTGCCTAGTGAAGATAGGTATGTTGTTTTGTGTCTCCAGAGCCCCTCTACGAATGCAAAGGTAATGAATTAATAAGATGTGCAAGTTCTCTTTTGCTATATGCTTGAATATTTCTGGAGCTTTGAATCAGTCTGAAAATAAGAAATGCTAGTGTAGAAAAATAAATATTCAACTATTTCTTATGGAAGAAATATGTATACAAAGTAAGATTTTTCTATTCAGTACAACATCTGTGCTTACATACATGTTATACATGAGTTTTAACTTGAAGAGACTTTCAAAAGAAGGAGTAAGAGGCGAAAATCGCAAATTATTTTTTTGCCTTCAGCTCCTAAAGGCAATAGTTCAGAATATCCATCACTGTTCAGAACAGTGCATAAACCAGCTCCTTAGCTCTTTTTACTGTACTGTAACCCATCTTTGCCAGGAATTGTCACCCCAGTAACAACGTAAAGTTTTCCCTTGGCTTTATTCTCACAAACAGTAGCCAGGGAAAATGATTTACTGCATCTGCAGAGGCAGTACCAGAGGAAGAGATGTCTGTCCTGGCAGGGCTGTGATGAGTGCGACATGCTGATTTTGTAGCACGAAGGACCTACTCTCCTGAGCCCAGTTTGCTGTTGGAGCGGCTGCAGCACTGTAGACGTTGTTTGGGAGCTAAGGGATAGTAAAGCTATTGCGGGAGACACTGATGTGCTTTTATGGATCCTGACGTGGGTTTTTTACACTGTAGAAGTGTGAGTGTGTCTAGGACATTACTGGTGAGCTCATTTAACTTCATCAGCCAGTCCTGCCTGTCCCTGACCCTCTCCCCCAAGAGTCTGCGCCCACCCCACCCACAGCCCAGGTCGTGCCCTGCCCAGACATGGGCCCTGCCAGCTGAGCAGTGCAAATGAACTGATGGTTGAATTAACTGTTAGGTAAGACCAGCTCTGCACATACAATATGAAGTTATTACAGCCAAGTAGATTTCTATGTATCTTCATACATAACTTGATAATCCATATTTTCTACTTCATCCAGAAAATTATTTTGGGATTGCTGGAGTGATCCTGAGTAATTAAAATAAATGAGAAAACTGCAGTCCTTTAAGAAAGAGGCGTAAGCCATTCAATAAATAAAATATTGACACCTCTTCCCCCATCTAACAATTATAGTGTGTTCATTAATTTTTGTATTCTTTCAGTATTTCACAGAATCATGGAATCACAGATGGTTGAGGTTGGAAGGGACCTCTGAAGATTTTCTCCTCCATGCCCCCTGCTCAAACAGGGCCACCTAGACCCAGTTTCCCAGGACCACCTGCAGATGATTTTTTAATATCTCCCAAGGATGGAGACTCCGCAATGTCCCTGGGCAACTTATTCCAGTACTCTGTCACCCTCACAGCAAATAAGTGTTTCCTGATGTTCAGAGGGAATCTCCTGTGTTTCAGTTTGTACCCATTGCCTCTTGTCCTGTCACTAGACACCACTGAAAAGAGCCTGGCTCTGTCCTCTTCGCATCTTCCCTTCACGTATTTATATATATATTGATGAGATCCCCCCTGAACCTCCTCAGTCTCTTCCAACTGAAATTCTATTCTATTCTATTCTATTCTCCAGGCTCTTTCAGCCTTTCCCCATGTGAGAGAGGCTCCAGTCCCTTAATCATCTTTGTGTCCCTTCGTTGAACTCTCTCCAGTGTGTTCCTGTATCTCCTGTATTTGGGAGACACAGAACTGGATGCAGCACATGAGCTATGGCCTCACCAGTGCTCAACAGAGGGGAAGGATCACTTCCCTTGACCTGCTGGCAATACTTTGTCTAATGCAGCTCAGAATACTAGTAGCTTTTTTTTTGCCACAAGGGCACATTGCTGGCTCATATTCAACTTGATGTCCACCAGGAAACCCAGAACATTTTCTGCAAAACTGCTTTCCAACGGGGTGTCCCCCAGCGTATCCCATCCCACGGATCAAAGTGAGGTTAACCAGCCTGTAGTTCCTTGGGTCATCCTTCTAACCCTTCTTGGGTGACATTTACTTTCCTCCAGTCTTCGAGCACTTCATTGAATTATCATGATTGATCAAATATTATTGAGAGTAGCCTTGTAATGACACCTACCAGCTCCCTCAGCACTTGTGTGTATCAGCGCCCATGAACTTCTGGGTATCTAGTTTGGTTAAGTATTCCTTGGCCTGATCATCTTCCACCAATGGTACATCTTCCTTGTTCCAGATTATCCTGTTGGTCTCTGGGATTCTTGAAAGCTGGTCTTGCTAGTATAGATGAGGCAAAAAAGGCTTTCAGCACCTCAGCCATGTCCTGTGTAACCCACATCACCCTCCAATTCATCAATAAGCCGCCATTTTCCTTATTCTTCCTTTTGTCACCCTTGTACTTATAGAAGCCTTCCATATTGTCTTTGACACCATGGCAAGGTTCAATTCCATTTGGGCTTTAGTTTTCCTATCTTCATCCCTGGATGCTTGGACAATCACGGAATCACAGAATTGTCAGAGTTGGAAGGGACCTCTAGAGATCATCTAGTCCAACTCCCCTGGAAAAGCAGGATTGCCTAGAGCACATTACTCAGGACTGCATCAAGGCGGGTCATATCTGTATTCCTCACAGGTTATCTATCCTTGCTTCCACCCTCTGTATGCTTCTTTTTTGCATTGGAGTTTGGCCAGGAGTTTGTGTTCAAGTTTAGCCATCTCAACTGGTAATCTTGCTGAAGGACTTCTTCAATATTAAGGGGAACTGTCCTGTCACAAAAGAAAATTTTCTCAGATAGTGATTTTGTGAAGTATCTTTATTGAGATGACAAGTCAATAGAGAATTCTGGGTATGACTCCATTTATTTGTTCCAAAAACATTTAAATATAAATTCCAAGGAATAAAATTTAAAGGAAGTTACAAGCTTTTCAGAACTTGGACTGAACTAAAGCTTCACATTGTCTTCCCAGGTGGAACAGCTGTCTGAAGCATTAAAACTATGGAAGAAGGGAACTACGAGCATTATGGGGTTTAGCCTAGTTGAGAAGAACTTCAGCTAAAGGAACTATTTACTGTATTGCCCTTTCTAGGGTGATGCTCACTTTTCAATTGATATGTATGGCCTTCCCCACATGGATTTAAGTTGCAGGGCTGACTTTGATGCCTTTTCATTCTGGCACAGACTCCAGCTTTGCTCCTTTGCTCCCTGTCTTGTACTTTATTTTTGGAATAAATTTTCCTACTCTGTGATTAAGGTGGTGTACTTGTGTCTAGGGAATTCTGCAGCCCAGGTGGGGTGCTAATATGTCACAATCTTTGCATCTAGAGTATCTGTGAAAATGACCCGACCTGTTTCAAAAGGCTGAAGTTGGGAAAATTACTTTTAAAAATTCCATCAATAAGAACCTTAAATCATTATGCAGATATCAATTTAGGAGCTTCTTCAGCAACCAGAGATTGCCTTTTCCAAGTAAAGTATCTTTTAATCTGTTGTTTTTCATAGATTATCTTTTCCCACTTTAGTATTTTCTCTTTTCCTGATCTTGATTTATTGTTTGGACAAAAAAAGAGCACTTCAAAAGATTTTCAATATCTGACAACAATGTCTGTTCACAATTATGCAAACAACAATGAACCATCTGGGTTATTTGCATGAAAGCATAATCATAGAATCATAGAATGGTTAGAGTTGGAAGGGACCTTAAAGATCATCGAGTTCCAACCCCCCTGCCATGGACAGGGACACCTCCACTAGAGCTGGTTGCTCAAAGCCCCATCCAGCCTGGCCTTAAACAATGCCAGGGATGGGGCATCCACAACTTCCCTGGGCAACCTGTTCCAGTGCTTCACCACCCTCACAGTAAAGAATTTCCTCCTAATGTCTAATCTAAATCTCCCCTCTTCCAATTTAAAACCATTACCCCTTGTCCTGTCACTACATCTCCTGACAAAGAGTCCCTCTCCGGCTCTCCTGTAGGCTCCCTTCAGATATTGGAAGGCTGCTATGAGGTCTCCCGCAGTCTTCTCTTCTCCAGGCTGAACAACCCCAGCTCTCTCAGCCTATCTTCATAGGGTAGGTGCTCCATCCCTCTGATCATTTTTGTGGCCTTCCGCTGGACCCGCTCCAACAGGTCCATGTCCTTCCTGTGTTGAGAACTCCAAATCTGGACACAGTATTCCAAGTGGGCTCTCACGAGTGCAGAGTAGAGGGGTAGAATCACCTCCCGCGACCTGCTGGCCACACTTCTCTTGATGCAGCCCAGGATGCGGTTGGCTTTCTGGGCTGCCAGTGCGCACTGCCGGCTCATGTTGAGCTTCTCATTCACCAACACCCCCAAGTCCCAGTAAAAAGTTCAGGGTGATATCCATATACTTTATATTTGACATCATTACCCATGAGTTTTGGACTTTGCCCACATCATAGGAGCTAAAATTGTGGGCCCATTATTTCTAATCCCACATACAAAATGTTTATTTTCTTCATTATAAGGACTGACCACTACAAGCTGGTTGAAGCATTACTCTTTACAAGTCTGAGGAAGGTGGAAAGCATGCCTCAGCACAGAGGTCAACTCGTACTCATTCTTAGTTATTTTAACAAAATTCTTTATACACAGGTAACACCTTAAACTCAAACCAAAAAAAAATTTTTTTTGTTTGGTTTTTTTTTGTTTGTTTGTTTGTTTGTTTTAAATATGGGAAATAGAAGCAAAAGGAAGAAGGTGGCAGGAGCATGCTGATCTTTGAGTACCAGCCTGTTCCTGACAAGAAATGGGGTCAGTGTAGGGGTCCAAGGGAGGAAGCAGTAAGAATTACCCCAAATTCTCTTGAGGGATGTGGTTCTGCATTTGAACCTGATCAGACTGGGCGATGAGGAGCTGCTCCTGTAGTCAAGGATGGATTCTCAGGTTCCCAGGCTATGAGGCAGCAGAAATGGAGCAAGCCATACTTGTAATGGGTATTAACAGCTCATTTTACCACAGTTGCCTGAACTGCCTCTAGCACAGCTCAGGAATGCTGAGCCTTCATGATACATGAAAAAAAAAGAAGAAACTTCTTCATAAAAAAAAAAAAAAGAAACTTATTCAATAACAAGTAATAGGATCAATCATGCAAGTAAGGACACACATTCTCTCTTTTTTTAATCAATCAAAACCTGTGAGTTTAGGAGGTTTACATTTAATTTCCCCCCAAAAAGGGAATTGTGATTGGACTTCTAAATTATTTCTTCATTTTTAGTTGAATTTCATGTCTACTTAAATACCTTATATCCTTCAGTTGTCAAGAATATGATAATAGCCATGGGAAGATCATGCAAAGACCTTTAAAATTTTAATGTTTCTGATGGGTTATTCTTGTCTGTTTGATAAAAATGGAATCATAATTGTGGTTTATATTTATTGCAAGCTGCAAAAACTAAATGCAATTTGAAGGTAATTTTGCCCCTAAAGTCACATATCATGTGTAGTTCTATAGCAGATATGTTCAGCTTTTTAGATTTCCAAAGAATATTAGTTCTTGTAAAATTTCCAGTGCCAGTGGAAATGCCAGTATCTTACCCTGAGGTTTTATTCTTTGTGTAAAAAGAATGCAAAGCCTAAAATGTAGGCGCCTGTCAAGGCAATTAAACAGGCTAAGTACCTTGATACCTTGTATAGCTGATAGGAGGAAATCAGACACTTCAAAGAAACAGAAAGCCTCCACCCAGAATGAAGGCTTGTTTAAACTTAGCCAGTAAGAAATATCAAGCGCAGACCTGTGTCTTTCTGCTCTCCACTCACAGTTCAGAACATGGAGGCTTTTTTGTCAGTGGCAAACAGTTGATATGGGCTTATATTTTCTAAACAAGTTTTTATGGAACAGAAACGGAAGGTCTGTCCTAAAAGACAAGGAGCCACACACCTTTGACACTGAATGCTATTATTACCCTGTGCTGCACTTATGGATTCAGTTCCCTTGTCAGATAAATTCTCCTCCATTTATTCCCAGGTAATACCCCCATCACCGAGTTGTAAGGTAGTCCAGACAGGGAAGCAATTAGCTGCTCTCAGTGAAGTATGGTTCTGGTGGAGCCAATAACTGTGGTCCTGGGCCAGTGCGAATGAAGAAATGAAAGAGTGGAATATGACTCTGCTTCCCTCAGTTTGCTGCTTAAGAGTATTGAGCTGGCAGGTGAAGAATATGGCTTCTGATCTATGGAATCAATATTATTTCTGGTTTTATCCTGTCCTGGGGAAGAACCAGCACCTTTCCTTTTGGAAAGCTAGGGGCAGTCTGCTCCTCATTCCTTCTTTTAAACTCAATAGATCACAAGTTCTTCAGTGTGTAGCAACAGGTTTTTAACTGGAGGAAGAAGAGCATAATTTACCAGAAGAGTAACACCTTTGGTGTAGTGGGAATTGTAAGTCAGAATATCCTTAAGGTGGTGAAGGAGTTCACAAAATCATTGCCAATATGCCATGTCAATATTTGTTAAGCTATTATATAAAATTCTTAAAAAGAGAAGAATTCTCTCTGTTTAGTTTCCTGGGATGAAACACATAATGACTTACCTCAAGAGAGGATGTTGGACAATGAGTCCCAAGGGGTTTCCTGTGTAGCTAAGTCCCAGGAAATACTGGCATACACACATGCTGATACAGATCTATGCACACCTTTCCTTATTGATTTTCTCCTAGTGGATGCTTCCTCTGCCTCTTGCTGCTGTCAACCCCACTCTGAGATGCCTCTTTTTCTCCCCCAACACAACCTGAATAGAAGGATGCCCTGATATTGTTACCCTGTATGGTGTAAAACCCAGTCCTCTAGGAGCTAGCTCAGTGTATTGGCCTGGTAAGCACTGTTGAATCCAGCTGAAAATATCACATTTTTTCATAAAGGTGTTCCTTTCACAGGGAAGTGGATGTTGCTTCTTATAAATCAATCTTTCTTTCTTCTGCATCAATTGCAAAATACTAGCTGTCCACTTGACTTTGCTTTTTGGTGTGTTTGGGCTTTCTTTTTCAAAGTCTGCAAGGACTGAGAAGAAATTACATAAGAAAATCTAAGGGTATATCACTTCTGTGACTCACATTAGACATATCCTGATTTAAGAATAGCAATAAGCTGAGGTAATGGATTGCACTTAACCCTGAGTGAAAAATTCTCATGGTAAGACAAAACTTAAAGTGTTTATAATGCAAATATATACTTTATATCATTAGATAAGTGATGGTTTTCAGGCAGTAGCAAAGTTCTGTGAGATCCCTTAAAATATTTAAGATGTTGAAATGAATATGCCTTGTCAGTAGTATAACCTACCATATAATTGCCAGGATCATTAGAGCTTTACTGAAGAAATGTGATTCATAGAGTCACAGCAGTAGACCTAAATGTGGCAGAAAATGTGACAATGAGATAGACCCCGTCAAGTATCTTACTAAGCAAACAACAAGCAAAGTCCGTAAAGCAGTCTATTTGCGTGAAAACTATAGGTGTTGGACATGAAGGGGGAAAATAAAGCTTTCAAGGTTATGGTGATCCATAACGTAGTGAGCTGAGGTCTTTACTCACTTGTCTTTTGTTTCAACCTCAAATATGGAAGTAGAGTGAAGCCAAAATTAAGTAATGAGGTCATTCAGAATACTTTTGAAGAGAAATGGCAGAAAAGTGTGCAATGGAAAATGTCTGCATAGCAAAGAATTTAGCAGGAGGAATTTCCATTAAACTGAAGAACAAAAATGAGGAGCAGGCAGCTGTTAAGTGTTTTGACACAATGAGTTAATATGGGTTAAATAGGACATATCACCATCTTGTTTGTGAGTATAACATGTTTACAGGATACTCTGTAATCATATAAAGATTTATTACAAAAAAGCACTTACGTTCTTAGAAAAACAAACAAAATAGATGTTGCATATATTACTAAATTTATGAACAGAAGATTTGACTGCATTTTTGGAGGCAAAATAACTAAAACTTTTCCTTTTAACTAATAATCATATTTTCAATGTTGGCATTTTTTTTCCCTAATAAAATAAGCATTTCAAATTTCAGTTCATGATTAAAAATTGGCAGACTGCACAAGGCAGACTGTGTGGCTCCACTTCAAACAATATAATGAAACAAATATTAAAATAATATCATATTTAAGAGCCATATTTAGCATAAACTCTGCCATTGTAGAGGTTGGCCATGTATCCTCTGGACTTCCCCAGAGCTCTTGAACTTGATTCTGGTATTTCGACCAAAAGTACATGAGAGGCTTCAATACCGGAGAAAATAACAAAAGTCAAAACTGGTGCCATTCCTACATCTTGGAGGATGATCTGAGTACTCATATGAGCTATTTCTTCCTTCCTCATGTTAGCATGTCTAATACAGGAAAGGTTATTTCAAAACAGCAATTTGATCCCGCTGCGCTAAGTGAATAATCCTATTGTAGTCACAACATATGTTATTTCCTGTCCAACAGTGCTTGGGAAGAGGCAAATTCAGGAACTGACACTCCCCTGCACACCCTCCAGCTTGACCCGAACTTTCAAATGATCCAAGAGTCCAGTAGGACTATGGAATTCACAGCTGGGTCTCACAAGTAAGTAGCATAGCTCTCAGTCTGCAGACTTATGGATTGCAAACCAGTATGGATGCTTGTTTTGTTGTGGTTTGGTTGAAGTACCTACCTCTTGCACAACCCTGAAGCAAGGTTACCATTTGCAGTATTCATGCTGCTCTAAAGGGATGTGGAAAGGAGTGACAGAAATCAGGGTCTAGTTTCAACATTCTTATATTCATGGAGTCACAGAACAGTTTGGGTTGGAAGGGACCTTTAAAGATCATCTTGTTCAAGCACCCTGCCATGGGCAGGGACATTTTCCACTAGGCCAGATTGCTCAAAGCCCCATCCAAGCCAACCTTGAACACTTCCAATGATGGATCATCCACAACTTCTCTAGGCAACCTGATCCAGTGTGTCACTACCCTCATTGTAAAAAATATCTTCCTCATATCCAATCTAAATCTACCCTGTTTCAATTTAAAAACATTACTCCTTGCCTTGTCACTGCAGGTCAGTGACAAGAAGAGCCTCTCTGTGCCTTGTAAGCCCCCTTTAGGTACTGAAAGGCCACTACAAGGTCTCCCTGGAGCCTTCTCCTTCAGGCTGAACAACCCCAACTCTTTCATTCTTTCCTCATAGAAAAGTTCTACCCCCTCTGTTCCAACCTACTTTTGTGGTCCTCCTCTGGACCTGCTCTAAAGGGTCCATTTCTTTCTTGTACAGGAGACCTCAAACCAGATGTAGCACTCTAGGTGCTATCTCACAAGAGCACAATAGAGGGGGAGAATCACCTCTTCAACTTGCTGGTCATGCTTCTTTTTATGCAGCCCAGGATAAGATTGGCTTTCTGGGCTGTGAACGCACATTGACAGCTGATGCCGATTTTTTCATTCACCAGCATCCCGAAGTACTTCTCTGCAAGGCTGCTCTCAATCAGTTCCTCCCTCAGTCTGTAATGATATTGGAGATTGCCCTGACCCAGATGCAGGACCTTGCACTTAGCCTTATTGAGCTTCATGAAGTTCACATGGGCCCACTGCTCAAACCTGTCAAGGTCCCTCTGGATGGCATCCCTTCCCTCAAGTGAGTCAACTGCACTAGACAGCTTCGTGCCATCCACATATTCAGAAGTATTCTTCTGTTGTTTTAAAGATACAAGACATGAACCATTCTGAAAGCAGCAAACTATTTGCAACAAGAGAAATATGCCCATATGAAATGCAATAGCAATCACAATATTTTATATTAGCTTTTCTTGCCACACGCTGAAACTATGATACTAAGAAAAGTAGTCAACAAATCTTAAGCCATCTTTGACAAAGAACACGCAACTGACTTTTTATGGGTATTAAAAGGGAGTACACATGCAGTACAATAAAGGGTTTGTTAGGAAACAAGGTGCAAGGATTGATTAGGGACCCCTTATCCGGTTTACAGCTGGTGATTACCTTCATTTACACCCTACCTTCATAGCTCATATAACGTACTAAAATCTATGGCCTAGGAATGCAGCAAACCAACAGACTGAAGCAAAGCCTTACACTGCTCTTTTTTTTTTCAGTCTCTGAGAGACAGTGCTTGCTGCACGAGTAGCTATCTGATGTTTTTATTCTTATTGAGAACCTGTGTTGTCCCGTGCACCGAAGTAGCTCATGTTCTGTGACAGGTTTGAATGTTAATTACACACCATGCTACAATACATATACCCAAAGAAAAAGAAATTAGGGTTGTATGTGGCCAGTACGAGACCAATTCTGGTATTTTCCAACTTCTGGAGTCTGCCTTTGCAATATTATATTCTTTTAATGCTCTTCAGACAGCTTGTTTTTAAGGTACGTATGTTAAAATGCCTTTTCTGTTATTCTGAGTTTGCACTGACTTCAAAAGTTTGGCTTCTAAGCCATATTATCGGTGCTAAGAGTCAGGTCCATACAACACAGTGCCCTAGATCCATCCACACATGCTGAAACAACCAGTGAGCATCCATGTCTAGGTCATGAAATTTCAAGAATTTGGATGGAAAACACCATACTTGTGCAACTACATTCAAAATTGCCAAGTCCAGCTGAATTATTTCGGTGCTGTCTCTCCATTTTGGTACACAAGCTTTGCTGTAGAGGATTGGAATCTGCAGAAGGGCTCAGCTGTTTTAAAGAGCTTCACATACACAACTTGTGTGAGACATGGTGAAACAGTATGATTAGTGAGTTCATTTCTACAAGCAAGCAAGCGCTTAGCCCATAAACCCATTCCTGGGCTCCTTGAGAAAATTGAGACTAGCAGTCCTGTAACCAGAACCAGCCCTCATTCAAAAAACTACTCCCTCAAATTCGGGACAGATAATTAAACTAGTCACATACATGGGGAGATTTTCACTATCCAGAAAGAACCCAGTTTCTCAGACTGACTGAAATTGCAGGAAATAGCCAAGGAGGGAGGCAGGGAGCCCTGGAGCGTAAGCAGAAAGGAACTGTTGAACCTACCTAGACATTTAAAAGTACTGGCAACTGGGGGTTTTGTCAGTGTGGATATGATTCTTTTGCCGATGCATATGTGGAGTGTAATGCCATTTCAGATGCTCTGTGGTATCCTGTCAGACCCCCACCCTGATTTTGAGAAGAAGAAGAGTCCCCCATAGATCCTATATCATATACGCCAGCCACATACAACTGTCTCACATATCTTAGCACATTTTAAATGACACTAGGTGCCTATGTTTAGGTAAGCAAAGCAGAGCCAATGTAATATTTCACTTGTTTCCTTCCATTAAATCAAAACTTTGGCATCATGATTTTTTCTTTTAAAGGTCTAACTCAGGATGCATGAACCTCTGGCATTAATTTTTAATCCATTGTGGAAACCTTAGGAAATGTTTTCATTGTGCAGCCAGATTTTCTACTGACTAACCTGGCTGGATACAGATACAAAAAATCAGCATCTTCCTGTGTTGCGGAAAGCTAAATATTCTTTCCCGCTGAGTAGTCCCATCACTGTCTTAACAGCTATCAGAGTTCACTCAAGAATGTATTTAAAGGAAACAACACACACAAAAAAAATGCGGCTGACCTGCGGTTTAATACTGCCTTTGGAAATGAATGCAAGTCTCTTTGAAAAAGGGCAAAAAAATGCAGATAGCAGTACTGTTAACAAACAAGGAGAATGAATATAATGAGTGTCACTTGGATTGAACTCACTAACATTTTTCAGTGATATGTGAACTTGCATAGAATAATCTGCTAATTTGCAGCTTTCTCTCAAAAATAGCCATGTGAGTACTTACTTTTGATTTATTAGCCTAATTTGTGGCCACGGCAACTGCTACTATCAGCTGTATTTATGGTAACTCTAATATATCACCCAGAAACTTATAAATGTCAGCATTGCAGCTCCCTGTAATAGAACAAGTTTTTACTGACGGAAGACCACAGAGTAATAACACAGCCCAACATTCGCTGTTATTCATCTAAGAGAGCATTGTAAGCATTCAGGTTATTATTGAGACCAGTGAATTCACATAGCTAATAAAGGTAGTTAGAAATGCAAAGTTTGTATGTAGAAATGTTGTGTTTTCCCCACTACTTTTGAAATTTCTCACCAGTATTTTTCACCATCTACTGAGACATTAGCAACAAAGTTTAAAAAGTGTTTTAATAGTGTTTACAGTTCAACTGATCTATTGTAATATCCCCTTTTGAAGCTATTCAAATAAACATTATAAATATGTTTGTTATTAACATATGGTGCTGATACAAGGAGAAGACTTAATTCACTGTGTTATTTATGCAGCAAAATGTCTTAATGGTTCCCAGACTAAGATGAAAAGCTGCTGCGGCACCATCCATGTATTAGATAATGTCTTGGCACTTTCCCTATTATATTGTTATAAATAAATATAATGATTAGAACAGGGTGGTGTCTGGTGCATTAACAGGCATTCCCGGTTTGTCCCTGTTTTCAGACCAGATCCACCCCCTGCTGGCAGGAGGCTTCTTTACACAGATTGATAGAGAAATAGAGCCAAGAAGTGCAGGGATTGCTTCAAAGCCTGTTGAAGCTAATTGATGGGTTCTAATCAAACTGACAGTTACTTGTGGACATGCACTTGGTGACATATAAAGAAGCAGTATCAAGGAATTTACCCTGCCATTAGATAAATAGTTGAGTGGGCTTTGGGGAGGACTTATTTCAGAGAAAAAAAAAAAAATCAATCTTTTCTCATGTATTGTTTTTATCTGCAGAACGTTTCCATTATTTTCTCTCTAACTGTTGCCCTCCTTTTTTACCTTCCCATGCAAGATATCGCATCTCTCTGTCTTTTTGCCTTTCAGAAGAGCAGAAATAAGCAGGTTCAAACCAGCTGTGAAAATGAATTTTCATTATATCTTGCAGCTATCCAACATAAATATTAAACACGTGAAACAAGAAGAATTTTCACCGCAGTGTTATGCTAAAGACAGGGCAAATGAACAGGTAACCATCTGTGATAAGTTCGGGTATCAAATGGCCCCTGTAACAGCCTGTGTGAATACTTGGACCCTGTGGTAAGCCTGAGGTAAATGGCAATGAAAGACATTCTTGATATTCGGAAATGAGCTAATATGCTGAGACATTTACCTGAAATCATAAAAGCGGTTTCATACACTTTATTCCATTCAGGCTGGTGCTACCATTTCCTGCTTTACATGAGCACCCCCTAAAAAGCATATTTCATGATCTGCATCTTTGAGAACCTTGATCAGCTTGTGGTCAGCTGGCTACCTCCCTACTATGCACAACCCTATCCCGGGAGCTTTTCTGCCCCGGCCACCGTGCTGGACTGGACTCACTGGAGGCACCTAATGAGTCCTACAGAGTGAATTAACTGGCCAGAAGGGTTTTAGGCCCTTTTCTGGAGAACTGGGGCCCAGGCTCTTAATGATCATTTATTCCTCCTGGGTACAAAGGACACGTGTGCTGCCTAGAGGAAGGCAGTGTGCACTGGGGAAGGAAAGGGAGGGATGACAGGTATTATCACTCTTACCAAAACCATACCCTGTGCTTCTGCTCTAATATGGAAAGACAGAGTTTGAACTAGCATTAAGCCAAAAGGGAGAGACAGAGGAAGGTCAGGTATTATCTATGATGTCCTCCAGCTTATGGATCCCAGATCTTTTCCCTTATCATAGCCTTGCTGAAAACCTCCACTCCACTGCCGTCAGCACTTTCACACCCACCGCACCACACCACGCACGCAGGCTCACAGATAGGAAAATGCTTCCCCAAGGCTGAAGATGTGGGATATGTTTATGATGAAGATGTGTTGCTACTTAGTGAAAGCTTCATTTAATTAGGTCAGAGAGCAACAGAAGTCGAGCTGGGACAATACAGTTTTTAAATGAGCTCATAATTAGAGCATAGAGTCTCCAGGGCCAGGACAAGTATTTTGGTTGTTTTCACATGCTGAACCTGTGCTCTGCTGCTGCGACTGGCATTAGTCTGTCTAAACTAATGAAAAGATGTTAGCACATGGTATCATCTCAACTTCATGTTGTTTTACAAACATTTCTAAAAGAACCAAAATCACCAAAAATATTGTAAATTAAAATTTTGAATTTGTGCTATTCCATGGAACCAGCTTAATGCTGTTATGGATCTGAATTAGGGACTTACTTATCTAAGGATATACAAGCCTTTATTAGTTTGACAGTTTAATTAAAATAATCCATATCTTTAGTTATTGCCATCAACCACAAACCCCTCATTTTCTTATCAAATTCTATTTAGATAAAACACATTTCCTCCCCATTTGTTCATAGGTAGATCTGGTTGGAATAAAAATCATGCTCTTGATGAAGGATGGCTGTTTTAGGAAAGCATAAACATTTTGGGAGGATGTATGACTGTCAACAAAGCTTGTCACTGAAATTTTTTGAAGTGCAGAACTACCTAATCATTTTTCACCAGAGAATTAGAAAAAAAACCAAAGAGAAATACCTGCATTTAAACAGAAACAAAATAGCAATTTTTGATAGTTACATTTTGTGAAAATGCCTGAAATTTCTTGATTCTGTTCTAAAGTAAAATGTAATGTAATAGAATACCCTAAATGGTATCCTATTACATTAATATAAAAAATACATATATAATACATATAAGAAAGCAAGAAAAGCAAGGTTCTTTTCTTATGGGCACTTCTAAATAATGACATTATTTAAAATGACAAAACACTGACCTCTATGTTCTCTATAGAGCATTTAAGAGCGTTTAAAAATGCAGAGGGAAAAGAAAGCTGCAAAGTCATGAAAAGGAGTATCACAGTTATTCTTTAATGTGTTTGTCCTTAGCATTATTTATTGATGATATTTCTAAGGCTGTGAGTTTGTCTACAGTTTGCTAGAGAAATACACAGACCCAGAAACACGTTACATGTACCTTAACTGCCTGTAAGTTAAATATCTAATTTAGTTATTTAGTTTAAATATCTAAATTAGTTATTTCCGTAGTCAATAGAGAGGGACAGAGAGTGAGAAATGATGAGTGAGAGAAGACCAATGGAGTAATGGGGGAGACTAAACAACTAGTTTAAATTAGACATCTATCTTATAGATGGCTAAACACAGGCGTGTCCTAATGTGAGTCTCACACCAATGATCACTGCATATACTTAATTTAATGAAAATGCTTTTTCTTGGCTGGAAATTTTTTTTTTTTTTTTTTTTTTTTTTTTACATTACAAGAAGGGAACTGCTGCAAGCAAATAGCTAATTCCAAGAAGTACTTCTCAATTACAAGTAAAACTATCCTTGGATGGAAAATTAAAATTTTCTGTGCTAATGCCTCTATATGTTTCTACAGGAACTTTAAAAATTGGTCAGGGTTCAGTTTTACACTGAAAAATATATTCCAGGTATTTAGAGGATTTTTATTTCATATTACTATCTAAGCCTATCTTTGAAAGAGTAAGACCATACACCATTATTATCTCCTTTTCAAATTTCCTTCTTACTTCTTTTTAAACATGCAACCATTCTAACAGCTCTTACAAGTAACATCAAGGCCTGAAAGGTCTCCCCTTCCTTCATCACTGATTGAAATGAAAACAATGCTAATTGACAATACACAATTTGCCTTCTCCTCAGCCTTTTCTTGTTTTGCCATGTAAGGAGAATAGAAGGAGAAAAAAAAATTGGCTTTCTGTTATGAACATGGTAAGGTATGCAGTCTTTTTATGATGCAAATTCAGATAAGCATTTACAGAATTTGTATTAGATAACAGAGAATATTTAGGTCACCTAAAAAACAGTGTCCAGAAGGCCCAAGAGAACAGCTGGGTCTTGCCTCCTCTGCTGTGCCCTGTATATTTTCATTATCCTAAAGTAAGCTGCACTTCATTGCCATGCATTCAACACGGGGCAGCAGAAATTAACCTGTTTTCTTCCCTCATACTTCATTCTACATATTTCAAAACTACTACTAACAAAAAGCACAGGTATATATTTATATACAGAGATGCTTGTTTTTCTAACTCCTTCCCTCCTGGGCAGTTCCCACTTGAGGCTTTCATTCCAGCACCCCAAAATGCAGCTCTTCATTTGTATCCACCCTGCTGTCCAGGTTTGCTATTTGTCCATGCAAATCTTCACAACTCAAGCTCAGGCACCTCCTCTTAGTGAGAACTCACAAAGACTTTTCTGGATTCAGGTGAAAAACCCTTGAGTATGGAGCAAGCTAATTCCAGAGTAAAATCCTCTGGATTAAAATTTCTAGCCCTGGAAATGTCCAAACTTGTTCATTGTAGTGTATCTCCTCAGATTACCCCAACATACAGAGAGAAATATGAATGCATAATTCACGCCTGGGGCTTCAACTCAACTAACTAAGCAACATCTAATCTGAGCTGGTCGTGTTAAACTTACTCTCTAGTGAGTTGTCCCAAATAAGGTATCTGATGTAGATGGGATGAATTGACATACAGAGGTACTTCTTTTCATTGATTATAAAGAGAACCCCAACAAAACTAAGATAGACAATGAGCATTCAGACAGGTTAAGTAAAATAAACAGTGGCATGGAAGAGTTATAAAATACTAGGTGGCCATAAGAAGCCATGTTTGAAATTAGAGAACAGATAAATCTGTCCTTCCTCCATTTCAAGAATACAGTCATATTGAGAGACCTTCATGGATCTTCTGTATGTGTGAGCAGATGGATGAAAGAAACGTTACACAAAGAGGTCAGAATCCGTATTCCTTACGTTAGCATGTACTCACTGTGTTTGCTGTAAGGGCAATACATAAAATTACTTGTGCAGTTGCTCAGCGCTTTTAATGTAAACTCTTTTTAAATGCAAAGTTTAATTAGATTTTAGTTCTACTTTCAGACAGATCTGTGTGTTAATTAAGGGCCTGGAGCGAAGCTGTATTTAAAAGTCTCGTAAATCTCCCTGTAGCACTGGGGTGATGATCTGCTCATCATGCAGGTGTTTTGGCCTGCACATTTCATGCAGAAACAACTTTCCATCAGGCAATTTCTGCTTCCATTTCCTCCCCCCTCCTCCTCCTCTCCCCTCTTTCACTGCATACAAACTTTCAGTTAAGAGGTAGGTGGGCAGATAGGCCAGTACATTCACATGGTAGATGTTTTTCTGAAGTGCAGTTGATCACAATATCCTTTGATTAATTCCCTCCTACCACCTATTCCTGTAAACAGGGCACACAGAAATTTAATACGCTATTATTCATATTATTTCACACTTTAAAATGCAGTATTTGTTGAGGGTTTTTCCCCTCCAGCTTGCTAGCAGATTTGAGATAATGGCTCTCTGCCAAAATCATATTACCTTTGTCCTTAAGCAAAAGCATAAAAATTGAAATTAAGCTAATATCAATTCTCATTTGACCTTTTGGACTCTGTGCTATTATTTAAGTACTATATTGTGTCTCACAGATACATTTCTAGGGTGGTACAGCAATTTGGCATCCGGAAATGGAGTCCAATGGCAAAGCCTTTGCTGGAGATTAGAGAAAGAGAGCTCACAGTGAAGCCTTGATTATAAAGATATAAATCTGCCTTTCTGGGTTGTGAGGTTTGTGTCTCTTCTGAGTATTGATTCTGGCTTCTCCACTTGGCTCTTTCGAACTCTCCTCTTGGTTCCTCTCCAAAGTACTCTCCAAAGATATTGCGAGGAGATTTGTACATGACTGGAGGTAAAAGTGGAAAGAAAATTTTCCAGCCTAGCTTTCCCTAGATGAATGAGAAGAGTATGTGTACTGCATCATGCCTTCATGAATATGGCCAAAACAGTTTGGACAAAGTTCAGTAAGTGATGAGAGCTTTGTACTTACATGCCCTTTGTGAAAGTAAAGTGTGAATCCATGCTGCTTTTGATAGCTGGTCTCATGGCCAAGGCCGCAATGGGGTGCCTTGTGACAATTCTGTCCATACTGCTTGTAGGGGCAGGTCTCAATTAGCAGATGCCCTTTTCTTATCCCTGCCAGGTGAGGCAGCTGGATGACCCCAAAGCACAGGGAGAATGACAATCAATGCACTTGCTCTGTGGACCATCAACTGGTTGGTTTCACTTTGAGGCTTGGAGCCTTACCACCATGTATATTAAATGTAAATAACTTGAGCCCCACTGATGGTTTCCCCTCACTGTCTCCAGTCATACCTGAGCAGATGTGGTTCTCCCGAAGAATGCATGCTGCATGCGATTTGCTGTGCACTGTTTGTGACTTCTCTACTTCTACTGCAGTAGCTTTGCTGAGCCAGACCTCAGTATGGTCACCACCTGACTTCTGCAGCCGCTTGAAATGGGTTTTGCCTCTAAACTCCCAAATAATTTTCATTGCCATTCACAGTTATGCAGATAGAACTTTGCTTGCCTTGACGTTTGTAAAATGTGCTATGCAAATGAGATGCAAAGAGAGGTGTAAATAATTGTTTGAAAATTTCCCCTGTTATATATCCAACCCCAACAGCTATGAACTAATTTGTGTCAGCTATAACACTTTAATAGGTTGAATTAAAGGCTATATGTACTTGCTAAGTGTACACACCAATGGTGAACAAGAATTATTTAATATCATTAACAAGGTTGTAACTAGAAGTGATAAGATTAAAGTTAGAAAGATACAATTTTCATTTGAGTAGGATCTGTACACTTTAAGCACCTGCCAGAGGAGGTATTTGGTGCATTTTAAATTACACTGGACACAATACTTTTTTTAACTATACAGTCATGAATAAGCCTGAAATGACACAGACATGAACTACATGGCATTAGGTTGCATAAAAATAAACAGGAAATTAAGTTGTCCCTGGGAAGAGAAAGACTTTGTCATCCTCATGGAACCTTGAGGTGTTAAAAGAAATTTTAAATCAAGTTTCCAAAATTTTACGGTTGTCTCTGAGCTTAAAAAGTAACAATAATAAATTGATGTTGGTTTTGAGCCAATTCAAGCACTCACCCAGAGAGTAGAAATGGGCCTGCAATATACTGAGAAAACATGATGGGTTTTCAGTTACTGAGTGGGTAAGACTTCTATTGCTGCACCTGTGAAAGGGAGCATGTAGACACACCTTTCTGTGGATGAGATCACCCCAACACTTTCACTCTCAGCTTGGCAAGGAGAGAGTGTAAGGAACACCATTCCAACCACATTAAAAATAAATGATGGGATCTGCTAACTTTCTGTGCCCACCTGTGTGTGAATTCGTTCGTTACCAACAGACTTAAAAGAAGTGGGGGCAGGAGGTAACATGAAGAGGAGAAGAGCCCAGCACCGAAATTGAAGTTTTTCTTTTCAAAGGAACTTGTTAAGAAAATAAAACTGACTTCAAAACAAAAATTGAAACTAAATTCAGTGTAACAACATAAAAATAGTAAAACTGGAAAGTATTTCCTTAGCACATTTGCTCTAACACTTATTAAAGATATAAACTAAATCCAAGAAAAACAAAACCCAGGTGTGGAAATGTGGTTAACCCATGACTCAGTTTAAATTTAAAATGTAAAGTAAAACAATCAATCTTCACCAATTTGCTTTAATTCTAGACAGGCACAAAAGAAAAAGAGAGAGATCCTTACAATTCTCCTTCAAGAGAATCCGGTGCACGGTTGGAGAGCTGAGAACAGCCTGGTAACGAGCTTTATAAAGCAAGCAAAAATGAAATAGAAAGACCTAAATGCTCATAGCTTTTTGTGCCTGCAAATATGCATGAGCTACACTATGCTCAGAATGGTGCCACATGCAGAGAGCTGTAAGGAGATTAAGGTAACGTTTTCTTCCCCTATATGGACTTGTCAAATCATCAGAGAGGAGAGAAAACTGTTGACAGCAAACTGCTATTCCCTCTCCTGCCTAAAAATCTGTGCGTGGGTAGCAAACAGCTACAGTCTTAAGGTGGGAAGAAAAGAAGAGAAATTATTTGCTACCAGTTCCTGAGGAGGATGGGTAGCACTCCATCATACCATGGAGAAAATAGAGAAAGTACAGGAAAGCGCATCTGAAGCTTTCCTGAAGCAGTTTCCACTACACCATGTTTGGGGACATGAAAGGGTACAACAGTGATATATATATATTATTATTCTTTACGTGAACTGAGTTGGAATGTGTCAGCTCTAGGCCCAAATAAACATTCCTTCTGTACTTTGTCCCCCTTTGCATATATTACATGCATATTACTATATGCAAACCAACAGGGAACTTGGAGACCTACTGAACAAAAGACCAGTAGTCAGTTCTCGCATTGTCAAATGAGACATTCTGTGGGAGGCTGGAGTTTTACTTCAGAGGGTGTAAATTCTGTCAGGCTCAAGCCTGACATGCCATGCTGTTGTGGATCTATGGCCACAGGCCGCTTTTGTAAAAAAACTAGCCTCTGGGAAGGACTACAAGGGTCAACTATTTCTCCCAGCCCTTCATCATATTCTGAATCACCAATTTAAGTTTATTCTTTCTGATCTTATCTACCAGAAAAATTATAGTGCACATCTATTTAAAATTCTGGTGGAGATTGTGACAATTCTGAGGGATACAGTCCGAAAAATCAGGAGGTACTTTCAAAAAAATAAAGACAGGAAGTTTTTGAATCATGACGATTTGAGTCAAAAATGCAGATGACATCGTAGAAGCAGTGCAGAGGTATGTCATTCACAGAGATGATATGAAGGAGACTAATTTTCAAGGCTGACAGAGCTGTCATCTCGTTCCAAGTTTTCTATGCTTTAAGTTTTAAAGTGATTTTCAGGTAACATTTCGATGAAGCGTTTGGAAATCATTAACACTTTATTTTTCATGGTCTACATTTGTTTCACAGGTTTACTTTCTTTCAGGACCAAGGGGAAAACACCCCCCACAAGCCTATCTATACAGAATTTCCATGGAGGCTGAGAGCAGTAATTGATTTAGTCCGGAAGAGCATGTATGGAAAAAGGACATATCAGGGACATATTGACCTTCATAATCACTCATGCATCCAGTCACATGATAAAGGAGCTACTGTTTTGCTGTGTAACTCACCCTCTAACCAAATATACACACAGTGTTTCAATAATTCAGGTTTCCATTTTATATGCTTTGTTGGAGGGAGATTCTAGCAATAAAATAACTGACAATATAAAAAAAAAAAAAAAGTGTTTTCTTGTCATCTCTCTGTTTTTATTACAGATGTGCCCAAAGACTCAGATTTCTCAAAGAACAGAATAATCTATTAAAAACATAAGGTCAGATCGCAGTGGATTCATATTCATCTAGTTCCAGTAGAAGAGTTGCCTCAGGATACGCCAGTGGAGGACCTAACCTGGTATATGTAAACTAATAAAATCCTTGTTGGCCTTCTGCTCTTCTTAATTAATTCTTTCTAGTTTGTCTATTTTCTTTTGAGATGTCAGGTCTGGATACAAAACTATAATATAATCTGAAAAGCAAGATTTTGGCATCTAAGCTAAGATATGGGTGGACCCATCTTCATTCTATATTCCTTAGGCATTTAATGTTTGAGACATCAAATTTACCAGCTTTTATCTGCAGAGAGACATATTCCAATCTAGAGGACAATATAGCTTGTGATGACTATGTCTCTTTCCACTGCCTAGGGAGAGGAGCTTGGAAGACTGGGATCAGAGCTTTTGTGCCTCAGTTAAATGTGTAAAGTTAAGAACATGAAACCGTATCTTCATGTGTAGGTTCACATTTTTTATCATCTTCAAATCCCTCATTCCTGGGTTCTACAAAATCTTGGAGTTTAGATGTTTTATATGCTCATTATATTCAGTAACTGAATGAAGAATGAAGTAAAATGTAGACAGTTACACTTCCAAATATGTAGCAGAGAAAACAGTATCTATTCTTTTTTCTTATTTTAATAATCTAACGCTTAGAGCATTGGCACAGAAAAAGACATCTAGGATCACTAGCTTCCTCAGAAGGTTCATTCCACTGTCTTTTGTTGCACTGTGCCCCTATGCAGAAGAAATTTAATACTCATAGACAGGGAAAAGGAGAGTTTGAAGAAGGAAGTCTAAATCTGTCGTCCAGTATTTTGGGGCTTTCATCTAGGAAGAAGGACACCTGCACTCTTGCCTCTGCTCCCAGCAGTGCTCTGTCTCTGTACGTGCAACAGTTTTGCTTAAAAACTGAAATAATCATAGTAAGATGGACCAAGCCCCTATATATACCATAGATACCGGCAATACTTTTTTCTCCTGTAGGCACTTTGTAAAATAATTAGATGAACCTTAATAAAACAAGAATAATCAGACACATTCTCTGAGGACAAGACTAAAAGTGTGGATTCGAAATGGATGAAGAACTTTCTTGCACTCTTATCTATGTATATAGGCTCTTTAGAAAACGTGTCTTTTTGGTACATTCCCCCGTTTAGAATTTTCTACTCTCTTGTTCAACTGTAGCTTTTTTCAGACTGTTCAAATCTTTCCCATTCAATGTAGGATGACAGTAAGCATAAGTGCCTAGAGGTATTAGATTTTAATTACCTTACTCTGTTTTTCCTATTCAAGTCTAGGGAATAGGAACATACAAGGTAAGCATTATGGCATCTAGCTGTAAAAAATTGAAGTTCCCTATTGCAGCTAGTTCTGAATTTTTGAGGTCGTGAACTGCTGGGATTTTGTGTCTTGCATTTTGTGCTGTATGTATTTTAAAATGCACATAAGTCCATTGTCATTTGTTTTTCTCTAAAAACTTTGTTAATATTTTCACTCACTTTTTTATCTTCTCATTATATGATTTCTTTCTGTTTCTTTCCCTTTATGTTGAATTGAATTGAGAAACTACTTTGGTGTGTGCTTAAAGAAAGCTGAAGTCAACACCTGGAGACAGTGAGTAGGACTGATCTGGCCAAAGGCAGACACCTGCATCTCGTGGGATTCATGTACTTTTGAAGTGCACATCTAGAATACATGTCAGATGACTCATCTGCTGTAAGGGTCTATTTTACACCTTCATTATAAAAGGAGCACAAATGACTAAATCAGATGATGTCATCTATATTGCAACTGTCTAAACTATACCACCAAAAAATCCCCATAAGAACTAAATAGGACATGGGGAAAGTAAATAACAAAGTTGGAGATCATATAGACCGGAGGAATTATTTACCAGCTAAACTACCTGCCAGGTAAAGGAGGCTGGCAGAATCCATCCCCATCCCCATCAACATCTCCAAAGTCTTCTGTTGTCAGTAGCTAATTCTTGACATAGTGATCCAATGTCAATATCTAATTCTTTAGTTTGTTCTGTCTCCCTAAAAAGGTCTTTGCTTTCATGTAAAACATTCACTAATCTACTTTTATATCACTCTAACCAGTTGAAAACTATGCAATTAGAAACCATTTCTGTTTCAAACTTTTTGGAAAAATAATCAGGGAGCAAACTTTTTATTTCCCAATGGACAAAGCACTCACACCTGTGTGCTTTAAACAGTCAAATGAGGCATTCTGCCTCTATATTTGCACTACCACATATCTATAAATATGGCCTTTTTCCAAATGACAACCTTTCCTAACCTGAATGCCTGCCTCCTCTCAGACTTGCCATAAATAACCTAGGTTCATTTTATAAACAATCCTTTATATAGTGTAACCAAAGCAAAATTTTTGTTTCCAAGTAATTCCTTTCAGAATCAAGATGTTGTTTTCATTTGACAATATTAAAATGTCCCTCTGCTCTACTATTTGGAGAATAGAACATTTATAATAATGCAAAAAGGTTGAATTATGTTTTAAGTAGAAGAAGAACAGAAGAATGTGCCTTGTGTCCAACCATTAACCCAAGTATAGAGGTTTTCTTAATGGGTTTGTAGCAGCCGGTGGGACAGTAAACAGACAAGTGGTAACATCTTAAACCACTGCAGTTCTTTGCTTGGCAACGCAAGCTTAAGTCTTTACCCCTAAAATAAAAAGGGTTTTTATAGCAAAACAACTGTCAAGAATTTGAACAGGTTAAAAAACTTCATGGAGATGAGACACAGAGAGGTTTTATCACTGCTTTCTCACAATGCAGAGAAATTAACTTCAGGATGAGGACTAATGAAATATTTGCTCTCTGGCAATAACAAGTTTTATGTTACTTCCCACACCCAGAACTTGTTCCTAGCCACACCATACAGTAAATTTTGCTTTTTGAGGTAATACGAGGTAGTCTTTTTTTATAGAGCTGACATAGCCATGTAATGTTTCTAACCCCTGTCTTTTGGAATTAAGGAGTCCTTGAATAGATATTTTATTTTGCTTAAGTTTGTGCTAAGCATAATAAATGCATATGCCGAACACTCAATAAATATAGTTTCTTAAAACTTTTCATTGTTCAGTCAGAATCATATCAGTTACTGATGAATGTGGTTGCTTGTACTCTAATACATTTTAATTGATCCTTCGATCATTAGTTTGTAATAATTATCATCTTTAACTCATGAAAAAAATTAGCACAGATTTTTCCTTGAACATACATGATATCAATTAGTACTTTAACTACCTGAGGTTTCTATATATATTTCAAAGAGAGTGGCATGTTATGGCTGGTTCTCTGTTGTACTTAGGGAGCCATCCAGCTATTGTCATTTAGAAAGACTATATGGAGGATGGAGTATACGACTGCGAAGCCACTATTAGCATGTGGTCACCACATAACAGCGAACATTTTTTGCTCTATGTTGTTGCCTAACTATGTTATTTTTATTTGTTCAATAATCTCTTAGATATTCTCCCTACATTTTACTTTTATATTCTGGGAATATAAAAATATATAAAAATATAATTCAGTGGTTGCCAGTGACAGGACAAGGGGCAACAGGCACAAGTTGGAACATAGGAAGTTCCATTCAAATATGAGGAGAAACTCTTTACGGTGAGGGTGACAGAGCACTGGAACAGGCTGCCCAGGGAGGCTGTGGAGTTGCCTTCTCTGGAGATCTTCAAGACCTGCCTGGATGCAGTCCTGAGTAATGTGCTCTAGGCAATCCTGCTTCAGCAGGGGAGTTGGACTAGATGATCTCTAGAGGTCCCTTCCAACTTTGACAATTCCATGATTCTGTGATTCCGTGAAATAACCATTATTACTAACAATCATTCAAATTTATTACTAAATGCACTCACATATCATTTAACACTTGTGTTGATATTTAGGCTTTCAGCAATCTAAAATGGTCAAAAAAATGCTTCTGGCCACCTCTGCCTCTGATAGTATAAAGCCATCATTCAACAATATTCTGGTTTTAATGGAAATATGACTTACACAGTTTCCATCCCACTGCCTTCCAACTCCAAACCTGATCAGTATTGCTGTTCTTCCTCCCTACAAGTTATTTTGACACAGATGACTGTGGACTATGCAGTAAATGTGGTAATTTAAAAGTAACCTTTTCCTGACCTCCAAAACAGAAAAAGATCTTTCTTTAACCTGGATCATTTCATTGATTCCGTTTGCCACTTGACCCCTCAAAGAGTTGCAGTAGTAAAACAGAATAGTAAAAAGTAATGAACGGAGGCCACCGAAAAGGAGGCATGAAATCCATGAACTGGTCTCGTTTGTTTGAGTGTCAGTATCATGAAACTATGATCTCCGTCTAACTCCTGAGATAAGTGGAATTGTTCCTGCTTGTAACAAAGTATATTAACCTTTATAATTCTGATTTTCATTGTCATGCTTTGTCTTCCCTTTAAACATATCATATCATTCCTAAAGTAGATGCAGCAAAAGCAAGGAATCGAGTCATTAGAAAAGTGGCGTAGGAGGTGAGAGCTCAAGTTTAATTTTTAGCTCTATCACAAATGTCCTACTCATTTTAAGGCAAGCTAAAATTGGCTCCTTAATTTTGAAACAGTTTCTTGCCGTTGAGTGAGGTGCCTTTAGGGTGGTGCTAAATTGATCTGTTGACTAGATGATGCTGAAAGAAGAATTTCTTCAGTCTTCCTACCTTGCTGGGTAAGCTTCCTGCAGCTTTAGCTGCGTAAGGGACTTACAGACTTAGACTTGCATAAGAGAAGAAGCAGGAACAGTGAGCTGGTGCAGAAGGTGGAATAGGACCACAACTTTTGGCAGCAACTTAACATCAAATTGGTTTTCCATTAACATGAAACTATGCCCTCAATTACTCATCACTAAAATGAGAATAATAACACTTTCCTTTCTGTGGTGTTATGAGGACAAACATATTAAAATTCATTATGTGTTTATATATATCAGTTACAGGGGCCAGACAGTAACTTAAATTTATTTTACTGCTGGGACTAATAAAGAAATGAAATTATGTGAAATTATGTTTCTCTACAATTTGGTATTTCATGGTGCAAATTCTAATTTATCCAAAGACTAGACTAGAGCCTTCCAATCTAAGTAAGTCCTTCCAGCTTGAAATTTTAACAGTTGTAAATTAAAATACAGAATAAGGACAACAAAGAATCAGTCCCAGAGACTTTAAGACACATTCCCAAATGGTAGTGAGCCAGTTCAGAGCCAAGAGTAGATCAATGTTGTAAAATTTAACTGCAACACTGTCTCTTTCCAATGGGATTGTTTAAAAATACGCCTATTCCCCCTAATAATTTTGTTATTTAACTTCATCTGTGATAACTGAGGTTCATATTGCGATTTGTGTGGAGATGGACATGTATAAATTTGCAGCACTGGTGTCTCAGAGAACAGACTGCGACAAGAAGGATACACGAGCTGAATCTTGCTTCCTCTTATCTTGAGAACCTATTCCTCCCTGAACCGACTTCTTTGACTGCCCTCGCCTTGTGCCATCATACAGGCTAAGAAGGTGGCACTTTATGACGTGAGTGCTTACTCTTAGTGAGTCATGTGCTGGGCATTGTATAGTCTTGGCCATTTGTGCCTTTGAAGCGATGATGCAGAGAGACAACTAATCAGATTCCATGGTGATGATATTTATACGATTCTAGATCATGTCACATTACTGTACACTTTTATCTCTGATTATTTTAATTCACATTAAAAACTCACTGATTTTCTGCTAAATAATCTTGTTGGTGATGGAGTTTCAAGATTTACTTTAAAGCAAGTATGTAAATGTGAACTACTAAGTCAATTTTTCCTTCTTGTTAGCCTTAGAATGGGTTTTCTCTCTACTCTTTTGTATTTTTTTTTTTCCCTAACATTGAGTTACATTAAAAATCCTTTTGAGAGAATGTTTTCGATAGATACATCACAGTCCTTGAGAGAAATGCCTGGAAAATTAGTTCCATGTACATTTTAGGAAATCTTGCTAACAGCTGCATTTTTCCATTAGAAATGGTTTCAAAGGCTATATAAAAAACCAAAGCCAAATGAGGCAAAGTTTAAGTGAGAAAACATGTGTGCAATATTAAGCCAAGAAAAGGGAACAGTTACTTAGAGAAATCCAGACCTTTCTTTGCAGCACTTTTCTGAAAACATATTAGGAAGTATAGGTCAAATCTTCATTTGGTGTAAATGTGTGCAGCTCTGCTGAAATCAATGAAACTTCCTTTAAATAGTCAGACTCGAGATCTGACCAACTTTCAGATTTCCAAATGTGTAACAAAGAGCTACAAGTAACTCAAAATGAACTGATTAAATTCATTTCCTATTTAGCATCACTTGGAATTAAATGCTTAGTTGTGTACTGAGAACTACACATTTAGATAGAGTACCAGAAAACACTTAATAAAAACATTTAAAAGATATTCAAAGAGAAAAAAAATAGTTTACGTTTGCATGCCCTGGCCTCTCCAGCCTCCTCTACCTTGACTTTTGACGAAGGAAGAAAGCCTGAAAGCTTTATTTTCTGTATTTATTTCAAATCTGCTTCTTTCTGCCTGGAACTCTGCAGCTGGAGAACTGGGATCAGGGTGACATAATCAGAGACAGCACTTGGGACTATTCAGAGAGAAAAAAAAGAATTGCACAAATTATAAGTGATTTCCTGACATGGGGTTAAGAGAGAATGTAAATCAATTTGTAATTTGGCCCCAAGACTGCACAAAGACAGATTTTTAAAACGCAGACTTATTTTTCACACCTTCATTTTCAACCACAAATAAAGTCTCTGTTTAAAAGCCTTTCTTCCCTTTGATTCATTTATGTGAGCAAAGTCAAAATGATTTTATAAAAAGGTAGGTTTCTCTCCTCAATTATTATCCGGGAGGCAGGACATAAATGCAATATGCTACAATAAAGCAAATCTACCACCATATCTCTCCCAGTGATAGCAAAAGGAGACTTGTACAGCAATTAAGGCCATTGTCTTTGAGTAGTAGCTGAACTTCTACCTTTTTTTATTTTTATTATTCAGACTTTATTGGCTCATTCAGACTCACCCTGGGACATTAATTAGAGCTGGTTCAATATAGTAAAACTTTTGCAAACCTGTCTTAAATGTATTTAAGTTTCTTCAGTTTTTTTTTCCAACTGAAAGAAGTAACAGATTCTATGGCAGAAAAAGAAAAGTATAACAAACCCAAAGATTTTTAGTTCATAATACTTGTCAAAAACTACGGCCCCCTCTCACCTTGAACTTTTCCGCTTCTTCTAACTCCTCATCCTCCTATATCTAGCTCTGTCTGTTTTTCTTGGCTGTCTCTGTAGTCTTCCTAAGTCATTTCCTTCCCCCTGGAAAATCTCACTGGTGGGGATTTCTCACTGTTCCATCTGCCAAACTGATCAGCAGCTGACCTAATGTGTATCTTGACGTGCCATCCCAAAACTAAGCTTTAACTCAATCTGTACAAAAACTCGAATCTCCAGTCCATGTAAAATTTGCATTTCCAATTATATTTTCATTGAGATCCAACCAAGAAGATTGAGGGGAGAATAAAAAAAAAATTTGGAAAAGTGTAAATTGCAATGTATTTAGTAATTTCATCTCCCTGGCAGCCCACCAACAGGGCTGTGAATCCCTTGTGCCACTAAAAGCTTTCCTGGTGGGCGGCACAGGAGCCTTAATGTCTGGGGAATTGGAGAGCAGGAGAATCTGGAAGCCAGAGTCAAAGGGACTTTGGCTGTGTGCCTGGTAGGCTTCCCAGGAGATGGGAGTTTCTGGCAGCCCTGCCAGGGTTGCCTTGGGATCTGGGAGGTGGAGAGGCTGGCAGAAAGCTGAGGAAATTTCCATCTGAAATCCACCTGGTGGTAATCAGAATTGATTTGCAGCAGTTAAACGTCTTGGATATTTTCTGAGGGAAATAATTTAGATGCATCTCCGCCTTCTCCCCGGGGCGTTGGCTCTGCACTGAAACATTTTGGCAGCCCTGCGGGAAGGTGTGTGTGCGAGAGTAGGTCTTAGGCCAGCAGAACTCTTGCCATGGCTGGGCCCAGTGCTGTGGGGCTGCAGGCGCGGGAACGTCACCTCTTTTCCTCTCCTCCTTCTCCCTCACTGACTGACTCGGCAGGAGAGAGTCAGCAGGGTAAGAGAGACTCATCAGGAGCTATTTCAAGGTGCCTCATGGCAATTGGGTCAGGAATAAGAAGGAAAATGGGAGGGAAAATAAGAAAGCACTGGAGGGCTCAGTTCAGAATGACAGGATTCAGAGAAGGCAACCAAAAATTGATGTTGTAATGAGGAGTGAGGGTAGTCTTACACTATTCCTGAAGAAGATTTCTGGCCATTGCCTTACCGCAACAAAGTTGCTCATGTCTTTTGCTTTTACTCAAAGACTGGAAGCTGCAGAAGTCAGGCTATGAGGTGGCCTTCTGCCTGCCTGGGGACATTTGCTGGTGCATCTGCTTGTTTTCTTGTGTTTTCCTCTAGAAGCTGAGTTACAATGTAGGGCTATACTGAATCAGCCCAAGGGGTGATATGGGACTGTGTCTAGAAAGAGAGGGCAGGGAAGAGACAGGAGAACAGCAGAAGAAATCCTCTCCTTTTCCTCTTCCTACCACAGCTGTCTGACATGTTAGCAAACAAGGCTCCTGCGGGCACTCTCAGGTTTTATTTGTACTACACTCTGAAGGTGGTCCTCAGATACGTAATCGCCCAGAAATAAATGCCCTGAATATCAAACTGGAGTCCTTGATGAAACCAGAAATGGAGAAAATGCAGGTGCCTGCCTTCATCACCTTGAAGACAAGACTAGCGCAAGAAATAAACATTATCAAAGTTGTGCAACATCTATATTCAGATAATATAATATACCGAAGTCATTTGTCCAAAGCAAGCCCTTCTATCCAGCAGTTTAGGCTTCAGTTTGTTAATGTTTTCCAGTGAATGAACATTTGTGAAAAAAAAATGCAATCTGCTTTCGCAGTCTCTGCAGTAGTTTGGAATTCTCCTAGGCCTGTTGAAATGATTTGTACATTTTTTTATGGCAAAAAATTACTGGAGAAGGGTCAGAGATCTGGCTCAAAGGATTCTAGCAAGGACAGAATTTGGCCCACCGCATTATGATTAAAACATTTATTTCTTTTTTATAGAATTCATTCCCCTGAAAACAACCTGTTCTGGTAAGTTTTGTATCTCTCTGTAGCTTGGTATCAAATAATTTCATTGTTTGTATCAAATATTTTCATTATTATTTTCTATTACCTGTATCACTAAAATTCATCTTTGAAGGATTTTGAAGCCAGAAAGAACCACAGGTCCTAATCACATCTTTTTAGACAGTATTACATTCTTCCAAGGACAAGTCATAGTGAGAAGATTTTGAGGCTTTAATCAGATTACTTAGTAAATTGATGTAAAAGTCATCAAATCGGATTGAAGTTTCATCTACTGTGACAAATTATTCTGCTTCCTTGAAGGAACATACAAACATACTCCAAAATATTTCTCTCTGTAAGCTTTTATCTGATCATTTTCAGTGTAGTAATAAAGCAGAAGCTTGTATTCTCAGTGAGTTAAAGTCTGCTTACATAGTCAGGAAATGTACTTATAAAAGCTAGAAATCACCAGGTGATGTATTTCAGTACTTTTCCGATATCTCAGCCATTCTTGGAACACATCAGCCAGAACCACAGCAGTTAACAAGAGAGACACCTCTCTTTTCCAGAGTTCAGTGTTTGTCATGACGTGCATTGAGATGCTGCCGGGGCTGCCAGGGTTAACAGCCCGTCCTATGCCCTGGCATAATTCTGTTATTGATTTCTTCCATACTGCACTATTGAGAGCTAATTTCACATTGCATTTCAAGGACAGCACAGCAGGTAGGAACACTGTAGCATAGAAAGAACACAAATTGAGAGAACACATTTCATTTACTGCCCACTATGATACACTCTCTGTAATTGGGCTCTCTGAGGGGCCACGTCTCTCCGATGTCATCCCCAAACTGGAAAGAGATGAATGATGAAAGAGTAGTGACAAGGGGGTAGGGGAGGCTTAATGTGTGGTGTTAGGTGGCAAGACCACTATTCTTCCTAGCTCCCCTCAGAAATCTGACCTTCAGCTAAGTCAACCAGAATATTCAAGCTGTCATTTTGTTTGTCGCAAAACAAAGGGGGCAGTGACTCCCTGGGGGCTGTTCTGGATGGAGCTCTAAAATTTTTATTCTCTCCCAAACCTATGAGTTGTTGGTGATTTACATGCTGCATGTTCACAACACAGGGATTTTGGACAGGGCTGAGGCCATGATGCTCAGGGCAGCAGGCAGTGTCTCCAGGAAGTTGACTGGCTGAATTCTGACCCAGGTAACATCTTAACACTATTACAATTTGAACATTTGATTGCAGACATGACAGAGCTTATATCTTTTATTTCTTCTTTCACACAGTAGCCAAACTGGTAGAAAATAATGCCACTATGGTGAAGATATCCTGGGTAGTTTCTCTGAGGTAAATGGAAAATACTGGTTTGAAGCAGCTGCAGTTTGAGCTGGTAGGTGTGAAACAACACAGCAGTCACTCTCCTTGCCTCTGTCCCCTTCATCGCTGCTTTCTTATCTTCTATTGCGAGGAAGATACTTCAGAGTTTTCATGCCAATCCAGAGATTTCTTTAGCCAGGTACAAAAACACCTGGCATCAAGAACAAAACTCTTTCTTCTGTGAGACTGGGAGAGGTTCGAAAGAGAGTTCCGTCTCTTCATCAAAGTGAATGTTGTCAGAAGATTTTTATTTTAATATTGCTGATACAGAGACTCTATACTTCTTTAATAGTAAAGCACACATGCATAACAAGTGAAGATGGCACTAAATGGCATAATATCCAAAGCATATTGCACACCTACAACAATGAACTTTTGGAAGTTTTAGCTTTGCGTGAAAAAATAAAATGATGGAGCAGCTCTGAGGACGTTTAAAAAAGATTTCAGTCTGTAAAGACAAATGTGCAATCTGCAGTGTCTTGCGGAATCTGACATCAGGTAAAATGAGAACCAGCAACTGGAAAAAATACTGTCAGAAAATCATGAATTAAAAGTAGAAAACCTGCAAAGTTTGCCAGACTATAGAGCAGAGGCAGATCAGATTGCATGACACAGTTGTGCTACCAAAGAGCAAAATCATAGGAACAGTCAACAAAACAACAGATGACTACAAAGGAAGGCAACATGGAAGACAGCAGAAGGTGTGGAAGAAAACACTTCCAAAGCATTGTACAGACCTTGGATAGAGCTGAAGAAACAAATAAACAAATTTACAAAAGAGAAACTAAGATTGTAAGAATACCTGATGGATACATCATTAGCCGGGATGCAAACTGGAACACAACTGATATCTTGATTACTTGGGAAAGTGTGAGGTTGATGGTATGGGTGAGATGGGTAGTGGCACTGTAGTTAAAACAATGGCTGCAGTTATCTTAAAGGATATGCTTATTTCTCTCTGTTAGCTATAAATGAATTCTAGAGGACCAGTTCAGATGAAAATGTCTGTATTGGAGATACAGTGAGGTAAGGTATGTTTACCACCCAGGAGTCCCTGAAAGAGGTGGCATGTATAAGATGTGAGAAGTCCATGTGTGAGAAACTGGACTGGGACCTAACACCATGAAAACAAAAAGAAAAATGTAGAAAAACAGAAATTAAAGCAAAAGAAATGAAGACGTAGCAAGGAAAAGAAAAATTCCCCAAAGGTGAAAAGTGCCATACAGAAAATTAGGAGCTAAAAACATTGGTGTTGTTAAAGAATGTGAATGAAATGGTAAAAAGTTACTAGTCCAGTGTTATGCAGGTAGGTAAGTTTAATTAAACTGTGGATCTCCTGTCCAGGACTGGCACACATTGGACTGTTTGTACACACTGGAGGAAAAATTGCATGCTGTTTTTAGCTTCTTATTCTCACCATCAAGAAACATCATTCTCACAGAAGATGAATGGCTCTTAGACATGTAATCTCATGAGATCTGTATTTGCTAGATATGACATCCATGCTATGATAATGATGGGTAAAGGGTTGCAATGAGATTTCCACTAGATCTAACGTTCTTAAAAAATGTGGGATTTGGGCATATTATATAGAACGTAAAACACCCAAAGTCTTCTGATATTATGGAAAAAAAGTGTTGAAATTTTCAAAAGGATCCTTAGAAATGCAGAATAACCTAATAGGCAAGGAATAGTGGCCCTCTCTTGAACCTAGAAATGCAATTTCATAACACAGCATAATACATACTACTGAATTAACAATTCCCCACAACCAAAAGGGGAAGATCCTGTTCCTGCTTCCCACTTCCCGTCCTTCCCAGTCCTCCTTCCCTTCCCTGCTCTTCACTGATCTGCACTCCAACCACTACTGTGGTGCCTGACCTGGCATTCATCGGAAAACTAACCCAACAAAGGAAAACAAAGATAATACCTTGTCAGGTTAATAAGTTGACTTAAATATCATGACCAGGCAAGTGCCAAAAGCAGTATTAGATAAGGGAAGGAGCTAGCAGTAGGGAATGAAAGTTGGACTGTCTCTGGATCTAACTCACTATGCTGAAAACAGGGCAAGTATGAATTGGTGTAAACAACTTGAGACAGCAAATGCAAAGTGTATCTTCTGATAAAGGATGACATGACTTCAATGCCTTCCCAGCCACAAGGCAATATTTGTAAGCATTATGACAGACCACAGGCATCAAAATTGTCATTTCTAGTGAAGATATGCATATTTTCTGAACTGTTGTGGCTCAGTGACGGACAGCCTGGAGAAAAAAAATTATAGACATTCTGAGCTTCCTCCACAGGCAGACAGGAAGAGATGGCTGCAGAGGAGCCACAGACCCAAGCAACACCATGGGAAAGTGCTGACTGGAGTACTAGAGTAACTGAAGTCTGCAACCATCTCTCTTCAGAGATCTACAAGGCATGGAGACCAGCCAAGGGACTGATGGAGAGCTGAGGTGCAGTATAATAGATGGCATGTTGTTTTCCCTCTGGAAAGGGAAGATGTAAGGCTAGCCACAGATGTAATAAGAGAATAGATTTTATTGATCTAAACTAGTGGTGCTAACAGCCAGACTAAGTGATGTGTACAAATCTCTCTTCTTGCCTCACAAGTAGTCTCATCTTTTATCTGTTTATTTTCACTTTAATACTGTGACACTTTGGTTTCAAAATTTGGCTCAGGGATTTCCCAAGTGGCCTCAAAGTATCCTACAGTCATATCTGCTCTGGTAATCTAAATGGAACGAGGGTTAGGGCTGAGTAATGGCCCCAAACCATCTTTATGGTGACACATTTAGCATACAAAGTTTTGGAGTGAGCAATTCTTGAGCACAACTTGGTGTTTAAGAACAGTGGGGCCCATTTTGATGTCTACAGTTTTTCAGGGGAATGGTAAGAGATTGTGGCTGTATGGCTACAGCCCTGCCAAAGCAGTTATCATTAGGGCAGGATAAAGTGCCTCAACTTGTTTGATTTACTAGCATAGACATTGGCCACAATTTCCCCACACACTACTCAGACATCTGTGCCTCAGTACCTGAAACTGTCACATAAAGGAGATACCTACTTTTAACAGTGCCATTATAACTTGTAGAATAGGGTGGTGGGTGGATATCATTGCAGTTACCATTCCTGCGTGGAACAAGAAACCTGGGATGATGTACGCTGTATGTGGCTGATAACATGTAATGACTTTGAGATGCAAGACGTCTGGAAGGTGCCTGAGGGGTTACCCTCCTTTGCATCCTGCAAAGATTTATTTATTTATTCATTTATTTATGGTGAACAGTAAGAGGAAAAAGCAGAGGATTATAACCTAGATCTTTGCAGAGCTGGCATGAAATCATGCAGTATGTCCTAGATGGATATCTTTGGAAAAGCATGTCCTGAAAAAAATAAAAGGGTCTTTTAATTTCAATCCTTCTCCTAGGCCTTACAGCTCTTGCTGTATTTGTCATTGCTCTCCACGGGATATTTTTTCTCTCTTTCCTCCATAGATACGTCTCTATGTCTTTTGTCTTGTACCTCTTCTTCTCTTGGAGCTAAGAGTTTTTGACTCTCAACTAAATCAGCTAATTTCAATGTTCTGAAAAATTGGGGGATTTGCAAATACTGCTGTCTCCCAGTGGCAGAGGAGATCACCCGCCCCATAGAGACTTTCCCAGTTTTACTGTTCCGTACTTTCACTGGATGATTCCTGTCCCCTGGAAAGAACAACTTCCTGAATTTGGGGGGTGTAACTTTCCATATTCTACTTATCTGTCTGGTTACATTTAATATTGTATCAGTATGTTCATATTAATTCTAAATGCTTCAAGACAGGATTTTGATGGTATGTGACGTTGCAAACTCATATCTAAAAAGTTTCAGCTGGTGAACACAGATTATCTGGAGTGGGAAGTTATGTGAATCTGTTTCTTTTCTTTTTTACTTCACTTTTTTCAGGACCCTTTAATGTTTTTGTTTTTTTTTTTTTTTTTTTTTTCTGAATTAAGAGTTGTCAGTGTGTCAAGTTGTGTCAGTCTCTTCTCTTCTATGCCATAAAGGGGTATAGGGATAAAGGAACACACACATTTTGAAGTGCAACATTGTCATTGAAAATGTAACTAAAACCAAAAAGCAGCGCTGAAGTCACTCTTACCTTCCAGAGAAGTAGTTTTCCAAACCTTTCTCCTCCATTTCTTCAGTAGTGTATGTTGCAGAGACATTTCACACTGCAGAAATGGTGATTGAAGATGATCAGAGAGCTGGAGCACCTCTCCTGTGAGGACAGGCTGAGAGAATTGGGGCTGTTCAGCCCGGAGAAGAGAAAGCTATAGGGAGACCTTACAGAAGCCTTCTAGTACCTAAAGGGGGCTACAGAAGACATGGGGAGGGACTCTTATCAGGGACTGTAGCGATAGGATGAGGGGTAACAGTTTTAAACTAAAAGAGGGGAGATTTAGATTAGACGTTAGGAAGAAATTCTTTACTGTGAGGGTGGTGAGACACTGGAACAGGTTGCCCAGAGAAGCTGTGGATGCTCCACCCCTGGAAGTGTTCAAGGCCAGGCTGGATGGGGTTTTGGGAGGTGTCCTTGGCCATGGCAGGGGAGTTGGAACTCGATGATCTCTAAGGTCCCTTCCAACCCAACCCAAACCATTCTATGATTCTGTGATTCTATATATTCTATGATTCTATGATTCTATGAAATGTATTCTGATCCATTTAGGAGTTGCTGGTTTATTTGTAAGATTTTCATTAGCATTCAAAAACCTGCAAACCTTTGCCATTTGGCATGGCAAGCACATGAACAATTTGGGCTTACAGCTGGTTTGCAGAACAAAAGTTTGCAAGTAAACCCTTATGCCCATAAGCAAACGAACAACTTTTCCAAATGCTTCTGATCTGAGATGGATATGAGTATCCCCAGGAATCAAAAGCATTCAGTGTTTTCCATGAGCACGCTCATAAACTTGATAAATACCTTATGGAATCAAGCTGGTGAAATATTAGGATTCTTTAAGTTTCTATTATAATTAGCTTTTAAATATATGTTTATGAGATTATGACTTTGGATACTAGACAACTACTTTGAAATAACAGACTATAGTATGAAATTTCCATCAGTACAAGGGAGCCTTCCATTGAGTATTAACATGAAAAAATCACATTTAGACAAATTATACTGACTGGAGATCTCACAAAAAGTAATCGCCAATAAGGGAGCTTTCTAATGGGTTGTGCCTGGTCTGTAACTTGTTCAAATGTAATGAATATCATTGTTAACGATCTGCAGAAAGTTGCAAAATGTCCCTTGTAAAATACATGAGGACACTTTTTTTTTTTCCACAGGCAGTTGGATACTCACATTAACAGGTCCATTTCATAGAGAAATCTGCATTACTGGGTGATGTGCAGTTATGTGAAAAGTATAAAAAGTATAGAGTAGTACAATCTAACAAGGTAAAAACCCTAAAGCTGAAAGCTGAAAGCTGATGGTGAGTTCACACGAGGAATAGGGAACATACACTTAATGCCAGAATAATTTCATTGTAACACTCAACATATTTTCATCAATACTAGATATCTTTAGCATATCTTTCAGTTGCACATGCACCAAATCAATAATAAACTAATACTTGATTCAGAAATTTCTGGGTCAACTTCTGTAATCTGTGGTTTGTACCACACAGAAGGAAGACCAAGCTCCTCTTCAATTAAAAGTCTAGAAACTCACAGAACAAACAGAATAATGAATATGAACATGATAAATAAGTGATCCCACCCCTCATCCCAATTCATTGCAACTGTTTCCTCATATACAGCATTGGACCTTGTCTGATCCCTATATGTGGGCTGATTCAGTTCAGTAATGACAAATAAACTTTCAAATTATGAGGACTGGGAGTAAAACATATCAGAGCTGGACAGTTTCTTGTGGTGTATGTATTATGGAATTGAACCACTAGTCATGTGTACTCCAATGAAAACAAACTGATTTTTTGAGGACAAAGGCATACAAAGGACTATTATTGCTCAAACCCCCTCCTATTACAGTGCAAAGGGAGCACAGGGAACAGTTTGCGCCCCTATCACCATTGACCAGGACCACAAACAAGCAAAACTGGGGCACTTCCTCAGGACTGCCTCAGGCTTGTAATGGACCTACCACGTTCACCACGAAATAAAGGTGCATTTACTTTGAATGTAAGGTTGAATGCATGCCTGGAGGACTCAAAAAGTTACACTTAAAAAAGAAAGTTACACAAATGCTGCAACAAGTGTGTGGCAGAGCCCAGGGTTGTGGTCTGGTGGTGTCCAGCATGCCATACTGATATGAGTCCAGGTTGGTTTTGCTTCCTGCGAGCATGGTGAAAGTCCTGAATTTCCCATCAGCTATACTGTGTCAAAAAATGGAAAACGCTTCACCGTCATTTCACATTTCACAGAGCATTTTTATACTAATTGATTGTTTGACTCTTAATGGACTATATTTTTCTGTGTCCCTGTAAACAGGGGTTTTGTAGACTTTTCAAGAAAAATCTGGGATATTAGTATTTCTTGGTAATTTTATTCTTGCCAGAGGTATCCCTCCTTCCATTTCAACCTCTATTTTTCTCTTTAGGAGTAAAAGCACTATTCAAACAACAAAGCAAAAATAACAATGAAATGAAATTTCTGCCTGGCCAGGATATTTTTCAAAGAAAAACTGGCTTCATTATGTCTGCTATTATTTCCAGACATAGAATTTGAGACATTTTTAGAATGGAAAACAAATAAGCTGTGAATGTGACTTCTTAAATATTTCACAGGTACCTACTGCATTATAGGCTCTTCTGAAAAGAAACAAATAACAATGACCTCTAAAATTCATCACAATGGAGTAAAGTTGCTGCATATATTTGCCCATGTATGTCTTACATAGAGACACTGTTCCTCAAGGCACTTCAGTGTCATTTAAAAAGGGAGAGCAGCCTCCGATATTCAAAGTAATTGGCAGCATAATGACATATATTTATGGGACTCTCAAGGATGGCTCAATTGTCTAAGTAGCCAAAAATGAGTGTCTTTATTAAAAACAATATTGATCACAGACTTGTGATGAGCCACCTATTCAGAACATAAACAGAGCTTTTCTAAAATTGCGTGTCCATTTGTCCATTTTTGCGTGTCTCATGTCAGCAGAATTCTAGCATTTCGTTAGTGCAGAGTAGGATTTCTTTTCCTGAATATTATGAAAACTTTTTGTTTCCCAGTCAGAGTTTTTTGTGAAATCATCACATTTCTTCTGTTTTGTCAACAATTACAAAATAATTTCAATAGATTACAAAGTAAATTGAGTTCAATTACATTCTTTGGCTCCTTAACCATTGTTTACTTTTCTCCCTAAGGTAGCAATACTTTAAGTTGAAAGAAATTATGGTATCTCAAGATTAATTTTTCATTTCTTCCAAAATAATGTAAACCCACTTTTTGCTTACAGTTTTTGAAGGGAATTGTCTCTCTCATTTTATGGGGTTTTCTTTTTGTCAAAGTTTGTTGGTATGCTTGCAGATCATCTGCATTTCCAAGGCATTTTTTTCTTGAAAATATCTTTGTTGAAATGCAACACAGGTGGGGGTATGGGGGAGGAGGGGAGAAATTAGCATATACCTTGTATTTCCTCTATTACTTAAAACTTTCATACAGGACTCCCAAAGGCCAGTTTTCCACTGCTTATCTGATAGGGCTTTCTTTGCTGTGATTACAAATTAGCTGTCTAGTGTTGCAAAGTGAAAACTGAAAATGACAGTATATTTCCTTTTTGTTTGAGATAGATGTGATTTTTTTAGTAAATAGCGTAGGACAGTGTCTGTTAACCTCTAATGTTGCAAGGATTACTTCTTTGCTGTATACAGCTTATCATATCAGGACACATAAATAGAGTCACATTTCATTAAGCAAAAATAAGACCCAAAGAGCCAAATTCTGTGAGCAGTAATTCCTATATTCTAATCCAAAATATAACTTCTGTTAGACATTTTTCTTCCATCAGCATTTTTTTTCCCATGCATTGAAGGAACCATCACATTTTTGGAAAGAGGAAATATAACCAAAGTAAGAATTGAAAGGCTTGCATAAACAAATATGAACCTGGATAGGCTGCCGTGAGAATCACAGCCAATCCTGCTCTGTAAGGATGTTCTTACAATTCAAAGCACGCTATAGTTTTTTAAAAAATGTTGTTTGATGCTATATATTCGTGCTGTAAAACATTTGTGACATATAATGATGTAAGAGGCCAGCTGGCCGCTAATGGTAACAGCATACTTTACCAGCACTATCATCAGAAGGACTGTTGAAGGCAGATGGCCCTTTTTTGCAGCTTTATCCTGTTAGAGATCTTACCAAGGACAGGCGCCCTACAAACCTCACAGTAATGAGAAGAACATTGCTTTATTGACTATAAAGCCTTACTGCAAATAAGTTTGAAAGCAATATGTGCTGGAGAAGACCAGTGGCACGTACGTTCATAACCAAAATAGAAGACTCTGGACTGAAGCTTTGTTAAATGATGCCTATGTTCTGGAAAACTTTTCACAGAAATACTGGATTGGTATTCAAAGCTGCTGTAATACAGACAGCTACTTTCCTATCTTATTTGAGAGAGGCACACAAATTATGGTAGTTAATTATTGTGCATCCTCTCATTTCATGCCCATACTGCAAGGAGTTAAAATACAGACATAAGGGGAAAAATTACTCAGACTCAGCTGATCATACAGAGATTAATTTTGATGATAGTGTCATTGAAACATGTTCTACAGTTTGATAGCCCAGATGCGCATTTTCCCTGGATAACAAAGGTTCAATTGGTTATGCTTCTTTTGCTTTTAGGGCTATCAGAAATAATACTGTCACGGTCTCAATTTCTTTTTGTCTTGTGATAAGGAAAATGACCCATTTTGAAACAGTGTGTCATATTTTGCCTGACTAACAATTGCTATTTAGCTTTCTGGTGGGATAGCGGGTTTGTTGTTTCAGTTTTTCGTGGTTTTTCAAATGTGTTTTCCAGTGATTTGTCGGTCAAAGCCTTCAGGACCACACAGCGTTCCTGCTTAAATCATTATCTTCCATAGCAAGTGGATTTTGTCCTCTAGTACTCTGGTTACCTACTTTTTGTAAAGGGGAAACATATAGTAGGCAATTTTCTAAATCCTATTCACTCTATGTTTTGCACTTCAATCATTGACAGCTTGTCTTTTAGCAAAGGCAGACACATCACAGAATCACAGAATCACAGAATCTTAGTGGTTGGAAGGGACCTTTGAGATCATCGAGTCCAACCACATTAAAAAAAAAAAACAAAAAAAAAAACCAAAAAAAACACAAAAACACACAAACAAACAAAAAAACACAACACAAAACCAAACAAACAACACCACCCCCCCCAAAAAAAAAAAAAAAGCAAGCAGCATCCATCAACTAAACCCCACACACAACACCCCACCACAAACCAACAATCCCGGGCACTAGAGCATGCCCTGAAGAGCCACGTCTACACGTTTCTTAAATACCTCCAGGGATGGTGACTCCACCACCTCCCTGGGCAGGCTGTTCCAGTGCTTGACCACTCTCTCAGTAAAGTAATTCTTCCTAATATCTAATCTAAACCTCCCCTGCCCCAACTTCAGACCATTTCCTCTGGTCCTGTCGTTATTCCCTTGGGAGAAGAGGCCAACCCCCGCCTCTCTACAGTTTCCTTTCAGGTAGTTGTAGAGGGCAATGAGGTCTCCCCTCAGCCTCCTCTTCTCCAAACTAAACATGCCCAGTTCCCTCAGCCTCTCCTCATAGGACTTGTTCTCCAGACCCCTCACCAGCTTGGTGGCTCTCCTCTGGACACGCTCCAGCACTTCAATGTCTTTCCTGTAGTGAGGGGCCCAAAACTGAACACAGTACTCTAGGTGAGGCCTCACCAGTGCCGAGTACAGAGGCACGATGACTTCCCTGCTCCTGCTGGCCACGCTATTCCTGATACAGGCCAGGATGCCGTTGGCCTTCTTGGCTGCCTGGGCACACTGCTGGCTCATGTTAAGCCGGCTGTCCACTAACACTCCCAGGTCCTTTTCTGCCAGGCAGCTTTCCAGCCACTCTTCCCCAAGCCTGTAGCATTGCCTGGGGTTGTTGTGGCCGAAATGCAGAACCCGGCACTTGGCCTTATTAAACCTCATCCCATTGGCCTTGGCCCATTGGTCCAACCTGTCCAGGTCCCTCTGTAGAGCCTGCCGACCCTCAAGCAGATCAACACTCCCACCTAGTTTGGTGTCATCCGCAAACTTACTGAGGGTGCACTCAATCCCCTTATCTAGATCATCAATGAAGATATTGAACAAGACTGGCCCCAAAACTGAGCCCTGAGGGACACCACTGATGACCGGCCGCCAACCAGATTTTGCTCCATTAATCACAACTCGCTGAGCACGGCCATCCAGCCAGTTTTTTATCCAGCGGAGGGTACACTTGTCTATGCCATGATTCTCCAGTTTCTCCAGGAGAATGCCGTGAGGGACGGTGTCAAAGGCCTTACCAAAGTCCAGGTAGACAACGTCCACAGCCTTCCCCTCATCGAGAAAGCGGGTCACATGGTCATAGAAAGAGATCAAGTTGGTCAGGCAGGACCTCCCTCTCATAAACCCATGCTGGCTGGCCCTGATCCCTTGGCTGCCCTGCACATGCCTTGAGAGCTCACTCAGGATGATCCTCTCCATGATCTTTCCCGGTACCGAGGTCAGGCTGACAGGCCTGTAGTTTCCAGGATCCTCCTTCCGGCCCTTCTTGTAGATGGGCGTCACATTGGCCACCCTCCAGTCATCTGGCACCTCTCCTGTTGACCAGGATTGTTGATAAATAATGGAGAGAGGCTTGGTAAGCTCTCTTGCCAACTCCCTGAGAACCTTTGGGTGAATGCCATCCGGCCCCATAGACTTATGCGTGTCCAGGTGCATAAGCAAATCATTAACTACTTCCTCTTGGATTACAGGGGAGTTGTTCTGTTCTCCATTCTTATCTTCCAGCCCAAGAAGCTGAACTCCCTGGGGGTAGCTGGTCTGACTATTAAAGACAGAGGTAAAGAAGGCATTAAGTATCTCAGCCTTCTCCTCATCCTTGGTTGCAAGGTTTCCCCCCGCATCCAGTAAGGGATGGACATTCTCTGTCACTCTCTTTTTGTTGATGTATTTATAGAAACTTTTTTTGTTGTCCCTTATATTAATGGCCAGGTTGAGTTCTAGCTGGGCTTTTGCCTTCCTGATTTTTTCTCTGTATGACCTAACACAATCTCTGTACTCCTCCCGAGTTGCCTGTCCCCTCTTCCAAAGGTGGTAAACCTTCCTTTTTTCCTTAAGTCCCATCAAGAGCTCTTTGTTCATCCAGGCCGGCCATTTTCCCCGCCCTTTAATTTTGCGCTTCATGGGGACAGCCTGCTCCTGGGCCTTTAGGATTTCCCTCTTGAAGAGCGTCCAGCCTTCCTGGGCTCCTTTGTCTCTCAGGACTACCTCCCACGGGACTCTCCCAACCAGGGTTCTGAACAGGTTAAAGTCTGCCCACCGGAAGTCCAAGATGGAGGTTTTGTTAATCCCCTTCCTTACCTCACTATGAATGGAAAACTTAACCATTTCATGATCACTAAGCCCAAGACTGTCTCCGACCTCCACGTCCCCAACTAGCCCTTCTTTATTTGTGAACAGTAGGTCTAGCAAGGCACCTCCCCTGGTAGGCTTACCTACCATTTGTGTCAGGAAGTTATCCTCCATACACTCGAGGAACCTCCTAGCCTGCCTGCTCTCTGCTGTGTTATATTTCCAGCAGATGTCTGGTAAGTTGAAGTCCCCAACTAGAACAAGGGCTGGCGTTTGCGAGACTGCAGCCAGCCGCTTATAGAATACCTCATCAGCCTGCTCATCCTGGTTGGGTGGTCTATAGCAGACTCCCAGCACAAAATCACCTTTGTTAGCCTTCCCTTTCACCCTTACCCATAAACACTCCACTTCTTCATCACTGGAGTCTATCTCTATAGAGTCAAACAACTCCCTAATGTACAGAGCCACACCCCCCCCCCTCCTTCCTTGCCTATTCCTTCTGAAGAGCTTATAGCCACTTATTGCAGCATTCCAGTCATGACCATCGTCCCACCACGTTTCCGTGATGGCAACTATGTCATAGTTGTCCTGCCGCACCATGGCTTCCAGCTCATCCTGTTTGTTGCCCATGCTACGTGCATTAGCGTAGATGCACTTGACCTGGGCTACTGATTTCACCCCCATCTTTGGCCCTTGACACTCAGGTTCATTACCAGCAGGCCTGGTTTTATCCCCATCCCCCTTAACTTTCGGCTTAAAGCTCTGTCCGTGAGCTTTGTTAACTCTTAGCCTAGTACCCTTTTCCCCTTCTAGGAAAGGGTTTTCCCATTGTTCTCTAGCAGTAATTTCTAAACGTCTATCACCTTTCTCTGATGAAATGTCAGAGTGTGAGTCCTCACTAATGTGGCCTCCTTCAAACCGTGGCATGCTTTCCTCAGGCTTAATCTTGACAGGCCCAGTTATCTCCCCTTCCCCCCTCATATCTAGTTTAAAGACCGGTCAATGAGCCCTGCCAACTCCTGCCCCAAAATTCTTTTCCCCCTCTGGGACAGCTGTGTCTCACCTGACAATGGCATGCCAGGTGTCTCATATAGCCACCTATGTTCGAAAAACCCAAAGCCCTGCCTGTAACACCAGTCCCGGAGCCACAAGTTGATCTGTTGCCTCTTCCTATCAATTTCTTTATTCACAGTTGCCACTGGTGGGATAGAAGAGAAGACTACTTGTGTTCCTGACCCCTTGAGCTGCTGCCCTAAGGCTCTAAAATCTCTTTTAATTGATTTCAGCCTCCTCCTACCCATTTCATCACTACCCACCTGAAATACTAACAGGGGGTAATAATCAGAGGGGTTTACTAGGTCTGGGAGTTTGTTTGTCACATCCCTGACCCGAGCCCCAGGGAGGCAACAGACTTCCCTGTGTAGCGGGTCAGGGCGGCATATTGGTCCCTCTGCCCCCCTCAACAGAGAGTCACCCACAACTATGACCTTTCTCCTTTTCCTTTTGGAGCTAGTGGTGAAGTTGGGTCCGCTGTGACGTGTACTTTCTGTCTTCTCTAGTCTTGGTGTGCCATCCTCCTCTCCATCGGCCAGTTCCTCCTGCAGGACTCCATACCTGTTCTGCAGGGGTAACTGGGAAGCTGGGAGAGGTTGGGAGGGGACTCGCCTGTTTCCCCGAGCAGTGACCTGTTTCCATTCCTCCTTTTCTCTGAGATCCTCTCCTGTCGCTTGATGAGAAGAGGGGAGAGGGTCCTCCGATTTACACGGGGCCTCAACCTGTTCCCCTACTCTCAGGGAGTGCACCCACCAGTCAATTTCTCTTTCACACTCCCTGATGCTCCTCAGCCTCTCCACTTCATCCTTCAGCTGGGCCACCAGGTAGAGCAGATCATTCACCTGTTCACATCTTATACAGGTGTTGTCTCCGCTACCCTCCATTGCCAGCGCCAGGCTCCGGCACTCTCTGCACCCAGAGGCCTGCACACCCATGTGTTTGCGTGGGGCCTCGCTCTGGGTACCCACAGCTTTCCTAAACATAGCCTTCGATCTGGTAGCAACCATAGCTGAGTCCCCAGGAGCGACTGACCTTACCGTGTACACCAGTAGAAGCACTGGGCCCGGCCGGTACACACACCAGCTCCGGTTGCTCCCTCCGTGCTCTGTGGGCAGGGACTAGTCCCTGCCCTCCCTGACACCTTTTATCCCCTGGAGGTGGGATAAACCGGGGGTGGTGGCGGCTCCGCCCAGGCTCGCTCAGCAGCACCGCCCCCCCAGCTGACAGCCCCCAGGACAAGCAGGGGCCTTGTCCCGGCTTCAAAAAAAGCCCTAAAAAGAGCTTCTCGTCGGCCTTTTCCGCTACAGAACCCTTCCCCAGCGCAGTCTTACCTGCCCTGAAGCTGGTCTCCGTGGCAATGACCCTCCGTGGCAATGACATGTACAGATCTATATTATTACTACCTTACATGTACATAAGAACTGTAATAATTCATTCATTTTTTATTTGAGTTCTTCAGAGGTTTTTCTGTTTGTTTTGTCTAACCCATGTGGTTAGCCAGAATTTAGGGTTCTATGGGTTATTTCCTCCAGGAGGAAAAATTGATAGTTATTTCTTTAGGGCATAATCTTTCTTTATTTACTAAGAACACACAAATTATGTTCTCTAGAATGCCAAAAGGAAATTGCAACAGAGGATAGCATATTTCTTCACAGTTCCTACCATATTTCTGTTGGCACTTAAACTCTAAGTTTTTTGTCTTGTCTCCTCACAAACACAGTCTTGTGCTTTTTGCAACTGCCTTTGTCTCCTTTTCACTGTTGGGATTTTGGGGCTTCATTGTGTAAGAGAGACAGTACTCTTTCATTCTTTTCCTCAGAGAGTCCTCTGCCTACTCAGTTTAAAACATTGAACACCTTCATAGATGCCTTTTTATAGATCAGTGGCTTTAAGCTGAGTTTTGACTGAAGACACGGTATTCTTTCACCTGGTTACATAAATAAATGTAATGATTCTTGCAAGGAAGGATATAGGCTTTGTATTCTTTAGTTTGGTAAGGATTAACTCAGTGCAGAACACTTGCTGGGTATCAGTAATGTATTCTGTTACAAACTGCACAGCACACATAGTGAAGACAAAGGATGCGCTGTCTTCAGTGCTGCACTCTATAGCTCAGGGGAGCTTGTAGGACGATGTGAATACAGCTTTCTCTCTGGCAACATTTTCACTGATTAAAAGTGCAGATTCAGCATTTTCCTTCCCTTTCTCCTGCTATTTGTATAAAAAACAGGTCAGAATCTTGAGACCATTAAAATACTTGATCCACTCTAGAAATGTGGGATTTTATTCCTTTAGTTTTCAGTTCACTGAGCTGTTGCTATGGATTTTAGCAGCTTGACCAAACAGCAGGATTTTCAGATTTTCCAAGAAGTTAGGGAATCAAAGGCCAGTCAATCGCATAGTGTTAGCTGAGAAAATAACAGTCAGAAGGTTCCACCTACATCAATTTCATTGCCTGGTTCTCCGGGCCAGGTCCATGCTCTGTCTGGTTGTAGGCAGTCTTGGGACAAACCTAATTGGTTCTTCATCCAGCATCCACACTGTGAATCAGCACCACAGCATTGCTCTTTTCCACACACAAAATGCCTTGAAAAAGGAAGACAGACCAAAAATGTCCCTAAGGCATTTGCTGGTGTCAAAGAAATTCCCTCTTGGACATTTACTCTGCTGTGACTCTGATCAATAGTTTGCAACAGAGGAGGTTGACGTAATTTGCAGGTGAGATTCCTCATGCATGTAATAACAGTGAGCATAAGCAGTTCAACGAAGACAGCTACAGAATCACTAGAGCTTACAGATTTTAAGACCTTTTATGTGGCTTTGCATTGCAAAACCTATCTTTGTTATTTATCGCATCATGTTAACTGAAAGAGTACTTGGCAATGATTTATTTTACACACACATATATATTATTTTTTACTTTGAAAAACTCTCCTGTGCATGTATCTGACATCTTGAATATGGCACAGAGTATGGTTCTGTTCCTGCAGACACTTGATCTGTGACCTTATATTTTGACTTGTGTGCAACTTACTTCACTTGTCCAGAAATCTTCTACTCTAAGCTAGAAAACTATACTTTCATTAAAAGCAACAAAGAGAGCAGGTACCTCCACAGGGCGAAATATTCCACCTGTGTTGGAGATCCATTCTACAATGGACTAATGGGTGGGATTCCACCTATCCCTCCTAACCATAAAGAGAATTCAAGTCACTGTCTCAGAGAAGACACCTAAATCTGGCACAGCTGAAGTTAAAGGACAGGAATCCCACCTTTGCTCCTCTGTGTTTCATGTGTCTTTTACCTACCCCATGTATTTATGTGTTTGTTAGGGTGGGTCTTGCCTTTGTATGCACAGTCCTCCAGACATGCATCAGTTCTGAGCTCTGCAAGGATTTATTTATGGTCATTGTGATACAAACAATACTGATATTGATTTTTATATCCTGAACAAAATAACATCTCATCTTTTACAATTTGAAAAGTGCTTCTTGCTCCTGAAAGGAGCTACTCATCACAGTGTTTATTTCTTTAGCATTAAATGATGTTTGCCAGGCATAGTCAGGAAGTGGCCATGATTCCAATAACATCACTTGTGGCAGGTATGATATAGGTGGGGAAGGAGTTGCTCAAGGCAATGGCACTTGCCTCATCATACAACCCCCCAAAATATGCATCATATACCAGGTGGTGGTAATGAGAGAGAGCCTGCATCCTTACCTACTTCCCAAAACTCCATCCTACACAATTCAACATACGGGACTAGAGTAAAATTTAATTACATTTTGCTTGATGGTTTTATTTCTATCTTGAGACTGCAGGACACTGTTAGACAATGACCATGTTCCCTTTGTAGTATACATAGCTACAGTACTTCTGTTGCTGTAAAATGAAAATAATAATAAAATGCAAGCTGTTAGCAGTACTTACTGCAGAGCTTTTGATATTTGATTTCCAAGACCTTTTTAAGAAAAACCTGCTATTTTTCACAAATTAGCTATTGTTTTCCCAATGACTTGTTTTTCACTTCTCATCACTTTATTAATGAGCAGAAGAGGTTACTGTTATTTTATTAGTTAGAAAGGAATCTTAGACCGTATTTAGAGCAAAAAATGCCAGCTGATGTGAATTAACCTGGATTGCCTGAAGTGGGTATTTCCCAGCCATCTTCCTCACTGCTTCTCTGGAAGAGCAGCACTGCACAGAAGAAGGAGCTTGCAGCCTTATATATTTAACTAAAGGCTTGTCTGCTTGTCTGTGAACTGTGGCAGGTCAGAACTTAGTACCTAAACTGGTTCAGACTTACTTGGCATGAGAAAAGCAACCTGAAGAGGAGGGAAAGGATAGTTGTTTGTGTCATCCTGTTTTACCCTTTCACCCAACATCCTAACTCTCATGGAAGGGTTTGGTTAGGTCAGATGCCTGAAAATATGTTAATGGTGGTTAGCTCTAATTTAGGATGTCACTGTTTTGGCTCTTCCTGCTTCCTAGAGCCTAGCCTGGAGCCTTGTGAGTTAAAATTAACTGTTAGGTGGTCAGTTAGTTCTCAATAATAGGATTCAACTCACTAAGCAAGAAGAAAACTGCCCCAGCAACACATAAATAAATAAAAAAGGATCGGTTTTCCTCAGGCTTAATGAGCTGAATTTGTTCAGTAAAGCAAGATCCAGGGGTCTACTAGAACCAGGGCATCAGAGAAAACAAGTTGGCAAGGGAGGGAAGTGAGCACAGGAGAAGGGGGGATGAACAAGGTTTGGTTGGAAAAACTTTCAGATGGGGTCAGCCATCTCATGTAGCTTCACCTTCAGAATGCTTAATCCTGGTGGGTACTTTGGATCCAACAGGCTGTAAGAATGTTTTAAACTGAACCAGTCTTTTTATGTTTCATTAAAAACCACATTGCTATTAAACCACTCTCTGCTATTGATACTCTTAGTAGCTAAGCCATAAGATCTATGTTGATATTTCCAGTGCACTCAAGGGCACCTCATCTCCATCCCCCTGCCCCCCAAATATTAGATGTTATATTACCAAGCATTTCCAAGTTAAAATAGAGTTTGTAACTTCATAGAAGCAGATGTTCATGATAAGCATTTACAGAAGGAAACTCAAGAACATTTTCAAGCAATAATGCAAAAATAAAGCACTTAAGCACACAAAAATGTCTTTGGGATTTTCTCAGGCTTCATTTAAACACTTGATGCTTCTTTCCACCTCCCCATACCCCCCCAATAAATAATGTAACATTTAATCTTCTGCAGAAAATACAACGAGCTAAAATATTTATCACCCTGTACTTTCTCACTATGCCTTTATTAAGTCTAATAACTGTACATTAAAATAATTGCTTTTGCCTGCTAAGGAGTACTGGAAACTTGGAACAGTAAAAGTCTAAGGCAAACCGTTTATATGAAATCAAGGAATTTTGTTTACAAAAGGCAGACATTAGCCAAGATCTGCAATTAGCACAGTAGCATCTTTTTGCTTAGAAGAAAAAAGAAATTTAGACTGACAAAATCTGATTGTAAATCAGTAAGAAATGGAACTCTGATCCATGGATTTTCTTTATTTTTTTTTTCTGGCAAAGCTTTCTCTTCCATCTCTTGATTCATAAGAAAATATGAGTTTTATATCCTTTTTTCATTGAAGTAAAAACATTTTGTTTAAAAATAAATTAAATGTGATATATTTATTGAGATTTACAGTTAAATTGAATAAATGATGCTAACCTGAGTTTCCCAGTTAAAGTTACAAGAGGACAAATATATAACTACAGTTCCTTGAAAATGAATCAGTTCTGTATCAACTTCTATATCACTTTTCAGTCTCACTATGACTGAGTTCTTCAGTGTTATGAAAAGTTATGTGTACTAAATTATAATGCCTAAAAACTTGTCATATGTTCCTTAGCATCATCTTTCCAGTGGGGAAATGCCTCATGCACCCATAAGATTGGAAAAGTCGATAGTCAAAGCCAGGCTTTAATTTAAACAGGACTTGGACCACTGCATGAGTGTCTAACCAGCAGAGGGAGAAGGATGGGAAGGTCTTGTATCTTATGAAGAAATCTGAAAAAACTGTAGGAGGAAACCAAATTTTACATCAAATGTTTATCTTAATAAAAGACGTCTCAAGATAGCCTTATAATAATACCAAAATGTGTTGAAGTTTTGTAATTTTGTTCAGAATATTTGATTCACACAGATTTGTATGCTAGCTATGTTGCAATGCTGAGGCAATTTTGCACATATAACTAAGTAAATTTATACTGTTCTGTTGAGGTCAGTAAAATCTATTTGAAATGTTATTTCACCATATTTTAGTGGCCACGTTGTAGAAGAAATATGCACAGTAAGCTTGTAACTGAGATGTCTTAGCATTTTTGATCCCAAACTAGTTGAAGTGTATCTGGATAATTTTAGAGTAAAACTCATTTGTGATATTTAATGGTATTTAAAATTTTATGAGAATTTGTGCTTTCATTAAAAAAAAAATAATTCTATTTCTCATGCCTCATGTTTGTAGAGAAAAAAGATTCTTCAAGTTTTGAAAATCCAAAAGTAGAAAAGAAGAATCCCTAGATTAGTATTTTAGGCAATAAAGGCTGTTAAGTTAATATTTGTATTATTACTTTTACCCTGGTGTCTGGAAAGATTACAAAATACCAGAAATTTAAATTATGAAAAGTAACAGGAAAAATAATAAGCAGTAATATTAAAAATATGCTTCAGATATAGCTTGTATACTACAAGTCAGTGGGTTCTAACTGTAAGTAAAAGTTGAAGTGTATGCACTATTCTGTTATTAAGTATTATTCAAGAAAAAGAAACCGCCTTCCGGAGTTATGCCCTTTCTTAGAGGACCAAGTTTTATTATTAACTTTTAACTCCTATTAATTAAATAATTTATCCAGCATTCAAAGAGAAGATGTTACACTTTTTGTCAGGGCACTCCATATCCTTCAATACAACTATGTGCCTTCTTTGCAGGATGTAACTCTGAGATAACAAGCTGTAACGGTACAACATGCAGCACTGTACGTACAAATAATGCCATCTGGGGCTGCTGATGAGTTATTTCGCAATTCAGAGGCCACTGCTCATTTGCATCATCTGTCAAGGGAATGTCAAAGATGGGAGAGGCATATTATTTCCAAAGCTGGGTTATTTTGATTAGCTTTCTTAACTCAGCCTGGCTGAGTTTTGCACAGGAGTTGAACCCTGCTTGGGATGCCATCAGTAGGGTTTGACATCATGGTGACTGTAAGGTTCTCCAGTTGAAGCCTTTGCCTGCCAAGGCTTCACAACACCCAGCCATGTTCCTCTTAGCACTGTCCACAGCCTTAGTGAGAGCAAAAGAAAAGCTACAGCTGGCAGACCAGGTATGTCAGAGGAATAAGGGAAATGATTACAAGGCTGGCATTTAAAGTGCCGTAGGAAGTCATGTCCGTGACATACAGTGATAGATGGCTTAATGAGAGCGACTATAGTCCAGAGGTAGAATCCATCAATTAGCACTGGGAAACTTCCCCTCTCTAATATTTCAGGTCTACAAGAACTAGCCAAATCTTTCATTTGTTTTATAGCAGCAGGAAACCAGCATCCTGAACATATGAAGGCTGAAGTATATTTTTCCACTTGTTGTCTTTAATCAATACCATCACACTTAACATGACAACCTACAGCATTCCACCACCTAGAACTACACATTACTGTGTGAAACCACATGCGTATGTCATCATATCAGCACACTAGACTTTTTCTGTGGTGTTGTTTCATTTGGCTCCCCAAAGTAAGTGCTTTAGCTTTTCCTCGGAAATAGAAAAAAATGAAAAATATAGACATTTTATTGTACCTCTGGTTGAAAAAGAGCAGCTCCACTTGGATTTGAGCATGCATACACTATTGTATTTAAGAATATCAGACAACAGGACAGGTATGGGGCCTCTTGGGTCATTTAGTATAATCTCCACCATAGACAATGGCATTATATAATCCCTTTTAAAAAACATGATGTTTAAACTGGCTAGGATTTTTGCCTCTGTTCTCCCAGAAGGCTATCTTAAAATGTAACTACTTTGATGGATAGAAGCCATCTCATTTTTAGCTTAAATTGATTTCTAGCTAGTTTACATCAATTTCTTCTTGTGACAACAATGTCTTCTAGTTTAAATAGCTTTTTTCCCCCAACCTCACTAAACCTTTCAGATCATTTTATATATGTGATAGAAATAGGAAGTGATTTACTTAAAAGTCATTTTTGTATTAAATCATGAATGTGATCCTTAAATTGAAGCCTACCAAGAGGTTGGATTTGACAGGACATTCCCTTCAATTAAACCTTTCAGTACTTGAGCGTTATATGAAATTTCTGCTGGATTCTTTGTCCCCCAGGTTCTTTCTTTCCACTTAAGACATTGAACACCCCACTTTAATCTTTGCACAAGTTTAACGTGCCTCCCACCCTTCTGCACCCAGTAAAAGGTTGCTTCCTCCCTACCTGCAGCCTGGTGGTTCTCACTGGATGTGAAACATTAGGTTCCCTTGTGCCCAGCTGAAGTGCTTCTGTGATCCATTTTGTTTCCACAGCTGCTTCCTCATTCTCATAATGCAGAGCAATAAGCATTAAAGAATAAGAACAGTCTGGTGCGGAACATGTTGAGCTCAATCAGCCTGCAGTTTTCACCTCAGCTTACCTAATACTTCATAATTGACAACATTTTCCCTTGAAGAAATAACTTATGACTTACACAATTAGTAAGTAAAAACTTTTTCAAAGTTTGTGGTATTGGGATATATAATATATGGAAAAGCATGCAGTTTCTTCAATGATCTATACCATGTCTACAAATGACCTTTACTTGTCTTTTTTTCTTGCAAACTTTTCAAACCAATGTTTTGCTCTGAATAACGTTAGTATTATTAGCTTTTCAGTTTAACTTTCCAAAGAACAATATAGACTGTCTTGTAACTAGGTAAAAACATTTATTATAATATAAGAAACAATATAGGAAAAAGAAATAGAAATGAGAAAAAAAAAAGGAAAGCAAGAAGAGATGAATATTTCTTTTCACAACTCAGAGAATTTAATGAACTTAGCATCGAATTTGTTCTTAATTCCCCCCATTTGTTCAGTGCCGCTTTTGTACTCTGATGATGCCGTATTCTGACCAAACAGAACACAAGTTGCAGCTGAAATCTGACAGAAATTATTTGGGTCAAAATGTGCCCTTTGGTAGAACTCAGATGAAATTTCTCTTCCTCAGTTATTTGCTGCGACTCATTACCATGATTTTTTAGCATCCTTGGCCCAGGAGTCACTTACCTAAGTTAAATGTCAGAAAGATAGATGTCTAAGCCTGAGCTAGTGATGCTAGAATTCCTTTATACTCAGTGGAGAGAAATAGGCTCTGCAAGAGAATGACTGATCTGGCCATTTAAACGTCTAACTTACAGTAGAGGTACCCTGTCTCAATTTTTGGTGCCCTCATATGCAGTCTTTCTCAGGTGGAGTAAGTATCCCTTTTTTATAGGTGAGGATATGAAGCAGAAAGACTGCTCCTAGATTTTTGCTTTTCTTTTTTACAAAAAGCACACCATTCCCAAAGGAGCTGTGAATCCCCCAGGACTCTGCCAAGGCATTTGTACCGCTTTTACAAGCGAGCTGCATTCAGGCTGAGCTCAGTTGCCCACAGAGCCTATTTACCCTTCTACCAGGAATCATGACACAAACACTCATACAAACCAGGTCCTCGGGTGTCCTGTCTTCTTGCCATTCACAAGGGCAATAGAAATTGCTGTAGATAGAAGGGTGATCAGCTTGGGGAGAAGGCACCAAGGATACTGCCTCTGGTAGAAAAACGTACATTTCTTGATCCCCACGTGGGAGCAGCATACTCAGCTCATGAACCTACAAGCTCATGAGCCTTTCTGAAGACACAGAGGATGCACAAGAGGAAACTGGGAACAATTTCACTGGGGAAAAGGAAGCAGTCAAATCACTGACTCTTCTTTACTTCCAGGCATAGTTGTAATTAGTGGGAAGACACTGAGTTTCAGTGAGGACAGAATATCACATTGATTTCTTAAGATAATGTCCAACTATATCTAATAATTAATATAAATGATGTATATTTAATAATACTCCTCACACTTACTTTTGCAATTGTCCCAGTCCAGACATTTTTTGTCTGGAAAGACAACAATCTGTGGAGATGAAAAGCTGAAGAATGCCAATGTAGAGTTCTTGCTCTATTATTTGTGCTATTATTTCAGTCTAAGTCCATTTCTGTAAATCCTGCACCAGTTTTCTTCCCAGGGAGGGTCTGGCCTGCAGGGTTAGCTCCTCTAAATTTATATGAGTTAGGCATCTAGGTAGCTATCATAGACAAATGAACTGTCACCAGAATAGCTCAGGACCATAACCCATAATTAATGCCCTCACCCCCTAAACTAACATTCAGAAACATAATTAAACTTCCAAATTCAGAATTTACATCAATAGTATGAAATTGAGGTTTGAGGAGTGGGCCTCTGCAAATGTCACGAAGTTGATCAAGGCCAAGTGCGAGGTCCAGCACCCAGATCGAGGCAATCCCCAATATAAATACAGATTGTGAGTTGGACTGATTGGGAGCAGAAAGGGACTTGGGGATACTGCAAGTTGGATGGGGCTTTGAGCCACCTGATCTAGTGAAAGATGTCCCTGCTCATGGCAGGGGTGAACTAGATGATGTTTAAAGGTCCCTTCCAACCCTTCTATGATTCTATGAAATTAGAGGGAATTCTGACTTAGGTAATTACTAAAGTCAGCACGTTAGTACAAGTTTTTATTCTTGAACATTAGTCCACTACAGATGTACCTCAGGAAAACATTTTTTAAACTCCAGGATTCTTTTAAAGATCACCCTTAATTGCTTATTCCTGCTTTATAGGATTTAGGAAATTCCATTAAGTTCTGAAGCAATACATTAATCAGAGGCAAAAATAAATAAATGAGCATTTTACAAGGAAACTGAACACTCGAAATAATACCAGTTATCTGAGAAGCAGTCCATGAGATTAACATTTAGGATTTTATGCTTCTTATGGCTTTTCAGAGCGCAAATAACACTATGTGATCCGGAATTATTTACTATGTGTGTGCTCTAAAATCTGTTTTATTAGGACTAAAGAAGCTAAAATGACTTCAATTTTCCTTTTCACATCTTAACAAATGCTTTATTATGCATTTAATTTTTACAGTTCAGTCTTTCTTGATGTTAATACTTGCTTTTAGGTTCTATAGTTCCTGATCAGTTGTTTCTCTGGCGGCTTTTCTGCTGTTTTCTTCATTTGCCCATAGTCAATACAGGTAAGTAGTTTAGGCCCCTGTGAATAGAAGGAGGTAGAACCGGGAGCAGAGCAGCAGAAGGAATGCAAGGAGTAGAACACCATTCTCTGGACCTCGTCTCTCATATTAAACTTATTGGGGCATTTAAAGATAGTATTTTAAGAGGCAATATTTCTAAAGAAAATGTAGTTCTGTAGGATCAGCCTCTCACATAGGCTGATCCTTATCTACAGCTGCTTGGAAAATTTTCAGTAGAAAACTTCACATCAGAAAACAGAGCTTCACCAAAATATACTGTATGATGATTTTGCTAAACTTCTGTTTTAGAGGAAAACTTAAAAAAAACACACATCACTTTGTCCTGTCTTAACAGTTTTTGTATGAAATACTTCACAATTTAGAATGACTTTTCAATTCGATATCTTGGATTATTTTATATACTAACTGTGTCATAAAATGGAGGGCACTAAAAAGTTAAAATCAAAACAACATGTTGTCCTGCCAATACTGGCACAATAAAACCAGACTGGCCACCTAAAATAAATGGATTTGCAATTAACCTGTTATGAGGATAGCCACCTTCCTACACTAGTTCTCCATCACAGTCAAAAAAGTGTCAAGTTAAGTGCTACTATACGCAAGCCCCTGTTTGCCCTTGTGCTATGGGCTACAGAAATCATACAAAAACTTTTCACAGTGTTCTTTATCTTATGTCATTATCCTTATGCTGCCTTAGGTCATTAAAATAAATGTTTGCTGCTTGGGTCCATTTATTCTACTGTCAGTGATGAATGTACCTGTTTGATTTAATTTTGTATGCATTTTATATTGCCCATTGTGTGTTTTCAGGTTTATTAAATAAGCAGTCCATCTTCTTTCAAAAAGCTGCAAGCATGATATCTTTTTTATTTTTTTATGATCTTATTTTAAAAGCCATGCTTTTTGCTTAGTGCAGAGTAAATACTATGTTAAACCTGACTATGCTGTTTTGTTAGTACAGTTAGTATAGTTTCACATGCTCTCCATGCAGAGGGGGAGGTCAAATTGTCCTACATATAGGGAAATGTGAGCTTGGATTTAGTCTTCCTCGTTTTCTGGCCTCTTTCCTGTCTTTTCCACGACACAAATTTGAGGGGACTTCTATCTCCCTTTCTCATTTCTCCTAAATCCTACTCAATTTATGTTGCTTCAGCCAAAAATTTCCCAAAACAACTTAGTTTTTTCACTGAGAACAGTGTTTTTGCTCCTTACATGCGGAGACAAATTACTGATAAAAGGAGAGTTAAGCTAACCCTTAAAGCTCTGCTGAGAAAGGACAGGATAGTGCTTTGCTGACATCCCCTGAAGCTACCTCTTTGGTCTATGTTCTTTCCGAGAACAGAAGTAAACCATGCATGTCTCCTTTCTCCAGGCAGCTGTAATTGGCAGCCTGAGCTGGGGGACAGCTACACACACTTGGCCCTGTTTATCCCCTTCCTCCACTTCCACTCCCTACCTATCCCCCTAAGCACAGCTTCCCTTTTCTCTGTTAGCTATAAGGAAGATCTCGTTTCTATTCCTGACTTGGCAAACAATCCTCACATCAAATAGCAACACTGCTAGTATTTAACTTCAACTCTAGTTAGCCAATATTTCACCAGCCTGAAAATCAAGTCAGTATCCCAGGATTGCCATTGAGATTGTAAGGAGTTTTTACTCTATAATGGAAGGCAGAATGAGAGAGTTTTAAAATCATGTGCTGCAGCAGATTTATACCCCTAGAACATTACTAAGTTAGAGATGCTCAGCAGATGTATTTGTGTATGTACATATTATGTAAGCTGTACAGAAGATCAAATAAAGACAGTGGAATTCTACTAGACCATACTTCTTATTCAGAGACGAGGAAATTCTTCACCTCAAGCTTCTTCTTTCTCAAAAGTATGCTGTCATGTGGAGACTTTGTATGGATCTACACCTTCACAAAACCCAGCTGTAAAGACAGCAGCTTCTAGTCAGAGTCTATATTAACAGGAAATAATTATTCTTCCAATTCCATCCCAAAAGGTTATTCCCTTTATTGCTTTGATATTTGTGAGCTTTTTTTCTGAATTCTTCTAACTTTTTGATGGGGATGTGAGGAGGTTAGAAATCCCATTTAAAAAATATGTAAGATAATTCCTATAGGAAAAATATTGTGGATCAGAATCACTAAATTGTAAGAAAGTTCTTTGAAAGGTGCACTACCCTGAAAGACCTGATGTTGAACAAGAGTTTACGTCTGTCCTGGCAGTATATTGTGGTGAAAACAAGATCAATTTCAAGCTGCATAAGCATAGCTATTGCAATAGCCAGCTGGGAAATGATGTTATTTCTATGTGATCCTTCTGAGATCACACCAGGAACACACAGTATGCAGTTCCCATTAATATAGATATGGGCTCATGAGCCAGTTCAAGAGATGAATGATTCAAAACTTCACTCCAAACTTGAACAGACTCCAAGCCTTATTACAGTTCAATACTATATAGACCACTTTTGTTTCCCACTGACTTTCAGCTTCACATGTCCCCACACTTCCTGGTCCTTTTTCTGCTAGTATTAAAAGTGCTAAATTATTTTGGGAGAAGCTCTTATTTTAATAGAAGCTGAAAGGCCTTGAAATCTCAGGGAAAAAGCTTTCATTGTCAGATTTTCCAAACTGTTTTTTCAGGTTCATTTTAAAACATATTTGGATGAAGTTCAGTGCTTACATCCCAAACCTTGTGTGCATATACAAACTGAATGAAATTCTGACCTCCGTAATTCACCCATCTGCTGAGTGGATCACCCACTAGTCTTACTGAAGAGGTATTTTAATAAGCTGAGAAAACAGGATCAAAACCATCTTTATAGCTTTTTTTCTCTACTCATTTCCATCGAAAAGTTCTGAAAAGGCTATAATTCTTAAAAATTATTGCTTAAGATAGCATTTCATGTATTTAATAATGCTTTGAAACTTTCATTCCTGTTGGCTCCACTTCAGGTTTCTTCTATTATGCACAGAAATATCTTAAACTCATTTACCAGCTGAGCTATATGGTGCTGAGTTGCACAGGATAGTTATGGAACAGTCTTAAGAATATATTTTCTTACTACCCTGAATTTATCTGGAAAATATTGCTGATATTTCTGATTAGTGAGAACATTGTGCTTTGACAGGTGCTTGCACTTTGTCTAAGGTTTCAAATATTTTGAGATGACTGTAAACCTGACCTCAGATATTATCAGTAAAAATACCATGGTCAGCAAACAGTATCCTGATATTTGCTGTTAATGAGGTATCATTTTGATTTCTCTTTTGAATAACCCTCACCTTACTGATAGCAAAATAGCGTACAACTGAATAGGGGTTGGCAGTAGTGAAAGATGGTGCGATAAGCCAAACTGCTCTTAAAACTGAAGAAAAGAGTGGTGTTTGTACAAAGCACGGGACAGCTGACTTTGAAAAATAAGTTAACATTAAAAAGGCTTTAAGTTATTTGGAGAGATCTGCAAGCTTACATGTCTGAGGAATACCTAGTAAATATCTAAAAGCTAGCCCAAGCTATTTTTTAGCAGCACACAACTGCAGAATGTTGTGAGCATTTTATTGCAACTCCAGTCAGCAACTTGGATTAGATATCCATTCCATACAGCGCTGTGTGTGTCTGGATTACTCTCCAGATGAGATGTTCAGACAGACTTATACATTTATCAGCTCTGCAGGGACAGCTCAAGAAGAAGGAAAAAATAAAAAGTTCTGCTTATGTGATCAGAATCCAAATTCTGCAAAAACTATATTTTGTTGGACATTTCTGCCAGTGTGTCATAACATGTCAGCTCTCCTGATGAGATATAACTCCTGGAAGCCCTCATAAAGTGTCAAGGTCCAAGCGGTAACTTATTTTTTCTTCATCAGAAGAAATATCAGGTGGTAACAAGTTACTGTATCCTAGGCCAAAGGATAGATCTGTTTTCCAGCTACCGCACAAGAGTTTCTCATTTCTACACATCAGCACCCTGACCTAACACAAAATATTTTATTTCTACTATTAACACCATTCAGAGATCACTAAAACTGCCCTTTTCAGATGCCCCTTTCTGAAGATATTGGCCAAAAGAGATGAGCAGGAGTCAGAGGTCTATGTTTATCCCTTCTGAATAGTCTTCTGCAGCCAATGGAACTGGTGCAGCCAGACTACTCTCCATCATTTGTGTGATTACTCTGCACCATCATCCTCAAAGTTTTCTAAATGCCTGGGTCAATATTGTCCCACAGACATGTACAGACATCACATTAGAGCTCTGTGGACAAGCAGCAGTCTTCTGAATTCACTTTGGGAATCAGAAGGTAAATCTTCACACAAAAGATAGGAATGCTTTTTGAACCAGTACTGCTACCAGCGCAGTCTGAGTACTAATGTGTGATTGTCTATGAATACCACCAATGCACATTCAGGGGTAAGTAGATGCATGACTGTTCCCAGATCTGATTCTTCAGATCAGGTAACCAAAATGAAAACAAAACAGAACAAACCAAAACAATATGCAGGAGAAGAGAAAGAAATTCAGTGTCCACGGAGACTTCCCTTCTATAATCCATTTTTCTAGTCCTATAATGCATATATAAGGCTAATCAGTCATTCATTCTTCAGAGCTTTGGTCAATAAGAAATAATATTAGGTGAAAGAAGGACAGTGCAGACATTTTTATTGCTGCATTTCTTGTTCTTTCTAAGTTTAAGTCAAGGACCTAAAGATTATTTTAATATAGCTCCTTGTATTTAATTATTAAAAGGTTTAATAACAGCAGACTGCATCCAGCCACACCCGAAGGAGAACCTTATTCATGTTCATACTTAGATTTGTACCTTTATCAATAAGACAATTCATTTTGTAGTAAGTGAATTACAACAATAGCATAAGAGAGAAAAATACTTCAGAAGACTTTTTTCCCAGTAATTCAAAATATGATGTCTGTAGGTGAAATTATACTGTCACAAACATCTGATATTTCTATCTCTTATCAGTGACAGACAGTAGTTATAAGAAAAGGATACCAAGCAAATCACTTCAGATTCCATTCTGTAACTCGTATTATATAAAGGCATGAGTGTGAGTGCAAAATGTTTTCATAACCTGTTCATCATCTGGCCTTTGGGGTTTGTTCTGCTGACAAGGGTTGATGCTTTTTTATTATTATTTTGTACTATGGATTTTCAAGTGTTATTGTTGTCAGAGAAAATAGTTGGTTTTAAAGGAACTTTAGAAAAAAAAAATCTTTCAAAAATATTTTATTATTGAATGTAAGAGAAAATGGAAGATTAATATAACATATTCTTAAATTTTGGTCACTTGTTTTTCTTTTTTTCTCCCTCTCGGTTCTGTTTCATATTCACACGTAGTAGGGTAGGAAAAGCTAAAATAACTTTCAGACAAAATCTTTGATGCACTTACTTATTTATCGTCTTTCAGTGGCACAGAGCATAGTGAATTTTTCCTTTTATACTGTATTTGTAGATGTCCTTGAAGAGAGAAGTCCATCCTAATGAGCACGTAGCTTGTGGCTTGCATCGGGTCATTTATCTGGTTGTGACACTCAACAGATTTCTCTGTGGGGGACCTCTATGCCTCTAAATAAATAGTTATTACTGTGTTACTGCAGTTCTGTATAGGTATGTATGAAACTCATAACAAACAAACCCAACGTTAGCATCTGCTGACACAGATAGGCAGAGAATTTGCAAGTGTCCTTCCTTGGCTGGCTTCTGCTCTGTTTAAGGGGTATTTTACAGGCTCTGAGAAGGTAAAGAGAAAAAAATACCACCATCTTTGGTGTCCATATTTTACAGTGTACATTATCTCTACATATTATATGTAGGATATGCCTACAGAGAGGGATGTAGACAGAAGTAGGCTGCTCCTTACAGTCTGGAAGGTTTATGGATTTTTGCTGAGACATGCACTGTGGCCATATAGCTCCTGGGTCAAACCTGGCACATCTTTGATCAGTTTAAATACTGGCAAAATGAGATAGCGTCTGTCTGCACCCACCCAGGCACATATATCCCAAACTCTCCACAGCCTGCTAATTATTTCATTGAAAACCACTTATTAAATTAATCTCAAGTAAAAAAGATATTTCTGTCTGTTAAAAATGCCAGACCCTGGTTAAAGACTTTGAGAGGAACCTCATACTGATTCATGGCAAAAGCTTTCTTTTCTTTTATTTCATATTCACAGTGCTACAAAATACTATTAATCTCTGTGTTAGCAACAGAAATTCATGCCTTGATTTCGTTTCCTACTCTTGGGCATCTCATGCCTTTTGGGACTTCCCAAGTATTTAAAACATTTGCATGGAGATAGCAAATAGTACAGCCCAAGGAGACTTCTCTGGAGTCAAGTGTATAACCTTTTCTTTGCTGGGCATTTTACCATGTGCAGACACCTGCAAAGAGGTTCATACACAATTCCTGAGTACATAACAATCACCTTATTTACTGGTTTAACACACACCGCAAACAGCTGGACTATACTCATAGACTTAACATTGATATTCTTACAGTGTAAGACAAACTCCTGATGAATCTCTGCTGGTCAGGCATCAGGCACTCATCAGTTGGGTGGGGAAGTGGTAGTCTCCATGGTATTTGGTCTGATCTTCCACCTTCCATCTTCCAGCTCTCTCTTGCTGTGTTTTTTTTCCGTTTGTTTGCTTGGTTGGTTCTCTTTTTTTCCTCTCAGGTTTTCAGTCCTCTTTGTGTAGACGTTTTTCTTTGGAGACCTTCAGCTAGTGACTACTACTACTTAAGCCAACAATTTCACCTTGCTGTCTTTTTTTTTTTTTTTTTTTTTACTTTACTTATTTTACTTTTTAGTGTGTTTCTTTACATTCCAAGATCAGATTTTTTTCACCCTGTAAAGTCAAACCAGTGTCAGACATAAAACTGGCCCCTGAGCCATGGACACCCCTGATTGGTAGGTTACAATACCCTAGGTCTCTCATATGCCACTATACATTTTACATTTAGGGAACTGAATTGAATGAGGATTCTCTCTCGGTGTGCTCTCACCCTTCCTTGTCCACACGTCACTAGCCTGGAAAGCACTTTGAAGTTAGATCTAACTTTGAAGCTTTGGTGGAGCTAGAAGCTTTGAGTGTGGAGCTGGACCAGATGACCCTCAGAGACCCCTTCCAACCTAAATTGTTGTCCGATCCTTGCTAGGATGCATTTGCCAGCTGCAGTGATGCTCATAAACTTAATTTCATTGACTTCTCCAAACTGGGGTAAGGTGTTTATTCTGAGTCTCTCCCACCATAATCTGAAGTTCAAACTGACTCTTGTTGATCTCCCCAAGTTTTCTAGAAAACACGATCTTACTACTAGTACCAAGCCCTGACTCTCCATGCTACAGCCAGTGCAGTCTCTGTCTGGTACTGGATTGACCTGCCTCAGCACTTCAGTGTGTGACAGACCATGTGCTGCACATGCAGTAAGATCAGGATCCACATCACCTGCCCAGTGAATCTGCTCTGCCTGAGGAAATGATACAGTATCAGTATGAAATGCCGGATCTGTCTTATGCAAATGGACCTTCATGTTCATGGTTCCCAGGACCTCCGATATCCTGAAGAGATCCTTTCGAGCAAACAGCCACTTAGGCCTCCCGTAATATCAAAAGAACCCTTTGATCATTTCAGGACATGAGGCTTTGACTTCAGATTAGCAGTAGCAAACTAGCAAAGCCATCTTTTTGTTGATAGCATACCCAGATAATTCTGTACTTAATACTGCATGCAGTGGATATGATACCACCATGTCTACAGGAACCCTTACTGTGCCCAAACTGAGAAGAATTTGGAGAGTACTTTGCCATTTCATAGTTGTAGGAGACAGTATATTTTAAAAGAACTATATATTTTTGTTGTTGTCTGGTATTACGTAACATCTCACCTTTTATTTTACAGGTCCCATGGTTAGAGATTGAGATAAACACCTGTGGCAATCATGAGTAAAGCAGATTCATGTCTTTGGTGTTCCACTAGTTGAAGTTCTTCAGGGACATGACTGTAACGTTAAGGTAAACAGGAGCCTTGCCTCTCATTTCAACAAAGGATGTGATCAAGCTGCATTATGCTGTGGGAAAGGTAGACCCAGCCAGGAAGACATAAATTAACTTAAAGAGGAGCTCTCAATATCAGTCAGATTTCTCTCAAAATATTGCACTACTCAGAACTATTTAATTCAGCCCTTGACTAGGTAACTTCCCACTGACTTGAACAGAAAGAACCACTTAAGTATATGGTAATTGAAGAATATTGCAAGTCAGTAAATATTTTGTGAAGGAATGTGTGTTGTTCTTGGAAATGGCAATGATTTCCCCAATATAGAAGCTATAAGGTGGATGTTGTGAACCGAGTAAGATTTTATTATGACCCTAAGTTATGATCAATTTTATAGGTTCCTCCTTGAATTTGAGACTCCAGGCACTAAGTACTGCAATTAAATCAATCTGAATAGGTTTTAGTGTATTTGTTTGACTCTGTACTATGGTCCATTTTCCAGAGCAGACTAGGGTAATAACTTTTTTTAATATTATGCTTTCAGATTTCCAACTCTTCATTCTAATAGTAGCATATAATTGACTTTATCGAGGATCACCTCCTTTAATCACGGAGCATGTGTGATTTTTTTATTGGCTGAGCATGTAGGCAGTTGGCATATCAGCATCCAAACAACAGTCTCCTTTGCAATGACAGACATGTTGCCTCCTTTTGGCACAGTGATGCACACAGTGATTCAGCACCAAGGATGCAGCATAAATTGACAGTGAGTGTTATCCAAGAGAACACAGCTCCTTAGAAGTGTTTGGAAAGTTTTTCTCGTTATTTTTACTCTGACATTTTACAGGCATTCCTTTCAAATACATTACCACCAAAACCATGGCTGTCACACTACAAAATAAAGGAGGAGAAAAAGAAGAAACACCAAAAGATTAAAGTATACCATAAAAACCACAATAAACATAGTCAGCAGTTTCCTAATATCTATCTCTGCCTTCAGTGAAATACAGAGAAGTGAGATTTACAGTTTCTTAGTATCTCTCTTGTAACAACAGCATCGCACAGATCATCCAAGAGTGGACAAAAACAAAGCAGAAAAGAAAAAGAAAAGGAAAAGGAAAACTCTAGAACATGATGTACGGCAACTAGCTAAATCTGGTTTAGATCCTATTCTTGCTGCCATGAAAATCTCCCCTTGATTTGGGAGAAGAAAAAAATACATGTTCACAGTGAAGGTAGGGAAAACAGTCATAGAGTGAGTTACTTGGATAAATATTTGGAACTGTTCTTTGGATAGTAGATGTTTGTCTGTAAATTTCCCCAGTTCAGAAGAGGTCTGCCAGCTACAATACATACACATAAAAGACAAAGATCTGATCCCGCACTAAGATCATCTTTCTCAATTTTAAAGTTAGTAGAGTGTCAGTGAGACAAGCATAGCAGTGTAACATCTATCAATGCATGGATGCTGTACAAAGCAGAGCAGAAAACTACTCAGAAGACCAAGGACTATGTCTCAGAATTCCCTGCTCAGCCTTCTGGAGAAGAAAAGTCAAATTCCTGATCAGATATTTATTTCCCTTGGTGAAGAGAAATGTAGTTAGGCACAAGAAATGTAATATTTTTCAATGGAATAGAGAGAAAATAATGTTATGTCACAATAGATGGTAACTGGGAATAGGAGCACTTGCTAGAAGAGCCTGGTCAAGTCTTCTTAAGAATGTAAACAAAGTTTAGTTTTTAAGTCCAAAAATGAGGAGGACCTTGGGTGTATGAGGCCAAGTTTTGTGTGGCAACAATTAGTATCCTCCAAAGGGATTTGGGGACCCAAGGCACTATTAGGCTCCCCAGACAAAACAGTAGACAGCTGTGGTCTATGCCCACCATGATTTTGTGCTTCTGCTGAACACAGATGCCAACTCTCTCTGAGACACGGCATTCTTCATGGATAAGAAGGAGGGTCCCAGACTCTTGCCTGGAGCTGGGTTGGACAGCTTCTCATGATAGTCTAACTCTTAGTGATTTTCATGAAAACTGGAGCAGCTTTTCAGCTCAGCCCCTACCCCACATCCTTCAGTATCTAGCAGTTTTCCGTTTCCCTCTTCTCTGAAAGACTCACAGTAATATCAGCAATAATGGTCGAAGAGAAACTCAGAGCTCTCAGCAAAGAGACAGGAAGCAGAATGTGAGTTTACGTTCATCCTCCATACCAGGACTTCAACGAAAATTTAATCTCTATGTTGAAGCATTGTACTAGTGTACATCTGGGGTTAGGTATCCTTCCTTGTCCTTCATCTGTTGGGCAATGTTAGTCAAGGTTGCAAACATTTGTCAGCAGTAGCATGGGAAACCTAGGACAGCAGCCAGAGACACCAAGCAGCAGCTGAACAATGTTTTTAGAAACTCATGGCACACAAAGGCGGATGACTGAACATCCCAAAGGAGATGTCTGAGCTGTTTGCTTACTCTTCTCACCATCTTCATGGAATCGCTAGCTTTAACATCCTCAAATGCTACATAGTAATGAAAGAATAGCCTTGCTCTTGCTTTAAAGTAGCTTTGTTCTCATATATTTATGTGGTTATATAGTTGTACAGTCCAATATAGCTACATAGTTTGTTCTCTTCCCAAGTCCCACCCATTGGTAAAGATGACAGGTTATAGAAGTTGCTTTTTGTTTTGTATTTATCATTAGAGTCTGATCAGCAAGTTTCTGACTAGGAAACTAGGAGGCAGGCAATACACTTCCAGTATTTCACCCAGGAATAAGGTCACGTATACACAAAGATGAAACTGATGGTCTCAGAACTAAATGGGAGAACTACTTTTGTTTTCCAGATGTTAGTATTCTGGGTGGCCTCTGGAGCTTTGAAGGGCATTTTTCCTAAAGATAAAAGATCTTCCGCTACAGATGGTGCTTTTTAACCCTCCTAAGTCCTTGTATATCTGTGATAAAACTCTGGCAAAAACCGACATAACACTGCTTAAGAGGGCCGCTGGGTTCTTATTGTCACAGTTTTTCCATTCACCACTTTAAAATTTCAGGTAAAGCAACTTCCCACAGATACTAACATTGGCAGTTTGTTTATACAACAGACTCGAAACATATGTCATTTATGGTGGATTTAGCATGGGGATGTTTTTTAGTTATTAGCAAGTTTATGCCTTTAAGACATATAATTTTATATAAGCATACAAATATATAAATTTTATATATGCATATAAATATAGAAATTTATGATAAAATAGTTTCCATACTATTTGTCTGCTATTCTTTCCTGTGACCCATTACTCCCTCCCAAACTTGAGTCCAAACTGTTTCTAGTTGGCTCTGCCTAGGATCTAATACTTTGAGCCAAGAAAACAAAAAACAACAATGATGGAAAACATGCTCAGGCAAAGTCTTTTAGGCTGTGAAAGAACGAATATAAGCAATGACTTAAAAAGAATGCAGTGCTTAGGGAATTAAATTAGAAAGGCAGTGAAATATATCTCTTGTATGAAAACATTTTGAGAAGAAATAAAATGGTTCATGTGAGAAAATTGTAATGAAAAGAAGCATAATTAATTATTTAGACAAACCAAAGGAAAATCAAAGTAAAATATATGGGATATTTCAGTGTGAGTAATTTATTTATAAAGAGACATATGTTCTGAGACTGAGTGTCCGCATTGGATTTGTGTAACTGTGTTCTATTTAGCAAGATTTAAAGTCCAAATAAAAAACACATACAGCAGTTCCATCTCCAGTTCTGTGCAAGCACACTGCAGAATACAGATGTCTTGGCTTTACCTGGGATTTCTGATTGTGCTTCAGTTTGGGTCCAGAGTACAATGCCTCAGATGGTTGCAGCATATTTTTCCTGGTTCTGAAACTTCAGCGTTTTGTGGTATCTATATCCAGGCATAATTTCTGTGACAAGGTAATATTATTTGACATATATTTGAATATATTCTCATAGATTATTAATGTCTGGCAAATATTTTAAGTGCAGTATGTAGATAATAAATTTAATTTTCTTCAGGGCATATCTGATGTAATGTTTTCTTCAAAATTGATTGCCTGAAAATTGGAATTTTCATCAAGAATGCAGCTCGACTGTCCCCTGTGATGCCGAGACTATCCATGATACAAACGGAACAAACTGGAAGGAGTGGATGGCGGTATGTTAGCATGCGCTCTGAACCACTGATTCTTGAGCTCGCTAGGATAGATGCAAAGAGCAAGGGCTGTGAAATGAAGACTAGCATCCCTTAGGACTTCCAAGAGGACATAATACTATGAGCACTAGAGAGGATTTGGGAAGATTGCCCTTTAGCTGGTCTTTTGAGATCTCAGAGAATACCTGACTAACCTGCAGTCAGTGCTCTGCAGCCCTCAGACTATGCAAAAGTCTGATAGTGTGTGTGAATACAAAGCAGAACATCCCTGGACTGTGATCTCCTCATCTATCCTCTGCTGCCAGGACCATTACTATCACAACTCTGTGTCACAAGGAATAAAAGAAGAGTTCATTAGATGCCTAAAAAAGGGGCAAAAAGCAGGCTAGGAAGAGAGTGGGTAAGGCCCACTACCTTCCCTCTTTTGGAGACCCCTTCATTCCTTAATGGGGAATAAGAGAGGTGAAAATTACCTGTTTCTCTGTTGTGATCATCTTTATGTAGGAACAGGAAAGAAATCACACTATTAATAACATTAACATCTGTGGGGATTGCAGTCTGGCATTGGGCACATAGTTGTTCAGTCAAGCCCTCTTTGGGAAAGGAATTAAGTCACCAAGGCTGGTACTGATTTTGCCTGAGGGAGAATGCACATGATGCTTCCTCTTGACATGAAGGGAGCTGAGCATCAATAAGTGAGACCAGGCCTATACAAGAGGAATAAACTCTTGCCCATTAAAAGAGTTCTCCAAATCTTTGTTATATCTATTTCTATAGCAGCACAAGGTCTTTACATTTCAAGAGCTGAACTACAGACATTAGGCTACAAGACCTGGTGACAGAAGCCTCTTAAAAGTGTGTTTGTATGCTTGAGGTGAGTTAATGTCTTCTTTGGAGAGTTATCTGTGCCCTCTATCTGGTATGAAATGTGTAGGTAGAATTTTATTGTAGACACTTTTGACATATTTTTGATCTTTCTTTGCACCTCATCTCTCTCTTCCATGATACACAGTCCTTTCTCAACTCAGCTTTCCTGTTTTTCATGTCAATGCCTTAAGAACCATTCCTTAAAAATTACATAAGGACAACCAACATAATACAAACAATTAACTGGATCTGAATTCAAAATTCCTGAGAAGCAAATCCAATGCTTCAAATTACTTAACTTTTTTCCTTATACTTTTTTTGAAGGTTTTTTTGAAGGAATCGCTTAGGTAACCTGACATTTAATCCTATTGTGTGGCAACTCTAATTTGATGTCTGCAGTTTTAGTGGCATCCATAAGTTATGTTGATTTTGAATGAAGTACCAGAAGCAGCCTGTTAACAAAGGGGTTAATGGAGCAATTTTCACAGAATATAACATTTTACAACACTGCCATTTCTAAGAGCAAATTTTCAATCCCATGTCTAGTCTGACTTAGAAACATAATTGCAAGGACAATCCCCCTTCCAACTGAAAGATTATAACTAACAATATATGCTTCAGTACACATACAGAAGGGCTTGTTAAAGGCAGAGTAAGATCACTTTTCATTTTGTTATTCTTTGATTAACATATTCCCCTTAGCTCTGATGTATTCTGCCTTTGTGGGTCTGTGTGACAGGGTTTTATTATTTCAGCCATGATTTTTGTTATTCATTTTGCAATAACCTTCTACAATTTTTGATCAGTACACAGCAATTTTTCAGGAATATTTTTAATCATGCTTAAAACAGGCCAAGCTTATGACAAAGTAATTGATTACCTGATTTTTAGCATACTGAGAGACTATGGAAATATTCTCTTGTATTGATTAAGGACTCAGCCTTTCTGTACAACACAGGTTGTTCATATTTCTGGCCTCCATCCGGCACAAGGTGCAATAAGCCAGAGAGAGGCTAACAAATTTATTTTTAAAATTAAGTTGTATATTGATTTTGATCCTTATTAAATTTAATAGAAAGAGGAGGGGAACCTCATATGTTTTGTCTCCCTCAAGGAAACACAAATCATAGTTTTAGAGGTTGTGATCTGTAAGTGGTGTTGACATGTTTTGGTAGCGCACAGGTATTGAGGAATGTCAGCATCAGCCTGTGTCACCAGCACTGGAAAGCATGTGTGATACAGAATGGTACATGAGAAAGTTGAGGTGGAGCAAAGACAAAAATAATCATCATTGCTGAATAAACCTTCCAGAGTACCACTGGCTAACAGGTGGCTCACTCCTCTCTGAGGTATGCTCTTTGCTGCTGGGAGTGCGGCTGTTCATCACAAGCAGTTCTCAATTTAAGAAGCCCTAGTGATAGTTTCAGATTATTTTGTGCTGTTGTCTTTCCCACTGTTGAAACTGTTTTCTCACTGGTGTAATTCACAGAAGCTTCCTGTGCTTTGCTTAGTCAGTTACAGACAGAAGAGAGATTCAGAAAAAAATTTACCCAAACTGAGCATGGGAATGTTTCCTCTGGGGTATTATAAGATCTGATTTCCCCTTAACTCATACTTTTCCGTTCTCTTCTTTTTAGCTACAGGAGACATGAAGTAAGGATCTTTGGATGTGTTCAGAGAACATTTCAGTCTGTTAGTGAATATACGATTATGCAATTATAACTCACAACAGAAAAAGTTTGGGCTTTCACAAAATTTAGGATAAATTGCAGGGGTTTTTTTGTTGTTTTTGTTTTTGTTTTTGTTTTTTAACCACAACCAAGCATTAATGTAGAACTGATCGTGAAATAATGAATAAAATGTTTGCAAAAAGAATTTGAAATATTACTTGAAACATCTGCCAGAGCAGTTCAATAAATTAACATCACACACACAGAAATTAAAACTGCATTCTTGACTGGGGAAAAAATATAATCCTGGCCATTTCTAAATATCTTCCTTCTACTTTGTGAGAAAAGACAACAATATATAAGTAGCAAGAGAGTTTTTTCTTTCAAGATTATTATGACATACAGGACTGTACAGTTTAGAATTGAATCCCTGTAATAGGGAACATGGATGAATCGAGAATTCTTCTCACTCCTGCAAGGGCTGATGTGTTAATCTTGCTTGCATAAATAAAATTCTCTGATTAAAGCAAAACCCCAGGAGGACCATGACGTATTGACTGGAAGAATGAAATCTCTACCTTCCAGCCAGAGTAATATGGCTATTTATTAACCAAAGATAGTATTTTTTTTTCTTTTTTTTTTTTTTTCTTTTTCTTTTCTAAACTAATGATGGGTAGCCTCCTAGGAAGATAAATGATCAAATGTTGAAGTAAACTCTTAATTCACAATATGGTACCATACAAGAATATTGTCAAATACAATAAGAAAGTTTTTCTCCTCCTTTTTTTTGGACTAGAGTGAGGTGAAAACATCAGAGAAATAGCACAGGTGTGTGTCTGTACAGACAACTTTATATTCTGTTTGTTGTGGAATGGAAGAGGAATAAAACAGGATTTTTCTCCATAGAATTTCTTATGTTTATAAATGTATAATTAAAAGAAATCCAAGAAATGCCTCTATACTTCTATGGATCACGTTTAATGGAGAATTGATCCTGCTTTTAAGAAAGTTCTAAAACTAGAGTTTTTCCAATAAAAGCGAAATCTGTGGTCTTTCCCCGAATGGTAAACAATAGAGGCTGTAATGATTCATCCTCTCTTCAGTTTTATTATTGCCTTCCAGCTTCCAATCTAAAAGCTCTTAGCATCATAATTACCTCTTTTGGCTTTTGCAAAATGTCACAGCTCCTATTTAGCCAATAGATCACATCGCACGGGGTTACAGCTTCACTTTTAAACACTGTATTAATAGCTGAAATGTCTGACAGGCTGAATTATAAGCTTGGCAACAAATTGGTTCCCTTTTTGGCCTTTTCTAGATTTGCTGTTACTTTGGGAAGCAAGAAATAGATCTGGAGCCAGAGATACCTGGATCCAAAGACATGCCTACTAAAAGTGGTCTTAGTCTAAGCCATTCAAGCCCTCTTCCAGACATCTAAACATTAGAATTAACCTGTCACTTTGTTATATTACAATTAGTCTTACTCATTCATAGCTTTTCTATACGTGGTGGCCTCACATACAGAAGAAGTACGTTTGAAGGTGGAGGCCAAATGATATTAAATTAACTGCTGTATCTGAATAAGAAAGAAAAACTTTGAATCACAGACTCATATGGGGATTCCAAATAAGAAAAGTATGGCAATTTTTTTCCAACTATGTCAGTTAGGCTAAAAAATAAATTATTTCTACCAACAAAATTGCTATTCTCCCAATAATAACAGAATTATTTCTCCCTACTCAGTATTTGATTTGTTGGTCACTAAAGCATCTGGCTTTCACTCTTCTTCTCCCCTAGACTTGTGAAAGTTTTCTTGAGTCCCTCAGAAAGTGATACAACTGTTGTGCAATTAGCAGCCATACCAGCCTTTCACAACGATGAAGCTGATGTTATTCCTTTCTAACACCTGCTGCTCAACCTTTCATCATGTGTGTATACGTAGCTTAAAGTTCTTCCCTTCATCTGCTCACAGGCAAGTTTCTTTGGCTGCCTTGAATAAACAAAGGGAGGTCCTACTGGGCCAGGCAAGCTGTGTGAACTGTCACTTTCTGTTAGCAAATAGCTCTTTTTCAAGATCAGAAAATTTTCCATGTGCAGTATCTGTATTTCATCCCTGAGAAAAGCCTTCCAACATGAACATAATTATGCAATTTTGGTCTCCCATCCTTTTCATGGAACAGGATAATGTGTTGATGCGGTACTTCAAACTCTCTGTGGGACTGGCAACATGACAGACTGCGGTTATTTAGCGTGAACACATTGGAGGAACAGAGAACAAAAGCTACTCATCAGTATGTTGATGTGATCCTCAATATGGCCAACACTATGATCACACGAAATCATAAGATTAGAAGCAAAATGCAAATGAAAATTAAAATTTAAAAATTGCTCGTTGCTTTGTGATCTGTACAAACAGACTAAAAGATATATTTTTTGTCTTAATATTTGAAAAAAGATAAGATGAATAAGATTAAATTATCCAAAGAAAAAGCCGTCTATTAATGGAATGAAACTGAAATTACATGCACACTGTACTAAGTGAATGTGGGCTGAAAAAATCTTATCCTCTACTTGATATTTATGGACTGCAACTATCTGACAAGGAATTTAAATGGAATTGTAAGTTTAAGAACATATTTTAAAAAGCATTAGATGATTTATCAATTATTTTGATTGTTTAGGGGGTTGACTTTGTCTAGGATCTGAAACAGTTCTTATAAGAAAAAGAGAAACGGATTTTAGGATCTGATCCATTTGGAAACATGAGAGAGAACTGAGCCTCCTCCCAGCTTAGTAGTTCTTTTCTCTTTGGAGTTTTATTATGATGGAGGAGAGAAGGGAGTGAGTTTTGCTTTGTTTTCTTTGTTTGATATTCTCAGTCCAGTCTTGGAGTTTGATCATCTGAATACTGATCAGGCTCAGAAATAATGAAATGTAGATTAATGAGTGGCTTGATGGTATAGGAACATGGTTCACAATACAAAGGAATTTTACTCCCGTCCCCACTGATACCTCTTTAAACTTTGTATTTTTACTAGTTGCAGAAGTTTAATACACGGGTCTTGATAGTTCAGATTCAGAAGATGAATCTGACTTTATAACAGCTTCAGGTCTGAGATCCAGCTCAAAAAATTGTTTTGAACATTACCATTAAAGGCACTCTAAAATGATCTTCAGCTTTATAGCTCCTAAAGTAAAAAAACAACAAAACAAACAAACAAAAACCAAACCAACAAAAAAGTGTTCAAATTCTTCTAAAAACAAAAGTGAAAACTACCTATGGTAATTTTTTATTCATTTATGAAAGAGGTTTTGTTGTTTAGAGAGTTGAAAAATGAATTAAAATAATATTAAACATGTATGAATTAATTTATTGTTTTGTGCTTAGATGGATGAAGATCCTGTAGTGTTGTTTAAAACCTCAGGATAAATTAATACACAGACACACAAGCATACACACTAATAGTTAATATTATTCCTCAGCCAGGAAACACTGATTTGAAGATGTTTCCTGAGCTGTTTTTCCCAAAGGTGCTAAATGCGTTTAATTTTGCAAAGTCTTTGTAACTGAAAAAGAAAAAGCATCTCATCTGAATTATTCTGTTCACAGAGATTCCCTCCCTTACACCATAAAAAGATACAAAAACACTCTCATGGTGAAGCCTGTGGCTGGGCATTTAATAGGAATTTGCTTATTTGTGATGACACTGTCTCTGAGGTGCTATTTTGCTGCATAAGGAGATGGTGGAAGCTTACCAACAGGCTTGATGTTTCACCTGAAAACCTAAAATGAAAACAGCAATTCCAAATGACAAGCATCATGTTTTCATGTTTCACAGTGTCTCGTCAGACAGGTAAACCTTTTGGGGTCAACAAGTTATTTTCTTATATGGTTGCAGTTTCATTCTCTTATTCTTACTTACTGATACAATTCAGTCACATTTAAAATTGGATCCATTCTCTTCTCTCTGTTTTGGACTTGGATTTTGCTGCCATCAGGAGCATAATAGATTGTGGTACACAACTACACTTCAACCCTTACTAATAAAATGGTCAAACTAAGGCTGCCTCTGGCTCTCACCAGTGGAAAACGTATTGACTCAGGTTAATCTTTAAGGTCTTGATGAGCACATGGTACAAATCACTTGGGCAAGACAGTAAGACTGATGAGCCTCTGTGTGCTTCCAGGCGTGTTAATGTTCTACTCCTCTTCTCTGGTGCAGGAGGTTAGAGAGATGGGAACAGCCAGAATTGCACATTTGTAAACAGCTGAATTAGAAAGCTGGTTTCAGGGTGGCTGTTTGTATTCCTACATTATTTATGGTCTGCAAACTCCCATGAGGTCAATGAATGGTAGCTGGAATTCATTTACAGACGTTTTCAAGTGATTGCTTTGAAACTTCTGAAGTAGACATCACAGGTCTGAGACAGCAGATCTGAGATGTGTTGGTGTATATCTAACTGATGCATGAAATCAGTTACTGGAAAAAAACCTAAAAATCCCACCCCAAGTTAAAATGCAAATTAAACTAAAAGCTTTTTGGCTTCTTGAACTTGTATGAGACAATATACAACACAAACAAGCTGCCTTTCTTTCAGTACAGCATGCTACTACTCTCTGTCATAATCACTTAAATTTAGGGTTACTATATTTCATTTCTATCAGTAGAAATTGGCAATTTAGTTGAGTGCTATTTTGATGTACTACAGACAAAATGTTCTAATGCACTGGGTCAGAAAAGCAGTCAAGGGAAGAGTATCTTTTCCCGCAGTTTCAAAATCTTTTCAGTTGTGTCTTAACGCAACAGCTTTGGCATGTATTTATTCCTAGAATTGCACCGAAGTGCTTTCTCTGACTTGTCCCAGTGTCTTTTTTCCTTGCTTCCTGAACCTTTGTCCCTCTCACAGCTACAAACCTTAGCAATAGCCATCAAGAACAACAGTTCCAGCTCTCTGTTCCTCCAGGCCACAATGCCTGGTCCTTAACTGTTTCTGTATTTATATAACAGAATACAACTCCAGCATAATTATCCTAACTGAAAATTAGATTCATAACAATAGCCTCAAAACAATAGGAGTTAAGTAATACCAGTAATGTCTCCGGAGAAATCTGTAATTAATATATAGCCTGAGAGCACTAAAGTTTTCTCCTAGACTTTGTGCATCTATTTGGTAATATGAACCTGCATATGTGAAAACAGAGACTTCAGCTGTTTCACCTGCCTCTTTCATGAAGAATTGTAATTCCAAAGTGTAGCTATTTAAATGAAGTAGTTAAACTCTTGATCTAAATAAGGTTAAGTAATGACCATTAGATTATTAGCCATTTGGCCTATTTTTCCTAGTAGGAGACTGAAATATGGTGTAAGGAACATATCACGTTTGTTCCGAAGCCTTTATCTATTTACCCTTTTTTCCATAATTCAAATTACCCTTTTTTGCATACATACAGTCAGACCCATAGTTATTATAATTGCTATGATTAAATTGAAGTCAGTTACTTCTAAAAAAAACATTCATATTACTGGTTATAGCTTATCTATATAAGAGGAGGTTGAAATTCTGGCTCATATAAACGAGAGACAAAATCTTAACCCAGGGACATTTATAACCTGAAGAGACTGGAGCCTATGAAGTGTTCTGGGGATTTCATAAATGTAGAATAGTAAAAGACTCGGAGACAGCTGTGATCTGCAGTTGTTTTGGGAAGCCACTTTTCTGTTGGAGAGTGCAGAGAGCTACAATAAATTTTTTTTTAAAGAAGTGTTTACAGGAAGATTTGAAGACCTGAATACAAGTCCACCCAACCCCTGCTTAGGCACTAGCCACCCCTGGAGTCACTTGAATTCAACATATAACTGAGTCCAGGACAAGAGGCAATGGGCATAAGCTGAAACACAAGACATTCCATCTGAATATAAGAAAACACTTTTTCACCGTGAAGGTGGCTGAGCACTGCCACAGGTTGCTCAAAGAGGTTGTGGGGCCTCCATCCTTGGAGATACTCAAAACTCAACTGGACATGATCCTGGGCAACTTGGTCTAGCTGAACCTGCTTGAGCAGGGGGCTTTAACTAGACAGCCTCCAGAGGTACCTTCCAGCCTCAGCAACTTTGCGATTCTGCAACCTCCAATTAATCTTTCAAATGGCTAAGTGACTCCTGAGTTTATCGACAACTGCTTAAGTTCTGAGCAGGTAGCTCTCCCTTCTCTAAGGGGTGGAAGATGTACACCCATAATTAGGAGGCTAGTTTTAATTCTCTTCTCTGCTTGAGGGGTTTTGTACCTACACCTCTCACTTCCCAGGCTGACAATAGTCCACTTTCCATAGCAGAACAATATATATATATTAGAACAAATAATATCAAAAGATGACTCTGAGAATGCCCTGGTCTAGATAATTTCAACTTCACAGCTTCAGTATTAGCACTGAAGGTTTATATCCCTTCTGGCATAGGAGTGAGGTGAATCCATGCGTTATGTAGCTGGGATGAGTCTGTTGCAAGCGCTTCCTTCTGGGTAGATCTTCACCTATGAATGCCATCCAGCACTGGCTGCCTCCCTCCACCAGGGAGCTAGGCTTGTGTCCTTGAAACACACCACACTTCAACTAAATGCCTTTTCTTGGCATTTCCATATCTCTGAGGGGTTATTATTCTGGCTTTTGCACCCCACTGTGATGTGCCAAGCTCTTCCTTAGTATTGTGCAGATCCTGAATGCCTGACCCAGAGACATGTCCACCAGACATTTAGCTGCCTAATGGGGACAAGCTGCCGAGCTTTAGCAGTCCAGTGCCCAAATTCTTCTGTGAATTGAGCCTTTGGGCAATGTAAAAAGGACAGTAAAAAATTGTAACAGACGCAGTTGGCTGAAATGGACTGTCACTATTCCAAAGGAAGCACATTTCCTCATCTGAAAATCAAGGTTTTTTTGGTGTTATAATAGATTGCATAAGAACCCCAAACAAACCACCTAGGCATTTTAAAATGTCAAGTGAAAGTAGAAGTCCATGTATGAATGAATAGTATCTTCAAAATAGGTACTGTCTGTATGTAATAAAACACTAAAGCAGTTTGTTTGTACAAGTATTATTGTTTTTTAAATAACCAGAAAGATCATTTCATGTTGACAAGCTTGCTGTTGATTAAACTGAGCCATGAAGTAACAGATCCGGAGAAGATGAGATGATAAAAACTTTAAATCCATAGCAGAAGGTTGGATAAAACATTTTTATTGTCTGAGGTATACCTGTGAGTTAAGTAATTGTGAAGTGATAATAAATGATTTAATTATTTCCCATCTGTTAGTAATTAGATGCTGCTCAGTTTGCATAGCTGCAACCCTTCTATCGCTTTGCTTTGCATTCCCTACCCAGCTTGAAGCCCCTAGAGTTAAGCTATGTTATTGCTCCCTGAGGCAAAGATGGGAGAGTACTTTAAGAGCACTGTTTTTTTCCCCTTAAATCCATCATACCTGTAATCTTACCATTGCATTTACGGCATCTTTTTAATATAATGAACACTGTATTTATTTAGTCTGAAAAAAACAATGCTTGAATTGTTTTTTAGTCCAAATTATTATAGAAGAAATTGCTGAGGACTTTGAGGTGAAGATTCAACAGTAGAAAAAGCACATTTGAAATAATGATTCTCAGAGCGAGGACATAAAACCAGGAAATGAAAGGCAAGGAGTGACTTGTCATGCCCCATATATATAGTGAATATACAGGGTATACTCTTCTACATTTTAATGAGAATAATTCATGCTGGTTTATGCTTACATAGGCGTCTGCCAGCTAACATTATCATTCCTCCACTACCTTTGGCACTGTTCTAACTTTCAGCATTATCTTCACATTAAAATTTTGGGGGTGGGGGTCATCTCCACTTACACCTCTACTGTATTGTTGTGAGACACAGTAAAATCCATCCTTTCGCCTTTCTTTCTAAGGTAACTGAGAGGAAGATGTTCAATTAGGAATGAAAAAGGAGGGAAAGAGCTCAAAAGAGAGCTCAAAAGCTTCTCGCTCCTTGTCATTTGATGCCAGGTAAAGATGAGGGGTTGCTCCCTGCCTCTGCCTTGGCTGCTGTGTTCTTTCAGCACCGAGGGCCAAAGCAGGGGTAAAAAATGTCACCATGAATTTAGGGTGGGTAGGAAATACTCACAGTTAACGTTCTCTGTTCTGTACTTGTAGAAACTGGGATTTATATTTCCCTTGCTAACTGGCCTCTGAGGGAACACGGACAAGGGCAACTACTTCAATGACAGGTTTCCAGCAGCTTCAGCCAGTGTTTCCCTCCCTCCCTCCTTCCCAGTGTCAGTGTGGCAGCCACAACTCCTAGAGCAATTTCTCATACTTTAGTATCTCTGATCCATATAGGTTATCACTGCCTAACACTCCTCTTCCCTGTGAACAGCATACCCTGCTCCAAGACTACAGAAATATTCAGCTGCCTAACTTCCACAGAAATCAAGTGCCTCTAAGAACCTTGGGTGCATGCAATGCAATACAGAAAATCCTTTTCTAGGATAAAGGAAAAGTCTTCTGGAAAAAAGAGGAGAGAAGAACTGGTGCTTATCAACATGGACAAAGCAAATGTGAAATTTGCATCCCTAATATGCAAACGGACTGAAAAGTAAGGAAATTCTCCACAGGCATCCATGTCTTAAAGATTCTTTAGAGAGAAGAGGTATTCTTCAAGTATTTTGTCTATATCCACCTGCAAAGCACTTGATATAAGTAGTGAACAGCTTTGTGTCTCACTTTATTTTATGCTGTCACTTTAACCTGTGTTTAAGAAGATGTCTCTTATTCCTCTTGATAAGATACATTAATTAATTGGGTGACGTAACCACATATGCTACACAGTCATATTAGCTCTTGGATTAACTTATTTAAACCTAAGTAAACGAAAGAGAGATTTTACTTTTATTTCAAGCTAACTGTCTTTTGATTTGCATTTGCCTTTGAAGCTATGAAGCAAGTTCTCCTGGAAGGGCACAAAGGAAAAAAAAATCATTATAATCTTTTTCAACTCTATGACTGCTCTTCACTCAGACGTGAAGAGCCTCAGGTGACATGACTTAGGCCAATTGTTTCACTTATCAAAAAAAGATAACATAAGCCCTCAACAAATCTGTCTGCATGGTTGTTTTTTGACCTCTTATTGAACGTTTGTCAATTGTCACTTTGACTCACAGTCCTACATTAAGAGGTTTGAGAAATATTGCTTTGCTGCGGTAGATTCATATTGACACTGTTATGTTTTTTTTTTCCAGCACTACATCATCAGTTTTATGTTGTGCTGCCCTGATGATTTAAGCACATAAAAATATAGCACCAGGCAAAGGACAGTGGTAAGGATCGTATTTTTTTTGTCTATTTTATTTCATTTTATTTGCGCTGAACATCAAAGTAAATGTTTTTGATTCAGTTTTGAACATAGAGACCTTGACACTGAAAGAGAATTTTTCTCCCTGGGTGTATCTGTATATACATAAATATGCAAAAAATAAGTGTACACACATTTTTTTTTCTGGTAATCCCATTTAAAACTGTGTAAGGTGACTTTACATTATCTGAAGATCCTTGTTGGAGAATATTTCCTTGCTTTGGATAAAATCTGGTGGATGTGCCAAAACTAATTTATTCAATCTCATCTTCTTACCCCCAGCACAAAGAAAGAGAAGGAGCATGTGGTGATGGGTCAGAATGTCTGTTTAAGAGTGACAAGAGTGTGATAGAGCCCTTAGCCCAGTGGTATAAATTAGAGCAGAACCATCCCTGCTTCAGCGTGCCCTGAGACTGATCAGTCACAGGTCATGGATCAGGGAATTGCAAATGGTTGTTTGCCACCAGTCGTCATCACAAAAACGAAATAAAGCTCAGATACAGTGGAAAATTAAGGCAAGAACATACCGGTACAAAGACATATATCATTCCATTTAGAAAAGAAAATAAGATAAAATGACAAATATGCACCCAACATACAAACAGGCCAGACATTTTTATGTGGTAAATTACTGAGCCATTTTGATCTACTGTTTCCTTTAGTGGATCTTTGGCCATTTTCTTCCTCCTTTTTACTCATCTGTAGTTAGTTTTCCAAAAATCTCTGATCTACTTCAACCAAACAAATTCCAGAAAGTCACTATTTAAAAAATGCACACCGTTATTTGTTGAAGAAGTGCTTACCATGTTCTTAAAATGTGCTAAAGCCTTTGACCACCTGCAGTCAGGAAAATATTTGAAATGCGTGTTCAGTAAAAGCTTTTACCTGGAACTATATTTTAATTTTGTCAAAATATGATTGCCTGCCGCATGTTGAGATTTTATTGTAAGACACGGGTTGGTCCTTCAGAGCTCACTGTTTATATTGCAGCTTGTGCAAAGCTGAAAACATACCTATGCAGAAAAATCACACATACTGAGTAAAATCCCTGGGGTTTGGGTGTTTTTTTTTTGGGGGGGGTTGGGTTGAGTTGGGTTTTTTTGGTTTTGGTTTTTTTTTTTTTTTTTTGAAACGGTCTGTGCTTTCCCTGGGTCCAAGAAAGATCCATTTTAGCTCACAACGATGAAATAAAATAAAACAGTGAGCCACCAACTTACTAAGCCGTGGCCGGAGGGCAACCTTCCTGGCGGCTGCTGCTGCTTTGCTTCTCCTCCTCCCCGCGGAGTTCCCGCCCCGCGGAGCGGCCCCGGCCGGGGGCGGCGGTGCCCCCCCTTCCCCCCCCGCGCTGTGTGCCAGCCCACTGCAGCACCGGGGTGGGCACCAGGACCCGCTGGAGAGCAGCAGCGAAACAGGCAGCTCAGACACATCAGGGGCGCACTGGCAAAACCTGAAGAGTTTTGGAGTCTGGTGCTTTTGGTGTTTTGTTTTGTTTTGTTTTGTTTTTTCCTTAATTTTTATTTTATTTCATTTTATTTTATTTTTTCTTTCTTTATTTTTTACAATTTGAATTTTAAAAGGGTTTTATCCCTTTCCAAGCTACATGTTTAAAAAGCAAGATAACTCCAGCAAGAAAGAATCAATAATCATAAATTGTTCCTATGAAATATGTTGTTTCTTACATTCTCCATACAGCATTTTCCAGGAAATGAATATTCCTGCAACCTCTTAGTATCTTATCTAAAGCAAGCAAGCAAACAAAAAGCCAGAATGGCTTGACAAGAATTTTGTGGTTTGTGCCAAACTCAGCTAGTATTAAATTTGCTATTAAGAAGTATAAGCTGCAAATTCCTATGCTTATGAACTTGAGACCATACGCTGGTCCAGTCTAAATACAACTTTGTTTACACTGATTTAGTAGCCTTATGAGATTGCCTGGTTGCTTTCCTGAGTTCCCTCAGCAGGTGAAATTACTTGCTGAGCTCCACAAAATCATGCTGGGAAATAGCTGTGCCATGTAGATCTTGCCAGTATTTATTTAATGTTATGTTACTGCTCAAAAATGAAAAGCAGTAATATTTAAAATGCAGCCAATGTGATGATGACCTATAAAAGCAAAAGAAAAGGCTGGGTAGCAAATGAAACTATAACTTACATGCTGGTTTTGATGTCATTGTTTCTACCCCTACAGCAGCAGCTCCCTTTGTGGTTTTGCAAACCACAAACAGTATGTTAGTTTTATATCCCTTTCTCTGAGTAATAGGTCTCTCTCTAACCACCAGCACGCTATCTCATTAAAGCCTGTGTGCTCTGAACTGCTGAAGGTAGTGTTTTTGAATTACGAAGGCAGGAGATCTCTGAGAAAATTCAGGTATCGGACATGATAATGTCCTCCTCTACATCTGGAGGTTACACAAGAATTCTCAGAGGATTGATGGGCCTCCTTTTTGTTATAAAGATATGTATGTGATATTCACGTTCACTGAAATTTTACCTGAATAGTAATGGGCTTTTAAATATTCTGTAGTTATTTGAAGCTATTTTAGCCTTTGTGCATTCACTTCAAAACTGGCATTGATAGCGAGCACGATACTTTGTTAGTGTCACTATCATGCAGCCATTAAGTGGTGAAAGTGGGGACAAAAGGTCTAGAAGTCTGCAGTGCACCTGAGCATGAAAGAGCAGGCTTCAGCCACTCGTCAGGTGTCTGGAGTACAGTGCAATCCACACTTTGAGAAGCCTGGCTTGAGGGAGCTGGAAACCCTACTTTGGCTGGGGAGAAGCAGCATTGCCTCTTTGCACTCGGGGCACCACAAAGAATCATAGAATTGTCTAGGTTGGAGGGGACCTTTCAGATCACCGAGTCCAATCATCAACCTAACTTCTTCACAAGTTCCTTCTGCTTGCGAAACAGACTGCCTGTCCCTCCAAAAGCTGCTGCTGGTTCTGCCAAGGCCATGATGGCAACCCCTACCACGGGAGCTGAGCACCAGCTAACAATTCGAATACATGCTGAGGATCCCAGAAGTATATATGGCTTCTTCTGACGCCCATATTTTCACAAGTGCACTGTTATCAATATCTAAATGCTATCAATATCCAAATGTGCTTGTTGGAAACCAACTTGGGTATGTGGATAAAACCTGAAGTCATTATGCTAACCAAAAAGTAATGTCACCTATAACCAAAGTATATTCTGAGGAGCCATACATCTCCCCAGGGTGGGTGTAAAGAATGGTACAACTGCCTGCTTGCCTGACTTCTGCATGTCACCGAGGACTGAAGAAATACCAAATTCGAGCCCAGCATGTATAATGAGAAGGCCTTTGCTTTGGATTTCTTACAGTGAGAAGCAGTCAGGGAGGTGGAAGTCTTCCTCAGTGTCAGAGGCGCTGAAAGCAGCTAATTCTCTTAAGTCCAGATTTCTCCTGAAAATTTGCTTGTTTATCAGGAGAGCTACCTCAGAAACTGACAAAAGTGAAGGAGTAGGCTAAGGCTATTATCACTGCCAGTGGCTTTTTCTTCATTTTCAATTGTCAGACGTGGTTCAGGTAAACATTTGTTTTCTGTGACAGAGTGGGGTGACACACTCGCTAGAAAATGAGCAAAAATTAGTTGGAATCAAACATTTAACGACCCAAACCACTTCGTAGGTTGCACCATACAGATGACGGGAAGAGATGTTGCTAATAATTTGACAATGTGGAGGAAGACACTTTCCACATGTTGAGTTAAGGGTACAAGTATTAGGTTTTGATATGAAACTTCTTATCAAAAACTCTTTTTTTATATCACGATTTATTTCTTTTTCAGTTCTAGCTTTAGTCAGCAAACCTTCTGAGACTAAAATATGAGGCACTCCATCCTGTCAGTGATATCCCTAAGTTCTATTTCATAAGTTTCTTCCTGAAAAGCTAAATCCAAGGTAGCAGTGTTAGCACTGACCTTCTATTCTAGATCTATCTGTCTGTCTTTCTAGGAAAGCAGGTCTTTCTTCATAGCAGTTTTGCTAAGTCATCCCTTAGCCGATGCTTCAAACCAACGTATTGAGCAGACTCAGCAGGATAGAGGATGACAGAGGGGGCAGGGTGGCTTAATAAAATGCTTAGGGCTTCGTCTATAACCTTGCTTCTGCATTCCCATCCTATAACATTCTGTGAAACATCACAGAGGGTCCTGATCTGCCAGGCTTCTTTCCCAGAGTTGCACTCTATCATTTCAGGATTTTTGAGCAAACGAGCAATATTGGTACATATACATACAGAATCACAGAGTCACAGAATCACCTAGGGTGGAAGGGACCTTTTAAGATCATCTAGTCCAACCGATGAAAAAAACAAAACAAAACAAAACAAAACAAAAAAAAACAAAACAAAAAAAAAAAACCACCACCACCACAAAAAAACAAAAAACACACAACACCCACAAACAAACCACACACACCACCACACCACCCAACACTAATCCATATTCCCAAGCACCATGTCAACTGGTGACATGGAGAAGGAGGAGGGCTGCATCAGGAGAAGTGTGGCCAGCAGGTCTCGCGAGGTGATTCTGCCCCTCTACTCTGCGCTCGTGAGACCCCTCCTGGAGTACTGTGTCCAGCTCTGGAGTCCTCAACACAGAAAGGACATGGACCTGTTGGAACGGGTCCAGCGGAGGGCCACGAGGATGATCAGAGGGATGGAGCACCTCTCCTATGAAGACAGACTGAGAGAGCTGGGGTTGTTCAGCCTGGAGAAGAGAAGGCTCCGGGGAGACCTTATAACAGCCTATCAATACCTGAAGGGAGCCTACAGAAGAGCTGAAGAGGGACTCTTTGTCAGGAAGAGTGGTGACAGGACAAGGGGCAATGGTTTTAAATTGGAAGAGAAGAGATTTAGATTAGATATAAGGAAGAAATTCTTTACAGTGAGGGTGGTGAGGCACTGGAACAGGTTGCCCAGGGAAGTTGTGGATGCCCCATCCCTGGAAGTGTTCAAGGCCAGGCTGGATGGGGCTTTAAGCAACCTGCTCTAGTGAGAGGTGTCCCTGCCCATGGCAGGGGGGTTGGAACTAGATGATCTTTAAGGTCCTTTCCAACTCTAGCCATTCTATGATTCTATGATTCTATGAACTCCTCTCTTGAATACCTCCAGGGATGGTGCCTCAACCACCTCCCTGGGCAGCCCATTCCAATGCCTGACAACCCTTTCAGTAAAGAAATATTTCCTAATATCTAACCTGAACTTCCCCTGGCGTAACTTGAGGCCATTGCCTCTTGTCCTATCATCTGTAACTTGGGAGAAGAGACCGACCCCTGCCTCTCTACAGCCTCCTTTCAGGTAGTTGTAGAGAGCGATAAGGTCTCCCCTCAGTCTCCTCTTCCCCAGACTGAACAACCCCAGCTCCCTCAGCCTCTCCTCGTAAGACTTGTGCTCCAGACCCCTCACCAGCTTCGTTGCCCTTCTCTGGACCTGCTCCAGCACCTCAATGTCTTTCCTGTGGTAGGGGGCCCAAAGCTGGACGCAGTACTCGAGGTGGGGTCTCACCAGTGCCGAGTACAGGGGGACGATCACCTCTCGGGTCCTACTCACTACACTGTTCTTGATACAGGCCAGGATGCTGTTGGCCTTTTTGGCCACCTGGGCACACTGCTGGCTCATGTTCAGCCGACAGTCGACCAACACCCCCAGGTCCTTTTCTGCCAGGCAGCTCTCCAGCCACTCTGCCCCAAGCCTGTAGCGCTGCCTGGGGTTGTTGTGACCCAAGTGCAGGACCCGGCACTTGGCCTTATTGAACCTCATTCCGTTGGTCTCAGCCCATCCAGCCAGCCTGTCTAGGTCCCTCTGCAAAGCCTCTCTACCCTCCAGCAGATCAACACTCCCACCCAACTTGGTGTCGTCTGCAATACACTTCTCTTATGACTAAGCAGTTGAAGTTATAACGTGATTACTGGGGGAAGTTCTTCAACCCTCATTTTGCAAGGCCTATAAACTATTGCTGGGTGCAATATGCCTCCACCTATGTAAATGTCATTGACTGACAGTAGCAAATACGGTGGGAAATAGTGGCTGTCATGCAAAGGCAGTGTTCTAGACGGTTGGAGTTTAAGGTATGGCACTCCAAAACTTCAAGCTTTTAAACTACAAGTCTCTAGTTGTGACACAAGACCATAGAAATATGCAGAGACATACATCTCTGTCTTAGGAATCAACTCACAGCACACCCTGAACACTTTGCAGTTTAAATTTTGTGCAGAGAGTACATCATAGTTCCCTTTCCAAAGCAAACAACTCAGGAGATTCATAGAGATGTCATTATTCTGTGATTTTGAAGACAAGTGCAAATACTGTTGACATAACTAAAAGGCTGTTATCTTTAGCCTGCAGTCTTGGGTGTAGTCAGTTAACACCATCTGGTGTCTAAATATTAAAGTTCTGATGGATGGAATATTTGAAGAATGTATCTAGAATAAGAAGGAAAATAACAACAACAACAATAATAATACAATAATAATAAATGATAGGAGAAAATACATTAATGTGGAAGCTGAAACTTTGCCATATATCTTCCCATAAAGAGATCAAATTGTGAGGGGCTGGAGATTTCCTAATCATGTGCCTCATAGTGGATTGTCTATTTATGTGCTAAGCAGAATGCTTTTATTCCCTCTATATGAGTTTTCCGATGAATTTGTCAAGGCATTTCAGAAGATTGTATTTTTTATAGTGTTTCTAATCTTTTAAATCAAAAGTAAAGGAGGTAAAAGAAGCAAAGGTCAAGGATTTGATATCCCTAGTAGGAGAGATACATCCTACTTTGGGTAAACCTCTGAAATCACCTGTCAGAATTTACCTTCTGTCTTGCTGCAGCGTTGCAAGGGCGTGAAGAAAGCTGGGTGGTTGATGATGGTTTCCTTAGATTCCTCTGCACCTAATCATACTCACAATGCTGGAGGCTTCCATCATTGCAGGAGCTGACAGAATTTAGTGACAATCCAGAGAAATGCCTTCTGAAAGTCTGTTCTGTGAATTACAAGTAGCTAACAAAGCACTGCAGCAAATGAAATAGGTTTGTTCTTCACAGATCCAAAAGCTGATTTGCAGCTAGTGTCTCTATCCCTTTCATGTTACATCTGACGTTATTGCTATTAAGATGCAGAACAAGCATTTCAAGGATTGTAGGTTTCCTCCAAATTTCAATGACCAAGAAAAAGAATGGCATTGTTTATTTAATATGTGGTTGGGAGCTAAGAAGTCTAAATACAAGTTTATCATTTCTATTTTCTTAGTAGATTTTTGCTTCAAATTCAGTGACCCATTTTAGCTGTAGTAGAAGGTCACTGTTGCTAATTTACTCTCATTCATTGGTCTCAGTGACAGAATTTAATTATTTCAGCCTAGTTCATAGTGGGAGAGGAGCTGCACCACTTAAAACACTGTAATGAAACCAGTAAACCCTCACCTTGTGTCAGCAAAAAGAACAAAAAGAGAACAGTTAAACTTATGGTCTGTAATCCCAAGTCTGAAGAAGATCTCTATTGCCTTAATAAATGGGAAATTTCAGCTGACTAACAGCTGTGCAATTGTTCTTTAGGTTTGAGCTGACTCACTAATATCAATGGAAGCCTTCCTAAAAATTGAGGAAGATGTTATATTCAGCACTGTAAGTATAGAGAAGAAGGAATTCCTTCAAACAGGATTCACAGCCTTTGAGATAAGGCTTGCATGCAATGCTTTATAGAGGCAAACATGCTCTCACGCAGCCAGCGACAACCGCGCAGATTTAGCTGGACAAGACATTACTGAACAGCAGGATTTGGCCTATTCATTACTCTAGGAAAAAGAGCAAAATGGCAAGAAATCCAAACAAGCTGCTAACTCTTCTTCCACGTAGGCATGGGAATGGCATGCTATGTGGGCCGGTTGTACTGGATAATTAAAAAATGGTGCCACAAGAAAACAGGGGAGGCACAAGGCATTCCTGGCTCAAGGGACTAAATTGTCAGCCTGGCCAAACCCACCAGAATCAGCTCAGGTACAAATTAAATAAAGTGTTCCCTTGTATAGGTGCCTGCCTTAATAAAATTTTTTTTTAGGGGTTTCTGTGGTTTTTGGCAGAAAAAGGAATGATAAAAGCTGTGTACTGGAACACTCCAGGAGTTCCCTCTGAGAGAGGGAGGAGAGAGTTGTCTGTGCAAATTCTACAGCAGTCTCTCCTTATGATGTTTCTCCTCCACTTTATAAGTTTGCTTGGCTTGTGAAAGCGGGATAGTGATCATAGAGTTGAAGTCTCACAATTCTTTTAATAAGCCTAAATTTTATTTTCTGTGTGTCTGTCTACCTTTTTTGTTTTCATTTATTCCTTCTTTGCTAAAGTGAAACTTACTGGGAGAGTTTAAGGAAGTTGGGAGAAGAGTTTTATTTTTAACTTCCACTTTTGAAAACCTCTGGATTTATCTTCTGAAACATCATTTTTTTCTTTGCTTTCTTTGGCCAAAGTACGTCTCCAGCTGTGAGACAAGGTCCAAATCAAATTAGAATATTTTATTCAGTAAGCTCTAGTTTATTGAGGAAGTCAGTTATTACATATTATTTGGACATCTCCGATATTACAGAAGTGATAATTAATAAGTGAAAATGTGTAGGAAGTGTGAGACAAATAGTAAAGAGGAATATAGGGAGAAAAATATATAAATATGTCAATCACGATGCAACATCTTCTGTAACAACCTGTAACTTTCTTTTTTAACAGAACTCTCTACAGTTAGATTTGGCATGGTACTTGGACAGAGGAGAATATTTGAGTCACTTTTATACATATGAATGAATGATATTGTCTTATCATTAAGGTGCTGATAAATTTTGAAAATCAAATCTCAAAAGTGGCTTGCAAAATAAATACAAAATAAATTTTGTATTTATTAGTAATGTTTTTTTCTCTTTTCTTTTTCTTTTTCTTTTTTTATTTTCAGAAAAATCTCATTTAGGATTATAGAATGATAGAATCATAGAATGGTTTGGGTTGGAAGGGACATTAAAGATCATCTAGTTCCAACCCCCTGCCACGGGCAGGGACATCTTACTCCTGAATAACATCAAATATGTTAAATATAGAGTGACTGACCTTAATTCTTTAGTTGCATTCGTACTAGTGATCTCTGCTAAAGCTTCTGTGGTATTCTCTAAACAACTTTTTATACTTGTACTATGGTCCAAGTTAAATATAGTGAGAGTAACTCTTTGTATATGTAGGGTAAAACTGATGATTTTTTAAGAATACTTTGGATATAAACTCTGAGGAAATACATAGACTATGCAGAACTTAGATATGTCTTTTTTTTCAGACTTTATGAACTCTGTATGTGAAAGAACATGTGTTAACAGTCTTACTGGCACAAAACCTGTAAGCATAGTATGGGCTTCTATAAGCTCCAGAGAAGATGAAGATGAAAAGGAGCTGTTTACCCATCCAGCATGTCTTTAAATATCAGTGCATAGTAGCTCCTACAGCGTGTTACCTATCCAGTCTGTTAATCTAATTGATTATAGTTGTGCACATGTCTTGCAAGACTCCTCCTCACCTGAAATACTATCAATTTTTCTGGCAATTTTACTATTTAATTTGAAATGCCAAACCTTCAAGAGATGATTAACTTTACAAAGCTTCAGCATCAGCTCTCAGATACCCGAGGAAGGAAAAGGAGGTCTGTGGTGCTAGTGCGAAAGCAAAAACATGCTTCCCTCCTTATTTTCCCTGCTTTGCCCTCAATTCTGAATGCACCAGTAGGATGAAAGAAGAATGGAGCATCTTTCTGATGCAGGTAACTTTCCCCAAGACAATGCAGTTTTTAAACACAGCATTTTTTTAGATCAAAACTCTGTATGAAAAGAAATGTGTTCAACTTGGTCTTATGTTGCTGATAAGCTTGTAGCGAAGGCACTGTTGTGGATTTGTAGAGACAAAAGTTATTGCTGTTATGGAAAAGAGACATTATTGGATATCCTTAATGAGAGGCTGTATTGTGAATGAAGTTGTATGATAAGAAAACTATGGATCAGAACAAAGTTACTGGAAAGTAGTTTCAAAGCATTTCCAGGACTACATTTAGAGGAGTCTAAAGGTCTGAAAACGAAAAAAGTTGCACTAAAGAAGTGAAATAAATTGAGAATATATTTGTAATAGTATGAATACACTTACTGTTTTTCATACCTTGAATATAATTTCTCAGTTTCCAGTCCCCCAAGAACTGTTCTTTTATTAACATTGTAGAAGTTCTGTTCATAATTTGTTGTCAGAATATCTGACAACATATTAAAATTCATAGGGTACCTACCTTTTCACTCATGGGGAAAACGGTATTATTTTATCCTAGATGTTTTGACATAACAAATAATTCAGCTGCTTTTACATGGGAATGCTAAATGTTCTGTAAACAGTAATTACAGGGTGGGATATGTATGTTCAAGCTATTCACAAAACATACTAATAGGCGAATATATGCAGTTTGGGTTTTGTTTAACTACATTTGTCTTCTGGACTAGTTATCATCAGTTGCTCATGAATGAGTTTAAACTGACTATATGGCCATTCACACAACAAAAAAGATTTTTTTCTTCATCTATCATTTGGTTATGATTTCTGGAAACACCCACTATAAATTGTACTAGTTCAAGCTGTTCCTATCGTAGATCTAAGTTTACAATCTGTTATTTCCAAACGTAGCTTCTTAAGGCAAGATGCTTGTGTCATTGGAATAGAGATTTAAACAACTTTGGTTATCTTCAAAGTGGGGTGTGTGTAGCCTGGAGTATAGTTATTTGTGGAACAGGGACATAATCTCACAGTCTCGGAAACAGGTGAGAACTTTTATGACTGCCTCAGAGTAAGGTGAATTTCTGTTTATCTATTTTTAGAATTCTCATGAACAGAAAGGAAAATGATCACTTTTTATAGTGGCGCATCAGATTAATTCTGAAGATCTTTAGGGAGATCAATAAGCAGGTTATTTTAAAATTTTTCTTAAAATGAGTGCCTTTGAATACACCAGCGTTTCTGCTGATGCTGGAACTATTGTTCATGGAGTGAAACTAAGTTTGTTCTCTTTTATCTTACTGAATCAAGGCCCGAATATAGCATATTTGACATGAAATAGCCACAGGTGATTCAGATATGTGTGTGATGTGGGAGTACTCAATCCTAAATAAGGATTATCAAAAGAAATCACATCTTATTCTATGATAAAACATATATTTACTTTGAAAGCATTGTGAAAAACTTTGTTTCACTCAAAAATTTTTTATGTTGGAGAAAAGAAGCCTCAGAGAGCTACTTCATACCAACCTGACTGTTTGCATAACAGCACTGGACAAGAAGAAATCACTTTGTACTGAAAAGGGAACCAGCAAGACTGAAACGCTAGGCAGACCTTTGCTCATTTCAATGGAACAATCAGTATTCTCACTGCTAGGGAGTTAGCATGATGACATTTATCCTTTTCCCATCTTTAGACCACATTTTACCCGAACAGTTTATAGTTATGAGGAAGACTCAGATGAATCAGGCTGAAAAAGGTGCTCCGGATACTTTTGTCTTCACTCATCTGAAATCTAATAAAAACTCTCATCAGCATAGCGTGTTCTGGCCTTGAGTCCAGCTCCATCCTTTCTTTCCCCATATGGATAATGTCTGGCCAGGAAGGAAATGACTGCATTTTCAACTACGGGAATGAAATCTGGCCTAATGGAAGCTTGGTTGAGTTACTTCCTGAAAGCTAATGACTAAAGAGAGCTTTCCAGGAGGAGACTAAGATCAGCAGAAATGTTGGCCAGTGAAAGACATAACGTTCTAAAATACTTGCAACATGGCTTTTCAAAAAGCTTTCTTCTGTTGCTGTGCAATTTGGGGGCTAAGGATTAGTGATGTTTGAAAAATCAAAAAAGTTTTACCTTCATTCACGTGATGTGGTCTCTACTTATTAAGAGTCTGAGTAGCCCCACTGAGCCAAAATAAGCTTGTAAGGGAGTACACAAGGCATCAGTTGAACCACTGAGAGAACAAGGACATTTGAGGGGTCACGATGTCCCTTCTCAGGTGCCACTGAAAGTTATCAGCTTCCAACATGGAGAGTTTCATACTCTTGTCCAGTTCAAGGTTTCTGTAGAGAATGCAGAAGATTCCTGTTTTATTTTCACTTTTCTGCGCTGATTCCTGAAAGAAAGGTGTTTATAAATAGGCTAATTGATGACTTGGTTGGATATGGGGAATATCTAGAAGACAAAAATACGTGTTTATTGGATAGCCACATGAAAAATAAATAATAGTAAAATTCAAAAGCTCAGTCAGCATGGAGGACAGCTAAGCACTCCGAACCATTTCAAGTACTTCAGCATATCTCTAATTTGAACTTGCATAAAACTACCCATAAATCTTGGGATTTATATCTGCAATTTATAAATGTTTGATTTACATTTTCCTTGGATGAAGTCAAGCTTGGTGTGACCTCTTCCTCATGAAGAAAATCAAGATCACCTTACTGTGTCTTGATTAGTTTTAGTTGGAATGGCATTTGTTTTAACCAATTAATATATAATGTCACAATCTACTTCTAAGAGAAAATTCAGTATGTATTCAGGAAAGTTAATTATATTCCCTTTTTTGGCATCTTTCTGTGTTCCAATCCCCTTTTCTCCCACCTAACCATGGAAGCTTAGAATTAAACCTCCAAATAGTGTTACTGCATTGTTTAATCTCTTTCACACTGCCTGCAGGGATTAGCTGAGGTGACACAACTTCTAATAAAATTTTACACCAGTAAACCTGGCTTGAAGAGCGGATGTAAAAATCCTGCTGATTGTCATGCATTTAGGCACTCATTCATAAGAAAGCACACTACTGTGCATATGTGGGACAGGATGTTTTGCTATGCCAAAAGCGAATCTTTGTGCTGTTGAATTTATGCATTTCCCACTGCTACTCAAAATGCTTGTCTGAATGCTCAGGCAGGGGAGAGCTCTCTCTGTGGAAAATGCTCATCTTCTGTTCAAGTCAAGAGGTCCGACTTGTACTCTATTCCCTATTCATTGGCAATTTGCAGCCAATGTTTGCTTTATCGTCACAAATTCACCAGGAAAAGATTGTGGCGCTAATTTTTGCTTCCGAGTGACGTTATGAAACAGGTAATAAATGGCAAGAGGAGAGGAGAAGGGAAGAAGAAAACAAACCAGAGACTCTGCAAAGATAAATGTAATATCCCCTTCACCCTCAAGAAATGAAATTATTCTGACAGGGTCAGAGATTCTGCTTGGCAAACCATCTTAAATTAATTACCTGCTTGACATTTTAAAGGAAGGTTTCAGATTGTAAATTTAACCCAGACAAAGCATTCTTTTTAATCTTGTCAGTATGCAAACTACTTTGCACTGCAGTCTGTGAATTATTTATCAGAGAAACGACCCCAAAGGGTAAAAGGAAAATCAGGAGTATTTGATCTCAGGTTCTGCAGTCTGATGTACTTCTCTACCTTAGATCTGTACCTGTTGCAGTCACTTAATTTCTCTTTGTTTGATGTTGCTGATATTTAGCTCTCACGCTGTGCTTTGCTTAAGCCTAAAAATTTTTAAATTTAAATTTAAATTGCTTCTAAAACTGTGTCCCAGCAAATAACTGTATCCACTTTCTGGGGAAAAACAGAAGCTGAATAAAGGAGACAAAACCACCTGTGTTTCTGTTCCATATGTTTTCATTAGAATAAGCGTGCGATATTCATGGCTGTTTTTTTCCTGCACTTAGGTGAAAATACAGTCTGTAATAGTAAGTTTCTACCTGAGTTTCTACTTGTAATGGATTAAAATATTAATCCTGTAACAAGTTGTGTAACATTAATGATGAAGGGTGGTCACATAGGATAAAAATAACTTGGAAGATGTGAATCCAGAATCCAGTTCTGACAAAGGTTTTTGTGTGTAAAACCACTTAATTTTAGTCTCCTTTTTTTTAGATGAAGCCTATACAACCTCCAATTTCCTATCTCCCAGGCTTTCTACCTTTCAAGATTATTTATACAACAATATTTTGTATAGGGTTTAGTAAAGACCTCTAAGTGTGATTGTAATGCAAATGATAATTATAATTCAGAGACCAACATCAATCGAATATAACCTGACTAATACCTGCTCTCGGTTGACATTGAACCTGTTTGCTTAGTTACTCTGGATTTCTACAAAGACCATAATTCTCTGAAGACATCAACCAAGTAAACATCTGATACTTAGAAGAAAGTCAGATTTGGAAATTCAGCAGAAAATACCCATTAGCCAATTGTAACAACTTAGGCATGCAATGATACTATACACATTTTTCACTCTGAGAACATTCGCTCCTTGGATGTGCGTTGTTAACTTTTGATGTTTCATGTTTCAAAGAAGTTCCAATATTTTCTGTTTTATCCATAAGATGAACTCAGCTGAGCTGAGTGGAAAGTTCAGTAGAAAGTCTATCAATCTACAGAGAGAAATTATAATTCCCTTCTGCTTCTGTCATGTAGTATGAAAAATTATTTGTTTGACCTATGGAAGTTTTTGCATCTTGATGTGAGATGAAATGAAGCTGATTAAAATTTTATACCATTCTTTGGTTTAATACACTGCCTAATGTTTTTGTTTTATAATTTTTCATTCTTTAGTGGGGGGCTTTTTTCATACCACCAGAGTTTCTTCTTCCTTTGTGTCAATGGTTGACTGTTTCAAGAGCAGGACATGAGAGACTTCATAATAAAAAACTGTCTAAGCAAAATATGGATGAGCTTTTATTTTACTATACAGTCCTAATGAAATAAGTCAGTTCTGACAGATAATTCTCCTTTCAAGAAATATTTATCAGACTTCTACTTAGGTTTCTAAGTTCCCCAAGACTTTCAAATGTGCCTTCAGTTTTCCCTGATAATAAAAAAGTGCTTAATCTCTTTGTGAGTTGATGAAGGATTAACTATGCATGGCATAAAATCTGGGATACCACACTAGTTAATTGCAAGCCTCCCCACTTTAAGGCTGTTTCCACTTCCCATCTGTTCTTACCATAAAGCTCCCAAGAAATAGGTAAAGGATTGTGTACATCCTCCACAATGTATTTACCTACCTATAAATTCCCCTTTGCAGGTACTTATATCCATACGAAATACACAACTAAGAAACTGAAGACTTTTGCTTACTGAATATCCCAGGTCCCTCTTTAATGAAGTGTAAGTATGAGCTCTAGTGTCTGTGGATGCATTCTAATTAGGAATTTTGGCTATTGTTTAACTATGATAATTTCCCCTGTGATTTCTATTCAGCTGATTTTACTTCTTTTCTCCCCCTGGCCTTGCTCAAACCTACTGGAATGTCAGTGCTGGGGCTGTGATCGGAGACCATCCTAACAACAGCTGCATTTCAAAGTGTTCCTTCTGCTTTTGAGGTTTTTTTAAGTTTCCCAAATGATTTGTAAAGGTGGTTAAGACTCATACAAGTGCAAAGAATTTCCTTTATCTAGATTTAAATATTATTTTATGCTAATTACTGAAGCCATTCTTTTAAGATAAGTAAAATAGACTCTCCTTGATTTTTATGTATGTATCAATAGCAATCAAACTTTGATGTTCACATGTTCACTGTCCATGACTGCTTTTTGATCTGCTCATGATGGAATTACCTGTGGGAGTTTTTCAAGCTGTTAAAATACATATTTTTTAAAGTTATAATGAATAGACTGTACATTCTTCATGTCCAAGGTAGCTGAGGCTGAACACTAGTAGTGAAGTAATATAGCTACTCTATCAAGATATGCACTGGTGGTCTTGGCTGTATTCCCAAAGTCCAAACCGTTCTGACTGAAATTCACCCCCCTGCAGCAGCAGCTGAACCTTACTTGTGCTGTTTGCTGGTGCTCCGGCCTTTTGCTGCTGCTCTGCACAAAAGTGGATTTCATCCACAGTGTGTTCAGACCTTTAGCATTTCAAACCTATTTCATTGACTGTGTATCTTCTTTTATTTCCCTGACTGCATTATTATGGGATTCTACTATTCTGATTTGTACTGAAATACCATCTGTATGGGTTTGGTTTGGTTTTACTTAACCTTGCATTTTCATTGATCATCTTTGTACTTTGTTCTTTCATGATGACTTTTCTTTACCCTTCACAAAGACCTGATACACAGATTGAGATTTATGTAGTGCAAAGCATCTGCTGGGGATTGCTCTGGAGCAGCAACAGAAGATCTAGCAAAACTTCCCTCGCTGTGCTGGCATGAGGTGGTACTTCATGTTGCACAGGAAAAGGAGGTGGCACGTGATTACCATTCTACACGTTGTTAATATTTCTGGCTTCCCTGATGAGAAGTCATGGCAAAGTGTCCACATTTGGCTTGCTTAAAATTTTAGTCAGAGAGTGAGTGTTCCTGAAATGTGGCACAGATCAAATGAGTGATATACAGGGGCAAAGCTCTCCTTTTTCCCAGTAGGCTGGTATGTAAGCCTGATGCATCACATAGAGTTTTGAAGTATATTAGGGCTTATTAAGCAGTTGTTTTAATGTTTAATGCCTATGCGGGTTTTTGTCAGCTTTTATTTGCTTTTCATTTTCTGCCACATAACTATTCCCTTTGCTTTGCCTGTGCACTAACATTTTGTGGTGAGAATGCCCTTCAAAACACAGCATCCCCAACCATCCAGTGTACTACCTTTCACCCTGGATAAGGCTTTTATTTATTTTTTAATAAATTCCACCTCAATTCTAACACATTAAAACTCATTATGGAGTAATTTCCTCCGGTATGAAAAGACCTTATTAATTGTTCCATTCAAAAATTATTATCTCTCAGGATGGGTGTTATAAGGGAAGTATAATGGATAAGAGGCTTTTTTTTTTTTCCTACATTCTGCTTGAGCGTTTCTTTTTCTCCAGTGATTAGTTTTGCTGCATCTGTGTTTACTTAAGAACCTGAAGCTAAAATAATTAGTAACAGGTGGCTGAGGTCTTACTGATAATCTGCCTGCCTTTTAGGTGTATTTCTATAAAAGGTTTTCACTTCCCTCCTTCTGCTTCTTTTCCATATTTAACAGGCTGTAGTGAGAAATGATCTCTGTATGGTATGTTACTTGGACTTACTTGATTCTAGGAGAGGTTTTATTTTAACACTTTTGGCTGACTGTATGACAGATATTTTACCCTTTAATAATAACAAACCATGCTTCATCTCTTCCTGTTATATAGGAGTTTTTATGGTAATTGTTTTCTATGGCTTGGTTTTCTAAGGCTATGTTAGCATTGCTATTTGGTTCTGTGTTTTCACATGTGTTCTTTCCTGATTCTGCTCTCAGGAATTTTCAGGGGGGCTTTTTCTCACCAGCTGTTCACTGATTTTTTCAGATCCATTTCTGCTGACTCTGGTGATGTTTAAAGGACAGGTGGTAAACTTTTTATATTACTACTATTAGGAAGTCTTGAGAAGTATGACTGAGTTTCTTCAAATTTATGTATAAAGTGTGTTTACATAAAATGTGGCATCTACATATCTGAGCTGCTTAGCTATCCATCCATGAATGCAGCTGGATCAAGAAATCATTCAACTGTGCATGATGGGCTGGATATGGTTTATTGACATTTATGACTGCAGGTAGGAGATTGCTACAGCTATTTGAACACTCAGGCAGGGTGGTCTTACATCAAGACCAAGATGGAAAGGCAAGATTACGAAACCATCCATGCAGCTACTCAACAGCCAAGTGGTTTTGACATATGCTGGGGATATATGTAGCTATAATTCAAGAGCCCCACTGTGCCTATCACATTCTGTGGGTTTGAAGTGTAGTTTTCCACATCCCAAGATATTAAAGAGGCTTTCTTTGTATCTTTTATTGGAACCATTTCATTTTCTGTAAATACACACTAAGCTACAGTGACGCTCACTTGATGTTCTAGTGACTGAATTATTCTCCTGGGATGCTTGAGGATGCTGATTTGGGGACAGTGATATTGAATCAGATATAGCTGCTAGAATTACTTTTTTCTGAACCATGAGTGAGTACCTTAAAACAAAATGTCTCGGAATGTCTAAAAAAACTTCAAAGATTAGGGGTTGGCCTTACTTACAATGTGAAAACAAAAAGAGAAAATCTTACTGTTCTTCTGCAGAGCCCAGGAAAGCTCACACTTGCTGAGACAACCTCACACTAGAATTGGGTAGCAGAACCTGTGCTATACAGCACACCTAGCTTTACGATTCCCTCCGTTCATTTAACATAAACTGCACCCATCTTTACAAGGAAACCAATTTCTACTAGCTGTTGGCTAAGAAACCTTCCCAAAAATGTAGTATTACAGGATGGTGATCACTGAAAGTAACAATTATCTGTTATCTTGTGACATTAGGAATAACTTGTGCTTTAAAACAAGTATGATTTGTAGTCCTTATTCATGTTCCTATTAAAGTTAGTAATATTTTCCAACCACATCGTTTGAGTACAAAATGAAGTTTTTTTGCTTACAATGTGTAGGGAGTACAAACCACATATAGAAGCTACGTACTTCTGCTCTCCTCTCAGTGCACAAATCCTGTTCAAGAAATAAAACAGACAGAAAAGTAGGCATATTGGGCTTTGCGTTACATCCTAACTCCATCACTTTGTTAATAGCTTTTTATTCTTATACAACCATCCAGTCCTCTTCCAATTTTATAACATAGAAGAAAATAATCCTTTTTAGCAATGATAAGTACACGTTAATATGAAATTTTAAAGGAACAGCTCAGTGTGGAAAAATCAGTAGTAGCATGCAAATAACATCTTCCTAGTTATAGAATGAAATAAGATAAAGCAGTCTGGAGAACTGTGCACTAACACATCTAGTAAAACGGAACTGATCTAGAAAGAGATAATAATGGCATACTTCTATTTCTTGATGTAAAATATTATTAAGAAAGATTATGGTGAATTGTCTTTCACAGTTCAGAGAAAAGATACTTACACAGCTGCCTATTTAAATTAAGAATCAAATTATCATCCTGCAGTTCATTGTGGAGTAGTCAAAATATTAGTAGATCATGCATTTAATATGAATGATTCAGAATAGGCAGAACAAAAACACACTGCAGAGGAATGGTAAAATAGTTATTATTTAAAGTTTTTCATGGAAACACTAAAATATTTTACTGCAAAAGAACAATGATGAAAATAAAATAAAAGACAAAGCAAGCCACCAAACACAAATATCATTAATATTTTAGCAAAGAGATGTCTTATGTGCCATAACACTTCATTAAGGCAAATTTTAGTTTAGTTATTTTAGTTTGTTTGACTGTAAGGAATGCAGGGCACTAAAAATTATACTTTTTGGTTTAAAACACCAAAGAATAAAGAGTCTCTTTGTTCTTGTGTATAAATGAGAAGGATTTTTATAGCAGCAAAGAAAAGAACATGTCTGTAAAAGAAAATATAAATACAAAATATAATATATAAATATATCAGTCTTGATAAAAATACAATGTGTATAAATATATTGGAATATATATTTTATAAAATATAATAAACCATAGAGATGTAATATATAAGATAAATCATAAAATATATTGGTCTTGATTAAAAAGAAAGAAAGGGAAATGATAACTGATAAAATTCTACAGAGCCAGAGTAGGGAACAAACAACTGGTAATTAAATATTGTACTGGAAAGGTCTTCCTAGCTGCTGCATAATCCTGTTGTATTGCCTCGTGTTGGTCATACTCAAACTATTCTTGTAACATGTCTCGCTAAGAGCAATTAAATGACAATGTCTTCATTGTGCTTTGTTGATTAGTTACTAGACCATTTTTCATCTGTGACACTATACAGAGATGTAATAGTTACTTAAATAGTAATACATTTGTTAAACACAGAGCAGAATATGTGCTAAAGTTGCCAGACCTTTATAAGAACACATTTTTAGCAGATAATACCTGTATCAAACTTCAGTGCTTGAGCTGGAATTTACCATTTTGTTTGTGTTCCTTCAAAAGAAGTTGTAGTGTTGGGAAAAAAATAATTTGGACTTTAAAGATTTAAAACTGTAAACAGTGCCAGTTATGTATATATATGTTGAGACGTTATGAGAATGGGAATTCAATTCCATTGTTTAATGGTTTAACATATTGACCAAAAAGCCTTGGGCAAAGATGCTTGGCTAAAGATCTGAGAATCTGTCCAGAGGCTGGATATGGGAAGTGTGATTTATTTTTATTTTTAATTTCTCTGTGAAAATCTGCCCAAAATTGAAGAAGATAGACTGGAAAATCTGATTTTTTAAAACACCTGCTTTGGATATGCTAGACAACTGGGTTCTCCAAAGGTACTCTTCTCATGAAGCATGTGCCATTTTAGGCCATTGAGTGGCCTGGTGAGATCTCCTCGGAAAGTCCTCCTTGCTGACAGGCTAGACAACAGGGCTGTGAGGTCTGCTGCCCCACCAACAAGGCAGAGAAACAGCTAATACAAATATGAAAAGCTTCAGGAGCAGAACTTGACACACTGTGATGCCTGACCAGGAGCAATGAGTGGGAAAGGAGGGGCAAGAATCATAACAGGATCTGGCAGAAATGTCTGCTTGCTGTGGTATGGGGTCCTCCATGGGCTGCAGTGTGGATATCTTCTCTATAGTGGTCCTTCGTGGGCTGTAGGGGGACAACTCTCTCACAGCTGCCATACAGCATTTTTACCTGTTCTTAAATATGCTGTCATGGAGACAACACCAGGGTTGCTGACAGGCTTAGCTTCAGGCAGCAGCAGGGCGTCCATTGGAACTGGTTCTGTCTGACATGAGGGCAGCCCCTGGTCTCTTCACACAAAGGCCACCCTTGTGGCCCCTCAGCTGCCAAAACCTTGTCACAGACACCCAGTGCAAACTAATAGGATGATCTCATATTCCAATAAAGAATAGCACTGGTAAAGAATCAAGCAGCCCCAGAACATTGACAGTTCTCCTCTATTTTCTCAACAGGTTGAAATATAGCCCAGTACCTGTTGATCTTGCCTGTTTAAAGACCGTTGCCTGTTTTCATTAATGATGTTGAGCTGTCTGATGCCCCTGTGTCATTCCCAAGTCAGATTCCAAACTTCAGATGCAGAGGTCTGGGTCCTTTTTCACTGAAGGTAATTTATTCCCACACAACCCAATTACAGAACACAGCTCCTACGCTTCCATGCTCTGATCTGAAGCTATACTTCTGTCTTGTTTAAGTTATATTTTTCCATTCTGAGGGGAAAAAAGATACTCTATTTCTTTGACTCATTCCCTTTCTTTAAGTCTGAAAATTATTAACTGAAATATGGAAGTGCATGTGGGTAGAAGTGTGTGGCCTGAATGCTCATGAACTAGAATGAGTTTCTCTGAAAGCTCTTTGTTCATATCTGAATGATGACCACTTGGATCATTTGGTGGTGCTGTCAGACCTTCTACTGTGTCCATGTAATAATCCACATGCCTTTTTCTGAGGACCTTACTGAAAGCTGGTCTTACACAATGTTTCCGAGGCATAGAGGTTTTCCTGAGTGACTTCAGTGTATTAATCTGCATTTTTTCATTTTTTTTTCTGCCAGATGCTAGCAGAAATATACTACTAAATACTAAACTTAGTAAGTCAAGAATTTGCTCCTAGTAAAACCCCTGAATTTACTGCAGAAACATCTTAAATTTAGCTGGGGAACTGTCATCCTCCTTGATAAACAGTTTGTAGAAGACAGCTACAAGTTTACAGAGCAGTTCCCTCTGCCACAGGGCTTGTGCTTCTTTTCTCTATGCTGGAAATACCCTTCTAGCTGTCTAATGTTGGTGGAGTAAATAGAAAGTAGTTTAATGACCTTTGGAAAACATAACTTCAAAAGAAGACATTGGACCATATAGAGTTATTAGAATTATAATAGTAAGCAAATGAGCGAAAGCATTTCATTAAATGCACAGAAGTAGTCCTGAGAGGATGGACCAGAGGTGACCTCTGTGCCTTCCAACTGTCCATTCATCTGGAGAAGTTAGAGGGTCATCTGCTGCCTCCACTTTTTTTACTCACTCTCTCCAGATTTTTTATTTCCTTGTCTGCCAGGAGGCACAGCTCTTGCTGGCAGAGGGGAATGTGTTGCTCCCCCCCGATGAGCCTGCTACAATGAGCTGAACTACCACAGAACATAGAGGTCAGTCAATCAAAGTCTCCCAGTTTCTGAAGAAGCTTCTTGCCGCCCCTATTGGCAGCAATGATATTACCACTTAGTTACTGCTCCAGCAGTTATTTTAAAAAGAAAACCACTCCACGCTTATACTATTGGTCTGTGTTGAGCTTGCCCTGCAAGACCCTGTCCCATCAAACACATGTCCAATGGTTTTGGACTCCTGATGGGGCTCAAGGAAGAGCTGCCCACCTTACTATGCAGGCCAAGTGAATTCAGCTCAGAAACAGAATGGCAGGCACCTCAAGAAAGGTCATATCAGATAGGGTGCCTTCATTTGAGGTAGGGCTGTGTTGGGGATATGTTGGATGTCAGTTTTTATATGTGAACCTTACCTCCACCTAAGTCCGTGTTTAAGCTCCTCTGTTGCTTACAGGATTTAGCCTTTAGGTAGATTTGAAAAACCTGGCTGCTGTGCTGAACCTGTCATTTCAATATTTTGCTTCCAATGTAATATTCTCTTGGAACTCCAGTTTGTTTCTAGTGTTTTGTTTTTATGTTAACTACCAGGAGAAAATAAAATGTGATTTATCCAGAAGAAAAAAAATACATGTATGACAGAGATGGGAAAAACCTCTGAGGATCTAGCTCAAACTTCTGCACCAAACTAAGAGGACATAAAAGCAATTAACTATGAAAGAGAGAAAGTTGAAGTGGTGTTTAACAGAGATACTTGTTTTAGGTTTGCAGCACATTCAGTGAACAGCCCTGTGAATCTCCTGGGCCCACCTTCATTGTTTTACTTACAGAGCCTGTGGCTGCAATTACATCTGAGCAATGTAGTACAGACTGGGGAGAGTCAGGGCATGAGCAGCAGGTGAAAAAGTAGGCGTATATGAATCCATTTTGGTAGGAAGATGGGAAAAAAATAGAAGGAAAAAATTATCTGTCTTGTAAGGGACATAAACATGACATTCAGTGCCTGGCAAGGCAGAGAGGAAGTGTTACAAAGTTTTCTGATAGCATAAGGTTAGGCCTATGATGAAGCTGTTAGGAGGCCATCAAACAACAGTTGTGATCCTGCTTAGAAATACTGCTAAATGTCATGCGCAAGAAACAGACAATTTATCTCCTCATTGTCTTCCAATGAAGCTGCCTGCTTTATCCCAGGCTAACTTTAAGGTGATGTTTCTGCTGGAGCTTGGAGTAGAAATTAGTTGAATTAGTTGTGGGTAGAAAGCAATGTATCTTTAATTACATACCAGATTAAAGAAGTTGGTCTCTTCTATTCAAGAAAAAACAGAGGTAAATATTAAGTTGCATCCATCAGTTTTAATCCTTTTTTTTTCCCCCTTCTTTCCCGTTTTGCCTGGTGAGATATTCCAAGCTTTTGCTGAAGTAAATGTAAGTGACTTTTCCTTGTATTTCCAAATACTGTCACTCACATGAAGTTTTACATTTTGTCCAAGCTGTGATCAAGATAACCATTCCATAAATGAGTTCACTTTCATTATCATTATCTATGGCAGTCACACACAGTGATGAGCTGTGAGATAAGTTGGAGTGGCAGACACCTCCTACAGACTCCAATGGCTTTTCCCGTGAGGTCCCTTGTATCCTGCTGATGTCTCAATCTGTTTCTCCCCAAGGGTCATGAAATCAATTTGTTGCCAGGAACCTTGTCAGTCTTGTTCTACTACTCGACTTTCAGATTTACTGTGACAACTTTTTCAGATGAGATGGCATGACCATAACCGCTTTTGACTCTGGGGTCTGGTCAAGCCACAAACTGTGCTTGGAAGAGCAAAATGCCCAGTATAGTACTCTCATGATTTCATGATCATGAAACAAAAGCCTCTCATGAGAGGGTTTTTGTTTGCAGAATCAATTGACACAGAGTAGCTGAATGAAGACCCTCATGCTAAGTTTGAGGAGTGGAATCTTGCCTTTTGCCTGGGATAGCTACAGACATCCTGACAGCGTGGTCTATTGTGGTTTATTTCCTTAATAAATAGAGCATTTTCTGTGCAGAGAAAGCTCTGACTGCCTTACTGATGCCCCTGGGATCAGATTTTGAAGGATGGATAGGACTGCAATAAGTCTTGCAGCTCATGGGAGGCAAAATGTGCTGTTTCCCCAAGAGGCAGTGCAGGGACCAATCTCTCAGCAGAACATTTTCATTCATATGGATTTGGCCACCAAACAACTAGAAAGAGCGTCAGGAGTTGTTCCAGTCCAAATATTGTTCTGATAATTTCTGTCTAGATAGCCAGCTGGTACTTTTCAATATAGTCCACTAAACCTATGTAACCCATAACAAACTAGTGATAGTTCCATACTTTTTATACATTGTCCTGAATTTTCTTCCCTCCTGTTCAGTAGCTATCTCCTGATAAGGATAAACTTTTCTTTGGGAGCTGTACTTAAGGATCATGTGTCACGTGAAAGCTTTCTTGAGCAAGAAGCTCAAAAGCTTTTGTCATGCTGTGATGTCCCTGACCTCATACCCCTTGAGTTTATTGTCTTTTCCTGGCGCCATAAGTTAGGCTGGAGATGCTTAATATATTGAGAAAGCATAAACATCCAATAATAATAAATGTGAAAAGTTTAGGCTTATATCCAATAATATATTATGAAATTATTGATTTTTTCAGTTTTTATGAGGAAAAAAAACAAAAACTATCTAATGAAGGATGGTTTCGGAAGAGAAAAAAATTTGCTTTTTCTGATGTGTTTCAGAAATAAAGAAAATATTTTTATATATATCTGTATAAGTGTATGTGTATATATATGTATATATATGTACATATGCTCTTTTTTTTTTACCTATTTGATCTCCTAAGGTTAAACTAAAAAAGCTAAAGGCAGGCAGAAACAGAAGAATATAGTAGTAAAATAATTATCTTGTTAGAAAAGTGTATTAAAAAAAAAAAAAAAGAAGGAAAAAATGGCTTTTGGAAGCAACAGCAAAAAATCATGGAAAATTTATGCCCATTGTGTTAAGACCTGTCATGTCCTCTAAGTTTACTTTGTGTTTTCCTGACAATCTAGTGTGAAATTTTGTTTTGAAGAAGGCAAAATAAAAAGCTCTTAAAATGTTGGTTCTATAACAGCTTGTAATTTATGCAGTTGTTGACCAAGATCTCTGTCTTCTGAGCAGCAGAAACAAAGCTATTATTTTAATGTTGGAAAAAAGCATTTATTTATTGTGAATCTGTAGTTTCTAATTCAAACACAGAGAGACGGGAAGATAACAGTCAGTTCATTTTCAGGCTTACCTAATTGGAAGTCTACACTTTCAATTATTCAGTAGCCCCAAACTCTCAAATGGTAATCTGTGCTGCTTGCAGTGCTATGAAAACAAACTTGCTTCTTTGAACAATCTAAATCAATAAATCTACTGAAGATATAGTCATCTTGAGAATGGAGGGAAGTGAGAGAGTTGAGTCTGAAAGGGAAGATAAGGAAGAAGCTGCAGAAGAGTGTTAATACAAATGTAAAATGTAAGTCTTATATACTTTGGGATCTGCTGAGTGATTTGCTGCCTTAAGTATATGCTGTCATGAGCTTACAAATATATTCTCTTCTCATAACCAGTTCTGTGATAGAGTCCCTCTCTGTTTGCTTTATCAGCTCACACTGAAATATGCATCCTCTTGGAACTGTCTGTTCCATCCCAGTGTCCCAGACATACTGCTTTGTGCACATCCAAGGCTACATGTACTTCTGCCCCAGAAATCTGCGGAAGCTAGAATGCCATCACGCAGAACCTGCAGACTTATGTCATAGGAGATATGGATTTAGACTCAGCTGCCACTGAGATCTCGAATACCTCTAGGAATGACTGGATGAGTGGTTGCGTGTGGACCAAATCCTCACTGGGATTTCAGCATGTCTAGAGGTCTATATTTTTGTGGTTTCAAAGAAGAGGATATTTTGTTATTAGAATAGCTTTGTATGTGTCACCTATTTAGAGAGTATCTTCCTACACCTGATTGGTCCTTCAAATGGATTTCCAGGTCTTATACCTGATTTTCAACACTGGAGAGGCCACTTTATACTCTCTCCCCATGTCTTTAATTCACACAGAATCACAGAATCTTCATGGTTGGAAGGGACCTTTGAGATCATCGAGTCCAACCACAAAAAACACAACAACCAAACAAACAAATAAACAAAAAAAAAAAAAACTAAACAAAACCCCACCAAACAGATGCAAACAAAAAGACACAAACCAACAATCTCGGGCACTAGAGCATGCCCTGAAGTGCCATGCCTACACGTTTCTTAAACACCTCCAGGGATGGCGACTCCACCACCTCCCTGGGCAGGCTGTTCCAGTGCCTGACCACTCTCTCAGTAAAGTAATTCTTCCTAATATCTAATCTAAACCTCCCCTGCTGCAACTTCAGACCATTTCCTCTGGTCCTGTCATTATTCACTTGGAAGAAGAAGCCACCACCCACCTCTCTACAACCTCCTTTCAGGTAGTTGTAGAGGGCAATAAGGACCCCCCTCAGCCTCCTCGGGAGACAGTGGCACCTCCTTTATATTACTCCTTGTAAGATGGTAGGACAAGAATATATTTTTTTAAAGTATGTTTTGCACCATCTAGTGTAATGGGGTCCCAGCCTTAGCCAGGGATTCCAGGAAGTGCCACTGCATGCAAAAATAGTGTAAATAAAATGTAGCTAATAGCATCACGAAACAAAAACAATTGAGTGACCACCTACTATGACAATCTTGTCTTAAGCAGGATACCTAGCCTACAAACAGCTACTAATCACACAAGAGTTTGGGACAGACTAAGCTTGCCTTGGAGTGACATTACCAAAAGGAAAGCGATGGCAAGACAGATTGATGAAGCTATCATTTTCAATCTCTTTAGATCACACTGTGCTGGTCCTTGATGCGCCTGGGGCAGCAAAGGTACAGTCTTGTCATGAATGTGAGTGGTGTCTAGACACCAAGACAGGAGTGGGAGGAGAGGAAGGCATGGATTAGTTCAAAGTACAAAGCTAGGTAGGTACTGAACTGAGCTATAGGATGGAACTTGTGACTTGAGACAGAGAAGACTTGAAACCTTGTCTGATGAACAACAACAACAAAAAGCAGGGGGAGAGCTCACTTCCTGCCAGATTTATGTGCAGAACTCCCACTGATGTGAATGGTAATTTGAGCACAGAATAACGTGTTTGGGGAAAAAAAACAGAAGAAAGTCATTGCTTAGCAAATACCTATAAAATTAATTTAAATGCTGTCCTACTGTGAGTCATCTAAAGTTTGATATAAAGTTCAATGAAGTCCAAGGGACCCTTTCTACTGACTTCGGTGGACTTTCAAATCAGGCACTAGAAAGGATGTTAATTTCTTCTGAGAAAGCAACATTTTGTTGTGAGCCAAAAATGATGCTTGTCTGTAGTTCTCTTGAAATGTAAAAACAAAAGAATACGTTGACATTTATAAGAACTGTATTTAATCTGTGATACACAGTGTTTATGTCTGCGATGGAAAATTACAGCAACAGAATACTTTAGAATCCAAGTATAAAAACCTAATCTTTCTGTGGATGAATTTGTACATTAGAGCCACCAGTCTCTGCCATATGAAGACCTCATATTGTATATATGGACTTTAATCCGTATTCAGAAACACAGAAACATCTTAAAGAAACTGCTTTTAATGCTGTCTGGATCCAGGGATAGCTAAAATTTAATGCTTCCAATTTGTTTAATGGTTTGACTATGGATATATAATTTGAATTCCTTCCTCTCTTTGTTCGGAAATTAGGATGAAATAATGTTACTTTTGTAGGCAAAGGGAGTGGGTCAGATTCTTATGGAGTGATACCTTCTCAAAAAAAGCATCCGACACAGTATTTCTTACTGCATATTTTTTCTGTGACCCAGGATGTTTTTTTTTGTAAAAGATGTGTGGGTGAGTCACATTCCTTTAGACTCAGTTGCACTTTGAGGTACTGTAGTAAAATCCTTCTGGCTTCCTTACACAATTAAGTAGCCCCAGTGGGGCTTCCTTTTCCAGGTTAGCAGCAGCTTTTGTGTGAACATGCAGCTTTGCCGCCTGACAGTCACTTCAAAAAAGTCCCTTTGAGGTATATTTTTCCTCCTTCTGTTACAATGAAATGCTTCATTCTGTACATTAACAAGATGTGCTAGAGCAGATTGCAGGAAAGAAACTTTTTAAATTGAGAAATAAACTGCTACTATATTCCTCCTCATGCTTGACAAGATATTGAATACAACCGTGAACTTGAGATTTCCATCAGCGCTTGAGACGATGATTAAGAATGATCTTTCATTAATATTCTATGGATGGAAATGTGGATCACTTAAAGCAAATAATGAGAAGTCCACTTATTTTGTGCTGTCACAACTTGTAGGGAAAGCAACATGCGTTACACACAGGTTATGTCTATACTACTAACCAAAACTGGCAAGCAGACCATTCTCTGGCCCTGAAGGCACACGGCACAGCTCAGACCATGTTCATTTGATGAAATGTGCCTGCTGCCCAAAAATGAGCCTCCTCTACACTGCTGCTTGGGAAAACCCCTAGTCGAGGCTGTCTCTTGAGCTGTGCTCAGGCTTTGTCCTGGCTGCACTTGCTGTCCCAGACCAAAGCCTTGCTGGAGACTGTACAGTTTTGGACAGTCACAGCCCTATTCTAGATCCATGCCCTGACCCTGTTTCATTTCCTTATACAGATTTAGCCAGAGATGATAACAGAAAGAATCAGACCATTCCGCCAATAACCAGTGGTGGTCTGTATTTCCCAAGGCAGCTATTTATCTAAGTAAACACAGATCGTGAAACAGGAGTTTATTTTTTAAGGAAAATTGTCCTTTTCTAGGATGAATGCCAGGTGGTTTGTTTGAAAGAATGATGAATTATATGGCTTACAGAAATTCATTGTGCTAACATTACCTTCTAATGTAGTTATGTAGGTTGAAACAGATTCCTTTACAGCTAGAATATAGCAGAAGCCAACAGTAAATTATTGTCTATATAGCTGTATATACTACCTACACAGTAGCATGTTAAAGTTTGGGGACATTTCAATTTTATTTCCTTTTTACTGAATCATGGTGTCACTTACATTTAGCCGAAAGATATTCTTCAAACATGCGTGAAAAAGAAAAACAAAAAGACAACAGCTATTTTTACTTCCAAATACCCTACCTCAATCACAATCTATATTTTGTCTGAGCAGCATTTCCTCTGGATTTTTTTATGCTATGTCCCTTTTACTCCCTAGTTAGTAGCGCCGATATGAGGTCTGAACCACTCCACCTTGAGAGAAGAATCATGTTGGAGCAGTGCAGGGAAGTTTTCTTCTCAGGAATGACAGAAGATGTTCTAAAGAATCACCAACAATTTTTAATTAAAGAAAGAAATCTGCCAAACAGACAGAACTGTTGGAGTGAATTGTGCACTGTCCTCTTATCGCTTTGTCATGGCCTCCTGATTCCCTTGGCCCATCAGGGTAGGAAAGTGGTGAGAAATGCAGCCCCAGCTGCCTACAGAAAACACACGCTGCCTTCGGGCACTGTGCGAGTGCCGTGCTGTGCTCTGTGTTCTGCTACACCAAGCACGTCTCAGGCCACAGGGGAAAAGACAGTAGCTCCTTGCACCTTTTGTTGACTATACGTTCACATTTTTTTGACTGTACATAGTAGAGAAAAAGGAGGGATGATCTGGAGTTTTCCCAGGCTATGTTGTGATGGGAAGGGTGAGAGAGAGTATGAACATCCAGACATAAGCCTTGCCATGGCAGTTTACCTTAGGTTTAGGGAATAGGCCAATTTTAATTCCTGGTATAGATATAGACTCAAGAGTTGGGGACAATAGTCAGATCTCTACACATAATCATTAATTAACTTGTCATAGTCACTATTATTCAGAGAGTGTTAAATAAATATTTGAAGATGTTCAAATAAATATGAAGATGTTCAAATAAACATTTGAAGATGCACAAAGAAACTGAGATTCTTAACTAACAGTACGATCCAGAATTACAGAGACAATAAATAGGACATTGTTATTTTCACATTTCCAAGCTATTCTAGAAATAATACAGCAGTTCAGATTTCTCTCACTACAGCAGACAGCCTTGAGTTGTACTACTTATGCCTTGAGCTATTTTGAGACCACCCCATCTTTTTGGCTTAGGATTGCTTTTCAGGTGGAGAAGTTTGTATGCAGCTATGTAAATGCTATTTCTGCCAAACGTCCAAGCATTAATTGGATATTTGTCCACTGTTGGTGGAACGGAGTATCTTAGAATCAGAGAATGGCTCAGGCTTTTGGACCCTCTGGAGATGGTCTAGTCCAACATCTCTGCTCAGAGCCGGGTCAGCTGGAGCAGGATGCCTAGGACTGTTTGAGTTTTGAACATCTCTACAGCTGGAGGCTCCAGAACCTCTCCAGGCAGCCTGCTCCAGTGTTTGACCAACCTCACAATACAAGTGTTGTCTTGCAGAATGTTTGCATAGACTGAAATTCAAGAAAGTCAGAGAATTATAAAAATACAAGTGATAGACTCTTTCTCTAAGAAGGATTTATTTATGCAGTGAAAGTAAAAATATATTTTTCCTAGCAATTCAGGATGGATATAGAAAGACTGAGGGTCCAGTAAGTAACATATCATGGAGAATGAGACTGAATTATTTTTCCTCTGGTTCCTGATTTTTGCAAGAATTTAAAATTATGTCCACTCTGCATTCTTTGTTCCTAAAAGAATATTCAGTTTTATTTTCTGGAGCATATGTTTTCATTTCATGTAGATAATGTGAATTGGATTCTCTTACATTCATCAAAACAGAACAACAGACCTAATTCTGTTCTTAATAGCATAGAAAAGCTGTAGACAGAGGAATTTTGTTTCAGAACAGAGCAAAGTGAAAACCTTTTACTCTTTTGAAAATGCAGAAAGAAAGTTGTATCTACATACTGAATTAAAATAAAGGAACAGTTTAATTTTAACTGTGTAACTATTTAACATTTTTAAAGTTGTATTAGTTTCTGACTAGTTTCCTGTGCTTTTTTTTTTTTTTTCCCAGGTATAGGTGATGTAAACAATGTGAGTTTTAAATAATTTTGATCTCATCAAAAATGCATTTTTGGGGAGTAAATTTATTATTCTGTTAAAAACCCTACTAGTTCCTTGAATAAAAGTTTTTTTTCTCTGTTTCTAAATCTGGTTAGGAAACACAGGAATGATTTGATGTATGATGGAAAAGAGCAGGACCATGTGCACATCAGTTAATGTATTTATTTATTCCAGCACATATAAAATAAAATTTAAAAATACGGATTGTGCACTATGGGAAGACAGAAATGCTTTTCTTTTCTATAAACTATCTGGAAGTTCTTTATCAAGACCTGAACTAAACTCTTCTGCTACATTAGGTTGCTTCCTCCACTTCTAAAAGTGAAAATTAGATGGTTCATATCAGAATGGATCCCTGTGAGCTATTAAGAATAAATAATTGGATAAGGGAATATCAACCATCTCGACAAATCCCACTAATTTAAAAAATGCTTACCTTGTCTAGTTAACTGGATTAATACTCTGAGAATATAATAGTTTTTAGGAGCTGTGCAAATGATAAAACTTTGGTATAGAAATTGCATTGCTACAGCCACATGCAGGTATTCAGTAATGAAATTGGGACTTTTCTTGGCAGTCTGGAATATTTCAGACTCGTGGAGGTGATCAATGCAGTACTAATGCTTTAAAGGTGACTTTGTAATTGAATCAATATGGTTCAGATCTATGTTGAATGTAACCATGAAGATGGAATCTCGTTTCGAAAAGCAAAGAACATAATACACACTGCACCTCAGCCCATGATCGCCTCAGGCACTGCAAGAAAAGTGAAAACTCCCTATCTTCCCCCAACCAGAGTTAAAATTCAGGTCGAGAAAAGCAAATGGAGAGCTGGTAACTAGGATTGGTTTTTATTTGTCTGTATGGGCTGCCTTAAAGTTCAGGGCAAGAAGACTGAATGAAGAACTAGGAACTAGGACTATTTACTTACTATATTATTTGTGTGAGTGTAACACATATCAGCGTTAGGCATTGCTCACTGCAGTTGTAGACAGTTTTCCCCCAGCTTTTGAACCACAGAGCAACTTTTACGTGCCAGCAGTATCTCTATTCTCATTCTTCAAGTTCCGAATTACTTTTTCTTTAAAAAGGGCATCCTCCATAGGACACGAATGGCCTTTGAATGCCAGCTCAGTTGGATCTGAGTGAAACTAGACTTTAATTCCCTACCATATAAAGAAAGAAGTCAAAGCAGGGAAGAAAAACAAGGTTTTGAAATGTATCTTGCATTTATGAAAAAACTATAGGAACCACATTGAGAAGAGGATGATCTTTAGTCTCACAAACAGGACCAGTAAATCTGTCTTTTGTTTATTAGGAATGAATCACTGTAGGATTCCTGGAAAGAAAACAAAGAAATGTGCTCTGTGTTTAGTAATGGTACAAATCCTTAAGTCGATGCACAAAGGCCACTTAGCGGGTACTTTGACTGCCAGTGCCACTGAGTCATGCTTGCTTGGATGCCAAGACATGTTTTCAGCAGAGGGATGCAGACTCACCGAGCCAGCACAGTAGCTCAGCAACCTGATGATAATGCTTCAGAAGGTCGTGACTCAAGACAGGGCACCCCAGGTTTGGTCACAGATTTATTCTTTTATGTCAAACGGCAGATTTTTTTCGTGCAAGTCTCCATGGTGATGAGCTTGACCATCACTCCTGGGACAACACTGAGAGCAGCTTTACAAAGCTCACCTTGGCAGATTTACCATCACTGCTATGTATCACAGAAATCAGTAACAGCAAGATATTGACACACTGAACTGCAGAAAGTTGTTATCTTCCCATTTGAAGTATAAAAAAAAAAAAAGCATTTCCTCATCTGGTAGGCCATCTGAACTGCTAATTACTGGCAAAAGTGTTTACTGTCAGATGTTATCTAGACAACTACATAATACAAGTCAGCCTTACTTTTGCCAAGGAAATTAACAGGGAGCTGACCTAGAACATATCAAAAATTGTAAAACACAATTTGCTGCTCTTTTACCTAGTCAAATACCTCAGTCTCTGCCTTTTCTTTTTCTTCATTATCTAAATTATATGGTAAATCAAAAAAGGGAGAGGTCAACTGGATTAAATTAAATTACAAAGCAGGTGCAAGTGGGCGAAAACTGGACGTCAGTTTGACTGTCAGAGCTGATATTATTGCATATTCCAGGAGAACTCAATATTCTGGAAGAGTGTGTGGCAGTAAAATACCAGAAAAATATTTATTTAATTAAATAGATATAAATGTAGACAATTTAAAATCAAGGTGATTTTAATTCTGCCTTGGGTAGGATGATATGTTTGTTTCTGTGAATCAGAAATTTCAGCCACCTGAGATTCTCACAGAAGAGTAAAACTTTTTATACAATTTGCTAATGCATTTGAGAAATACAGACAAAATTGCCACCATGCCAGGCTATTCTGCAGGACTGAGAAAAAAGTAGCAACTCTGCAGCCTTTGCTTGGGCAAAGAAGTCTGAATGCATAGTGTTTATAGAGATTTGGTGCCAGAATTTGTAGCTGACCATAACAATCTCAGTTTATCTCCCCCCCAAAACTATTAGGGCAATCTGTGCTGTTACTAGATTGTTCTATTAATTATAAAAGTATGTATGTACCTTTGAACTATACATAATATGTATATTTCATGCATTTATTCTGTTATATGAGCATATTGAAATACAAAACCTTAGCAACTACACAAACCAGTCTAAACATATATATATTAGCAGATCTGAAAATCAACAATCGATACTGATGTGTGTGGGATTTCTGAACCTATCAATTCCTCCTAAACTTTGGACTGTAAGTGGAGATTCCTCTAACTGTAGGGTTTAGCTGCTTGCCATCTGTTTAGATTCTAGAGGTGGATGTGTGTGGTTAAACATTCTTGGACTTTGTAAGCCTCAAAGTATATTGAGAAATCAGTATATGGATTCCCACACTGCTGACTTCTTAGAAATGCTGATGGTTTCACAAAATGCAATAAAGCTTTGAAAAATGTGATACTTGTGCCTGTGACATTTTTTGAGTATGATTTACACACATCTATCCTTGATATGAAGATGGATTATGCACATACACCACACACATTTTCTTTCCCATAAATATTTTCAATAATTTCTTATATAAGCATTCTCATAGTCTGGTAAAGTTTAATCCAGTGTTTTGCATATGGTCAATGTAAGTAGAAAATACAGGCTTTTAGGCCTTGAGCAGAAGAGGTGCTCGTCGAGTTGACGTGCATATAATTGCTGAGACCACTAATGCTGGGAAATGTGATCATAGGCAGATGTGAACTATTTTACACATGCAAACGGATTTGAAAAATTACTTTGCATGATTATGATGGAATTTGCGCAAGCATGCGTCATTGAGCACATCAGGCATAAATTAGGCTGCTTTGCAGTAGTCACAGATTTTCGGTTTTATCTGACACTGTGGAAATGCAGTTATACCACACTGAAAACAATCCTCCATCATATGGTACAGAATTAGTTTCATCTGAAATTGCACTGTTTAATTTCCGGAGCGTGCACAAATGTGACCCTGTGTGTGTCACGACACACAGCATTTAGCAGGCAGAAAATATACACATGCTTCAGTTGTGTAAAACTATGCATGCAGTTTTTCTCTGTTTTTTCAGATGGGATTTGGCTCTGGATTAAAATATCTAGATGGAGGTGCCCATATGTGAGTTAGGTGTCTAAACTCCCACTGCAGGCTGCGGAGACAGAGAGCTCAGTTCAGCCGCCCACACTCAGCTGCCTGCTATCATCCGTGTGCTGCTAGGATATGCCCATCTGGCCTCCAACAAAAGCACAGATCTCCCACCCCTGTGTGGTGTCAGGGACACATGAGAGTGTCTCAGATGTCACCACACAGCTACCTTTAGGTGGCACCTATGTTTGGAGTCCTAGATCTCCCTTGACTGCAGTGGGAACTTAGGGAACCATCTCCCATGAATAAATCTGTATTCAGACACCCTCGTTCAGATATCTTGATCTTGAAATGAACTGTACCTTCGGTATTTTGATCTTCTGAGACAATGTAAATGAAACAAATGAAAAAGCAAATATTGCAGGTCAGTCCTGTTGAAGCATATATTGAATTTTCAAATGAGTATAGCATGTTTTCTTACATTCACTAGCATTTATGGCAAAAAAAAATCCCTATACCTTTAAAAAGATTTGTCTCCTACTGCACTTTCATTAATTTATGGACCGCATGCTTTTAATAAGACCAAATTTCATCTAAAATGATAGAAAAAGAGATGAAAACCAGAAAGAATTATGTTTCATCTTATTTTCTGTCGTTATTTTTGGTATGTTTAGGATTGTACTTCAAAATGAATACCTGTAAAGAAAGAAACATAGACATTGTCAGTAGTGCTCATCTTATTGTCAGCAAATATAGTCCTTGCTATAATGACAATTTTTTGCAAATTTTAAAACAGTGTTTTTTAAATCAATATTCATTAAAATTTACTTTTAACCTGAAAGAGCAAGAGTCAGAAAAGTTAAATAGAGGTACATTAGAGAGAGTTCTTCTTTATGCTCATTGTCAGCTTATTGTCTTTTTGCTGCAGTGTTAACTCTTTACTGGTCAAAGGGAGGTACTTCCTCAAAATAACATTTTAAATAAATTGTCACTGCTTTTAAGTATTACAGCTGCTGGGCTTTGCCAGACATCTTCTCAAAATATTATCTTCCTTTTTGATTATGTAAATATGTTAACTGTTTCTTTAGTGACATCTGATGATGCTTTCTGAGATACAGATGCCATAAAGGTAAATGACCAGTTCATCATGAGGAATAGTGTTTTGTGGTTGCCATAATCAACAGAGTATCTCCAATTCAAATACAAAATCTATATGCAAACTAAATGTTCACCACTAATAAAAATCTATCTTTTCTAAAGCATCCAGTAAGCCTTAAAAACACAGGTTTGTACAAAAGGATTCCACATCTACTCCAGAACATTATCCTGCTTTAAGAGTAAATTAAAAGAGAAAAACTTATTTCCAGTATATGCCAAACTTAAAATAATGGAAAAACCTAAACCTTTTCTATTTCTATGTATCAGCAATGTACAGTTGTAATTAAGAGGATTAATTAACTTTCTGAGTCTCAAAATAAGACTTACACTTGACAATCTTTGAAAATGGTGGAAAAGTGAGCTTGAAAACTCTCTTGAACTTCAATGTCTTCTGTAGCAGAATGGAAGGATCTAGCAGCATGAGAATTGAATGCCAGTTCTGCTGTAAGGGATAAATATCATAGTTAAATCTGTAATACACTGTACACATTTGTTACAGAGAAGAAATCAACTCTAAATCAGACTCCCATTAGAGACGAAGAAATGCAGCAGGTAGATGGATAACTTGAATCAATACAGGGGATGCAAGTGTTTTACTAAATAGAAGGATTCACTAACATTAATGAAACACTTCAGCATGTAGCACCTACTGCTGCTGTAGGCTCCCAAAGAAAACTTCCACCGGTGTTAAGAGATTTGTGTGAGTAAGGATCAGCTCACAGAAGGTAACTTCACTGAGTACCTTTAAATGGGAAACTCATACCACTGCTTTACTTCCATCATGAACTACAGGCATGGGGGTGAAATTTAACCCAAAGTGCTGTATTTAAGAATAGAACAGAATGTCATCAAATACGTATTTGTTGGCTTAGTAAATAATATGGATAAACCATCAAAGCCCTGAGTGCAGCAGCAGGTTGTAATTGTCCAATAATTGTCTTGTCTTTCTGCATACTTCCCTTCTGCCCCCTCCTCATCCCAAGGGCTTGGGTTGCCTCTCTTCAGGATCTGCTATGACCTGGTGCAGATATCCCATCTTGGAGCAGACTGCCAGGAAGGCAGCTGTGTTGTGAGAAGGAGCCCGGGAGAAAGATCACTCTGGCCCTCCATACGTGCACCCTCTTCTCACAAGTCAGGAGCTGCATTTACACCACCCGTGGTCCTTGCCTGAGCTCCTCACAGGTGTGTTGTGCCCAGCCATGTTCCTGGCCTGTCTTGCCTGGCTGGCTGGACCTCAGACCTGCAGTGTCGCTGCCCTACTCTGCTCTCCATCTTCAGGCAAGGTGGGACTGCACCCCGTGCTGGGGAGGGCACTGCCCCGCTTGCCTTGCTGTTGCTAAGGCTCGTGGATCCCTGCCCTTTGCAGGGCAGTTCACCCTTAATCCTCCCTAGCACAAAGATCACAGGCTGTATTTTTAGTTATCTTGATCGTAGGAAGTGCTCTTGCTTGTCAGATGTTCAGAAAATGGATGTTTGATCAATACTATAGGCATCACAGGGCATTGGCCAATAGATTCAAAATGTTCCTCATATCATTACAATCAGTGCTTGATTATTGGTGTCAATAATCCTTACCTGCATTTATTCCTATTAATTAGGCAATATAAGCTTAAATACTTCTGTGATGACCGCTTGTCTAGAAGAAATGTTCTGCAATGTCAAAAGAATATCCATTAAAAACTTCAGAAAAAGAAGCTTTTGTTAACTGAGTGCTCTGAAGTTGTCAGTGTCATTGCAAAGAGAAAAAATAATTTCTTAGCTTTTAAATTACCATCTAACTAAAGCAGAACTACAGTAGTGACACTATGGTATTAACTATAACATGACACTGACAGCAGGTTGAGGGAGGTGATGCTGCTCTTCAACTCAGCACTGCTAAGACACATCTGGAGTGCTGGGTCCCGTGCTGGGCTTACAGTACAAAAGAGACATGGACATACTGGAGAGACTCCAGCAAAGAGGCGTAGAGGTGACTGGAGCATCTGTCATATGAGGAGAGGCTGAGAGAGCCGCGACTATTCAGCTTGGAGAAAAGAAGGCTCCAGGGTATATACATGTATATAAATATCTGATGTGGAAAGTAAAGAACTCCCCCACACTCTTCTCTCTTGGTGCCCAGAGAAAGGACAAAAGACAACAGGCACAACCTAAAAAGCAGGAAATTAATTCAAGTATACAGAAAATCTTTTTTATTGTGGGGTTGTCATTACGCGGAAGCAGATTTCCCAGAGAGGTTGTGAAGTCTCCATTCTTGGAGATATTCAAACCCTAAATGGACACAGTCCTGAACAACCTGCTCCTAGTTACCCTGGCTCTGAGCAATGGAGTTAAACTTCCAATTGGACACCCCTCCAATCCTGTGATTATTCACACCTGGCCAGGCTCCTTCCAAAGTAACTAAGATCATAATAACTGAGTCTCCTTGATAGCCTATTGCTATTTTGTTTATAGGAACATTGATTTTTAGTAGCCATCTCACCTTTTACTATAGAGTATTCAGAGTATTCAGAGTTTTACTTGTATGTATGCGGCCTTCAATAGTAAATGAATGTTTCCAACCCTTTCTATTGAAGTCCTCTGTTGCGAATGTTACTCAGCCTGAAACTACTTCTGTTCCAATATTCCCCTCTGCTTGCCACAGATATAACTTTTCTTCTAATTATTTTCACTAGAATTATTTCCTATACAACACTTTAATTTTTTTCTCTTTTATTTCCCTGCATCCTATTGACATCAGACTGGACACTTTGATTTCTCATTATTTCTGTTCCTTCCCGTGCTACAAAACACCCAAGCCCAGAGCCATTCTTGGCAGCTCTGGATGGTGGCTTTACTGGAACACTGTAAGATCAGGTAATGATAACTTGGTCTGGCACATTCCTTCCTGAACTATAAAACTGTATCTGTGTGTTTGCTAAGAGCTGGGACTGGCACAGGAAAACGGAGTCAGAATGAGTTTCAGGGAAGTTTCTGCTACTTTCAGGAAAAAGTCCTTTCCCTGAAGACGAAAGAGGTCACAAAGTTTTCCTAAAGTCAGTGTTACCGCTTCTGTTGGTGCTGCTATGGATTGGCACACAGGCTTTTTCTTTCCAGTGTTGTTATGGTTTTGTCACTCAAAGCTAGAAAAAGCATCAAAGGACATTTCCAAGGTTGCAGCAATGCTGACACTTAAACACCTGATTTTTGTAACATTGTCAGGCAACAACAGCTGGTACAATAATGTTATAAAGTACAAAGCAATTTCTAATTGCTCTTATGTGTTCTGGAAATAGTGGCCTAATTTACCACAGGGTAAAATGAAAATAATTGGTTTTGCATGAGTCAGGAAATCAGAAATAAAACCAAGCACTGAGAACTGATTCTTTTCACCAGCAATATCCCCACAAAATGAGATAGGGACCACTTCATTTGTGTTCCCGTTTCAATAGCTGATGGTAAGAATGAAGATGGACCTGCTAATTTTTTAGCAAAAGCTTTTACCCTCACTGAATTCATGGCATAAGCACACCTGTGAAAGAGCTGAAACCAAATTGCACCGGAAGATATTACATTCTTACATCAGGGCCAAAACTGGGGAGGGAGTCCTATCTCCAGGCAATATGTATGCAACCAGAACGCGGTGAATGAAAGGAGATCCCAGCTTCTCACATCCCACAGCGCTGGCATTTTGGATAACATCTGCTGCACAACCGCTCTGAGCCGAGATTGAGTGAGGGTGGAATCTGATTCATCTGCATGTATTTCCGCCTCTCCCTGCTTTCCCACACACACCTTCCCCTTCTCAGCATCCTTGGCATGAAGTAATCTAAACGTGCAGGGATTACCTGGGCAAGCCGAGCTTGCCAGTTCATGCAGTGACACACACCGATCTTGGAGGAAAAAGTGACTCATGTTTTGTTCTGGACTGCAGATTTCAACTGTGAAAACAAAAAACCATGTTATCTTGGTCTTAGAATTGGCCTTATACACACTTTACAGGTGTAAGGCACTTTACACTTTTAAGAGATGATTAGAGAAAGGGAATGTAAATAAAAAAATGAAATGGAACAAATTGCCAGGGGAATAAACCGGATAAAGTGTATTGTATTCTGGTTGTGTTATAGCTTTTCTTCAAAACCTATATTAACATGATCATGCAAAAAGTATAGTGAAAAACTTTAAGGTGTTGCAAAATAACCCTTGTCAATTACGCTACAGTAAGTATGTTGGCAACACTGAAATGTGGACAAAAAAAATCTATAAAATACTTTGAACAGCATCCTGTGGGATTGCAAAGTCCTATCCCTGCCTGGCAAACTAGATACTTTAACAGTGTTCCCATGGCTACCACCGTGCTGTGTTTGATAATAAACCCAAAGAATCTGAAAAAAAATAATAGGAAGGAGTCGCATACCTCTGCATATGACCAGGAAAGTGAATTTCACTAATTTGCATACTCAGCTTTATTCACTGTCACTGGTGTTGCAGTGTTTTCTTTCCCTTGACATTTTTCTCTTCAGTACAGCTGAAGTACTACCTCACTGTTCACCACAACATACCCCCCCTGAGAAGCAGTGCCTCTGACTGCTGCGCTTTTACCCAGCACAAAGTGAAATACAGCCTTCCATTTCTTCTGGTAATTGGGGAAATAATCAAGCTGCCTTGTATTCTCCTGAACACAAGAAAAATGCAATAGACCTTTTCTTTGTCACTGAATACTTTGAGAATAACTAGGGACTGGGATTGTATTCCATTTTGCATTTTATTGTCTTATTTCTATTTGCCAAGGTCTGGCAATAAGCTTAGTTTCATACAAGGCAGAGGAAAAAAGGTGCGGTCCCAGGGAAATCAAATGTGTATAAATACTAGGTGTGTATTAATTCAGGCACTATTGTACAGGGCTCACTGCTGGCAAAGAGAAATAAGTTGTAAAGGCTTACATCAGTCCTGATGTCTCCCAGAGTCTTTCTTGAGAGCACTGATGTATACCAGAAGCACATTAGAGAGATATGGAAGTGCAGGCATACTAACCATTTCAGAGAGGTCAAGATTCATAAAAAAAGTGCATATGGAGAATAAAATATACAAACAGTCTTGTTACTTTATATATATCTTAACAGATGGTGAACTGGAATCAGGCAGAGCAGTGGCATGGTACTCAACAGGCCTAAAGAGAATATGAAATTAAAAGTAGGAGAAAATGGAGGGAATGGACAAAATGGAAATGGGCAACCACAGACATTTTACAGGAGCATCCTAGATGAGGGTGTAAGGTGAAAAATATCGTGGCAATTAAAGTAAGAGGTCACTACACTGTGATACCCAGATGTTTTTGGTAGGGAACATCAGGAGAGTTCTCACCCACAAGTCCCGCTGAAAAACTAGAGGGGGATAACAAGGGCTAGAAATCTATTCTGAATTTTTGAAGACCCATCCGAGAATGGGGAGTGTAAAGGAGAGTGAAGAATGAGTGCAGGGAAAGAGAGGGAGATCTCACTTTTCAACATGGAAGTAGAATAATGCTGTTATAGCTGTGACATGAACATGTATATGCATACATATATTGACATGAACTCAAGTATAAGAAAGATGAGGACAGAGAGACTGATTTTTTGAATGACATCATTGAAGATCAGGAATAATATATAGAAGGGGAAGAGAAATGAAATGAATGTAAGTGGAGCTTTCTGAGTCTTCAGTGTTAAGTGCAAGAGAGGGGAGGAGAAGGCAATCGTAAAATGCAGTTGAAGGGCGTTTAAAGAGGAGTTAGGAAACTGAAGTGCCATGCAGAATTAAGGCAGGGAAAATGATGGGTTTTGCTGAATGTAGCCAATAGACTGAGATGGATGAGAGTAGAAAGGAGGTCTAGAGAGAGAAGAGGTCATGGCTGACCTTGGTAAGGGCTGTTTCAGTGGAGTGGAAATGGCAGAGAGCAGCTTGGGGGGATCTGAGGGGAGGCGTGACACAGAGGAAGACAGAGTGGCTGAGGCAGGCGGAGTGTGAAGGGGCTGTGGCAGCCAGGAGGAAGCAGCAGCTGCCAAAAAACACGGGGCGTCATGGCAGGAACTGAACCACACAATGACATTAAAAGACAAAAAGAGAAGAACAGAAATGAAGGCTGGCTTGAATTAAAACTGATGGGTGACTAGCTTAAGAGAAACTGGGAGTGTGGAAGTGAGTGGGAGAAGCAAAAAGGTAACAGAGATAAGAGAGATGAAAAAGACTCCCATGTCAGAGGCTCTGGCAGAGGCCAGGCAAAATATGGTGTGTGTCTGGGCAGGGAGACTGCAGCTGAAAGGGAGAGAGACAGTATACCAGCTCTATAGAGGCTGAATGATATCCAGTCAAAGTGTAATCCTTCATGCTGTGTTGTGTTATTCTAAGACATGATACAGTTTAACACAGCAGAAAAGGAGGAAGTTTCAAATGTTTTGCTGCCATTTATGAGCAAAAAAGTCTGTTAGTTCATCTAGTCTGCCCTCCAAGACATTTCTGATTACAGGGCCAGTAAAATTCAGCCAGGTATTCCTGTATAGAGCACAGTATAAACAGACGAAGGCATCTAAAGAGGTGAAAGCGGCATACGGAGAACTCCTCGAGATATGCTTGCTTCTATCACAAAGCTTTTCCAGTTTCAGTGGTTCCTGCTCCGTACCCAGATGAAAATGAAGTGTTATTGAGCTTCTTTCTAATAAAAGAAACACAAAAATTCAACTCCGAAGTACACTTTATTCATTCCACATCCACAAGGAAGATCCAGATTCAAATCTGTATTTGTGCAACACATACATTTTCTGTGTACGTTTGACTGGAGTTGATTCAAGTAATTTAAAAGACCAAAAAAACCAAGGCATATATCATCTACTGGAAGACAACATGTAAAACTGTCTATTTAATTTTTTTTTAATATATTTTGAAGAGTTTTAAAACCTGGCCTGCAGGTCGGATGGCTAGCTAGCTGTTGGACCCGCTGCCTTCTGCTGTTCGTATTTCCTCTATTACAAAAATGTACAGAGGACAGAAGCTGCAGTTCCTTTTGTGACCCAGTACTGCTCTCAGGACAGAAATGTAGTTCCTGACTTCACAGAAAGAAGATTAGGCCCTAACTAGTTACCAAAAGAAGCAGTAAAGAAATGTGTTTGACTGGAGAAACTGAGTACGAGTCTTGTTAGTTTTTTGTATGGCTTTTCTGACTGAATAAATAAATTTAATTGTCATGCTTTTACAGCAGCTCTTACAAAGCTTTCTTTCTACCTAATGCTTTGGGTTTACAGTCTTGCCTTGAAATTAGTTTCATGGGGCTTTTTTACAGAGGCATGGAAATCAGCTTGCGCTTATAGGCCAAGCAATATGTTCCTTGTTTCCTGAGCCTGTCTGGCAGTCAGAATGTCCAACCTCTTGGAAACTTTAATTAGATTAATGGTTAACTACATAGACTTACTGTCAAACCATTTGTCATTCCAAAATTATAACAAAATCAGCAACTCATATTGGTTTTAAAGTTCTTATCACCAGTTGGAATTTCCTACTTGTTTGTGAAGTCTTCTTCTATTAATTATAATATTGATTATATTGCCACAAATTTCCCTAAAGATTATACCTACAAGATTTAGATTGCTGAAGTAAGAAAACTTAGGGGAAAACAAGATCAATGCAAAGAATACATATTTTGCCTGCTGTTTGTTAGCTGGATGTTGTGCAAACCTATTGGCAATATGCCTTATGTGCTACTCTTTCATGATGTTTAATATTTTAGTAAATCAGAAAGTCAGAACTGATTAGGCACTTTCAGGTTTTAAGAAAGCGTCTCAGAATTATTACTGTGCCTTAAATAAAGATTACTTTTGCATCCATATTGCTATTCTGAGGCTCTGAGTGAGCCAGGAGTGGGGATGGTTATGTGGTGTTTCTCCCTCACGTGAACTGGAGCACATTTCACACTAAAGAGGGGAAGTGATGAAAGGAAGGTCCCTCTGCTCGCTCCCCCCATAAATCCATCCCTGATTGAATGCTATTGTATTTTACAGGGTATGGATGTAATATAAAACAGTTCCAATTTGGAAGTTTAATTGGTATAGTCCAGACCCGCATATGAATGATAAGGAATTCAACTTCTCATCTTTGCTCTGAAGATGAAAATGTTGTCCTAATTCTACTGAAGATTGCAAATGTCCCATAGGAGGCAAAACCTTGTAAGTTGCAAAGAGATTAGGGACATGCTTAGACTGAGTTTCTAGCAAGTCTTTTCTGGCTCAGCAGCATGGAAATGAGCAGCACCTAAAGGAAGAGGGGAACTTTCCAAATGGAAGATAAACCAAATATCGAACTGTTACTGCAGAGCATAGTAGAAACCACTCCTTTGTGTTAATTGTCCAAGTAATGGAAATATACCAGCCATTCCTTGAAGCTTTAGTGAGTGCCTAATTAATTCACTCCTGAGATCCCAAGCAAAGTAACAGTCAATTAACTGTTATGCATGCCTGCTGCAGCAGAAATTATCTACATGAGATACACCTGGAAAGAGTTAACTCATAGATGAAGATAAGACGGGAAACACTGCAGGAATAAACACAGGAGAATGACTGAAGATAGACTTGAATAACAAAAACAGATCGATTCTCCTGTGGATGTGCTTGCATAACCTCTCTTAATGGAAATTACACGCATGATACATCAACAAGAAAACATAACCTGAAGTTCATCTTTTCCAGTGGTAAGATGATCCTTATTTAAAGATTATAATGCCACAATGTTAGTCACTGATCTTTACTTGCGGTTCAAGAAGTGGAATGTGGATTTAGAAAGTAGTAGTACCATATGAATTAAACAATTAATTATTATTTGTTTAAAACTATTATGAAAAATATGAGCTTAGCTGTTTAGGTGTAAAAGGCATGCTAATATGTATTTAGAGATTGAACTGGAGTTAAAAAGCAAGTGACGTTAAACTAGTGGTTACTAAGTTTAGATCTTAATGGTACACTGTCAAAAGCTAAAAGCATATTATTTACAAGTTATTAAAATCCCAAGTCAACGCATCTAAATACAGATTTTTAATGAAATATAAAGTTATATACAAGGGAGTCTTTGGGCTCTGATAAAGGTACCTAAAGATAAAAAATTCTTATTTGTGTTTATGGAACGTACAGTGTAATATTGGTGTACAACTCTGTGAAGATCTAATAAAAACTTAGAACATTCAAAGGCTAAGATTCAGCTAGCATATAGAACAAATAGTGACGAGGCTTTCAAATGGTCAAGATGGTTGACAAAAGAACGCCTTTAATGGTAACGAAAAATCCATATGGAAGAGCAGATGAGAAGTGCCACGTGGGTAGAAATAGAAAATGTGGCTGTTTAGAACTGCGAGTACAAAGGCCTGATTTAAAGCCCATGAGATCTACACAAGAATTCCTCACTTCCCTCAGTAGTGATTTATATATTTACAGCCATATCAAGAAAAAATTATGAAAAGTCAGACACACTGCCGATTGCTGTAGTATCTCACTAGAAATATTATTTCCAACAACAATTCCTCATTAAGAACGATTTCCTGAGATATGTCAGTCCTCCATGTTTAAATCAATGTTAACACATGCTTTATTGATGTTATATAGCAGTAATTAATCAGTCTTAGACAGTATATACAGAATCTATTATGGTTTTAGAGTTACTTTTAGCAAGCAAACTTGCATCGTTATCAGAAAATGAAATATTTGCTAAGATATATTTTCTTTAGAAAACTACCACACTGCTAGCAACATTTCTTATTATTTAACTCTTTATTAACTTAAACTCATATCAGATTTACTGTCATATAATAGATTTATATCATTAAGTACTCCACAAATACATGAATCATTACACTTATTTACCTCATGAACATTAGCAAAAAAAATCTTCCAGAGTTCTGATACGCTAAATATTATTTAGAAAACAGGAATATTACAAAGCAAGACATCTCATCTAGTTCTTCTAAGACTCCTGGGTGCAAGACGTCTAGTCCTTCTAACTAAAAAAATATTTATTCTAGAAGCTGTTTAACACCTTCTGAAGTTATACGTGCAGTGCAAAATGCTTCATCATATGTAATTGATACAAGCATTTTATTCTTTTTTTTTTTCCAAAAAAAACCCCCTATCATTAATATTTTATTTATCTCCATGTAGTAGTTGGCACATGACACTGGATTTTGTTTAAAGGCACCTCTTTTTATTTCCCTCATGCCCTACAAATTTTTCTCAATAACTTCAGCTTTTTTCTCAAAATTTATTCTTCAGACAGGCTGATTTACACTGCTTACTCTTTCTTGTTTGTTAAATATTTTTTTTTTCTAATTGGTTGTTTATTTAGATAGATGTGGGGAAATCACCTCCTTTTTATGATGAGCTTCTGAGGGTTTTTATTCACTATAATAAAAAATTCCAAATACCCCTATTATTTTCAAAATCTCTCTCAGTCAACTTCGTTTCTAATTTCCCTCAATTTTGAAATTATCCTTCTTAAACTAGCTGAACATTTTACTACACAGTCAATGAAGAATGAAAAATTTCTAATTGAGGTACTTGTGTAAACCTGAATTTTAATGTTCTGGTCTGCAGTCCAAAATTATAGCCTTACCCAGTATATTACTTTTGCTAAAATACTATAGTTCTATAGTTCTGACAAAACTTCTCCAAAAGAAAAGGAAAAAGGCAGCTAAATTTTCAGTGGTGTTCATGGAACTAGATGGTTCTGCACAGGATTAAAATGTGGTGACCAGCAAACCGATCATTTTATATCTGCCAATGAGAAGTAACTTCACTTAGGAAGAGACTTCAGTTCACTTTTTAAGTCCAATGAGTTATTAGACTTCTAATAATAAAAACCTTGTTCTTTCACTCCAACCCCACTGCTCTTCTGTCCCTATTTATAAACAAATGTGATGATTTGCTGTCGATGTCAAGCATCTCAAAAAATTTCTGGTAGAAGAAGATACTTTGCAGCTCTGGTATTCAAATGCTCAGTCAGTAATGCAAGCATCAGAAAAGACACTGCTAACTTTTACCAGAAATATGTATGTTTTTCTCTTATTGGAGAAGATAAGGTACCTCACTTGTCAGGTACCAAGCGACTGCATGTAACTTTTCTCACTGTGGTGCAGTTGGCATACTGGAGGGAAGGGATCCACAGGGGCCTGGACAGGCTTGAGAGTTGGGCCTATGCGAACCTCATGAGATTCATCAAGGCCAAGTGCAAGGTCCTGCATGTGGGTTGGGGCAATCCCAAGCACACATACATGCTGGGTGGATAATGGATTGAGAGCAGCCCTGAGGAGAAGATCAAAAGAAGCATGGCCAGCAGGTCGAGGGAGGTGATTCTTCCCCTCTACTCTACTCTCATGAGACCCCACCTGGAGAACCGTGTCCAGCTCTGGGGCCTCCAACATAAGAAGGACATGGACCTGTTGGAACAAGTCCAGAGGAGGGCCATGAAGATGATCAAAGGGCTGGAAACCTCTCCTATGAAGACAGGCTGAGAGTTGAGGTTCAGCCTGGAGAAGAGAAGGCTCTGGGGAGACCTTTCTGCAGCCTTCCGATACTTAAAGGGGGCCTGCAGGAAAGATGAGGAGGGACTCTTTATCAGTGAGTGTAGTGACAGGATGAGGGGTAGTGGTTTTAAACTGAAAGAGGGTAGATTTAGATTAGATGTCAGGAAGAAATTCTTTCCTGTGAGGGTGGTGAGACACTGGAACAGGTTGCCCAGAGAAGTTGTGGATGCCCCATCTCTGGAAGTGTTCAAGACCAGGTTGGATGGGGCTTTGTGTAACCTGGCCTTGTGGAAGGTGTCCTTGGCCATGGCAGGGGGGTTGGAACTTGATGATCTTTAAGGTTCCTTCCAACTCTAATGATTCTATGATGAATGACACACTCGGAGTCTGGTAGTTTTGTTGGTTTTGGAGTCTTTTTGGTGTTTTGTTGTTGATTGTTTGGGTATTTTTCAGGTGAAAGCCATCCTTTTGTGGAAACCAGGCCACTTCTAAGGTTTTACCAGCTGTGTTGCCATCAATCACTATTTAGTGGGCATAAAAGAAAGTGCTAAGACTATGCTTGCAGCAATAACCTTGTGCCAGTGATGCAGCTTCTAGCAGCCTTAGAAGTCATTTAAGGATGTTATAATGACCATGTGACCTCAGTGTGAAATTTCCACTGATATCCAAACCTCCCAGTGACCCACATTGCTTTTGTGGACCAGCTGTACTCAGGCTTGACTTAGATCAACTGCCTCCCTCAGCAAGAAAATTTAAGTCCTCGTAGAGAAGATGGATATGACCATCCCCTAATGCAGTCTAAACGTTCACCTGGAACAGATCCAGCCTAGCTTTCAAGATCCCCATGCTGTGACTCACCCCCTGACTTGTTTTTCTCATCCACAAATTAGAACTGGAAGGCAAATTTAAAATATTGGACAACATCTATAATCTGGCTGAAAAAAAAAGAGAAGACATCTGATAGATTGGTTGAGCTGAAAAACTACCAATGAAATCAGGTAGTTTAGTTCTAAGGAGAGTCCATGGACTTAAATGATTGTCTGGTTGTGTATGAAGCCTTTAAGATGGCAAAGTCTTGAAAAGAAATAAAAGGACAAAATTAAGAGAGTTGACCAGCAGACTGATCATTTTATATCTGAAAAGTCAGCACAAATGTCATTTTAGGCATGATATACACGAAATTAAAAACCTCATTTAGGTGGAATTCTTGTGCACTTATGAAACATGCAAAGTGTATTACTGCAATTTAATAAACTCTCTTCCTCTGCACCAATTATAAAGTAAGCCATATACTCGGGAGAGTAAGATAGATTCTTAATACCAGCGAAGCAAACCTACATGAAAAATGTGCGTTCCAGCTCAGAGACAGTTTACAAATTAAAACAAAACAGAGAAATTAAGTAGAGGATGATGCATAAGTTAAAAGTGCCTGGAGGCAGCCTTAGCTTTAATGCCAACAAATCATGCAGGTTTTACATAGTTATTCACTCTGGTATTCAATAAAAAATAAGGTTACTGTAACAATACCAAACATATCTTTAAAGAAACACACTCAGCAATAAGTCATATGAACTTTACACTGCAGTGAAGAGAGTAAATATATTATACATTTAAATAATGCATGTTTTCTGAGTGTTTGAAACTTAAATAAGGGTTGTGAGGTAGCACTGGAAAGCTGTAGTCAATGAATTGAATTAGAAGTTACTGTTACAATAACTGTTACAGTTGTGACATGACCTCACTGAAATATGTGGTCGTATTGTCTTAAATATTTTTAAATGAAAAAATGTTTTACTCTAAAATAATCCTTTTCTTTATAGTAAACAAATATTTATGATTTCTCCTTCTTTCACCTTTATTTAAGGTGAAAACAGAATAAAGATATCATACTGTAGAAATAGGAAAAAGACAATGAGAAAGAGAGACGGAAGAAAAGAAAGAAAGGAAGAAACAATAAAAGAAAGATAAATGGATGAAGGGGAAGAAATTACAGAACTCATCTAACAATCTCAAAAGTTTTTAAAAAAATCACTTTTTGCCTATTTAGGGGGAAAATTAAAATACCATTAATACATAATATTTAGTTCTTTCTCATATAAAAAGCACCACCACCACCTCCAACCAAGATTTTCTCTAGAATTTCATAATTAAGTATTTTCTAAAAAATGGTATTTTGGGGTAGATTTAAAAAAAGTTTCTGTAATTTCAAAAAAGCATCTGCTACAGGAAAGAAGCTGATTGCCATTATTATTGGTGTTGATTCTGTTGTAACTTCTGTTATTCTAACTAGTGCATATTTTAATATTCATGAAACCTACTTCTTTCTAGCAAAAGTCTTAGCATAAAACAGATCCTTACATTTTTAATCATGTAATCACTTTTACTGCTATTCTAAGACTTGGGTATATTCAATTGCTTTAGGAAGTGAAAAAGAAACAACAAAATGGAAAATACTGTGCATGTGCTATCCTCCTTGTCCAAAAGGTTTGAATTTACATATTATATTGAATGAATAACTTTGAATAATTGAAGATTACAATCTTCACAATTATTCACACAAATGGATGATTTTTTTTTTAATATTTCAGTGCTATTGAATTTCTTATGGCAGAAGAAAAGAGGGGTTTAGATAGTAAAGTGAGGGAAAGGTCAGGCAAGAAACAATTTCTTGGTTTTATTTTCACATTTATGTAAAAAGCTGCCAAGTGATGCCCTGCTGGGGCAGAGTTAGGATCAGCTGTAACTCACTTCTCTAGTGCCCCTGTTATTGGAATTGGGCTTTTTTTTTTTTTTTTTTTTTTTTTTTTTTTTTTTTTTAACATCAGGCTTTCTGGATTTGGTACAACTGTCAACCTTTCCCTTGGAAGACTTCTATGGCATCTGGAAACACTAGATTTTGTAGAAAATGAAAGCAAGGCCTATTTCAGAAGAGAAAAATGCTGCAGGTGACATTAGCAAGGGTGTGGGTGAGATTTTCATTTAGAGAGGATATATATAACCAGACTGCCTAAATGGGAAGAAAAGGAAGGTCTTAAGAGACAGGGACTTTGGGAAGGGTAAATAGCATGAAAACCAAAGTATCTGATTTTATTGCCATGACTGTATCTGATTTTGTTAGCCCTGTGTGAAGGGGGATGAACTCCCTGAGCAAGGAGCGGACCTCCACAGCTTTGAAGAAGTGTGATGTTCAGTGTGGGAGTCTGGGCTCAACTCTGCTCTTACTGAGGGCTGTGGTATGAGCTGGAATAGGAGGAAGCTTCATTTTTTTCCTTTTTAATACTAAGGGCTACATTTCACGTGGCCAGGCAGGGGACCAGACTGAAACCAAGCTGCTTTCTAGTCACTGGGATTACAGTGTAATTGTAGTAGCAGCTTGAGACAGGCTTTTGAAAAATCTCACCTGTTCTTACAGCATGTGGCTTCAAGGGACTTGTAGGATGGATCCCACCTCTGCTGGATGTCCAGCTTGTGATGAGAGTGCAGGGGCAGGTGGGACATAGGGTGGCCGACACAGACTGCCCACTGCATCAGAGCCCAGACGCATACAGGTCAGCTCTCAAGAGGATCTTGCTTCCTGGTAGGCTCAAGGATTACCCAAGCCTCACAGACATAAGATAGTTTTGGATTTGAGCATGCACTTGAAAGATAATGTAGATGTGCTGATTGAAATTGTGCAGAGAAAATACAATACCAATATATAAGCTGGGGTGGAAAGGTAAATCTGTTGCAGTGTTGTTGCTGAGAAATAAGGGTGTCTTTAGTGAGACTCATGTGTCGTAATGTGCATGGAGCTCTGCAGCCACTGCAGGGAAAATTACACTTGGTGTTGCAGAGATTTAATAAGTGTTCCTGTGTTACATGTATGTTATATATGTTTGAAAAGAAAAAACAAGAATCAGCTAGGATCAAGACCAGGTCAAGACACAAGCATTAAAAGACGTACACACGATACACATGTCTGAGGGGAATGCAATTCCTGTCTCCAGGTAACTTTGCATAGTCATCACTGTCTGTGCTTAGAGCTGGGGTCCAGCTTTACACTCCTTCTGTTGAAAGGGGTACCATTGCTTAGGGAAGGAATACAAGATTCCTGGAACTGGAAACAGAGCAAAAATTGGCCCATACCCAGAGCTTGGGCTCTGATAACTACTCCCATGGCAATTTTACACATTTTATGCAATGATTCTCTTGGTATGAAATAACGAAACATTCTTGGCAGCAGAAAAAACCCAGAATAAATGTGCAGTGGCCCAGCCACATGTTATAGAAAACATGAAAGGTACCACAACATGAAAATTACTCCAACCACAAGTTACAGACCAAATTAAGTTCAAATTCTTTTTTGCGCTGAGACTTTCCTTAAAAATGGGAATTGAGAATCTTCCAAACAGTCAGTACTACTTATACCATGAAGATTTGGACTTCCTTTTAAGAGCCTGCAGGTGGCTAAACCCTGCAGAGCTGAGGTGGGTTTTGGGCTGGTCTCCAGTTCCCTGCATGTGTGAAAAGCAGCCACCTGAAAAAGTTTTTGAGGGACCTTGATTCTTTAGATGTGTATTAGACACACTGAGAGGTCATTTATCAGATCAAAATCCTTAGGGGACTTCAGCAAAAACTAATTTGGCAAGATTCATCTAATCTATTTTATATGTCTACAGTGCAGACAGCCACTTGGGCACATCTGGGACGTGATTCATCTTCTGGTATAGACATTGAAAACAGATCAGTTGAATCCTGCAGCAGAAATACCTATTTCTTTCTATTGGTTCTGAAGAGATTACAAAATCTGTCCTATTATAAAGCATTTTCCCCACTGGTTTGCACAGACATAAATATCTTTACATTGAAGACATCTAAACTTAGAGATTACTTTTATCCCTAGTTTGACCAGGCTCCGATAAGAATAAAGTCCTGAGTTACTCAGAATTGGAGTGGTTTCAGGCACTTTCAGAAGCAGTTTGAAGGGGATTTTGTTTTTTAAAACAGATGAAGGACCTAGTTGGTAAAGTTAGGTACCTCCAGGATTAGGTAACAGTGGATTACAATTTTCAGATCATCATTTGGGCCCTGGGCAAAACTAAATTTTCTGCTTTTAGCATGCAAACCTTTATAAGAGATACTTTTGGATTCTCATTTTCATGTAAATTATGGGGTTATTTTTGTTTAGAAGTGTTTTTTAAACTTTAGCACTGATCTCTGCTCATACGAATTTGCTAATATTCAGTTAATTTACTTGGCAACCCCCATATTACTTGCCTCTGCATGTACTTTTACTATCAGGCCACAATATGCAGCCATTTTTAAGGAAAAGACCTAGAAAGAATCTTGACCGAGAAGATCATTTATGAGTTATAATGGCCAGCTAGTGCTTGTTCTTCTGTATCCCTTCCACAAGAGTCAGAATCAGCTGGTGCTAGGTTGTTACCTGTAGCTCATATGCAGAGCTTGCTAGAGGTCAAATTATGATTCATTTTGAAAATGACAACCCCACTCTCTGTTATTTTCATAACTGCCAAAACGGAGATGACAAAATCGAAAGACAGAAATAGATGTAACTTCAACTGATATTAGAGTCTAAAGAGCCATGGCACAATTTTACATTTATATGCAGACATCACAAATAAGGCAGAATCGTTCATACTCTAATATTCTGTATATAATTGGCTGTGCCTTTGTATCTTGTTTCTTGCTAATTTTCTTTGTCTTGCATTTCAGACTAATCTGAATGCATCTTGTGTGACTTGAATAGATGAGACTGAACTGTGCCCCCACATACTGACATTCTTCCTTATCACTAGCCACAAGGACGCATTAGCTTATTTCTGTTCTAAAAGCTACACAAAAGGTTGTCTAGTATCTCAGTGAGTTTGTAACACCATGAATTCCACCTGACAGAACTCCTGCTCACATTTGATTTTCATGCTTTACGACAGCTTTCCTGATAGTATGATTGAAATCACAGCGTTAAACATCTTCCACAACTGAGCGCCAAATCACCAGTTTCTTCCACTAGCGTAGGCTACTGCTCGCAAGTCTGCTTCTTATTTTAAAAGACTCTGGTTTGTGTTGGTCAGATGCTGAAATGATTCCTTGTCAAATTATTTGATCAGTGTCCTGTTCTCATGTTTACAATCACACTTCTGGCACTTGTGTTTAAGCAGAGGACCTTTTTCTCCTTCCAAATTAACCTTCTTCTCATCAAGAATCATTTTATTTTAAATAGGAGAGAATTAAAAACTGTGATTCACTCTTAGAATTAGTATTGCTTAGAGTAACAGAAGCTGAACTCCTCTGGTTTCTTTGTTTGTTAAATGTCTGGTGTTTTAGATAGACCTCAAGTGTAAAATGAAATATTCTCTATAACTAGAGAGTGTAGTCATTGTTAATATAAGTGAAGGCCAGCTCCATGTGTTGGTGACCTTTCAAGCAGCATTTTATAGGTAGAAAGCAAAATCAGTTACTGGGAAGCTGTGAGGATTTTGAGGCAGACATCTCAATTGCACCATCACCAGTCTCTTCAATCTCAGTGATTCTGAATCATTGGGTAGGTATATCGCACCATTTTGTTATTTGATTAATAATCTTATAGCCAGATTCAGGAAGTGGTGCAGGAAGATGGTGTAAATCAGCAGAATTCAACTGGTGGTGGCATCAAACAGATCCACACAGGCAGAGGAGTGGGCTCTGTGCCTGAATGTAGGTTGCCGATGTCTCAATCAGCATCAGGTTTCTTTTTGAAAAAGGTGGAGTTTTGCTGTCTTTTGGATTCATGGATGTGAATGCAGGTTGTTATTTCAGTGATCTGCATTGTTTTCAGCTCTGTTGCACAATTTCTAAGTGTGTTTCAGAAACTCTTTCATCTTAACTCTATTGTCCCCATTTTTAACTAGGATAATGTTTTTTCCTGCACACATTAAAATAACTATATAGAACTAAATAGCAAGTGGTCTCAAAGACTTCAATAAGAAACACTAAACACACACAGATGAGGTCTTAATAAACACTATGTAATGGCCTGGCTTTAATCACTGCATATCTGTTTCATTTCAGGGCCTTGTACTTCTGTCCCCAGTGTCCCAGCCTAACAACTGGGTTGGGAGTTATCCTGGGTTTCATTGTCTGATTTTGACCCAAGTCTTATCCTAGTTTAAGAAAAAACATCACCAAAATCAACAGAAATCTCTTAACTAGCTTTAACTTGGTGAAGGCAATATTTTCTGAAGACTACTATTTTGTCTGAAGAACTTTGGCCGGCTCTACTGTTTTATGGTAGCTTTTAGGTCCAGGCCACTTGTAAAGAGACTGGGTGCCTGCATCAGAGGATTTGTCTATTCTGAGCATCCCCTGAGACCCATGCAGGTCCTCTCCGCTACAGCTAAGTGGAGACTGTCTGCTCAAAGACTCAGTACTCCTGAGGGAAACCACAGAGGAAAATGCAGGGCAATTCTGCTGGTGAGGCGCATTGCAAATAGGAACCACACTAAGCTCTACCCCTAATGATCTGCTGCAGATCTAAGTGATATTAGTACATAGCACTATAATTAGGGAAAATAGGTGAAAACTTTACAATTGTAATTTTTAAAGGTGATGGTGATAAAAATACTCTGCTTGTGTTATTGACATAAGGAATAATGAAACAGCCAGTAACTATGACATACAAAACATATGCTGTGAGTGAAATTGCTATTATGTGACTCAGTTGCACTAAGCATTCTCTTTTAACACTGGTGAGCTAGCTGAAAACTCTGCATGTTTCTATGTAAAACATAGTAGTAAAAGGGTAATTGAAGATAGTGGAAGAGAAAAGAGTGTTAATACATGGGATTTATTTTCATTCGGGTTTTTTATTTGCTTTTTAATTCATACATAGTTAGATGCATATCATCTTTTGAGATTTCATAATATTTTTCTGTATTGCAGTAAAGCTGCTTGCCTTGATAATTATACATATTTGGAAAATGACTAATATTAACAGAAAAATCATTCTATATTCCTGCTGCGTTTCTCAGGGTTTTTTTTTCTCAGAATCATTGCATATTCTTTTCAAATTCTCCTGCCTCTCACTTACCAGAAACTATGCATTTCTATAATTCTATGCATGTTGGAGCTTCAACAACAAATTAGTGCCTCAGAGCAGGGCACAGAGAGAAATGGTTCATGCAGTGTATGTGCACATCTGACTGCGTTATTAATTGATCTTAATTCTTCTTTACTGATGAGCTCTTCAACCAAAAATCTTTCTATCCCAAAGGACAAGAAAAAAATCATTAAAAAAACCCCCCAAAACAGCAAAACAGATAAAAACAGCAAACCAGTTTCCTTGTGCCAAAATAGGTGTGGATATTTAATACAATTTCACATTTAAAAGTGCACTGATAAAGTGTTTCACACTAACAAGCCCTCATTTTCGTTCTCCTTTGAAAGAGAAATATTTTGATTGTTTCAAATGGGTGCATGCATTGTGAAAGCACTATAGATGCTGAGGAAAAGTGTTCTTTTGTATTAAAGAAACCATCCTTAACACTTCTCTTAAGTTTGCTAAAAAAAAAAATAAAACGCTTCACCACTGACGCTAGAATTAATCCATTAAATGAAGAGCAACATTGTCCCCTAGTGGTAAAAGAAATATTTTATCCCCGACAAAACAAAGGTTGATTCCTGCATTGAAGTATTCAGTGCTGTGGATTTCCAGAAGGCAAAACACTCCCCAGCAAATATGGATAATGCCAAAATCTCCTAGGCTTCAAGTATGCCATTTCTGCTGAGAAAGGGAACTTATTTTTAATAGTAAGGCACAGTATGCAATAGAAAATTTAAATGGCACAGAAAATTAATCTAGTCTGGTCTAAAAATAGAAAAGTTATTTGTATGATGATAAAGCTGTAGCACATACCTACATGAATGCACACACATGCACATGCATGTATATAAGATGCAGTGGAATTTCAGGCAAAATACAGTCTGTGAAACAATGAAGAGAGAAGGAAGGAAAATCATAGAGTTTACTCAATCATCTAATATGGGATGATTCATGTCAGCTTTTTGTTTTGTTGGAGTGGGGCCAGAAATTAAACATGTAGAAGCGTTTGACTGATGTGGTGTCATGACATGTAACCTTGAGTAGTAAAACTTGGGAGGCGTCCCCAGAAACTGTCCTAATAGGTGAGGGCCCTGGTGACTTTTATCTTTATGTACCAATGTACAAAATTCAGAAAGGTTTAATAGTCTTCCAGGTCTTCCCACTGTCTTTCAGGGATGGGAAACAGTAAAGATGAGAACAATCAAATAAGCTCCACTGAGAAGTTTCAAGTATTGCCGCTTACCCTGGGTATCCCAGCAGAAAGACTCACTCAACAAACTGGATGCTCAGAAACAGGACCAGCTGCTAGTCCTTACTCTGGAGCCAAATGTTCTCAGGTTGCCATGAGCCCTACTAGAAGACTGTTCAAACTAGGGTCCATTGAACTCGTGCAAAAGGAAAACATGCATGGAGAAAATTCCTTGTTCAAGAAATTGACATTTCCTGATTAAACTGGTTTCTGCTTGAAAAATCCCTGCCAGCTCTAGTGATGAAGTTGTCAGTGTCTGACAGCCTTTCATAGATTTTACTGGGGCATGTTCTCTCCTTCTGCTTTCATTAAACTTGTTCCTTTTCTTCCCCTCCCTCTGCACTCTGTCATTCCACTTGAAACATTCTCAAAATAAGACCTGTTGAAAGAGAATAAAGGAATGAGAAACTCTAAGTCAAGAGACTGGCAATATTTCCAAATTTCAAAGTGCACAGTGCACCACTTCTTTCTGCTCCCATTCCTGCAAGCTCATCTTCTTGCTAGCTTACTTCTATTGCAATCTGCTTGCAGCAAGATTTTTTTGTGTTGAACTCAGGAGAAGAAAAGGATGGAGACAGCAATGTTCTTTGGACTTCCCAAGCATCGTTATGGAATGGGACAAGACCACAAGGTAATTGGCAGGGTAAGAAGCCAGAAACTTGTCTAAAAATTAGCAAAAGCAAAGCAAGCAATGAAACTGACTCTGCAGCACATTGTCTTCAACCACACAGAGTGCTCTCCCTTCTCCTGTCATTAAACAACAGGCTAATGATTAAGGCATTTCCCAGGAGGTAATAAATGTCATGTTGAATACTCCCATGAGGAAAATTTCATTCAGCTCTTCCACATGTTGAATGACTATGCAAGACAAAAAGCTATGATTTAAAAGATTGGCACTGACAGCAGCATCCAATTCTGGAGGTGTGGGTAGATCAGGGGTGTCAGGCAGACAAATCCCTTTTCCTGTGTCCCACCAGACTTTAATAGTATGTGGGTGCTGAGGGGCTCCATTGTTGCAGTTCTCAGGTACAGAACCCCAAGACCAAGTCCATGTTGTATATCAGTTGGCTGAGGCTGGGAATTGCCCTGACTTCTAAGACTTAGGTCTTTCTTTTCAAATGGTCATACAGACAGCTTCATCACTGCATATCATCTTGTCCTAGCAAAACCAGGGCTTTGGTAGCAAAAAAGAAACCTGGTTATCCTGTTTGTTTCACATTGTTAATGTAATTTTGTCAACTGCAGATTGGGTAGATTGGATTGGCCAGGGTGGTATCCCTTTGCATATAGTTGTGTGCTTGAGTGCACTCTAGTATGTTTTTGCGGTTTCCCCCAGTAAGCTATCCATATCACATTAAATGCAATTATGTGGGCCTTTCTGAGGGTAAACAGTATGGGAAGATAATGGCAGCCTCAATTCAAGGCTTTAAAGACCTCATAGAGGTCTCTGGAACTTCAAACTTGAGTGGTAAGAGGCTCTAGGATGTTGCAGTAACTCAACAAAGGCTGTGGGCTCCAAATTTCACTCATAAGCGCCTCAGTTCTGCCCCTTTCCTGCTCCTTGATTTCAGTTCTGTTTGCATCTAGTCACCTGTGAGCAACATGTACAAGAGTGGGGGCCCCTGAAATTTACTGGACAGAGTGTTAAGACAGTCTGGCTTTTGCTGAAGTTTGCACTGATGTACATGAATTAAAGAATTTGCATGAGGAACCACCTGTACTCACTGTCATGCTATAAAGTAGGGACATGGTGAGTTAAAGCGTTATTAGTCCTTTGCTACACCTGCTGCTGTCTAAGACAAAGAATTTTCAAAAGAGGTAGTTTTCATTAATTAATCTAGATTCTATCTGCTGACTTGTTAGCGTTAATTTTTTTTCAGTAAAATTTATGCTTTTTTTTCTAATTTCATCCATTAATTAGAATTAACATTTGTAAGATTTTTTTTTTTTGCTTTAGAAACAGGATATTTCATTTCATATAATAAAGTGTCAGAACAGTTTTTAATGTGTTTCTGTTACTTAAAAATTACTCATGAGTCTATTCTAAAGAGTTAGCAAATCTGTCTTAATAAGTATAACTGGGGCTTTGAATGAGAGTTTATTTCTGTATTAGGTATGGCAAATAATTCAATTTATCTTTTCCAGTAGTGGTAGGTATATGGTGAGCAGATGGTAAATTATAATTTACTGCTAACTTCCTAATGCTAAATTAGAATTTTTAAGGAAAGCCACTAGTTGCATAATTCATATTTATGCTGGATCATAAAATGAAACTCAATTTATATAATTTTAAATACATCCTGTAAACAGTATTACATAGCCAACTTTTCTAAACAAAACAAAAGAGCAAATGTCTTACAGAACGCCAAAGCAGACTATACTGGAAAAAATAAAGAAATTAAATCCATTCCTTAGTATCCATTAAAAATTGTAGATTTTAAACATATTGAAGTGCATTCCCTTCCAAAACAGCCAATGACATTACAGGAATGAAAATGTTCCAGTATCTGTGGTTTAATTTTCAGTATAATCTAGCAGACCAAATGTGATTGTGGTTGCGAATTATGTTAAGTGTCTTCACTAACCCCTTTCAGTGGAGGGTCCACACCAACAGCCCCTTTGGAGAGGAGCTGTCATTCCTGTTACCTCTTCAATCTTGACCAGAATCCATCACAAACCTGAGGACACCTTCTTCACCAGAGGGAAAGTCTGTAGGCCAATTGGACCAACCCCTTGTTCAACACAGGGCAGTTACAAAATTAGATCCAACTTCACAGTCAGAGCAGGGCCATATCTGGCGATGTGTTGCGTAACTTCAAAGATAGGTTTCCACAACCTTTCTGGGCAACCAGTTTCCAACCTGAAAAACTCCTGCAGGTACCATGTAGAATGGCCATTTGGAGGAGGAAAGAAGAACACAACCGAGTAAGGCCACATGGAGGTGAGAGCAAAATGGAAAAGACGTAAGGGAGAATGGAAGAGTAGTGAAATGGTACAGCTGATGGCAGAAAGAAGTAATGCAAGCATTGCATAAAATAAACATGAAATAATAAAAAAAAAAAAACAACCATAAAATAAACTAAACTCATGCAAAGGGGGATAGTAATGCACATTAGAAACAGTGATATTTCAAGCAGTACAAAAAGAGTGTTTTTACTACCTGTTACTGAAAGCAGGAGTCTAAAACTAGAAATGTCCTTTGTTCTGGAAAATCTAGGTTTATTTGTTTGTAAGAGTATTTAGATGCACTAAACATTGTCTTTATTGTTGTCTAAGAAATACCAGAACATATAACTGAGGAAAACATGACCATTTCATAAAGTTGCCTGGTTTTCTTTAAAAACAAACAAAAAAGTGTTTTAAAAGAGCATGACGTTTTTTCACTGCCTTTTAAACCTTCACCATCTTTTTCACTGAAATAGTATGGTAATCTTCCACAAAGAGAACCTTTGCACCCACATGCTTATATATCCCTGCCGGCTTGTATGCAGCCTGTGCAAGTCCTTTTAGACTGATTCCTTGCCATTAGATGACTACCATATGAATTTTCCCAGGTTGATGCCAGACTAATGTTTGAATTCTGCATGGCTATATTGCAAATAGAACTCTCTAATCATTACAAAACTCTCTGAAAATATTCTTAGCATGCATCAGAAATAAAGTAACCTCTCTGATAGTATTACAACAATTTCCATCAGCTTAAATGACAGAAATTTAGGAAAAGAATTCTTAGGCTGCCAGGAAGCCATTGAAATGTTTTTTGTTTTGTTTTGTTTTGTTTTTTTAATCTTACTAGTTAACAGAGGTGTTACAGTTAATGGTTCCTGAATGGGATTGGAAATTTCTGGCTGTTCCATTTACTCCCTAAGCATAGTAAGGAATCTTATGTTTACACTATATTATATCTTGGCAAGTTCTGACTATAGTTAAAGGGCTGTTAGGCTTTTCATTATGAATCCAATTAAAACATCCTAGTCTTTATCAGTTTAAATAATATTAAGGATATTACTTAAGAGTAGTTTTGTATTTATCACGGAGATAATTTGAGACCTACCCAGCAATTGCATTTGTTCTTTCCCTCTAAACATTTTCTCAACTTTCTTAATTATGCATATCCCCTTATTTTGCATTCTGAAGACTATCTGTGGTTTGGACTCTAGTAATTGTTTATAGACTGTTACGTGCTCTGGGGTTTATTTTTTCACTGTCTTGCAGTGAAGGGAATAATACTTGAAGAAGCGTCCTACAGAACAGCACATCTGCCCACAGTCTTAAATTCAATCCTGTCTTCCTTGAGAACAGTTTTGGCCCTTCAGGAAACTCTCAGGTTAATTGTCAATAAAGCTCATTTAAATAATTTTCTAAGAGTCATGACAACTGAGTTCAAGTGACACTAGTTGCAGCCATTTAGAGAAATTGTTTCTTAGAATGGTTTTGTCCCTCAGCCACAGCATTGCAAGCATATACTCCAGCCTCAGCCTTTTCCATGCAAAGTCTTTGGTTTTATCAGAAACATGTCTTTATTCCAGTTCAAGCATCATTGAATCCCTTCAACAAGTTATTTATTTAAGCCAAAGGCCTCAGGCTGCAGAAGAATAAGAAGGTTAGGTTAGGTTAGGCTAGGTTGAGCAAGGTTGGGGTGGGTTAGGGAGCTGATATTCAATAGCAGTAGAGTTTACATATTTCATTGTGTAAATTTTACACAAGAACTTAATGCTGTGTGATTTGTCTGGGTTTTGATGGTGGAGAGAGCAGGCAGGGGAGTCTTTCCTGGTAAGATACAGGACAGCAGTCCTTACACAGACAATTGTGCAGCTCTGCCTGTAAGACACCGCTTCTTCTTCAGAGTTCTTGAAATTCCAAATCAAAACTAAATTTGGGAAGGACACACCCTATCATAAATGTATTGTCAGAGAACTATTTCCTGCTTGGACCCATATTCTGCATAAAAAATCATTTAAAAACTATTATTTGCTTTCCTTTCACTTTGTGCTAGTGCAATTTGCACAACAGATCTGTGGAACAGTTTGTGGACTTTTTGGGTATTAAAATATTGGTCTCCTGCACATTGTGGACTAAATATTCTTGAACTAACATATAAAACAGCCCAAGTCTTTCAAAGGACTTCTATAAAAGCCAACCAACTAAATACGTTTTATTATACAGAAAAGAGTAATAATATAAAACATTTCATGGAAATTTGGACCTGTATTTAGAGAAAAAAACGTGCCAATCAATCCCTGAAAAGTGTTAAAATAATAACACAGTTGTCCAGATCTAGCATGACATTTAGACACTGTGACACTCAGAAACACACAGACAGGGGCTGGATATCCAACCCAGAAGTTAAAGTCAGAATTTTGAGGCCAGTGTTTCAGCCACACTGAAGACAGATTTTTAGTAAGGGTGAGACTCACAGCAGCCCAATAACTTACTGAAGGACATGTAAACCAGTTTGTAAGGAAAACGGAAGGACAAGCTGCATCTGCAATTCTTTGGTCTCCTTAACAATGTCACTGAGGGCTGAAGAAGTTATGCATCCTGCTGTCTTCTCCTGCAGCTGGGCATCTGCAACATAATGTTGGCAGAGAGAGTAAGTTCACTCCTACCTGTGAGAAGGCAGTTCATAGTGGTCAATCACTATGAACTATGGTTAATAGACATGCTCAGGAGGTGGGATCCCCCCAGCCCAGTTACAAACTCTTATGCATACAAGTTATGACCCATGTCTCTTGCTGATGCAGAATTCATGCTTCTGGAGACAGAAAGAGATCAGGCTAAAGTAATCATGACTCTCCAGTTTAATGCTTACAGCTCTCAGCTGCAAGGTGAGATCTGAACCTCTCAACAATTTTGAATAATCAGTGACACTACATCACACCAGAGTAACCAATGCCTATTTTTCCAACACAATATTATAAATTTATTTTCACACTGGATTGTTTTGGGGAACAACTGTTTTAAAAGTGTTTTGTTTTTATTTCTTTATGGATTTCTTCCTTGTGAGGGTACTTTTCTTGCACAAGACCACAGTGTTTTTTTCTTGACCTACATCAACATGAAACTGCAAAATTAAAATAATGAAAATTCTTAGACTCCCGTGTTCATAGAATCATAGAATATTTTATCATGAAGGAAAGTGGGGCTCCACCATACTTGCCTGCCCAATTAAGATCCTAAAGTGATCTGAAAAAGCCTTTGTTTGGGAGACAAGCTCTGAGTGGCAAAGAACAAGCCCAGGCACCCATAGGGGAATATCTCTACATGTTCATATGTGGTGAAAGATAGGAAGCAGAAGGGTTCATTGTAGTCTGTCCACACCTAAGCTGCATGCTTTTAATTTTATCAGCACCAAAGTTCCTAGCATTTCTGATCAAAGTATCTTTCAGGGGTAAATTATGGGTCAGGGTAACAATTTTGTATTCATAATACTTATTTACATTTTAAATTATTATTAAAATTAAATAATTAAAGTAATAATGATGATAGTGATAATGTGAAAGTAGCTATATGTCAAGAGGAAACGGTGTTTCTAGCAAATGCTGCTAGTCATAGATTCATAGATTGGTCCAGGCCGGAAGGGACCTCCAAAGGTCATCTAGTCCGACCTCCCCGCAGTCAGCAGGGACACCCCCAACTAGACCAGGTTGCCCAGGGCCTCGTCAAGCTTCACCTTGAATATCTCAAGGGAAGGGGCCTCAACCACCTCCCTGGGCAACCTGTTCCAGTGTTCCACCACCCTCATGGTAAAGAATTTTTTCCTAATGTCCAATCTAAATCTCCCCTTCTCCAACTTAAAACCATTGCCCCTCGTCCTGTCGCTGCAGGCCTTTGTAAACAGACCCTCCCCAGCCTTCCTGTAGGCCCCCCTCAGGTACTGGAAGGCCACTATGAGATCTCCCCGGAGCCTCCTTTTCTCCAAGCTAAACAACCCCAGCTCCCTCAGTCTGTCCTCATAGGAGAGGTGCTCCAGCCCCCTGATCATTTTGGTGGCCCTCCTCTGGACCCGCTCCATCAGGTCCACGTCCTTTCTATATTGAGGGCTCCAGACCTGCACACAGTACTCCAGGTGAGGTCTCACCAGAGCAGAGTAAAGTGGCAGAATCACCTCTCTGGATCTGCTGGCAACACTTCTCTTGATGCAGCCCAGGATGTGATTGGCCTTTTGGGCTGCGAGAGCACATTGCCTGCTCATGTCCAGCTTCTCGTCAATCAGCACCCCCAAGTCCCTTTTCTCAGGGCTGCTTTCTAATACCTCATCCCCCAGTCTGTATTTATACTGAGGATTGTTTCTTCCCAGGTGCAGAATCCTGCACTTGCTTTTGTTGAACCTCAGGAGGTTCATCTGGGCCCACCTCTCCAGCCTGTCCAGGTCCCTCCGAATGACATCCCGTCCCTCCGGTGTATCGACAACACCACACAGCTTGGTGTCATCTGCAAACTTGCTGATGGTGGACTCCATCCCTCTGTCTATGTCTTTGATAAAAATGTTAAACAGTACTGGTCCCAGGACGGACCCTTGAGGGACACCACTAGTCACTGCTCTCTATCTGGACTTAAAGCCATTGAGTACCACCCTCTGGGTGCGACCATTCAGCCAATTCCTTATCCACCGAACTGTCCACCCATCAAATCCGTATCCCCCCAATTTGGCAAGTAGAATGTTGTGAGGAACTGTGTCAAAGGCCTTACAGAAGTCCAGATAGATTACATCCATAGGTCGCCCTTTGTCTACTGACCTAGTCACTTCATCATAGACGGCCACTAGGTTAGTCAGGCAGGACTTGCCCCTAGTAAAGCCATGTTGGCTGTCCTGAATCATCCCCCTGTCCTCCATGTGCCCAAGCATGGCATCCAGAAGGATCTGTTCCATGATCTTCCCAGGCACAGAGGTGAGGCTGACAGGTTGGTAGTTCCCAGGGTCCTCCTTTCTTCCCTTTTTAAAAATGGGTGTGATGTTTCCTTTCTTCCAGTCTGCAGGGACTTCACCTGACTGCCATGACTTTTCGAATATCATGGAAAGTGGTTTTGCAACTTCATCAGCCAGTTCCTTCAGGACTCTGGGATGGATTTCATCAGGTCCCATGGACTTGTATATCTTTAGATTCCTTAGGTGATCACGTACCATGCCTTCAGTTATAGTGGGATGGACTTTGTCACCTGGATCCTCAACTTGTGGGCCATCAATACAAGAGCTAGGAGGAGAGGGGTTGCCAGTGAAGACTGAGGCAAAAAAATTATTGAGAACTTCTGCCTTCTCTTCCTCCTTCCTTCCAGAGAAGGACCTCTAAGACCCAGTCTTAGAGGTCCTTCGCATGATGTTATTGGGGCTAGGAAACACGACAGAGGGTGAATGGGGAAAATAAAAGTACAGCTTGTTGAGTTCAGAAAAAATCCAACTCAGTTTTGATCTGGTGTTTTCAGATCCCACAGGCGGAATCTGTCACTCAGCTGAGAAAATCTGGCCAGATGTGTTGTAGGCATGAAATGAAAAGATCACTGGGTGATTTGTAATCCATTTCTGAATGTTTCACACAGGTGCTTTGCAGACAAGAGTCCATTTGCAGACATTATGTACAGTTCTGCCAGTAACTATTACTTGTTTATCTCCTATTTTATCTCCATTAACCAAAGTAGGAAAATTCTACTCAGACTGCAGTAGCATTGTTTGGTTTGTTGTTTTTTTTTTAACTTATTAGAAAAAATACAAAAGGGAGGGGACTAAATTAGCACAAACAAAAAAATTGCGTTGATAACACCTAGAGGTTTGGAAATATGTTGGGTAAACAGGAGGAGAATGAAGAAGGAAAGTAATAGACCAAAATCAGGATGCTGGAAATTGCAGTTAATTGGTGAATGAAATAATGTGTTAGTTTCTCTCAGGTTCCTTTGAAAAAGTTGTCCTCAACAAAGCAGGCCTGCTTAGCAGCACACTGCACTCCTGGCTTTGCAAAAAACAAAATGAAACAGAGATGAATTCCCACCTTCTCCCTTCATCCTTCCCCCCCTGCTCTTCACCACCTAGCATCTATTCCTTCTCTCAGCTCTCACTTTCCCTTCTCTGGAAGTGGTACCCTTTTGTTTCAACAGTACTGATTCTAGTTTTAACAACATAAGCTTCTGATCACAGCCATTTTAAAACATTCAAACAGCAGAAACTGATGTATTAGTTTGCCAGATAGGAGAACGGCTGATAAAATTGCATCTGTGTGTATTCCCATAGCAATGAAAAACTAAGTAAAATTTGGCACCAATGCATTTGGTTTCTCTTCATGACCCTTTCTGTTTTTTGTATTTATCTTGCTTTCTTTCATACCTCTCTTTGTTTTCTTCCCTAAAGGGAGAGAATAATTATTCTCTTTAAATTAATTATTCTATTAAAATGTCTTTAAATTATTATCTTTAAATTATCTCAGGATATCCTGTAAAAATATCTCTGCTGGTGAAAGAAATTTTAAACTGCAATTTTTAATACAATGAACAAATTGTTAAATCTGTATTTCTGTATTTTTCTAAATCTTTTTTTTCCAAGTGTGTCATAAGTTGTAGTGGACTTCACAAAACTATACAAGTCCATATATTTATAATGAACCCTGATTCTTGTTCAGTTTTTAAGCAGAGGGGAGAGTGTTTCTTTGTTCCAGTGATATTAACAGTAGATGTCCCCCATAATCAGTCAGATCTCAGATTCATTTGCAGATGACTTTATTCCTCCACAATAATTGTTGCTTAAGTAGAGCCATTAACAATAGCCAGCTTTTGAGCACAGCTTTGAATAAAATTCCAGTTTCCTAGGAGCACCAAAAAATAATTTTAATTCAACAGTTGTCTTTGCATTGAGCAAATAGATCAGTGAAGAACTGGGGATGCTAAGCTCTTGTAACTCTTGTGTTGAGGAGGAGAAATACGTTAAGGTCATGAAGGAACCAATGGAATTCTTTGGTCTCAGTGTTGGCTGCTGAATTGTTTTTTTAAATACTAATTTAAAATGGGTTGACACAATTATTCCTTCTGCATACATAATTGCCAAGTGTACTTTCATTTGTTTAAGGCATCTCTTATTTTATCTTGCTGTATAACCTCTGGTCTCCATATCATAGAATCACAGAATGGTTAGAGTTGGAAGGGACCTTAAAGATCATCGAGTTCCAACCCCCCTGCCATGGACAGGGACACCTCCACTAGAGCAGGTTGCTCAAAGCCCCATCCAGCCCGGCCTTAAACACTGCCAGGGATGGGGCATCCACAACTTCCCTGGGCAACCTGTTCCAGTGCTTCACCACCTTCACAGTAAAGAATTTCCTCCTAATATCTAATCTAAATCTCCCCTCTTCCAATTTAAAACCATTACCCCTTGTCTTGTCACTACATCTCCTGACAAAGAGTCCCTCTCCGGCTCTCCTGTAGGCTCCCTTCAGATATTGGAAGGCTGCTATGAGGTCTCCCCAGAGCCTTCTCATCTCCAGGCTGAACAACCCCAGCTCTCTCAGCCTGTCATAAACTCATAAACTTTGTCCTGCAGAACTGCCGGTTGAAAAAAATCTATGATTCTGTAAGAGGGAAGCAGCCTAGTCAGCTCTGCCCATATAACTTCATAGGACCCCATATAATCTCTCACACTTAAAAAAAAATGTGAGCAAGTTGAAAATATTTCAATAAAAGCTGACAATTTCCTGACAATAGTGAGTTATATTTTATTAAAAAGTAAAGTCCTGTGTCACACGTCTACTGAGATGCAGATATTCTCAATCAGATATAACATTTATGAGCTTCTATGAAAGTGGTTTAGTCCTTGAAGTGTATTGTATATGAAATGAAAATGGATTATTTCACTTGTATACAAATAAATGAATAAATGTGCTGGCCCTTGAGCTCATACCCAGGCAATGTCCTCCAGTCTTCCTCCCTCCAAAGAGTGCTACATTTGACATACGAAACAAAGAGTTATAAAACAACTCATGCCAGTTCTGTATATTTATGCCATGTTTGATTCTTTATACTAGGATAACTTAAAATCATTTTTGTCTCACGGAGAGCAGAGTAGTTAAAATCAAAATGCCTGGAAAAGTTACAGGGGACAGTGGCTGCTTACACACTAGAAGAAGACTTTTTATGTGAAGATAATTTTCTTTCTATGTGAAAGAATCAGATCTAAATGTAAGGGAAGAGAAGATACAGGCACTCCACTCTCTGGTTGCGGGGAGCAATTATTAATGGGCTTATGCCTATCAGGAGTAGGAGCTACAGCTCCTATTTTAGGTCTCCTATCCTCTTCCTAAGAAAATCAGACCTAGGTGGAAGAACGTAGAAAAAAAAATCTTTAAAAAGAATGGAGCAAACATTTGCAAACAGGCTGGTTGTGCAGAGGCAGAGATGTGCAAATGTTAAAAATGTGATATGGAAGACACTGGGTATCAGTAGTCTGTAGAAATAGAAAAGCTTACACTGATCTTCTAGATCTGTGTTTGCTGTGTAAAAGAGTACAGCAGTGTACCTCGCCAGTGTACCTTGCTATGCTCTCTGTAGTCGTGTACACAAGGGCAGAGTGGGAATAATATGCTGTTAGTATGACCTGGAGTAGTTTTGGTTTGCACTGGACAGGTTGATTTGCCGGAGGAAGATAAGGAGGGCTATCATTCCCTCTTAGCACTACCTGTTGCAATCTGTACCTTCTTTCATTAACACAGAGTCAATGGTAATTTAATTAATGCAGTTAGTACTCTTTCCTATGGAGAAAGAAAAAACACTCCATCAAAATTCAAAGGAAAAGGAGAGAGAAGCTATCATCTTGGCCTTTCTTGTAGCTCCCTGAAAAATGCAAAATCACTTTAATGTCAATCACTTGGTGTTACACAGTCAAAGGAGATCTGACTTAAAGCACTTAATTTTATCCAGAATCTCTGTTCCAAATCAAATCTCCATCTCATGTTGTTGGATCATATTGCCACAATATTAACTATTTCCTCAAAGATAGTGGTCTACATTCCCAGTATGCATGAATTAGCCTCTAATGGAGTTGTGCCCATTTCAGTCAGCCAAGTCCAAGTCTCTAGCCCCCTGGTTTTAAAATTCTTCTGCCTGTTTCAAATAGTATTTATATGCTTTGTGTAGTGCAGTGATGGCTGAAATAAGATTTATAAAGAAAATACTTACTGTTTCAAAGCCTGATTATTTATGATTAATACTTGAATTTTCAGCATATTATTTACCAAGAGATTCTAAAGAGGATTTTTATTTATTCACCGAAGACAACTTACTATGTTCCTTTATAGTACATTCACCAAAGCATAGTAAAGTGTGTACCAAACCACTCCTTGCTTCACATATCTAAGCAACTTGATATAAAGAAATATATTTTTATTTCTAGTAATTTGAATTTCAGCAAAAATTCATTGCTACAAACAGCAGTCCGAGCTATACACTTGTCCATAAACTACTAGAGCAGCTCACAGCTCAGTCATAGAATTAGAATATTCCTAAAACAGCTTCTGACAGCCTTCTTGACCTGTACTTGAGGCTTTGAGAAAGTGCAATGTTAGCTGTGTTAGTTTGTCCCACACAGACTCACTGTACCCAAAAAGTCCATGTCCTCCAAAAGATGCCTCTAAAAGCTTATCCTCTAATGCCACTCTAATTTGCAAGCATAAATCTTATCACAAAATACCCTTCTCACAGGGTACTTCTACTACAAAAAATTTCACTGTGGCATTTCAAGGAAATATTTCGTTTCTCTAGATGTGAACCTGTATGAGCTTTAAACCAGAATATCTAGGAAAAAAATAATTAAGTATGGGTTTACTGGACTCACCTGGGAACTCTCTGCCTTTACTATCAGTGCAATTTAAGCGTTAAAAAAGATCTGCTTGTGGAAAACTGTTGGAAAACATTGATTTTGTGAACCTGAGAATTGTTAGGTTTTGATCAAACAATTATGTTGGTTTTTTTTTTTCCTGTGGAGAGGTACCGGTCTCTATGTGATTACTCTGTTCCCGGTGGAGCTTCGTTAAGAATGATTCAGGCTTGGGTTGTGTTGGAAAAGACATGACCAAAGCAGAGACTGCTGGCCTGCTGCAAGAAGTTTTAAATGACTGATCACTTAGAAAAAATGTTGAGTATTTTATACATAATCAAGGATTGGATAAAAGTTGGTGTAGTGTATAAATTGCTACCATTACAAGTAGCAGTTACCTTAAAGTAACCTTATGCAATCCATGAACTGTTACACAGTCACAAAGATGGTGCAAAACTTCCTACTTGATCCAGAAGCTTTATCAAAAAGCAATGAGATTATAGATTTTATGAAGAACTCTGAACTCTTTCTTAAACAAGATGTGCTGAAATTGTGAGGAGAAAAGTTGGGGAGGAAAGGCTATCTAGTAAGTACAAGGATTTAGGAAAGAATATAGGTAATTAAGACCCTCTTCTCTTCCACCAAGGAAGCCAAAAAAGAATCATACATTCAGAGGCATGCCCAATAGTTAAAGGAGGAAAACCTAAGTACCAGGAAAGTATGACAAAGAGTGATAGTCTCCGGTGTCCTGTCAAAGATCCCTGAGGCAGCAGACCCAAAAAAGACTGCATAGAGCACAACCCCTGCAGAGAGTTTTATGCCCAGAACAGTATGTATTACTGTACTCATGAAATGCTGTTTGACTATCTGGTCTCATCATTGCATCAGGGTGCAACTTCTGGTTCCTACCCTACCTTGTTTGATTTAGTCCAGGGGTCTCCATACCATAGTCCATTATATACACTATGCTCATATTCGCAGGCTGTTTGCTCACACCCAAGAACTCACCTCTTTCCCCAAGTTTCATGATAAAAGTCATTGCAAATTCAGAATGAACTTTAGCACCTCTGCAGTGCTTCCTCCCACTCTACAAATTCAGCTCTGCCACCGGAGAACGAGTCAGATCATCACTCTTTTAGATACAAAAGTCAAGAGCAGTGAACTATCACAATTTCTAGTATTACCTAGCAGTGTAAATTTTAGTCTATGGATAGTATAAAAGTTTTTCACTTTAATGGCTGATATGGTCACCTAAGTTACATTTTTTCTGTTTCTGGCAACTCTAAGCAAAAGAAGGCTGAAAACTAGCACTTTTGGTGAAAGTTTTTTAAAAAAGCTTTCCTTTTTTTGATCTAGAAATCTTTGGCCCTTCCACAATGAGCTCTGTGAAAAATGGATATTAAAACAAAGTCAGTTTGAATTGTCCTATGGACTGTAATTTCTTATAAATGCTTTTTATTTAACAAGTTTTGCAAATGCTTTCATTAATAAACTGGTGCTTGTCCAGAAACTGCTGAACATTGACAAATGCAAGCCTGGGACAAACTTGGCAGATTTCTTTCTGGAAACAGTTGTGATTCCTAATGTTTATTCAGTTTTTCTTGCTATTATGATTTTTTTTTCAGGAAAGGACATAGTGCTTAGTCAAGCTCTGTACAGCGCCTAGGACACTCTGTGTACTGCCAGCAACTACTGCTTATTCCCACATATTTGTGTTTATTACAAATACAGTCAGTTCCTTGGTGTCCAAGTTACTAATACCCTATCAAAAAATAAATAGCCACTTCATCTCCTTGTATTGAATTACACTCTAAGTAAATGTAGTGGGGAAATGTGCAATGACTTTGGGGCACACAGCAATAACTGTGGTGTCCAGAACAGGCCTGTCCCTGATGTACAATTCCTGTGCCTGCTTGCTGGCATTGTGTGCACTCACTTTTAATTATTAATATCTATCTGCAGTTCATGTGCATCTAGTAGTCGGGACAACTGTGAAGGCAAGGCACGCATGTACAGGCTTTGTGTCCTTTCATAAGAACAGTAATGCCTCTCTATGTCTGTTGTTATAAACAAGATAACTAAAGTAATTGATTCTCTTTTTCCTTTTTAAAGTATGGATCAGAAATATCTAGTGGTTCCATTATTTTGACTCAGACTATTGTTAGTGTGGAGAGGCTTGAATACTCCTGTTGCTTCTAGTTCTGAAGCATCATGAGTTACTCAATAGGATATAGATTATAAGCCTCTATACTACTCTTTCTTTTTTAGTGCTGATATGACGCTGTATTTTCTGAAGAAAATTTATCCACTACCTAGATCCACTTTATATATAGAAGTATTTCTAATTAAATTCAGCTGTTTCCTTTGGGCTAGTTCAGGCCTAGCTTTTCGCTTGACTATTGCATTCCATCATTTTATATTTAAACAAAGTCATTGCAGGTAATAAAATGAGGGCAGGAAAGATTTTTATCTGGCTAATGATTTCTGGTAGTTGGGGAAAAGGTTCATTCAGAACTTGGGGATTAGCAAAGTATATTTGTGCAGAGGAGCTCTGTGATCAAATGGAAAACTGGATCTTTAATTCTGAAGCTCTCTTCCTTGCTACAACACAAAATACCTCTTTGTGGCAACACAATATGTTTCTTTTTATTATTACCCATTCAGTTGAACAAAAGAAAATCCTCTCTCTTTGTGGTGACTTGGATTATGTATTATACTTGCATTTGACTTTAGTTTTCGCTGTCAATTATTGAGTCTTCTAAGGGTGGGACACTTTTAACAAGATATTTTTTCTCCTTATTGACAGGATGGTTCCATAAGTGTGCTGCTTCTTAAGCCTAATATTGATAACTAATCAATAACCAGTAGAAATAAACTAATCTGAATAGACATTGGAAACAGAGATGCTGTTAAAAACAGAATGCTTTGATGTAGAACCAAGCTTCGAACTTAAAAATCAAATCCATTTCCAGCCACTGGCAACCCCTCTGTGAAATTGTGTCTAGGTCAAAAAAAAAATATTGGTGAAATTTAAATGGTACTCAACTGATACTCTTCATATTAGTCAGAGAAAGGTTGAAAAGGTGATTGTTCAGAGAGGAAGAAATGCGTTAGATTAATACATCACTAAGACAGCACCAATCTGAACTGGAGATCTAAGTTCACAATGAATGATGATTGAAATTTTAGTGCTTTTCTTGTTACATTTCAAGCTTGAATAATGGAAACTTCATTAACCACTCTGTTAGACTGACATAGAAGTCATAACACCAAAGATACTGTCGGCATAAGATTTCTGTCACTGTGTCCCTTGTATTTGCAAGTGTAGTCAAATTCACATGAGTTTCTTCACCGGCACTTCAAAATTGAAATACAAAATAGATTTTAAACATGAACAGTTGAGAGTTATGAATGTTTTGCCTGTGACCTGTTTCAGTTCAGAACATTAATAATTCTATCGTGTAGCTAATCTGTTATTTCAAAATCCGGTTTTCCAAAACTGAGTTTCCCCTTATGAAATGGATTTATGCTGTTGATCTTTTTTCATGAAATCTACCAGTGGCAAGCCAAAAATAGAGGATGTATACTTAATCGAACAGATTTAAAGGGATTTGGTGGTGAGGAGTTGAACAGTGTTGTCAGTCCTTAGGCCTTATCAAGTCTACCTGATTTGGCACATTGAAGGATAATCAGTGTGTATAAAGATACACCAAGTTTGTGCCTGCAGGAATGTTTAGTCTGCCAAGCAGAAGATAAAGCCTGTTTCCCATGGAGCTTTCTTTTCTCTGAAATAAAGAACTGTACATAGACTGAATGAGAGTAGTCGTGAGAACACCCACCATGAAGACCACTGGCCACATCACTGGAGACTGTGATCCCTTCGTTTTTTGTGCCACAAAAGGATAAAAGAAAGCTTTGGACCAATACAAACAAATTGCCCACAGTTACCTTGAGGAAATTATTAAAAGCTGTGGAAAAACTAAAGATATATTTTATTTGTTTTAACAATGGAAATTGAAGTACTTTAAATATTTATGACATTGTTTATTAATTTTTTCTTGTGTATATTCTACTGTGAAAACTTTGTTACAATAACCCATGTCTTTTAATCACAGTGGATTGCAAATGACACAATTTATCTTCACAGACACTGAAAAAAATATAAATACTTTTTAAATGGAAACACAATTGTGTTCTTCCTCAATGGATTTGACCATTATTTGAATTTTATTTCACCAGGTGATCCATACATACTTGATTCAATAAATGTATTCAATTTGAAGATCAAAACCTTTTGAGGGGAAAGTGCTTGACATGTTAATGTAAGATGTTTAAAAATAACCTTATAAGAATGCATGCAGAAGAATAAATTCATTATCTACACAAATAAACAACGCTTGCAGGGTTCAATAAAGTTTTTTTTTTTTAATTTCAATTTAAGTATGAATTTTTACACCTTAAAAAAACCCAAATAACCACAAAAAACCCCAAGAACAAACAACCCTAGGCATACTGACATCTGCATATAGCTTTTTGAGTTAGTTTAAAATGCATTTAGTTGTCCCTTGACAGATCTTGTTTCTCAATAGCTGGGAAAAATAGCATGTAATGCTAATACTTCTCAGGAATGAAATGAAGCACTTCAAAAACAAGAGCTAAAGAAAGCAAAAGTATTTGCAAAACAAGGTCCAGGTCATAAAAATTTTGTAGAAGTGAAAGTGACAGAATAGTGAAACTAATATAATCATAACATTTCCAGTCATAGAAATTAGGATCAGATCTAACAGTGAGAGCATCTAGACTGACTACTTGTGTCCACCATCTGTGACTTCTTGGGAGTAAGTATTTTCCTTTGTGCTTTTTAAAACATAATGCTACTAGGCTTAAGTGGTGACAGTACTCACTCTCCTCCATGACCTCACTGTACCTCATCTCATATTTTGCACATTCAGAATAAAAAGTCTTTCACAGCACTTACAAGGCTCCCTGTGGGGTTCGTGTTTATTTTTTCATTAGTGGAGCATCCCTCTTTATTGTCTTTGTGAAGATTCCCACCATGGATTGAAAGATAATCGGTTTATTTTGGAAACTTTTGAACTTAGCACTTTTCTGATGCACTTGCCTTCTTCATGTCTAAAGGACTTCTGTCTCCATTCAGCAACTCACCACAGTTTCTGACTATTTTGTCTGAATTTCTGATGATTAAGTTTGAAATCACAGGCTGCCCTTTTTCCTTTACCTATTTGTAACCTCAGAGAGACTGGCCACAATGGAAATGCCATTATTCCTAGTTGGACAGAGGCAACTTGGCAACAGTGAAAGTAGGTGCCACTTTTGTTCTCTACCTGTGAACACGGACAAAGAAATTGATGGCATGAAAAAAAACCAAAAACCGCCACCAGAATGGAGTATGAATTGAAAAGCATCCAGGAAACAGAAAGGAGTAAGGTGGAGGCTTGGAGAGTTGGAGGTAATGAGAAATAAATGTGAAAAGCTAATGACAAAAGGGAAGACTGAAGAATCAAGGAGCAAGAACAAGGAGAATAGCAGGTGCTATAGGAGCTTCCTTCCCTTGAGAACTATGTGTTGTAGCACAGCCACATCTGCACATAGTGCAAATAATGGCTACTCCAGTTCTCAGGATTGTTCATAAAGCTGTTTCAGTGTTAACTCCCAGGATCTGCCAGCTTAAAAAAATGATGGAATTTTACATAAAGTTTTCTCAACACAAATCAACATCTGATAGCATATGAACTTATTGAGAACAGTCAAATTTGTGTTTTTCCAATCTCCTGAGAAAAGAAACAGAGATGACTAGCAGTTCAGATGTTTGTTGGCTTAAATGCCATCTCTTAATGAAAATGCCATCTCTTCTCCTTAAAAACAGGAAACCCTCACAGTGGTTTGTTTTATTACACTTAAACAAACAGAAAAATATCTGCTTTATGAGGTATTTATGAGGTAGCACTTGTCTAGAGAGTTGATATGCGTACATTCAGATTACTGAATGATCAGTACTGATCTTTTATTTTAATAGTATTACAAACTGCCTGAAGAATCAAAAGTGCCCTGATGCAAAGTGTTTGATTGGAGATACACAGTTAAAGTGTTGTAATCTGCATTTAGTGAGGCCCAACGTTATTTGCCCATGTTATGCCAGTGCTGTTCTTTGGGGCATGGATAACCCCTGTTTACCGCCATGTCCTACTGGGAATGGAGTAAATAGAAGGATTCCCTCCTTTTAGTTGTAAGGTTGTTGACAGACAGGAAAACTGATAGAAAAATACAGTTAAAACTAGGCAGATGGAAACTCATTATGAAGTTTTCAGTTAGAAGATGCTGTTTTGCAGGGTGGTGGGAATATTGTTTCCTTGCTCCATACAAGGCATGGGCTCACGAGAGTCCCTAGGAAAGAGAAGAATGTAGGAGGCATGCAGGGCATATGGAGGGAACAAGGACAGATGTTGTCAGACTACCTGGCAACTGGTGGTTATGGATGGCAGGAGGAAGGCTGTGAGAGCAAGTCTGACCACTGCAGCTGACAGTGATGACAGTCGTGAGCTGTTTGAGGGGGTCTTTGAAATAAAGAGGTAAAGGAAGAGGATAAATGGGAGCAAGAACTGAGAAATTAAGGGAATCCCTTGTGTTTGCAGTGGTTTAGGTTTAAGTTTCTTGTGTGCTAGTAACAGTTGAGAAGCACCCAAAACTCAATATATTCTACACACTTCAAAGTAAGAAACATGAAAAATTGAATAAAATAAGATAAAATAACGTCTTGTTGATCCTACTGTAGTTCAGAATCATATCCATGCTCCATAAATTTTATGGACCCCGCCCTCATTCTCATGTATAACTTTAGTAACAACTTGTACATAGCAATGTACAGCAATGATGCAGAAAATAAACTCTTGTTTCAGTAGAAATAAAGTAATTTTAATCACAAAGGTGAAATCTGTGTTGTATGGAAGTGGGACAATCTCAAAGAAATGTTTTGCTTTATGCTGAGAAAGGCCCCAGTTTCCACCTGTGTCATGAGAATTAAGACATGAATGCATCTTTGTAATTCTTGTGCATGTATAAGACCAGCCAAAGCTAAAGGCGGGTGAACATTTTTGCTTCTGCCATTTCCTTTTGAAGTCTTAACTTTTCTGAGCTGTATCTCGACGTTTTGTTTTTCTGTTCTAATGCAGTCACAGCAATGAACTTCATGATGGTTCCTACAAGCAAGTTGTCTTAGCAGAATCACCATCAGAGCAAGCTTCAGACACGTGGCCCACAATATCCTTCCTTTCCCCACCACTGGCACGTGGCCTAGTGTGCATCTTCATCATATTAAATAACCTTGTGGCATTAGACACTGAGGGCATCTCGGAATGTTAAATATCACTTCAGGAAAACTGTATTTACACACATGCTGACAGTTCATTTTCAGGTAGGAGCTTTTCAGCTGATCTGTACACAGTATCCAGTCTTCCCACTGTGAAGTTTTAGACAGCTCGTCTGCTGAGTCCTTGCCAGATCTATTAATATTTATATATTCCATACACATTCCAGTCAGAGCATGTAAGTTGCAGATCTCTCTGATTTGGAAGCTATTAAGATTCATGACCCCTTTAGCTATTTAATCTGTGGTCCTGAAGCCTTTGCAATCAGCTTACACTTGAAGAAAAAAGGACAAATCGTTACTGTTCAAATATTGTCCTGCATTGTGTCCATTTGTAGTCCATCAAAGAGTAGTTAAGAGCTTCAATGCATTCATTTATCTCAGAGACCCAGGTTATTATTGGAGGCATTCTTTCCTTGGAAGAAGAAAGAATAGGTGTGTTATTTACTCAGTTGCATTTAATTTTGGATTAATGACTTTTTTAGCTGTAGCTGCTTCTCTGCATAAGAAAAAAAATCTAATTCATTTTTTCAGTTCTCATATCTGGACATCGATTTGGATACATTGTACAAGGGTACATTGGTGTGCTGCCAAGGACATCCATGTAGGAAAAGCACAGTCTGTCCTTCTGGAATCTAGTGGTGACTCCACCTGAAGAGGGAGTCAGCATCCTCCCCTTCTTAAGGTTTATAGGTGTCTTCTTAGAGTGGTGTGGTGATCCATCACAGACTTCTTCTCCAGGATCCATGAGAAATCTCAAAGTTAGCTTTTAGTTAAATTCATGTCAGTTTTTCTTCTGTAATAGATAGTTCATGAGTGACTCAGGTGTCTACAGCCCTCAGTGAGTGCAATGAATGATAGGAATTCAGCACCTCTCAAGATTTAGGTCTGAAGCCTGTGAAAGAATTTGTCTTAGTCTGTAGCAGAAAGCAGAGAAGAAAAGAAATATTAAGGTGAGAGAAGGCTCGGGATACTCCGATTTTAAAACAGATTTTTTAATTATGATCTTAAGGGCTAATAAGAGATACTATTCTTTGTGTCCTTTATGTTGGAGTTTCTTTCACCTTGGGATGTGAATGATTATCATCATACAATTAGCATCACCATCAGGATGCTATTATTTTGTGCTGCTTTCTTGGAAATAGCAAGTATTATACAGTGATGGATTTTGAAAAACTAATCACTTGTTTTCAAAAACTTCAGGGGAAATTTTAGGGAGATTTTTGCCTGAAAAATATAAAGAAAACACTGACGTATTGTACTGGCATTCTTGTGCAGAAAAAATAGATAACCATTTGTTTTAAAGCTTCTGTCAATGACAGTTTTTTATTTTGTCTTGTTTTGTTTGCTAGCAGAAGCAAATTATGTTCAGAAAAGTAATTCTTTCAGTAAAATTTGAACTGTGCTAGTAGAAAGTGATGTTTCCAGATCTTGCATATAGACTAAATTCAGGCTATGGTCTGAAAATAAGATGATGCTTGAAATTTTGAAAGGGCATTAAAGCCTATGGTTAGAGATTCTTTTCCTGGAGAACCTGAGTACATATGCTATGAAAAGCAGAAATCTTCACCATTGACTTCAACTGGAAGAAGATACGGAACATTTATAGCATATACAGTCCATCACATATATTTAGCACCGTTTCTTGTACCTTTTTATCTCTAGAAACACTCAAGTAAAAGGCCATCTTTATTTAAAATTATTCGCTCTCAGCTGCTGCCATCCTACAGGAAATCATGAAGTTTGTCTCTACAATATTATTATTTTCTGTGTGATTAAATGATGTGTTTGGTAATGGCTTAAATCATAGTTTATCTAAAAGTTCAATTTATAAGCAATTTGTAAAAAGTTTAGGGTTACCAATGTGTTTTTACAGTATACATTAAACAACTGTTGGCCTGTTAGTGTGAGACAGGCCAATTTTTTCCTCAGAGCTTGCTGTGTGCTATCCTCTGACTTTAGAGCACATGCCTCTTCAATCTGCTCACATCTCCCATCACTTCACTCTTCAGACAAATATTCCAGTTTATAAACTGTGACTGAATTATGACTTGAGGGGGTGACACGATTGAAAATCTATTGTCAGCAGTGGGAAGATCACGTTCAAACTGGAGCTGTGCTGAAAACAGAATATCCATTTTGCGGGAAAATTTGAAATTGTGAAATTATTTTCTCTTGCTTTAGAATGGCATGCTGAAAACATGAAGTTTTCATCAGATGTCAAGGGCTGAAAAATTCATTTTCAGAAAAAAAAGAATTTGAATCAGGCATTTTGGCCTGGGATCTTGTTTCCTAAGTAAATATGTGGCAAAATCTGGAATATTCTAATCCCTCATACTGAGAGGAAAATGATTTCATCTTAAAACTTCATATAAAGGTACCTGTTGACCCAGTGATAAAGACAGGACAAGAAGAGAAAAGTGACAAGTATACTTAAGCTTTCCTGATTTCAGGAGCAAGCATCACACATAGGGTGATGGTGGAAGGAAACTGGGAAAGAACTTAAAAACTAGGATGCTGTGAGAGTAGTGATATGAAAGCTTGGTGCTGTGGGTGCCAGAACAGTCGCTGTGGGTGCCAGAACCTACCTCTGATTGATCTATTGGAGTTAGATTGTAAAGGAGATGATTGTACCCTCTTTACACCAACATGTTAAGGGAAAAAGCCATTTTGTCAAATTCTTACTGACTATGCCAGTAGCTGTAAAATCCTGGAAATTAAAATTAAGGGTCTGAAGAGGATTATGATGAGTTCAGAGATGTAGTAAGAGGTGGTCTAAGCTCTGGGACTGGACTGGAAACCAGTGGTGTCTAGTTCTTTCCACACCCCCATTGTTTTCCTGGCAGTACTGCAGAACTTTCTGGACCAAACTTGAGCCTGTTGTCAACAGGCTTGTCTTCGTTGGTGACTTTTCACCTCGGCTTCAGAAGTAGTCCTTTAAAATCTCAGGAATTTGTGGACCTCCATTGCAAAAGCACTGCTGCATGCAGGAACTGGAATGCTCAAGTTTTTCTAACTTTAATTTCTTTCTGTGCAAGGCAGTCCACCTCTTTGGATAGGACCAACGAAATCTCATTGCAGAGAATTTAGGCTATCAATCAGCATTAACACAGTCACATCTTGAGAACTAGGTGCAGACCTGACAAGCCATCTGCTGTATTTACACTATAGTAACATGAGTTTCTTAGCATTTTTTGCTAATGAAGTATAGTCAGTAAATGAAAATAAATCATTATTGAATGGGATCTTCTGATTACCAGTCTTAATGTGTAGCAAACAGATTTTCTTATGTCCTTTGGACAGACGTCAGATAAATATAAGTTTCTACTCTGTAACAGGCAGATTTGATGCTTTTACTGTCGATGAGAATTACACATTCCTGGCAAGGTGAAAAATCCTTCCATCCGGGACTGGGCTGGCACTCCTAGCGCTTCCAAGGCACTGTGCAATGGGCAGCTGGCAGCCACGCACCTTCCTGTATTTATGCACAAGACACATTACTATCTGGAACTAATTTATAGTGCAAAATGGGGGAACATAGCAGAACTTCCTCCGGAGATCTAAAGGGCACAAAACAAGGAGCTTAATCAATGGAGGGCTCTGAAACCTGCCCCTCCCCATTACACCTCCCTGCAGTGCGATGTATAATTCACACACAGCAAAGCACAGCTGCAGCTGTGCACAGTGTCAAAAATGCACAAAACCACTCGGTGAGGAGATCTGTAAGAATCTGATTCATGCTGTGTCTTTTAAATGCTGATACTGCAGTCCCTTCTTTCATTTTCTTTACCTCCCACTATACCCCTGACAGCATCTGACCTGCCTTCCATTGCAACCAAACATTTTCTTTGGTAACAAGCCTGAATAATACTTCTCAAGGAGGTTTTGCAGTATGTCGCTAACTATTTTGGTTGCATGCCATAGCAGGTCAGCATTGTAATTATGTAAATTTGCTGTAATTGTTGCCATAATTAGTATGTTTCATTTTAAGGTCTAAATAAGCTCCAAGTATATTCTGAAGTGCTACAGAGGAAGGGGAAGGAGTGAAAATAGTATACGCACACAGTGCTATGCTCTTGTCATTGAAAAACTCTTATTTCATGGTAATTCACATGGTAATTGAGCTAGGAAATGCTTGTAAGGATATGCAGCTAATATTCAACTATTGGAAATAAGATGAATTTACATTACTGCTGCACAAACTGTGCAAATGCAATTCTCTGGGTGTCTCAAGGACATACTCACTCTGTGAGACAAACATCTAAATATAATTTTCCAAAAGGTGCCGATAGAAAGGCTTTTTTCTGCTAGATATCTTAAGGAAGATTTACATTTGGAACAGATCCACTTAATTTTAAAACCATCCCATACACCTATTTTGTGTTTTAAGGCCCCCAAGCAGAAAACCCTATATATGATAAACCATCTGGAGGTGTATCATTAGAAAATCATTACTGGAAGCTGTCCCTGATGCAGTTCACAGGTGTATAACTCAGTTAATTTCAGTGGAATTTTAAATAGTGGCAGGTTTGATACTTAACTTGGTCTTCATAGAAGGAATGTTTGTCTTGATAACAGGAGTATGGTGTTGCCATTTCCCCTAAGTCACAGTCATTTCGCAATTTGAAAATATGCATAATACAGAAGTAATTAATCCCTAAATTTTTTCAGTCCCCAAGCATATATATTTTTAGCATATATATTTATGTGAGCAAATTACCAAAGACACTGTTCTTTTAAGTACAGAAGCAAGAGATACGTTTCGATTACCTGACACAGTTCATGGTATATCTTGCCACACAGCAAAAAATGCTAAACTTTGATTGCTGACTTTCTTTTCCTGAAGAATTTCTTGAAATGGTATGTAAAGCTAGTAAAGCCCAATTAACTTCTGAAGACCTTTGTTCAAATCCTTACATCAACACAGAAGGGAATTTGGATGGGTTGGAGTTGGCATTGGCCAGGCAAAAGTTACTTCAGTCTTGATGTTCCCTGGGAGAAAGAGAGTTAAAAATGGGATTTTGAGATATTTTACTTGTAAAGATGTGTTCGGCCTCAATTCTGTTTAAAAATACTTGAATACAGGTGGAGAAGTCAGTGGCAGGGATTCAGCTGGCACAGATCAGATCATCTCCAGTTAAATGTTAATATTTTTCCTCCTTCAAGGTTGCCAAACATGCCTCTGAAAGGGAAATGGAATGTGTTGCAGTTTCTGCTTCCGTCAGTTTGTCTGAGAAACTTTAGAAAAGTATTAAGTCCTGGACCTCACACACAGGAGACAGTCACTGGTTTCAGGAGAGGTTTACAGTGAGATGTTTCAAATAAAAATGTTTTAAATGAAAAAATGCTCACAATTTTTTTCAGCAATGATTGCCTGTTGTTATAGAGTGAAAATAAATAATACAGGAGAAATATCAGCTGATATATATAAGGATTGAGGGGAAAAATGTGATATTTGCATTTATTTCCGTTACTCTATGTAGGGTGCCCAATATAAGGGCAGGATCCTTGGGGTTCTGTATATGTTCTAGATAAGAAAGTAATACAGAAAAAGAATTAATTAATTACTCAGAATCACCCTCTAAAGAATCGAATTTCTTTATTGACTTCGTAGGAAAGATGGTAGATTAACTATGTAATTTAGGCACCCAAGCTATAGATAATAAAAATGTCACTTTAGAATCACTCTGCTGGTAGATACAAATAGGAATAAGCTGGTGCCTGGACATGGTTAGTACTGGGCAAAAATTAGTATCAAGTCTACCAAACAATACAGATGAAATACAAAGGAATCCGTGAAAGTAAGCAAGCGTGAATGTTCTTCCTGCTCTCTTGTGCAGTCACCATAGGGTGGACCATAGTCATTCTCCTTCTGCTGAATGGTGTTCAACTAAACTTTGTGCCTATGGTCACTTCTGGGCAAAGCCTTATTTGTGTTCAGCAACAAATCCTAGTGCTTATGGACGGCAGAAGATATACTGTTAAAATATTAATGACCTACTTTAAAGCTAATTATAATCTTTCTGAAATTTAAAATTAGACGTTAGTTACATTGTCTCTTATTACTATCTCCCCTCATTCCCTGCCCTCAGTTTTTCTTCTTTGCCTGTATGATAGGGCTCATATATATATGTGTGTGTGTATATATATATCTCATAAAGCACTGATTAAAATATATATTGGGTGAACAGTTATTTTACAAATATACTTAAACTATTTTCAGGTAGAAAAATGTTTCATATACAGAGAGAAGCAAATTAGTCAAACAGTTTTGACACTGAAGATGCTTATCAGCTGTTCTATTCTACTGTATTACAATTACCGCTAAGAATGAATAATGTATTAGATTATTTTCCCTTTTCACCTCTCTGTGAATTGTTCATGAATTGAATGTCACTTTCTCAGATTCTGGGCTTTATTATTTCCCTATCAATAATTTTTAAATTAACATTTTCCAGTGTTGATTTAACAAAAATGGTATAATTATTTAATAAATAGTTATTAAAGATCTAACCAAATACTTTTGATACTCACAATTTTAATTGCATCCTATAAGCTAAACTTTTCCACCCTTAATGGTAACAGAGGTACTGGATATTTCTTATATTTACCTTTACTAAAACAGCCGTGTTACCAGCCATTTTAGCCAGGTAACAGACAGTTAATAACAGGGAGTTATTAACAGGTTTATGATATAAGCGTTCTTGTTTTCAAGATTAAGCAACTTGTAGAAATCACAAGAATGAACTCTGCAATGAGTTTTTGTAAAATCCTTTTGGATACCAGAGAATCTTCTTTGGACTGTTGACAGTATCCAGGTTTAGATAGATAAAAATGAAATTATTTACTGAAATAGTTAAAAAAGAAAATAAATAGGGCAAATTAAAATACCGGTCAGACTGGAAATAGTAATCCAAATATCTCATTGAATATACCTATCTTTTGTCTGAAAGTGAAAATTAGCAAAAATTTCTATACTATCATTTATAGACTCCTGGTAATATTTTATTGTAAATTCATTAACTATGTCTGTACTAGGAAATAAAACAGGTCTAAATCATGCATTGAAGTGATGGTCTCTTGTTTTCCATGCTGACGAATTATTTAAACACCCTTGGTATGGTTTGTCCCATGCCAATGAGCCTGCTGCCAGACAAAGCTGCAGTACATCTCAGGGGACAGTCCATGCCAAAACTCTTCCCCCAGCAGGCAATTAAGACACAACCACTCTGTGCTGAGGCAGGAGAGAGTATAAGTGTATGATTTGCCATATCTGCCATACCACTTGCCTTTGGGAAGGGAGAACACTTTATTTAGCAGTACAGCGACAGCCAGTGAATGCTGCTGGGTTTTTTCCAAAGAATAGGAAGACAAGGATTCTTCTGAGAACATCGTGAAATCTGAGAGGCAGAGGATCATATGTAGAATACAGAAGGAGTGATAAAATGTCAAGGGAAGAAAGGAGGGGAAGGAGAGCGAGGAAGTGACAGTAGTAAAGAAGAAGCCCAGAGGACACAGTAGAGGTTGGAATCAAATTTTTCATTAATGTTTTGTCTGTGATCTTGCCTGAGAGCTCCAGGTTATTGCTTTTCTCCCTAAGATGTCATAGAACAAGGCTGGGTGTTCTCTGGTCTCTCTCTTCCAGCCTGTGGGACTCAACGGGACAGTGGGCATTTGGACGACAGCGGCAGGTGGCAAGTTGTCCTGGCTGCTGCCTCTTCTTCTCGCCCCTTTTTTCCGTTCTCTACACAAACATGGTCCTAGATGAGCAGAAAACCCAGCTGCAGAACTGACTCATCTCCCAGACTGCACAGCTGAGAAAGTGTTTTGCCCACGGGTGCTAACCCCAGCTCTGGGATCATCTCTTTCTCTCCTATGCTACACAGCATGACAGAAATCAAAACTTGTATTATCCCGTTTTAACATTTCATGTAGATCTTTAATTAATTCAATTTACTTCGTGAACAAGGTAACTAGATATAAAGCAAAATAAAGGTGACCTACCTGTGCAGCAGGAGCCCAATTGCCCTTAAACATGTCCATCTGTAAATCTCAAAATGTGAGTTATGCAGATCAGTTATTCAAAATAATCTGATATCCGTGTTAATTATTATGATTTAATTATGGTGTCTTACTCCTTGCAGGCATATTTATGAATTATCTTTTGCGTGGTCCCAGGGAACATTATTAATACACATTGAAGGACACAGTTTAACTATGAATACTAATGACCCATGCAAAGTAAAGTTATGCATGGAATTCTATGAAGCAATAGGTTCATTAATAGGACCATTAATAAGTTCATTAATAATTAATAGGACTCATTAATTCCACTTAGTGCATCATAATAGTTATATTGTCATTAGTTAATAAGTACTATATGGTATATGGGGAATGTTGCCTTCCTGACTCATGATAACAATTTTTGATACTTAAATATCACTGTCAGATGTGTTTCATAGCAATCATGTATTATATTAAAAATATGTAAACAATATGGAAGTGAGTTGCTTTATGTAATTTATAAGTTGCTATTCAACATAGTAAAAAAGAAGCTATAATTTTCAGCAGCAGTAAGACGAAATTCAGTGAATGTCCTCTAGAATGCTGAAAAAATTGGTAAAATGTTAATTACCTCTTTAATAGGAAACTTTCATTAACTGTATGCGCTTTACCTAATTTCTAACTCAGTATTTTTAAGATACTTAAAAATTTGGAAGCAGTTGCCTCACAGATGCTCTGCTTTGGTTGGCAGAGCAGCCTGATTCTTTGTAATAAAAGTCAAACTAAAACTAGAATGCTTTCTAGATCCTCTTACTGTCATACTAAGCTTAGTATCAGTGGATCTGCTCAGATGAATAAAAATATACACTGCATGTCATTTTAGACACCCCAGGGATATCTCACCTGGACTGCAGATACCACTGCAAGAAGGGAGCTTGTGTCTCACGTGTCCATTTTTGCCAGCTCTGTGCACATCTCAGACTATTTAGGATGTCTGGAAAGGTGCTAGATGTCTACATTTAGGTACACAAACTGCTTGCTAGCCATCTAAAAGCTAGTAAGTTAGTTGTGCAGCCTTCCTGTGTGATTAAGAGAAAACCCTGAGCACTTCGAGAGGGAAATTTGTCTTTTCCTAAAACAGAAGTCTAAGATAAGATAGATGTCCATCATTTTCCTTTGACCACAGATGGAGTGTAAATGACTAACTTCCACTTAAATATGTAAGGCATGCATTGTCACTGGAGATGCCCCAGATACCACAGACATAACCTGAGAACATCCATGCTCCTGAGAACTGGCAGGTGGGACCAGGATATGCTATATGGAGTTTCAAATCATACTATGCATCTGTGATTACACAGCTGAACCCAGCATTACATTCAGGATGAGATTCAGAGACCTTAATGTTGATGTCTGTATTGTCTTCATTTGAGTCAGTTACTTCAACTTCAGCATAATCCATAGAGATACAGGGCATAATTTGTTGCCTGGATGTAGAAGCTTAGTGCTATGTAAGACACCTGAGAATATTTGAGACATCCTTGTGCATAGACTTACTGAAGACCCATGCTCTTGTGAAATGGAAACTGGAGGCCAGGTCTCGTGTCCCAGGGCACCCTAAATAGCCCTAGACACAGATGTGGGTGTCTAGATCTAAACCACTGAAAATATAGACTGGAGTCTAGAGAGGTTTTCCTATGACTAACTATGAGTATCACATGTGAAGTGACGTTAGCTACTCATGCTTAGAAAACTGAATTGCGTCTTTCATGTTCACTTTATGATGAGAGGAGTAATTCTGAAGTCTCTGCTTACTGTATTAAACATGATGGGACTCCAGAAACTGTCATGGGAACTGAGACACCCTATATACATATATACAACTACGCTGTAGACACCTAAATTTAGATATGAAGTCCCACTCCTGAAAAACACTGAAAGGAAAGGTGAAGTCAATTCCAGATGTTAGAGACTAAAATCTCATTTGGGGTCTTTTAAAATCACTTGTTAATTCTATCTCCCTTCAGTCTCTCTATCAAGCTTCAGTCTAGTGTGTATGTGTGTGGTTATGCACAATACCAACAACTCAACAAGTCATTGAAGAAACAAAGTGGTTTGGGCTTTCATTCATTTATGGATGACTTTTAGCACTTGTCAGTTTTGTCAAGTATTAGTGGGACATTCTGTTTACTCTTGAGTGATCTGACTAAAATTGATTCTTGCATGTTTGGAAGTAATCTCTGCCTTAATCCAGCTAACACTGAGCTGCTCTTCATTGATAGAAGGCACTGGTGTAGACAGGTAAGCTTCTGTAGCTTGTACTTTTCTTGAATTCATTAGTTTAGTGAGAAATCTTGTAATTATTTTGAATCCTTTTATGTTCTGATAGAAGGGGAGAAGTAGAGTTGCAACTGAATTATTTAAATCCTGTTTATGCTCAAGTTTCCTGGAAAATTGAAAGTGCTTGAAATAGAGAAAGAAGCTGTGACTAAAAAATGAGTTTTAGCAGGAATCTTTAAATGATAAAGGCTGTATCCTTCCCTTTGATGCACATGTGAATCTCCCACTGAAGTCAACTGGAACAGTATCTATACTTTCAGGATCAGGATTTGTTCATAATCCTCTGAATTTTAAATTCTCATTCCATTATATCGAGTAAGGGAGAGGGGATTAGTTGGCAGTATCTGAGAGCTTTAATTTTTTATGGGATTTGTATATCTAATAGTAAAGTAAATGAAAAAATGAGAATGCATTACTCATGAAGATGTGCATTTTAAAAATGTCTTTTACAGACCTTGATTTTTGCATCAGGAATCTTCTCACTGTCTTAATATCGCTCTTTATCGTTAACCAGTAGGTAGAAAAAAAAGAGATTAGAATTTCTAACAAAGGGAATCACTTTCCTTTGAATTGAAGTTACACAGACTTCACAAAACCTACATGCTCACATTTTTCTGTTAGCCATATGCAGAGCAGAGTCCATCCATTCTGAATTGTATGCTATTTGAATTTTGCTAATCAATTCTTCGATGAGCATCATGATAGTTGCAATATTTTATTGTTTATCTGTAACAGCTGGTTTAAATATAGGCTTTTTTAACTGTCAAAAATAGAGGACATGATAGCACATTACAGATGAACTTAGCATGATGCTCATCTAGATCATTATCCTGTCGTAATCAACAGCAATAATTTAAATGCACAGGTCAGCTCACATAGGCACTTAGTTCAAGTAAAACATTCATTACTAGTCAATTAATGTATTTTTCACTTATTTTAGAAGAATCTATTGATTCAAACACATTTACTCATGGACATAGAACATGAGAATTCAAAATTTTTAGTTCCTCAATGTAAGGATAACTTGATTGAAACAGCACAAGGTTCATTAAGTTACCTGGTTACAAACTATTTGTGTAAAAGAAATAGCAGATAATAAGGAAAGTGGAAGATTAAGCACAGAGACACACAGGCAGTAATGAGCCGGTGGTATTTGAGACAGTAGCAAAGAACAGAACTCTTTGGTTGCTGACTGATAGGCCATTGAAGGATCTGCTCAGGCACAGTCTTGCAGAGTGTCAGACTGAACTTTGTCACTAGAAACAAGGGGCAAAGATGCAAATCATGAGTATTTTGGAATATCAGAAGGAATTTATTAGGTTATGTAAACTTTGTTATGAAGTGTTTAGAGGAAGCACCAAAGGCAGGGAAGGGAAAATATCAGGGCAGATCATGGAGGAGCAAACATGGGAAAATGGAGAAGAGGGTGGAATAAAGGGGTCAGACAGATGTAAGTTGGCCAATGTGCTTGTCTGAATGAGTCCTGTACCCAATTGCTACAGCCTGTCCTATCCTGTTACTAAATCCTATTCTAAATTATTTTGAATCCTTTTATGTTCTGTTCTGTTGGGGGAGGGGGGCGGGGGGGGACGGGGGGGTGACGGACTTGTTTTCAGCAACAAAATTTAGTCCTGATCAGCCAGTAGGGAGGAACAAGGCATGGATCTCTGCACTTATCTTTTATGTGGAGTTTTCATAGTGTACCATGTGTGTGCTGCTAATGATGACAGTCTGCATGGCTGGCTGCATTAGTGTGTGCGTTTGTATGTGTGTGTGTGCGTGCACAAGCCTCTCTTGAGCCCTGCTGCTGGCTGGACCTGCCCATGGGCACAGCAGCAACAGCCACATCCCTGGGACTGGGACAAAGCACCTGGGCACTGTGACCGTGCCCAACTGGTCTACAGCAGCCAAGAGGGAACAACCCCCTTGTCCTGGAGTCTGCTAGATTCAACTGCTCCCTTTGCATCTTTAACACTCGGCATCTTCATCAGCTGTTGTCAGTTCTGCCTTGTATATCACATTCAAGTTTACTATAGCTGGTCTTTAAAAAAATAAATTATTTTTATTGTTACAAATGGAATTAGAAAACCTGATGCAAACAAAGCTGACAGTTTTCAATTTTGAGACGTTTACTTTTTATTTTAGATTTTGGAGGCTTTGATGGATGTATATCTTTTATCATGCCATCTGATAGAAAAAAATGAAGAAAAGGAAAAGCAAACCAGAGCAATGATTTGACCTCTTTCCAACAGAAAAACTCACAGAGAGTGGTGATAGTTCCCATCTGTCAAAATTTAGAAAATGCTAAAAATGAAGAAAAATGGATGATTTCCTAGATTAAGCTGAAATAAAGAAAACCATTATTTCTTAATGGCTGAGTGGAGATTTTTTGTTGAAAAAATCCTTTGGGGAAAAAAAAAAAATTCCAACTGGATTAAGTCAAAAATAATTAAAGATAAGCTTTTGCAGAATTTAATAGTTCTGATTTGCAGGTGTTGAAAGAAAGTTCTACTCATGGAAGTGTCATTTTATGCTTGTACTGATCTTTTGCTTTTTCTGTAAGCATCTGCTGGCAGCAGACATCAAAGATGGAATACAGACATAGATGAACACTTCTTCTGTTCAGTTCTGTTCTTACATTATATAACTTATTTCTTGTCTTGCCACTCGAGTTAAATCGCCATTGAGTTTGCTGTAGAATTATGGCATCTATTTGTTTGGATTGAAACTAGAATGTAATGCTGTTGGTGCAGGGACACTTCTTCCTTACCATTCTAGTTTGGAAAATGCTTTCTGAGCTCTTCACACCATTTTACCCAGCTAGGTCAAATGCAGGAAAAAAAAAAATAGTCCAATGTAAATTACTTAACATTGTTGAGTTTCGCATCAAAACTCATATGGGTCAGGTCCAGATCCAATAAAGCATTTAGACTCCTAGCACCTATTTAGTTCTTTAATTACCCATTTAAACAGTTAGGAACCTAAATGTGTGCTAGAATAATAAATTATCAACTAGATTTGAAGCTCATTTCTGCACTCTAATACAGGCTCATCCTCATTAAAGGCCAAAAGAGTTTTCTGATGAAACTGTGGGTAAATTAAGATACTGCCAGCGGCCTAGGCAGTCACAGCTGCCCTGAAACCACTCTTAGAAATAATTAAAATTGATGGCTTTATGCCTTCTGATGATCTTTGTGGCGAGGGAACACCACATCTTACAGTCCACTCGAAGATGGACTCTATATGCTCTCATCATGCACAGTTTCTAATAAAAGCCAAGGAGCTGGCTTTATTAGTTACTCGACGTTATTAGCTATGTGTTTCACATTGCCAGTTTTGAATTCACTAGGTAGCAGTGCTTCTTCCTTTGTACAGCCCCCAGCACAATTGAATTTGAAGTCTCTGCATGATAATGATATAAAAGCTAAGGAGCTCTCAGAGTAGGCTGAGACTGCTGTTTGATACTCTGAATTACTCACAGTTTACCCATGGTAAGTGTGTGTATTACAGGCAATACTCCACTCTTGCTCTCAGGCCAGTTTCATCTAAGCTTCCATAAAAGTTGACAAAATGGTGGAGGAGCAAGAAAGGGGAAGAAATTTCAACCTTAACTCCTTATACTGCTTTGGCGGTGTCAGATCACATACAGACAACAATGCCCTTGTCCAGAAAAAGCAGTGCCACTGGGTTTTCAAATTTCAGAATTGTTTGCACCTTTTCACTAAGCCCTCTTTACAAGACAAATTTTCTCGCTTTACTCTTTGTTGCTTTTTTATCCAAGTCAAATTACTGCTGCACTTTATGCTGGAGGGATGAGGGCATGGTGTGAGAGCTGGATGGGGAGAAAAGAGGCTCAGCCCAGCAGGCCCCTGACAGCACTTCCCAATTCTTGTCATCAAGGAGAGCAGATCAGATTTAGCAAGATGTTAAGCACAGGCCAGACTCTGCCCTATTACACCACTGTGAATCTACAGCAAGTTCACCGCCACTGATTAGATTTTCACCTGTGGAAATCAAGTACTTTCTGCCTCATCCCACTGGTGCTTTCTGCTTCTTCTAGCCTCAGGGCACTCTGTTGAACAACCTCCAGGCACCCTCAGCGATGTTCCTGCCATCATGTCACTTCCACAGCTGTTAGGCAGTCAAAAAGAAGCCTTCTGGGTATGTCTTTTCTACACACCTTAAAACAAACTAGAGTCAACTTTGTCGAAAAATCAGTTCAGCGAACAGGAAAACGTCTGTGAGTATCAAATGCCACCAGATTCTCTAGCTCACATTTATAGCTGAAATAAGATTGCAACAGGTACTTTGATCCTTTGAATAACTTCTGACAACTTTTCTTAATATGATGCTTCTTGTCTGTGGATAAGACGTGGCATATGTTGCTGTTATAAACAAATTATGATAATTTCTGCTGCATTTCCAATGGCTGAAATACATACCATTGATTTTTCGCTCTCTTTTTAGTTAAGTATCTCAGTGGTTTATCTCCTTGGCTGCCTTTGCCACAGTTAGGGTAAATCCTAAGCCAAAAGCTATCCAAGCCTTGAGCAAAGAATTAGAAGTCAGCTTTGAACTCTTTATCTTGACTTGCTTATCAAGTTCTGATAATCAGTCTTCATGCATCCAGTGCAAAATTATGTCTCTGGAAAAGGTGATGCTATTGCTCAAAAAAATTGATTCCTTAACTAGATAAATTTTTGACCTTCCAGAAAAAAAGCATTAATCACTAAGACATACTAAAAACAGTGGATTTGAAGACAATGGCAAAAGTTTATGTCTAAGTATAGGGAGGACCTGGCTAAGCAATTCTTTCAGTTTCTGTAAGGCTGAAGAACAGACATGAATATCAGTTCAGATAAGACCTATCACCATTTAGGGGCTTATAGTTGTGCATAGTAGGCTGTATATTAGCACCATAAAAAACATTTCATTGCTATTCTGAGGATGCAGTGTGTCTTGCTGCAATTTTTTGTCTTTTTAAAACTGAAACATACCTCCTTGGTGGAGGACAGGAGGTGTCACCAGGACACACAGGAGGTGTCCTGTCCTTGGGCAGGACAGGACACGAGAAGTGGTTCTGATCCCATCTGACAGAAAGGGGCAATGCCCACAGCACAGCATATTTGTTACAGCACGTTAACAGCAAATCCAAGTGAACTGCAGCAATTCATGATACTGTTTGGAAAACAAGGAAATTTTACAACATTTGCTGATGAAGAATTCCCATAAATACTGTGGAGAACTTTAGTCAGTGGGCATTATTCTGCCTAAGGGTGGGAAAGAAGCTACAGGATCCAGAACCAGTTACCAATCATTTAAACAGGATAACTACTGACCAAGTTACAGGTAACCTTCTATTTGATTGCAGTCACAAAAGGACTATTTTTACAATACAAAATCAGCAACAGATTGTTTTTACATGTAGTCTTCAGCTGTTAAATCATCAGAATTTTTTTCTTTATAGTACTACTGGTTAGTTTTTTCTTTTTGCTTAAAAACAAACATCTGTGTACTAGAAATGCATCCAAAAGTGACATTACACCTTTGTGGTGTTTGGAATGGTTAGTGTCAGTGTATTATAAGATGATTATTTTGTGGTTCTGGGTTTTTTTCTTTCTTTTTTGTCAAAGGACAATTTGATGGGTTAGGCTTTATACATCCTCTTTTCTTTCTCAAAAGAAACAGGAAACATAGCATCTAGTTTTGAAAGCAACTGAAATAGAAGTATTTTGTGGCAGATGGGATTTTTATGAGCTGTTTGTCACTATATACCAGTCTTGTTAAGGAGCAATCGTTTTCTGCTTCATTACACTAAGATAGCTCTGTTTAGGGTTCCACTCAGCTGTGAAATGACTTTAAAACTTCAATAAGGAATAGAGATGGGATTTTTACAAAAAAAAGATTGCTAACAGTATAAGGAATAGAAATAAAATGGTCAAACACACTGTTTTTTGGAAGCAGAGGGGAATATAGAAATGTTGCACTGCATACTTACGCTTAATCTGCTGGTTTAAGATGAGAAGAGACTCCAGAGTACTATTATTTTCTACACCTAAAAAAGGTGATGTTCAAGTTAGTCTGTATATAAAGACTAAAAAGACATTTTTTATGTGAAAAAATAAAACAATATTGGTTTCTTTATGCTGCTATGAGGCAGATAAATTACAAACAAAAGAATTAGACACACACAGAAATCAGTATGAAAATAGTGGGACAGAACCTCATCTCCTGAACCTCAGTGGACCTAGGCAGGTTTATGCTGTTCATACACCTTTCTTGAATGAATCTCTGATTCTTTAAACCTTTGCATCTTGCCCTGGGCAATTAAAATTCAACATAGTCTCCTGGAAGCTCTGAGTAGTTCTGAGAAAGTCGGGTGCTGGCAAAGCTTCTCTTGCAGGCGTTCCTGCCCCATGGCCCTGAGCAGTGTCCATGACGTGATCTACCTGCCCAAGTTAATCACTGGTCCAGACATCAGTAAAAGCTTTTACATGTTTACCTGCTCAAATTTAAACACATAACATTCACTGGGCTTGCTCATGCAAAGTCACACATGGGATTTTAAGTATTTCTATGCACCTTTTTCCCTAAGATGCCAAGACTCACTTTCTTAATTCAGATGTCCAGTCTTTCTGAATATCATGTTATTTATTAATTCATATTTAATTCATTCATATGTTTAATTTTGAAATTGTTGGCTTTCAGTGAAATACGTTAAATTTTTACTTAAATAAAACTTTTCTCTTCTGTTCTGAAATAACTTCTAACTAACTGCTGAAAGCAATTTCAACAGTATCACCAAACTTCCTAGCCACTCAGAAACGGCTGGTACTGCTATATATCTGTAACACCTTGTTGATGAGTCTGTGCACTTTTTCATTATTCGCAGTGGAACAAGGTCTTCTTCTGGCTGAGCAACATTACTCTTTGCAACTATGAATGCTAAAAACACAGAGCTATAACAGATCATTTAAAAGATTGCGGGCATTGATCCCAGTGTCCATATGATCAAACTTCTCCATATCTTACATTTTAATCTCATCTCTTCATACACACTTTTGTTCCTTTCTACACCCTATCAGATTTCACTGTGTTACTTTTGAAACATCTCTTCGTGGTACTTCTTCCCTATGAATATGTTTCAGTCCCTTTTTTCCATGCTATTTCTCTTTCTTTCTTACTTTAATGCCACATCAAGACTTTCCTCTTTCATATGAACTCTATAATGTCTGCAATGAAGAATTTTTATTCTTAGTGTCTCTCCTCGTGCCTTTGTGGAAAAAGTCATCAGGAAAGAGACTTCCCACAAGGTAAACCTGTGCTTCATGGATGTGGTTGACTTGTCTATGGCCAGTGGTTAAAAAACACCTAATAGGCAGCAGGCAGCTCGTCTTTGCTCTGCCTTGTTCATACTGGTGTGGATCCGAAATCTTGCTGTATATTCGTGTAGAAAAGGGTGATCCCTGTCAGCCTTTCACTTTGTTTTATAAATTAATAAATCCAACTGTCCAAGCCTAACCCCACATCCACAGTCCTCAGCTCTGTTGCTGGGAATGGTCTTTTCTGCAGTTGGAGGTTTTCTCTTAATATGCAGGGCCATTGTCAAGCTCCCCCCTGCTAATTCTGCACAGACTATTTGGAAATACTCATTCTCTGACTTTGCCATTCTTTCTACCAATGGGCAAGAAGAAAATGAATTTACGCCTTCTGTAAGAGTGGTGCACTCCACAGTGTCCTGGGAGAGGTTGCACCTGGAGAAATCCATATGCTCTCCTTCGTCACTGTTGTTCACTTTTAACTTCCTACTTCAACTGAGACAATCACCAGTGTTGTATTTCCCTCGGGACTCCCCAAAGGGGGAACTTCTAAACTTTTGGCTTTTTGTAGCACTTGGCCCGTTGTTTTCTGAAGCTAGGATTGAACCACAGTCACTGAGAAGTGTAACTCAAAATGTTTGTGAAACCTGTCTGGGACATAAAGCCTAATGTAAAGGAGTGGATTTGACCCAGGTTTCTCGTGTGCTGAATGAGTGATCCATAATCAGAAAAAGAAGGGAGTATGTCCTCTCCAAGGACATGATCTGAGCAGATCCCAGTCTCATAGGCAGGCTCTGATGGCTCAGAGGCTGAAGCTGATGAATATCAATGAGCAACTTTCCCATTGTACTACCCCAAGTTTTATAGAGCTCAGGATAAAATTAGTCTGGACATGAACATTGAAACAGGGGCGACTTGTGCTTGAGGAACTTCCATATGGAAAACCTAGGTACACGTTATCTTTCTGCATATGCATTTACAAAAGTGGAAAACAGCTTAGCAGAAGTCACATGAGTAGGAATTAAGAACGTTTAATCTTTTGGGAGGTCTTGGCTTTTACATTTACTTATGTATTCTTCTTCCAGTTCAAAACATTTTTTTATCTCCATGTTTGCCATGGAGAAGTCATTATTTTAAATTGCATTAAGTAGGTGTTAAATTGGCAACTCAATTTCACCTAACTTATGTATGAGCCTTTGTGAGTCAGATGTATGCTTTATGAAATGTAGGAAGTCATATTTTTGTCATTATTGAAGTTACATTCTTACTTCATAGGATCAGTATCATTAATTGCCATTAATTTTTTCTTGCCAGTTTGATGTTTTCTATGTCAAATCTTCTTAATTTCTGACTAATCCAAGTTTACCAGTAATATTAAATTGATGTACCTCTTCCTAAAAGCTATTTTAATGTCTGACTCACACATTCAATAATTTTATACAGCTTCCATTAATAATCCTATAGAAGCAAAGTGCAAATGAAATTAATTTGCATACCAATCATGATTAAGTTATTCTTCCTAATGAATTCTGCAGTGAGTTACTTCACACTCACATTGTAACTTTGGATCAGCTTTCTGAAGGTGCGTTAGCACGGAGGTTTGATCCCTCTACAAGCACTGCTGTCTGTACTTGCAACTTTTTGAGGACTTGTGTGAGTGCTCAGCTGTTCACACCTAGGGACAGATATAAAGTTCTTCTGTCTTTGACTCAGTGCTATTCTTACAATACACATTTTATTGACAGGCTTTTAAAGAGCTGCAAATCCTTAGTATAGCCTGAGAGCAGTGTTTTACTGATCTTCTAAACCTCCTCAGATCTCTTGCACCGCACACCACGAATTATTGCATTTGGGAATGACTGCCAAAATCCAGGTCACACCATGAGTAATATATAGATATGTCTAGACCTGTGAGTGTTAATACTAACTGCCTTCAAATAGAAAGGCAGACTCACAGTAACTGTATATCTAGTCATCAAGGAGGTAGCATGAGGATGCTGAGGAACCTTCTCCAGCATCTGCTGATCACATACCTGGAGTTTGCCTTGTAATGAGAGATTTATTTCCTACAACTCTTCAACCCCAGTGACTTTGGGAGAAGAGGTGAACAGAATAACATATAAAAATTACTTCTTTTGCATGACTGTTGTGTGCAGTGCACATGATATCAGTGTTCCAGGCTTTAAATTCACTATTTAATTCTATAGGCCTTATATATCTTTGAGTTATATGTAGAATTGCCATGAGTCCCAATGTACCGAGATATTGGACAGTACTTGATCCCATAAATCACATTCTCATATGTGATTTCAGTCATCAAATGCTCTTAAGGCAAAAATGGTCAATCACAAAGGCACAGACTAATTTAATCTTTTAAATCCTTAAGGAGAAAAGGCGTTCAGAAAGGTGCAGGGAATTTGATAAGGGGGTCTTGATGAAGTTTTCAGCCACCTGAATATTCGAAAATTGGGTGGTAAGTTTAGGAGGCTGGCCACCTCAATCATAGACATTTGCAAGCAAATTCACTGGTCAACAATCTTAAAAAAAAAAGTCATATGGATTAGCTTTAGACATATCTTAAATAATGAGAAAAAATAGGTATTTAGCTATCATTTTTTTGCATAAGGAGACATTCATTATACAATTTCTTTGTGTAAGTGGTGTTATATCTTTTTATCAAAGGTTCAATTTCCCTATTGCAGAAAAAAAGAAACATAAAAAGCACTGGAAAGAGGTTTTGAGGCGACCTTTTTATTTTCCCAAAGTACTAAAATTGTTTTGTGTCATACCATTTATTACTGAGATGTTACAATGCCAAGGAGATGCTCTGTATTTTTCTTATTCTTGAGGACCATTTCTGTATTTTTGGCATCTCTGTAGGAAAATGCTGTGTTTGCTTGAGTAACTCCCAGTGTATTTGGGGGTCACCATTTCTTCTAGTCATGTGGTTAGTTGTGTTTTACCATCTTGCACCAGCATGGGAAATGCATGGGATCAAGATGCTTACTAATGCGGTTACACTTACAAGCACAGTAATTTTCTCCCCACATGTGAGAAGTAAAACCAAGTTATTGAGCACAGCATTTTTTGTCCAAGGGAGCTAATATTGAAAAAGGCAAAATAAGTAGTATAAAAGGGCAGGAAATTTTATTTTTCACTTCTTCTTGAGCTATCAAAACAAAAATAGTTCCTAGCTCAGACACATCTAACAGTCTAAAATGAGAGTCTTAACTGATGGAAAAAGACATAACTCAGTGACAGCCATAGGCAGTTTACCTCAGCTGAGGATTTGGTTTGTAATATTTTTCTCAAATGATGTCCCTAAGCTATTAACATGACTGGAAAAAAAAAAAAAAAAGAAAGAAAATCTGTCCTTTCGCCATTGATTATGACCTGATGTGTAGCATGCTAACTAAAGCCATATTTCAAACTGACTGTACTTACAAACAGTGAAAAGGCCTGAGAATCCAATTAAGGAAACTTTAAATGACTAAAACAGCAATCTGCAAGTAAAGAAGCAGTTGGTTTGCTTGCCTACAGAGAATTTGCAGGCAGATTTTATTATGAAAAAGCTCGAGTCCCCCAGGCTTAGTGACAGCTGAATCCTACAATATGCTACATTTGGCAGTAACTCTTAGAAGAGATATATGTGTCTCCTTTTCCTGTTAAATATAGGTGTTACCTCTTCAGTATTACTGGTGCTGGGTATAAAAGTTTCCATCACAAAGATGAAAAACTAGACAGTTATTCTCAGGAGGCTCTACTAGATAGGTTTTTATAATCTTGCTATACTTCAGAATGCCAAGCATTTCTTTATTTCAAAGCATGTAGAAGGACAAAACTCACAAGAAAGGAAATTAGAATCAGAGGAACCAAGCAAACTCTTCACCAAATCAGTTTTCCTTTCTACCCTGTATGATGTCACCTGTTTGCTTCCTTCTTTTTTATGCTTCAGGCTTGTAAAAGCCTTTCTACATTTTTATGGGAATAACTGAGATTATTTTTTTTTCTGCAAAATCATGGATTCGTGACTTGGGGTTTTATAGGTATGCAGTTTTGTGGTTAAAAACCAAAATCTTCTCTCTAAGTAAACTAGGTATTTAAAGAGAAGAGAGCTTCCTAGGACTTGAAGGGTTATCATTTTCTTCCACAAGAAGAGCTGCAGCAGTCAGGTATGAGCCACTGAGAGAACAAAGGATGGTATTGGGAACTGGCAATTTCTGGGAAGGCATATGCATTTCTAGCCTTAATTTATTTTATTACATATTAGAAAAGAATTCCACAAAGAGTTTATTAATTACCATTCAGAAGACCTTGAAAAGTATCTGGCTGCTGTTAACAGGTACAGGTGTTTACACTGAGACTGAATCTTCACTGAAGATTCTGCCAAAGACCTGACACTTAAGTGTGGGAACAGGGTCCACACTTTTAAATGACACAGAAATGTTGCTCAAAGAGCAGTTCTAAAAGAAGACTCAGGTGTCTAAAGGATTTCCAATGCAAAGGACTTATAAGTCCAGATCAAAGAATCACAGAATTATACGAGTTTGGAAGGGACCTCTGGAGATCATCTAGTCCAACCGCCCTGCCAAAGCAGGTCCACCTAGAGCAGCTTGCACAGGAACGTGTCCAGGAGGGTTTTGAAGATCTCCAGGGACAGAAACTCCACCACCTCTCTGGGCAGCCTGTTCCAATGTTCCAGAAGATGTCTTCTAAGTTTCCATTCTATAATGTCCTTTTCAGTGGACACACGCATGCCCTTTTAATCTGCAACTTTCCTGCGTTCTTTTTGCACTTGCCCACCATTACCCCAGGCAAACTGCTAGGTGCCTCAATTTCACAGAGGTGCATAAGTGAAGTTGGGCAGTGACTAAATCCCATGAAGAACCTGGTCCAGTAGGCATGTACTGAGTTTTAATTCATCACAAGTAGTGCTCTTGGCAGGGGTCTTCAAGCTTGGGGGAAAAGCAAGCACCTATTCAGACTCAGAGTAAAGGGACTTAACTTGTTTTCCCAAACGCAGTGTCATTCCACTGCCCTGGGGATATTCCACCTCTCCTCTAGCCACCTCCCTAGAAGGTCATGGTTATCTCACAAACTTTGCATCATCTGTACCTTGTGCATATCTTGTATGTCACAGGGAGTCTTATCTCATTTGACACTTACATTTGGACAACCAAATCCTGCCCTAAATTACCAACCTTGCTGTTGAAATATCTTTTTTTTTTTTCTTTTTTTTTTTTTTAAGACTGACTTCATTTTTTATTCACTCTCTCTATTGATTTGGTGACCTCTTATTTTTTCTCCTCTATCAGTCTCTTGGATATGTTTTCAGTCACAAGATGGCAGATTTCTTAAAATCATGGACACCATAGACCATTGCAGGAAGCCTCTGACACTCAGGGATCGGTTTCTGATTGTCAAACAACATGTTTGGACATGTCCTCTAAAGGATTTAGAGGAGAGAAAGAAGAGACAATGCACAAAGTGATGTTTAAGGAGGTAGCTGCCTTGTGCTGTAGGATATAGCTGGGCAGGCAAGTATGACTCCTCAAAATTGTTGAGAAAGCTTAAATAGTTGGCAAAACTGGATTTGATATTGTCATGGTTTTGGCTGAATTTACCAAAACCGGACTGACAGATGGCCCTTCCCCCTCTTCCCCCCCCTAAAAGAGGAGAGAGGAGGAGAAAGAGATAAGGAGATTCAGAAGTTTAGAATGAACTAAACTACTTTAATGAAGAATTAATATTAAAATAAAAATAAAGAAGAAAATAATGAAATAGATACAATATATACAAAACCTTATCAAGCTCCCAGGATGACAGTCACGTCACTGGCAGGCACTGGGGAAGTCCCAGGCTGGACTCAGTGACGAATGGGAACTGGATTCCAGCTCTGGAGTCAGGAACACACGGATCGGGATCAAAGGCAGATGAACAGACAGAGTCCTCTCTGGACATCGGCCATCGCAGGAAGGGGGCTGACCCTTTGATCCCTCAGCTTTTATACTGAGCATGGGGCAGATGGGATGGAATACCCCAGTTGGTCAGGTTTGGGTCACCTGTCCTGTCCACTCCTCCCCACCGATGTGACCCCTCTACGTTTTTTCCGTTTCCGACCCTCTAAGGGGGCAAATAACGAAATTGGCTGACCTTGGTTGTTATAGCAATAAGTATAAGCAAGGGCCTCCCTGCATACCATTCCTTGGCATGGAGCACAAACATTGGTCTTATTATTCTGAGAACGAGCAGTTTTCTCCACGATATGCCGTTAATTTCAGAGAGTTAGAGGAGGCCTAGCTAGGATGTAAAGTTACAGAACAGAAAATCGGTTCGGTTTTACTTCAAACCGGGACAGATATAAGCAAATGTAATATTGGTCTATACAATGAAAGCACTAGGTCTCAGTCCACACTGCAGCGTGGGCAGCTTGGGACCCAAGTGAACAGCCCAGGAGGATGTTTCTGTGAGGTAAGGTGGATAAACTGCATTTACTGCAGGATGCTGCAAACCCACTATCCCCACCTTCTCTGCAGGTCTTACTGTTTGCTGTCCTGCTCTGGCTGGACTGCAACTGGAGGCTTAAGATTTTCCTCTCTGATCAGTAGAGACAACATCAGAGGTGCTCATGGCAGCTTGCTGTTCTCAGATACAAGCCAGGGACTGCTGCTCTCCTCTGCACCCCAGATAAACAAGCCCAGACTCAAATACGCATACAGGAAAATAAAATATTTTTGAGCATGGACAGTAGAAGGGTTTAGACTAAAATAATCGACTGTTCTTCAAGCATAAACTGCAAGTGCTGGGGATTAGTGTTAAAGAGCATTCATTTTTTTTCCCTTTTTGATAAGGGTCTTCTTGTCAGTGTGTTTCTTATTTAATTAATACCACAGACAGTAAATCATTGCCTTGTTTCCAAATTGTGGGAGCATTAGCCACTTTTAGAATGAAATTTGTTGTAGTGTGAAAGGAAATCCAAATAAATCTATGCTGCAATATGATTATTTTACCCTAGGGATTTAATTTATACAAACCAGATTATTGGAATACAGTAAAATTCCCATTAAAACATGAGAGTCATCAATTTTCTGTTGAGTGAAGCATAGCTTAAATTATGAAGATTTAATTATAGAAATTATTATAAAGTTGGGGTTGAAAGTTAATTCATGTTCTGAGCTTGATTTTCTGCTTCATTTTCAGTATTTCTCATGAGACTCCCTCTATATTTTCCCAAAAATATATATCTTATAAAGAGCAACTGGGTCACTCTATGACTGTGACTTTGTTTTCCCAGAAGGTGGTTGAATTTTTGAAGATAATAAAATAAAACGTTTTTGAAATACAGAGCATGGCTCTGGTCAGTGCCATAGCTCACACTTGGCATTTCAGCACCCAGGATCTCCTCAGGGATTGCTCTGCGATGGTTCAGCATGCAAGAGTGCCATTTTGAAAACACCTCCTACCTGCAGACTTCCCTGCCACAAGAGCCTGCTGCCTCCGGCTTCCTCCCTCCCTCCAGCTCTTTCTTGTCTGGAGACCAATTGGCAGAGACAGTGTGATTTCTCAGTACAAATATTGCATTTGATCACATCTTTCCCCTCTTCCCATTACTTAGCACCCATGTTCTTCTACGTCTGGCTTGTCCCACCCTGCCTGTGGTGGGAGTGCTGGGCTGCCTGCGCTCCATGGAAGCCTCAGGCTCCTTGCCTTGACCTCACCTCATCCACATCAAGACCAGGGGAAGGAGATGGGTCGTCAGTCCCAGCTCAGGCTGCTGAGGGAATGATTTGATGATCCCCTGGGTGTGTGCCAACATGCAGCTGGAAGGACAGGAGTTGTAAGACTAAAACCAGAGTTAACCCAGCATGTCAACGGGTATGGGATCACAGGATGAGGTGGTGATAATTCAGGCTGGAAGGAGACCTCAGGAGGTCAACCCTCTGAAGGTGCAGCCCCCTGCTGAAAGCAGGGTTACATCTCAGCTCAAACCAGGTTGCTCAGGGCTTTATTCAGTTGGGTGTTGGAAACCTTCAAGGATGGAGGCTGCACAGCCTGTCTGGGCAGCCTGCCTTCATGGTTTGTCTGCTTGTGTTGAGCTATCAAGCACCCAACCAAAGCAGGCAGCAGTCTCATATTGCTATACTGTTCTCTTTCTCCCCCAACCATTTCCAAAAGCACATTTTAGATCCTGGCGCAGCTGAATGTAGGACTGTCTCATAGCTGCATAAATGCTCTGGGCATGTCTATGCCCTGCAGTTTAATATAGCAGCAAATCAGAGGCTATGTCTAGATTCATAAACTAATGAGCAGGTTGAGAGCATGGCTGCGAGCAGTGCCCTGTGGTTGCCAATGCTGTCTCAGGGTCAGCAGGCCCCTGGCACTGCTCTGGATGGAGCCAGCTGGGACCACCCACTGGTTATCACAAGGGGATGTCTCAGGATTTTCACTGTCCCAGTCAATGACAAAATTTTAAAATTTGTCAGTAATTTGAGTTATTGTGTAGAAACCAAGTATCCTGTAAAGCACTGGACTACTACCTCTATGTGTTTTCTCAGTGTGACTGTAAGAGTTTGAAGAAGCTGCAACCTAATGGTTTGCTCCTACCCATGTTAAACAAGGGGGAATCACCTGGAATTTGTTAAGCAGAAATGAAAATGAGCTCACATCCCTTCTCCTCATTACCCCACAGACACCAAGTACCCGTTTCCACAGGTAAGGTAGTAATTCAACTTCATAGATACTAGGTGAACTGGTTTGTTATCTACAGTGGGCTTCTTTGCTTTAAGACACGCACACACATACCAGTGAGGTTTTACAAGACAGCATGAACTCAGTGTGACAGTACAATAACATGACTGCACTCCGTTGTGAGAGCTGGGCTGAGGACTTTCCTTTTTGTGAATATATTGCTTGTGATCTGGGTTTCTTTTTGGAGTAAGCAGAAAGCAAAACACTTGTCAATTATTAATTTTTTTACTCTTTGGACTCCATCATCTGAGTACCTGTAAGTTTGATTTTCATCTTTAATTTTGTAGTTACTGTGGACTACTAGTTTAATTCATTTTCTCTAGTCCATCTGATATTTACCATCTATGTACTAATAAAAAAAAATCCTAATGTATGTGGGGAGGAATTTGAATGGAATCTACTTTTGTGTTTAGTGTTAAGCTGACACATTTAAAGAAAGTTGGTCAGGCACCATGCTGGAGTAGGCAGAAAGGTAGAACCTGTGGGTTCCGTCCTCAGAGCAGGGAATACAGCCAGATTTGATCCCACAATCTCAGCATTTACACTTACTTTTTCTTTTTTTTATCAAATATATATAAGTGCTGGTCTTTTGCAGACTAACATTAGGCTAGACACGTCTCTACATAGCCAGTTGCCTAATTATATTTTTACACACCTGACCCCATCTGTCACTTTCTTTTCTGGCATGTAACAGTGCAGTTCAAACCTGATTTTAATCAGTAGAAATAGCTGGTCTTTCACTCCCATTCCACTTTTGCAAGCATTAGAGACCAGATGTTAAAAGGAAAGGTGTTTCTTGAACTGTCCATCAGTTGGACAGAAAAGGACATTTAAAAAATATTGCTGTTCTGCTCTTGAGTATTCAAGTAAATACCAAGCTGATCACTCCACTAATGGTTAAATTTGCAGCTGACTGAGAGGTAGATTGTTTGTGCACATTTTGCCAAATCAGTCTAATCTGAAAGACAGCAGAAATAATAAACCTTTCCTTGTAGGATTTTTCTGGTGTTTTTGCTCATAAGACTAATACAATAACAAACAAGCACATCTTATTCTTCTTTTAGAGGTGTTTAACTAAATTAAAAAAAAAAAAAGACAAAAACACATAAAAATGGCACATCTGTCATTCTTAGAGCATAACCTTACTTAAAAAAAAAAAAGAAAGAGAAGAGAGATACATATAATTATCAATATTTTGGTAGTTCCTTAGTTCTTTAACTTCTTGGCACCACAGAAACAGCTTGAACTCTAAAAAAGATGACATAAATTGAAAATATGTGATTTTTTGTGATGGATCTGAATATTATTGTTGTTGAAAACTGATTTTTCTTGTATTATTCTACTATCAAGCCAAGTCTCTGAAGCCTCGAAAAGTAATAAGCATAGCTGGCAAGATTCAGATAAACCTGCTGAATGAGCAAGCTACATTTAAACCAGACAAAAGCCTTTCCCAGGCTTGCAAGTCAAATTAAATTCAATAGAATCAAAATCAAGTGGAGCAACACGAATTGCAAGTGTAAGTCTGCTTTATACAAAAAATCAGATATTTCACAGTATCAGCTTGTAAAGCTAATATATATGAACAATTACTCTTAGTGCTTAGCAGTCTGAGTATTTAAATGTGCAGAATTTCGAACTGTGTCCATAAGGAGGCATCAAGTGCACAAATAACTCATCTACATAAGAACCGCAGCCAAGGTAAATGACATAATGATAAAAGAAATGGCAGATATTTTGTTTATAGAATTCTAACTACTTAAGGAAAAAAATCACCCCATTTTTAAAATCCAAGAAGCAAATCTAGTGTAAAATGTAATTATTGCATTTGCTTCTAGAAGATGGGTTAACGATCATCTTTTAAAATACTGATTTCCTTATTTTAAATAGGGTATTTTAACCCTTAGTTTGAATAGCTTTTTCTCTTCAAAAGTATCAGTCTCCTTACATCCTGTTTCGAGTGAGTGAAATCTGGCTAACCTCACTGATTCTGCAAGCTGCATACAGAATATTAAAAAATATAAATTAATCTTTGGAAAAATAGACCTTTGCACTTTGTGAATTGGGTGACAGCTAGAGCTCATTTCTCTCACATCTTACTCTCTGACAATGCCCAGGATTTGGCCTGTAATTTTCTTATTTAATCCAATGTCTTCCTCAAATATTGTTGGATTTTCTGCTTTCTGTTCCTTCAGCCTCTATTCCACATGTGAATCAAGGGTGACTAAGTAACAGGACATGTCTGAATGTAGTAGATGCATAATTTCACCACCAAAAATTTCCCTAGAGCTCCTAAGAATCTGTAATTGGGTCCTGGTGACTGATTATTGTATCAGCTCCCTTAAAAAGCCTCTTCCGCTGATATTCCCACTACTTCCTCAGATTCACCTCATAAAGACAGGTTCCAGTTTGAAAACCTCCCTATTCACCTCACCAATGCTAATAATTGATTCAGCTTTTTCTTTGAAATGAACTTTTTTCAAAGGATCCTTATATTACCTCTTGGTCCCACCAGGCTGCTTAGCAGGCTGCTTACTCTATAGTCTTTACCGTTCTGGTCGCCTCAGGCTTAGCTGAAGACAATAACTTTTCAGCTAATTATTTTAATTCCTTTTTAATTGTAATCCTCACCTTTATTATTCAGGTACTATTGTGATCTTTTTCCTGTGTTTTCATTCTTACAAGACTGTTGAATGTGAACTGTTCTCTCGTATGACTGTACTCGTACAAGATGAGACTCATCTATTTACTTTCCCATAGTTACATCTTAGAACATGTCCTATGCACTATCCATGGGTACATGCAGGACTGTTATGTCTTTTCCATCGGATTTTTACAACTTGCTGTTCCAAGAAACTACCATTGTCTCTAATCTCTTCTTCATGACCCAGCATGACTTTGACACAACCTGCATTGCATATTTTTGGAGTGCCTGAGTTGTACTGGCACCAACTAAAGAAATCTTTCAAAATCCATCCATCCAAACTATTTGATGTGTGTTTATGAAAACTTGGCCATATATTACATGTAAAAATGTCTTTTTTTTTTTCAAGCAACTGAGCCCATGCTTACTTACAGTATTCAGTCTGTACTCCCTGTTACTTCTCTGTTACCATTCTGTGCTACTCTGTGAGCACAAAATGCTCATTTCAGCTGTGTTTTTAAAGAAATTAATGCTTTGCTTGAAAGCAATATATTCTGTTAATGTCTTCTGAGCTTTTCGCAGAGATCTTTGCAATCATTAATGAAATTTTTGTCTTAGATGAGCTAAAACCTTTTTATCTCCAGTGTGATGTTCATATTCTAGCCATTGTAGCTAATTTTATTAGAGCTAAACGTGTTGTTGAATGTGATTATTTTAATTTGAAATAAGAATTAATGACATTTAGAATATTTTTTCCTTGACTAAAATATATGATTTAACATAATTTTAAGACAAACATAACACTATATGCAAATTCACATTGTATGTATTTCATTCTCTGGTATTTATATTAAATATTGTCTGGGTATGATTCAGCAGTCTTATTTGCCTTTCAGAATGAAACTCAAGAGTTTAAACTGTAAGTCAAGAAATTCTAACCAAGCTCAAGTAGAATCCTGCCTGTTATATACTGTGTAGATTATATACTTCTGGTTGTTTAAACTCTTAAATTCTTCAATAGCTGGATAGTTTCTATTGAAGTCCAAAATTTGATCAAACAATTAGAAAATACACTGTTACAGCTGTGGTGAAACATAGGTTTCTTATTTCCCATCCCAGATTGAGCATGGTGTCATTCAGTGGTTTGATTTTCTTTTTCTTTTTATAATAAGGATGTGATTTTCAGCAAGAGGCATCCTAACAAGGGTATATTTCTAGCAGAGATATGGAATTATGGAAGACTGTTGTAGCAAACGTGTGAAAGTTAGCCTAGTATAATATTTACACTCCTAGATGTGCAAGCTCAAAAAAAAAATAAAAATAAAAACATCCTTTAGCTCCCATAGGTATCAGGAAGGACTGCTAACATGGGTAGAAGAAGAAAGTGCCTATTTTGCCAAGAGCAGACAAGGTAGATAGGCCTAGTTTGTTTCATAAAATAAGCAAAGGAGGGGTACGAGTGTACTCTACAGGTACTTATGTCAGTTATCTATTAGAGAACGAGATCAATTAAAGGTAAAAAATGGAACTGCTATAAGACCCGCAGGCATAACAAAAATCAGGAATAAATACCATCTTGTTCATAAAAGACTACTAACTATGAGAGAAGAAGAGTTGAGAGCACTTCTCAAAGAGTGGGCTCTCGCTTTTAACAATGTTTGGCGAATTTGTAGGAGGGATTATCTGATATGGCACCTGCCACTTCGCCCAAAAGAAGTCTTCCATTCCTGTAATCTTACGTTTCTGTTTCCTAGCAGGTTATCAGCTGGCTTAATATCAACATCATATTTTCATTTATAATGCATGGCCCTTCTTTAATATTTAGTGACTATGTAGGAGAGGAACATTTCTGGGAGTATTTTAGATATCCTCAGAGCAACCCCATGTCCTCCATTGTTCTTGTTCAAAATACTTACCTTCTTTTTGTGGAGCTGATTCTTAGAAGCGTTTATTATTTGTCATCTCTGGTGGGAAGATTTCCTACTCTGACATGCTTTTAGCTGTCTTATTCATGAAAGGGAACATCCTCTGCCATTTAATAAGGGTCAGCTGCTTGGAAGTCTTATCACACTGTTTCTTCTAGTGCAGTCTCCTAATCAAAAACTCCTTTTAGCTTATGCGAAAATTCAAAATTCTTTGGTTTGACAAGCTATCCAGAGGTTGACTATAAGGATATAAGGTAAAAAAGCATATTCTAACAATGAGTCTTATGTGTCCCTTAAGCCTGCTTGATGATTCTGTCACAATTTGTAGGTGGCATGCAAACTCATCTCATTGTATGTCATAAAAACCTGATGCTGCGTACATCTGTCTGCAGTATTATGACACATAATTGAAAAAAAAATATTTCTTTACTATATCAGTTGAGATAATTTTTACTATTTAAGTACTGAAGCAGTGAACAAATCTACAGGCAACTGCATCCATTTCAGTGTGTACAACGTACTAACTACATCTGTCTTCTTTCAGTCCCAACACTTGCACAAAAATAGAGAGCGATAGGATGTGAAATCAGTATAAGCAAAAAATAACTCAAATAAACTAAAGAATATGGCAAGGAAAGAAAAAAAAAAACCCACCACAGCTGTACCTAAATAATTGTTATATACAGAATATATTCAGAATAAATTGTTTGATCTTCTGGTCATCAAGCCTGCCTAATTTTTTACTATTCATCACCTGACTTTACAAGAAATATCTCTGACTCCTTGATAACGTGTTCCTGTCAGTAATGTTCTCCAGACTCATCTAGATAAATACCTCAATGAAATGAGGATTGCCAGGTGTTACTAAATTAAGTTCAAATAGAGTCACTTCTGAATGTGTAGAGTAGTATGTAAGAAGGTACTGTCATATAAAGCAGAAATACAGAACAGAAGATATTCATCATTTGCTTGCAATACTTTGAGGGTATATTCTCCTCTTGGGACTGTATTAATATATAACTTTGTCTTTACTGAGGCAAGTTTTTGAATGCATAGAATCCATAAGTCCAGTTTTTCACCTTTCTTTATTATACCTGATATGTTTGGTGGTGTTCATCACTTTCACAATTCCACTGATACTCTTTACTGCGTGTCTCAATAAATTTGTCTGATCCGCATATCATCTATAACTGCAGCAGTAAAAAGCATCACTGGCTGAGGAAATGTGCGTTCTATAAATAGTAGATATAATTCTCTTTTCTTCTCCTACATTGTCCAAAAACATTTTTTATTATCTGTCACAACACACAGTTTATCAATGCCAAAATTAAAACATTCTTTTTGACAGAGAAGTTAACAATGACACTTTTCTAATGGAAAAATAAACGTAATTAATATTTCATTCTGCATGTTTAACAAGGGGAGCACCTTTGAAACCTTGTGGCAATTGAAATGTCTTCATAGGAAAAGAAGAAATAAACTTTATGCAATAAACTCTAGCTATGTTAATTCTTGATTATTTTTGCCAAAAATCTACTTAGAAAGTTTCAGATACAACTTTTTTTTTTTCTTTTGTCTCTCTTAATTATTTGTATGTTTAATTGGCAGAGGAATAAACTCAGAGACCAGAAACAATTTTAACTAGGTACTTCAGAAAGGTTTATTTTCAGTTTTTAAATTATTCCGACTCTGGAGACTGTGATTCGTTAGGGTGACTTTTACAGAACCAGGAGTATAGAAAAGGAACTTGACAAAGATGAGACTGTACAATAGCCTCAGTGATTAAAGGATCATAAAAGTGTATGTGTGTGTGTGAGAATGAATTGTCAAGACTTCACAACCTCGTCCATATTATCTTAGCTTTGCAGAAAAGTATATTAAATTGTGTTGGTAGAATTTCCTCTCACTCTCTGTATGTATAGCCAAGACAATTTATTTTTTTCACAGGCAATTATCTGTATTACTATTTTTAATAGGATAATCAAATATAGAGCCATGCATTAATGTAGATTTTATGCCTTCTGTATTATTACTGTTTCATACAACTACAAAGACAAATATTGCATAGTGTAAGCTCTTTAGTTTAGCCTGGACAAGATAAATTCTTAATTTTAAATCTGGAAAAAATCCTATGAGTCATCTACTGTATTAATGAGACAACAGCAGTGAATGAGTTTGAACTACTTAAAGAACAGTATACATGCCAGGACCCTATTATAAAGTCTAAGATATTAAGGGAAAGTTTTTTCATTTTTGCATCTGAATTTAATGAACAAAAAGGGCTAGGCAATTCAGTTGACTAGGAATAGATTTTTATTTATATAATTTTCTACAAAAATCCACTTGCACTTTGTTGTATATAACAGTATATAACATGCTTTTTACTGTTATATACAGTATATTCTCCACAGTAAATACAGTATATTCTCCATAAATTACATAAAGTTTTATTTCTCATCATTTTCCTTAACTGTTATTTCTCATAGTCTGAATAGCCTTGCAGGCACTGTGCAGTGACAGTGTAAAAGTACTGGGTACTTTTCGCTTCTCCATTGCCTCATTCGGTACTGCAGCATTTCAAATATTTTTACTGAAATATGTCACATCTAGTCTTGAGCAAGAAGAGATATTTTTGACATATTTGAACATTGCCTGCTCAAGTAATATTTTTATGAGTATGGGAAAAAATGACTTTAATTAAGTAAAAGTTCCAATTTATTTTTGCATTCCTATCTCAGGAACTTGTATAAAGGTTTGAAATTGTCAATCTTTGTCATACTCAGTGCATGCTAAGAAGAGGATGTGGGTTCTGTATCGCTCAATGCAGGCATATCTGTAAATGGCAGCTGAGGAAATGTTTTTCCCTATGGTCTCTCTTTTGCAAACTCTAATCCCAGGAGAGGTGTTCAGCAGCAACTGCAGGGTCTATGTGGATGAGTGAAAGAATATGTTTGCTGAACACCCATAGCACTGACCAGCCACACACTTCCAGTCAGTACAATTCATAGTCTCTCATCCTTGTCATATTTCCCTTTTTGGTCTGGTGATAGCAACATAGGGGAACTAAGAGCGCTGTTGTCAGTGTAGTGCACGGGCACACAAAAAAGGTGAGAAATCCCATGTAGTGAGGGAGCATTAAAAAATACCAGACATCAAAATTCCCTAACCCAAATATCAGCGTATCTGTTTATCTAGTACATGTAATTATTATTATTATTTGTAATTAACTGTCCTCATAACTAAAGGTACAGTCAATATTTTTAAGCTTTTCCATGCAGCAAGAAAGTATGTCTATCCTCCTGTTTTTAAAGAAGATGTGGACTGCTGAAATGAGACAACAAAAATGTTCCTTGTTAATAGCTCTATGGATGTCACGAGCTGATGGGCAGGAGAGAAATCTTCATCGACAAGAAAAGGAGACAAGGCTCCTTTTGCTCCTATTTTCAGCTTTGATCATGAGTAGAAGTATAGTAAATATTAAAACCTTAAAAATATGCTTTATATTCTGTTTTGTATATTTAGTACTTCCATCATTGACAGTTGAAATTCTGTCAGGTACAAGGATGGAGTGGCAAATGGAACTAGTGACAGCACCTGAAAATCTCCTGCTTCCACACAACAGCTTTGGAGTTACTGAGGGAAAGTATTGCTGAAATTGAATATTGTATAGTTAGCACAGGGTAGCAAAACACTTCCAGAGGATAAGTTTTGTCTCTGGGGACCAGCCGCCAACCAATTTGAGCACCTACTCATTGGTAAACCGTCTCTGTCACTGATTGCTTTTGTTCATGAAAAAGCAGCTGTAATAGGGTGTCACAGGAAGGCAGTCAGCAGCAGAGAAGAACACAGTCAAGCCTTAAATACAGCTCTGTGTTCCAATAAGTGCTCTCCTGACAAACTCTTTGGGAGCCAGGTGAGCTCTTGCTTCTTAGTGAATTAGAGCTTTTAATGGATCGGTGCGTAAATAGTGGTAGCTGTAAGCATCCCTGTCTAGAGGGACTGCTTGTTGGGTAGCAATAAGTTGTACTGCAATGATGATCAGTAGAGCTCAGGAGCTAGGTCTATGTCTATAATAGTAAATTAATGAGGAACTTGATTGTCTGTACTGTGAATTCTTGAAACAGTCCCTGGCATATTTTTTTTTCTGGATCAACTAGCGCTCTCCCAAATAATACCTGGGCATGTGTGTATGAGCAAGCAGAGGCAAGACACTATTTCCAACAGTAAATTTGCATCCAGTCACTCAGATTTAGAAAGCAAGAATATTTAGTAACATCAACGCAGACTACCCTGCACCAGCAAGCCTCAGAGCCAGATAACACTTCCAATCACTTTTAATTTATTTTATAGGTTTATTCTCAATGAAACAGATGGCTCTGTGATTGTTTTACCCTTCGTAATTTCTGAACATATTACAAAAATATCTCAAGAGGAGGAATGGAGACTTTAGAAGCTCCACCAGAACCAGAGCTCTCTGAGAACAACTGAAGAAACAACTCAAAGAAAGCTTTGTTCCATTTTTCCAAGCCGTAAGTGACAGTAAAAAGGAAAATGACCATAAAACACCTTTCTTTCCGGCAGGAGTTGGTTCTTTAGCACTTGATAGTTAACCCTTAATAGTTTCATTTAACTCAGTCAGAAAATGTTAGCTATCAGACTATATTATTACAAACTTGAAGAGAACTGTACGCTAGACAAAAAAAGCTTTTAGATTAACTGTACCAGAGTTTTCTAACTTACTAAGTGCTTCTTTAGATTTTGAATTAAATAGTGAACTGACAGAGCTTTACAGAGTTGTTTCAAAATGCCATCCATGCCTAGAATTTTCAAAAATTCCCACAGATTTCTCACAGTCCAATTTATGAACTAGTAAAGCACTGCCTTGAAGTTAATATACTTTGGGAATGGGAAAGTAGGGAAGAGATTTTTTTGAGCAAAGACCACATTCATTGAACAATGAGGTTTTGGTGCATCTGAAATTGTCCACAAAGTCAAGTCAAATGTACTATTGTAGTGTTTCAGATAATGAAAAATATGAGAGGAAAATATTAACATTTATTAAAACTCTGAATTTTTTTCAGCCTGCTTTTTAAATTTTCCTATACCTGAAGGTCAATGAAGCATTAACCCGTGCAAACCCATTACGGTTTTGATTACCTGGCTCTTATGGGGCAAGGTCAACCTACACCCAGTGAGAGTTTTGCAGGTATCATGCCTTATTTTGATGAGCTTGGCCTACCATATATGACATAAGTGAAGTGGGTTGTTTTAGCAGAGGGCACTACACAAACTCAGGAGACTGACCTTCAGGGAGTTCTAAGGACATTAACCCAGCTTTCAGAAGAGCTCAAACTGTCAATCAAATATGCCTGAGTAGATATAGTCAACAAAAGTATTTCTCGTGATTTCCATTTCCTATTGCAAATTGCAGCAAAAATTTCATGTCGTATTCTGAGGATTGAATCACTCAACTCATATATTGAAAGACATATATATTAGATATAAAAATAAATCTGCAATATAGCATACCACTCTGAGCTATTATAGCTAGTCAGTATAAAGGAAATTGAATGATAGTTTCAAGCCTTCATTCAGCATACAATTTAATAGGGCATTGTGCAATGTCTTTCTTCATTAGAAAACAGGAGGGAAAACAAGTACAGCAAGCAAAAAATATGACTTCCATTTGCAACTGAGGCTCAAGTAATTATGTTTACAGCATGAATTTTAAAATTTTCTTGTTATTCAAAACTTTAGTCTGCTTTTAATTAAGACCTGCATGTTGGTTGAAAAAATATAGCATATTTGCATAGAAATAACCACTGCAAGCTGAAATCTTAATTTTAAGGCATTTTAATCACTTTCCCTGGACTGATAATTACTTCTAGTTGATACATTTGAAGTGATTCCTTACAGCAATTGAATATATTCACACCAATTGAAGTTTTCCCTGGTACTGAGAGATCATATGCATATGATATCTCTGGGAGTGGGCAAATCATATTTTTTATCATGGCCTAATAATTAACAGAAATTCTTAGTCCATGTTGCTTGGCCCCCAACAAAATAAGCTTATAATTACTTGTAGCTCTAGGTAAGGCAAATATTTGATGTTATAGTGGTGAATCAGTTTTAGTGATACACAAGTCAGCTCACGATATATGTGTCCTTAGCCTTAGCCTTTAATAGTACTATAGATATTAATAACACAGGCAAGGTCAATTCTACTGCATCTGCTGTTGTTTCTTCATGCTACAGGCAGATAACCTGGGAGACGGAGCCAGCAGAGCATCTAGCTAATGAACCCCCTTGAGACGGATGCTTTTCATAGGCTGAAAAACAGGAGATTGCTGTTAGCAAACTCGGTGCTGGAAAAATAGTTAAGAATATATTTTACCTATAAAATGTGTTTAAAAGGTGATAAAAATAATGCTCTTCAATGCAAAGAACCTGTGACAGGTTCCGCTTTAAACCTCTAATTCTTTTGCAAGCTGAATACATGAAACAATAATTGGATTTATTAAGACTTCTTATGAGTGTTGCTTTATGTTTGTTTTCTTTTGACATTTTCTTAGGAACACAAAAAGGCTCATTCTAAATTACAGAAAAAATATTTTTAACTGGCGTGAAAGAACAAAAAACTGTTTCAGGAAATCCACTGCTTCCTAACTCACACTGACGTTTTGGGGTCATGTGGAATAACTGCCTCACACCATGTACCAGAGTTATTTAGAGAAGTTGAGGTTTTTTTTTTATTATTATTATTAAAAATATAGTTTAGTGAGCAAACTTCACTAATAGATGGAACATCCAAAGAACAAGTTAGCTAAGTGCATTATACTCAGAAATACTAAATCAGCTATTTTGGACTGCTCTGAACATTTCAGAGGATTCTTGGTGCAGGACTGATGGGATTTAGAGAATCAGAGGTACCCAAAGGACCTACCTGAGTCTGCAAACTTTGCAAGGTTATATAAGTTTGCATCCCACTGCAATTGCTGGTCCTTAGTTTAATCTTGCTGTTAGCTGAGGATTTTGTAGGACTGCTTCACAGATCCTTATTTTAAAGTTTCACAAGAAGTTCATAGGACATGAAAGAATCAAACATGTAGGAAGGAACTCATACTGACTCAAGTGCTTATTATGGAGGAGGCAAGAGGAGGAAAGGAAAGTATGCCAAAATGCATTATCTTACATGCTCACAAACATCTTCAAATTTGCTATTACAGTTGTGAAGATAGGGCTGAAAGATATCAAACTAAAATGAATGAAGTAAAGACATTGCTGTAATATTAGTGGAAGTGTTTATGGTAAGTTGGGAAACAAACTTTTTAAAAGTCTTTACCGCAGAAGGAGATGTTTGTGAACAATTAGCCTTATCACCAGAGTGTGAATGCTGGCCTGGAGATAATTCCCTGGTGGCATTTGTATTCTGCTCATCTTACTTTGCTTACATAGTAAAAACATTTAACTCTCAATAAATTAAAATTACTTTCTCCAAAAAGTGGGAAGGAATAACTGAAAAAAGTATGTGCAGTTTCTGCCAGCCATAGGAGGCCGAAAACTTTCATGAGGAAATGGAGATGAAGGCAGAGGTTTAGGACTGAAGAGGAGGAAATAGGCAGGAGTTCACATTTCATGGTTCTAAAAAATCATTAAATTTGCACAGGGATAACATAGTCCTGGACAGGATTATCACTTAGGACAGTTGTTAATGCCTGTGTTGCCAAAGGCATGAGGATAAGGAAAGCCATGAAGGTTGTTGGCAATATTTCGTTATCTACTTTCCTAATTAAAATGATTAAGTTTAGGTTTCTTTTAACATACACATCAGGACTTAACTCAGTTTTGCCCTGATGCAAAAAAGGCTTTTTTTTTCCTTCCTTTTCTTTCTTTGTTTTCCTTTTTTTTTTTTTTTAATGTCACAGATCAAACGAATCTGGAGAAAAAAAGAACAAGACCAATATTTGGGGGGGAAAGAACAAAGAAAGAGAGAAAATAGCAACCTTTTCCTTTGAATGGTTGGGCAAGGTGCAACCTGAACTCCCTTATCTTGATTTATAACCTCCAGTGTGTTTAGGATGGACCAAACAGAGAAGCTCCGTGGAAAAGGCAGGGCCAGACCAAACACTCCAAAGTTCCTCAAAGCTGCACCTGGGACAGAATTCACACTGAATCTTCTTATGCTTGTTCATCTTGAGCTGTTCATCAGTCCTGCACCAAGCACCCTCTGAAATGTTCAAGCGCAGTCCAAAACAGCTGATTTAATACTTCTGAGTGTAATGCACTTAGCTAAGGCCAAGAGACTTTCTCTGATCTAGTCTCCTTACTGAAACAGTGTTGAGTCTCCTTCCTTACCCACCAAATAGGAGAATAGAACAAAAGACCATAAAGATTTATGCATATTTTCTAATTTTCTAAACATTTTTAGTACATGATAACATAGACTTGTTCAATCCTGGAGTGCCTGACATTGAATGTTACCTTTGGGGACTGATCCTGCATGCTGTACAGCAGGAACCACAACTACTGGACTTCAGCATAAGTATAACCTATAATAAATCCAGTTAAAAGTAATTAACACGGTATCACCTGTATTCCTGTTTCAAGGCATTTATGAAAGGTACACAGAAAGGACAATATTAGGTAACAAGTCTGTGTATCTTTGTGTTTAAAGTATGTGGAGACCTAGTATGAGCTGGAGACATTTGGACACAAACTTCTTCAATTAGCTTCATTTATTCAGAAGGGTAAGACTTCCTTGGGGTATGCAACATCTTTCAGTAAATACAGAACTCAATCCTAAATATTAGTTGGACCCCTGCATTCTTCCTTTTCTCTGTGTGGAATCAAGATATTTAAGAAATGGTATAGAATGCTTACATTTTATTTGAAAGGCTGGCTTTACATCGTTGCTACAAATAGAAATAGATAACTAAATAAGCTAATTGCTGTGCAATACTTCTTTGTCATAAATAAAATAGTGGCAGGGCAGTTATCTTCTTCTACACTTTCCACAAAGCACTACATACTACTTTTCATATGCTTTTTCATTATATATGAAACTATTTGAGGGAGAAGAAAGAAAACATATATAAGGAGTAATAATGTTCTCATAAGTTAGAAGAAAAAATGGAAAAGTTTTTTCTTTGTAATAAAAGTGATCCCTCATTTCAGTTTTTGATTGTTAGTGACTATAACTAATGTCATAATTCCACACAGCATTTTCACTTCAGTGAAACCATTTCATTGGTTCAAATTGAAGTGACTGTAAATTACCTTTAATCTTGTGGAAGTGGTACATATAAAATAATAGTAATGAAAATAATAACTTAAAGTTTAAAAATATCTTCATAGATCTTCATTACATATACATGAAATATGGAGTTGAAGTGTTAAATGCAGTTCTTAAACAGGCCTGTCTTAATTTTTAATTCTAGAGACATGATATGGAAAAATGAGATAAAATGTGCATTTACTAGCAAGCAGCCTTCTTAATCATTATAGTAGTTACTATTGGCCAGACAAGTACTTATGAAGTATGGCATTGCTGTCGGCAAAACTATTTATCTGTATGACACTATATGTCACTTTTGAACTTCGACTTGACATCCATAAAATTACATTTTCATCAAACTGAAAGATCAAGCTTTCTGCGCTGACTCACTTGGGTCAACATTTTGCAAATGACTGGATTTACCACTTGAACCATAAACCCTTTGTGAATAATTTTGTGCATTGATGTTTGATAGCCTAGGGCACAGATCATAATTTCTGAGCTAAAGAAGAGGTGTCAAAGCAAAACGAATCTCTTTTCTGCATACCAGATTACTTATTCCAATGTGCTTTCTCATATGGTGGTAGTTAAATGTCTTACAAACTGTTAAATTAGTTGAATTCCCAGACACTATAAACAAGCTAATTCCCCTAAGACTTATTTCTAGTACCTTTACAATATTTCAAAAGTTCAACTGCCCCAGTCAACTAAAAGATTTTAATTGATAATAGATTTTTTTTTTTACCTGGTGGGAAGCCTTTGGCTTGATTTCCAGGTAGTGTTTACAAACTCAGCAGAGATATGAATTTAAGATGAGCGTGCAAAATAGAAAAGCTGCTGTTTGTTTCAATTGACTGGAGTGATTAGTGGTGTTTCATCTGTCTCAGTACCTGCAGCTCAGAGATGAATGAGATGTAACACACAGCTGGATAGCTGATCTCAGAAAAGTGATAGCCCATCGTGCCCTACATGCCTTGCTTACATATCTGAAATGCTGGCTGGAAGTTTGCACAAAACTTTTCTGTTGAGAAGTTGTATCTAAGCAACTGCAGGTTTTATCCTTTTGGGATGTGAAAAGTTTTTTGGTAGAACAACGTTTCACTGAAAAATGACAGTTATCCAGGCCTTCTGAAATGTCTCACTCAAAATGGGTTACATGCACTTTACCACAGCTCAGTGGAGGATATCAGGTGACTGCCCAGAATTCCTTTAAAGTCCACACCGATTGGATGTTGGTAGAAGTTGCAGGATCCCTTGGGATCTACTTTAGTCCAGAATATCTTCATCCCCCCAGGCAAACAATACTTGTCGTTGTCTGCAGATGCTCTGTGAAACCAATATTCTAAGACTACCTCCATTAATAGCTTTTAGGAGAGCTTCAGGTGCTCTTGTCCCCAGCTCCTGCAGGCAGCGTTTATCCAAGAAACAGCAATGACTTCCAATAATATCTCATCTAGAGCTTTCTACCAAAGAACAGGTGTGGATGATATTGTAACCACTAGCCCACTTTGCTGGAATGTCATTGTGTATGGTGTGGTTTCTACATCAACATGCCAAGTAAATGTTAAGCTCTTGGAATTTAACAATGTCTGCATTGATTTTCAGACAGGGAGTGGCTGAACAGCACCTGCTAATGGGAGTAGAGCATAAATCTTTTTGTTTCCTTTGCTTCCATGCACTGCCTGTGCTTTTCTTTACTAAACTGCCTTTACCTCGATCCACAAGTTTTTAATCTGATTTTCTCCCCTCCTGAGGAGGAGAGTGAAAGAGCAGCTTGGTGGACACCTAGCGGCCAGCGAAGGTCAAACCACCACAGTTACATGTAAAATAAATTCTTTTATTGTAATCTTGAAGATCGTTGGCAACACATAAGAGAACATGCTATGTCTTCAGCAGGCATTTTGGACAGTTTACGAAGGCATAAACCTCCCATTTCCCTTGTGTTTTTTACATGTCAGTGCAATGAAAATGAACAATGAGCTGCCAGGTCCACCCGTGAAGAGACACTTTGGAATTCAATAAACTTAGCTTTCCATAGGTGAATGAAGCAAAAATAGTTGACCGTGGATGTAAAGCTAGGGACAAGTTGACTGAAAAGAAACCAACAGACCTCTTGAAAGTGAAGTAGAGCTGGGAATTTATTTGGTTTATAAGACTGGGCATGATGAGTGGGAAAGAAAACTGATGAAATGGATAATGTACATAAACTTGTTTTCTGTGACTTAGTATTATGTCAGAACAGATGATTTGGAGACACTGTTACTCAGGTCGTGGGTTCTAGTTCCCCTTTTCCCTCCCTGCACACATGTTGCTGGATGTCAAATACTCCCAGAGGGCAGAACTCAAGATCTGTAATCCAAGGTTTCAATCGGTGATGGACTTGTCCTATGTGTGAATACAAGGCATGCTACAGCTGTTTGTAGACTTCAAAATGGGGTGAAGTGCTAATGCAGAATCCTTTTCCCGCCTAGTCATAAAGCAAATACAGATGCCCTCCTTGGTAAAGGTGGTTTACAGCCCTGTCATTCCGATTAGTTGCATAGGATGCTTTCTTCATTGTAGCGTATGAAGGCACGGACCCCGGTCGGAGGTGCAACCAGAATCGTTTATTACAACAAACAGGCAGCTTATATAGTACCAAATATCTTCTTTCCCGGACAACACGCCCCTGCAACCCCCAACTGCCAGACAACACCAAGCCCTTGCAACCCCCAACTGCCAGACGGGCAGAATTCCCCTCAATCAGTAGGGTCGTTAGGCGCTGTTTGTGGGTCCTCCCCTGCCACTGTTCCTGCTGCTTCTGTTCCTTCCTCTGGTCTTGCTTCTTCCACGATCTTGTTCGCCCACACTTCATTGCTGACATTCCTGTATTTTTGTCCTTAAACGGCACCCACGTTCCCTAACACACTTGTATTGTCAAGAGTGTAGCCATCAGCTTGAGGAATGTCAGTCTTTTTGTCACTTTGGAGACTGTATTAGGAGTGCTCTGAGCAGTTTTGTGTTTATATTAATCGTAATTATATTGTAAATAATATTAATATTATCATTTCAACCAGTAGGCACTTTGTACTTTGCTATTCCTTCTGAATCTCTCACTCTCTTTCTCAGATAATACAGGATCCCTCTGTTTAGTCATGCAGAGGTTTAGCATGTGCCATTTGCTAATGCCTTTCCATTTAATCATATTCAAAGCTGAGGACTGCATTTCTCATTTCAGTGAAGCTTTTTGGAATCTCCCTCAATTTCTAGTAGTTATATCAGGAACAGCAGAACCCATATCTTGTTGTTGCTTAAAGTTTTTTTTTTCCCACTTACTAGGAAATTCAGTTTTAACACTCAATTTGTTGCCTGGTTAATTAAACATTTATTGATTCTTAGCAAATTCTGTGCTTTAATCTAGTTTGAACCCAGATCATCATTTATTCACTGTGGTTTCTGCACTTATTTTCACTTCCCTCTTCCCCCAGTTTGCTGCAGCTTCTTAAAAGATTGATCTTCAAGCCAACTACCTTTGCATGAAAGATTGTTTCTCATGATGAAAGCACGCAGGTATTGTTGACTGCTGTGCCTGATTGAGGCTAATCTGTTACCCAGGTTATGACATATATCATCTGTACATGTTTTATATATGTAGTTTAGGTTATATGAGGATGATGGTTCCACCTGCTATTACCAACAGCAGTCATCACCATTAAAATAATAGAGTCTATTCAGTCTGTCAGCAGTAGTCTTTAAATTACTTTGTTTTGCAAATAAAGTACACTCAGTCTCTTAATACATCATTTAAGCGTTCTGTAAACTAACAGTGCTTTGATTTCTTTATTTTAGCTACATCCTTAGAAACAGTTTCACGTTTTCATTTCAAAAAATTTGTAATCACTAGTTGTTTCGGGAGCAAGTTATTCTGTAAGATGCCTCCACATCAGTTATTCCTTTCTCTAGGTACCTAATAAGGAGTATGAAATCACCAAACCAAGTGTGAGTTTTAGCTCTTATTAGATGCCATAAAATTGCAGCTATTTGCTCTCTAGTTACATTAATAACAGTTACATACTGTTGTAGGCTCCAATCATGGAAAAACCTGTCCTTTACTGAGCTATCAAAGATTTATTTTTACTTGTAATGTTCAGCCTGGAGCTTGAGGATTCATACATTTTCCCCAGTATTTCTAAATTAAAATCTCATCACAGTTGCTGCTTTCTTCTCCTCCGCAGTAAATAAGATATGAAGGAATCATATGTCGTCAGTGGGATTTAAGAAACTACAGAAACCTTCACAGTGGTAAGCTGAGGTGTGAACGTGAAGTGCACTTGCTATTGTGTTTTATGGAGCCACACAGCACTACTCCTTGTACCTACCAATGAAAGTCATTATTGCATTGTAAATTCACCTTCAAGCTCACTGTATCTTTATTTTCCTAAGTAGGTGTTCTCTAAATAGCCACATTTACTAACTGGTATAGTTACACCATCCATAGCTACATATTTGAGACCTTGACTGAAAGCTGATTTCTTTTTGTTAGATGAAGAATGTTAGAATATGCATGGGGGACAAAATCCTTTATATTCAGGACATGAAAAATGTCAGCGAACATTTCTGCAGTTTCATTACACAGCAAACAAAATGGGATTTTGGCTGTTTATTTTATTTTGGGTTTGGGTTTTTTTTTGTCTGCAAAGAGTGTTCCTGTCTTCCCATCAGTGTGAATGATCAAATTCCCTGGTCTGAACTTTCCAGAAATTGCCTTGCCAGTCACAGCCTCTGCTCAGCCTAGATGGGCACTGTGAGGAGCCTTCATCCAGCTGGAGGTGACAGGGCAGGGAGCAGGACATAGGGACTCACACCTCAGGGATACGTACATGACTTATGGGGGTGCATTTGCACTACTTGCGGATCTCTGAGAGCACTGGGACACACTCAGATCTGAAGCACCCACCTCTCCCACGCTCCTGGGAGGGGATGTGCCTGTAACCCACATGGCTGGGAGGGGTAACTGTGACTATTCATTGGGATTAGAACATTCTGGGATGTGTTATAGAAGGCTATTTAGAAAATCATAGATGCATATTAACCTTTTTACACATCTAGTATTGTGGCTTACCTCTTGTATTGCAGTTTATCTGTTTATCTGCAAATGTTGATCTTGCTTACATGGTTCACTGATTGGTGGTTAATTACGTGCTTTTAATAAATCAATAAACCACTTCAATTCTGATTTGATTTCAACTATGTGAACTGAGCAGTTTTTGCCTGAGACAGCCATCTGGTGTTTGTGATTAGCAGGCCAGCTGCATACTGCTGCTTACTTGTGTTAAAGAAACAAGTGGTTCCCAGCCAGGGCAGGAGCTGGACTCTCTGATACAGCTTTCTGCTCAGTTCTCATTTAAACTATTCATTACAGTAAGAGTTTGTAAAACTGCTGACTCGTTAATAATCACTGTGAATTCATTGTTGCACTTCTACAAGAGCAGAAATGAGTTAAGCACAAGTGCAGGCTATGAAGCTGAATAAACATAATTTCAGGGTCATTACATGCTTTTATACAACGGAAGACACTTTCAGAAAAGTAACGAGGTCAAATCAGGTCATATCCTGTGTAATATATATATGTGTATTTAACTTCAAGATAACATTTCTGTGTTAATTCAGGCAGAGAGTTTTCTTTCATTTACAGTGTCCTTGGCTATTGTCCAAAAATTAAGATTTTTAATGTATATAATATATATACATATAATTCTAGGCTGTATTATTGTCTGCTGAATGTCACGAATGATAGTGTTTTCTCGCATATTGAAAGAAAACAGTATTTAATAAGCACGGACCTTTGATAGGTCTCTGATATTTTCAATAGGATGACTCTTTAGGTAGCCATGCACATCTTTTCTCTCTGATCCTCTGTCCAGATCATCCTGACTTTAACAAAATAAAATGATGCCATAGCCAGGTGTTCCCTTTTTCATTCTTTTGGTTAGTGTCCCTCCTGAATTACAGTTGTAAGTAAATTAATATATTAAGCAAGATTCACCTGTTATTTTCAGTATTTCCATGCAGCATGAAATATTTTCATTTGTTCATAACTTTTAGAGGAGTGCTTGCTGAGAAAGCCCAGGTCAGGAGAAGGTCCCAAACCTGCAGCTCTGCTTTTCTAGTTGCAAGTCCCTGCTGGGTGCCCAGGCAGTGCCTTCAATGAAGCTGCCGAGCTGACAGCAGAGAGGGAAAATAAGAGGAGGCAAAGAAGTAGAGAGACAGGAGGGACTGGAGAGAGAATTAGAGAAGGGAGGGAAATGCGATCTGGACCTGGAATGGAGCCAAGCAGACAGGAGGAATGGGAGGCTGGAACTGGGTTTTGTTAAGGAGACAGGAACTGGGAACTGAGCATGGGGCAAAAATGAAATGCGCACAAGGGAAACAGGGAATGAGAGTCACTGAGTAACTGAAACTCTGACATGACAGAAAGTTATGAACACTAACTGCATGCAAATGAAGATACTAATCTCAAATCAGAAATCCGGAAAATAAAGAAATAAAGAAAAATAATAGAGTATTTAATCTTAAATCATTTGCTTCATATCACACAGGAACCCTCTAGCTGCTAGTGGAAAAACATCCAGGCCTGCAAGGCAGTATTCATCTGCCATCCTCTGGCTACTCTTTCCAAAACTCTTGCTTTATTCTGTACGTCTTCCAACTTTTGCTAAAGATGAAACAAGAGCATTTTAGAGAATAACTACATAATCCTCAGAGCTCCAGCCATCCAATGCACTAGTTAAAGGAGCGTGCAAAAAATTATTTGTGATCATGTAATAAAAGGCTGCATCCTGATGTGTATAATCCGCTGAGAAAATGAAGCTGAGGAGTTTCATACCTTTTGAGTCCTTCGCTTTGCAACCTTTGCAAATAATTTATTTTCTTGTTGGTAGGTTTTCTGTTCTGAAGTTAAATGTATGTGTTACCCAGAAGCTCCAATGTGTTTACAACATAAAAGGACAACTGCTGGTACAAGGATGTAGTCATGTACTTTATCACAAAACCAGAAGTTAAGCATACGCTGATAATCCCTTCCTTCCCCGCTTTGTAAGTATTGGCCAGCTGGCAGCTGTCAGGGCAGCTTTACAGGGCAATGGATGTCTTACCGGGGTTACTGCTGACAATGCAAAAAGGAGGCAGCAGACGATACCTCAGAGGCACAAGTAACTAAATTGGGAGGGGCAAGGCAGGCAAACCAGGTTAACTAATAAAAAATAAAAGGAACAAAATCCTAAAACAGTTGCAACAGTCCTTGAGGGTGAGGACAAGGGCTTTGACCTTGATGTGGTGGAGCAGGAAAAGCAAGTGCTTATCACCCATGCAGAATCATAAGCAACTGTTCTGGTTTTCGCGCAGATACTGATACAGTCTGACAATTTGCTTAGCATTTCAATTAATAAAACATTTTATGAAGAATCAGTTGTACCTCCAAGTTCTCATCTTTTATGTAGGTTTTAATTACTTATTAAACACTTGCAGCTTTGCTTGGACTACACATGCTGAAAAAATAATTTGGCCTTTCTGAAATGAATCATTAAAAAATATCTTTGCACAAAATTTCCTGTCAGATAGAAGCACAGGAACCACCCGCTACTTCAATACAGCGTTAACATCCTGGGGTAGGTTGAATTTTTATTTTCCAAAGGTACTAGTTTTCCCAACTGAAGTGCACATTTCCTTAAACTTTCCTTCAAAAATTCCTTGTGACATAAAAGAAGAAAATTTTCTTCAAGAATCATTCAACCATACTATTTTCTAGAACTAGACAGAGTTCCTTATCTGCTGATGGTACCGTGCTGTTATGCAGAAGCTAGATACAGTGACAAGTCTGTCTCTCAGTTCTACGATAAGGAGATGGGCATGGTAGGCCTCCTACTAATCTCCAAAAAGCCTCCACCCAGACTCTGCCTACAACAGATGCACAAAGGCTGAGTGTTTGTTGTCAGCCAAAATAAGTCCTCACAAATGTACCCAAAACAACAGGATCTGCTTCCTGGCCACTGTTATGCCAGGGAGTAGTAGGTCACCCTTTGCTCCCAGGGATACTTCACACTGTGAAACAAGCCCAAAGGTTTATTGAACAGAAAACTCACAAAGAGGGATAGTGGCTACAGGACTCAATACAGATCTGAACTTTAACAGTCAAGCAATTATATCAACATTGTGTTTCTGTAGTCTACTAGATTCTGACGTTTTTATATCTATATTTAATAAAATATTTATTAACAACAATGTTGTACAGGTCTAGTTCTTACAGTTAAAATCAGAACTTCAGGGAACATCACTACCATTTTATGGAAGCCTGCATGTCAGGTAAAATACTCTGATAATACTCTGCCGTTATCAGCAGCTGAGACCTTTAAACACCTTCAGGACTTGACTTCCAGTTGCAACTGGGATAGAACACATCACAAACACCTGTTTAAACAGACTACATACCTTTCTGTATAGCTGATGTAACAGTGTTTGACACAGCAGTTTTATACTAACCTGCATTTTTTTTTATTGAAGAAATTGATTGGAAGAGCCTAATGCTAGTGCTGGCAAGGTTAGAGGTCCCCAATAATGATAAAGTACACAGCCGGCATCATCTCCAGTGTCCCCTGGCACACAGCAGCACATATGATGTGCCAGTTGTCTGGCACACGTATAATGGTTTATTCTCATTGGGCACATTAAGTAACGTGCCGAGCTTGCGAAGTGAGTAGAGGCTGCGTATACAAGAGGATTAGTAAAAGCCTTTAGAAATTAATGATTACATATCCACGTGTGCACTGAAATAAATGCCTAGAGTGGGATAAAAAAAATGGGATCTTGGGAACATATTTCTAAGGATAAAATAAAAACTGTGCATGGCACAAATGTCTTCTTCTGATCTACATATAACACTGGAGTGATTTTGAGTGATTTTTCATTTTACATGTGAATTCATTTTCAACATTCAAGCATTGATGACCAACGATGAAACATCAAGGCAAAAGTGACATTCAGAAAATGCAATGTAGAAAAGACCATTGGGTCTTCCATCTTTTTTGCTAAATGAACGTGTAGGGGAAACACTTCATGAAATTTAAGCCAAGATTTCGTCAAATGTATTAATCCTTTCTGTCTAGTGTTTTTTAACTCACATGTTGCTTTTATGCCTAGAATACATAAGTGCACTATAGCTGATGCTGAATGGAACTGTAATAAAATGTCATTTTAGATTTTTCATTGCTTGGATTCAGGATCCATATTTCTCAATAAACACTATTCAATTCAGAGAGAACTTACATTTGAGAAAACTTTCTCTTTAAAAATATTAATCTTCTGATTTTTCTAGTACTTGGTGTTCAGAAAAAAAAATCCAAGAAATATTCAAGGCTGCACTATTCAGATATTGTTTCAGGCTTCACTTACAACAATTACCAATAACATTGCAATAAAATCTCTAGTTTTGGAATTAAAGTCTCTTTAATAGGTTCAGAACAAATACACCATTAGTCTGGAAATAAAAAATGAGTCAGAATACCACCATCTTTGATGCTAAACTAATAGTGGAAAGGGTTCAGGAAATGAGGAACAGTAATACAGTTTTAATATTTTAGCATGCTGTCATCTCATTTAGTAAGTATATATAAGCATTTTGTACCTTCTTTATTTTGATCAATCTAGCTTTTACAGTGATTCTGTTATGGTCATCAACATTCTATTCCTCACCACAGGAAAAATGCAGAGCATGCTTTATTTCTTTTATAAATATTAACAGACACAACATAACTTTTCAAGAAATAATCAGATCACATTTGTTTGCTGTAAATCACAGTAGTAACCTCAGGGGTATATTTTCTTAGCGACAAACACAGAGAAATTAAAGAACAACTTATTCTTTTGTACAATATATTGAGAAAAACTTTCCTTCCAGCTCAATAAAAATGATGTATACTAATATCTTACCTTGTAATTAAACCAAAGAAACAAATATAATTGTACAAATCTTATAAAACCACATTACTGTTTTTCCCAGATGCTTTATCTTCTCTTTGTTTCTGTTGTTTCCTTAATGATTAGATTTTTATTAACTATCATTTCTCATTAATGTGTTATGCAAAATTATGTTTTGAGCACATCAGGATTTTTTCCTTTGATGTTTTTATTACACTGTTTTCTTCCTGCATAGATAGATTAAATTTTTTACACAAAGATAACTCCAAATTCAAATGACTGCCAAAATGGATGAATAATGTTCAATAGCTATATTAATTAAAGTTTTCCTCTCAGTTCATACATTATCTGTAGCAGGCTGCAAAATGTATGTAAATGTATGTAAAACATACATTTATTTTAAACTATATACCCAGTTTCTCTTAATTATTTTGTGATTCATTTGTAAATAGCTTGTTAAAAGTATTATAAACCCAGGAAATTTTGATTGGAGCCACCCACATGGCATATTTCTGCTATTTGATTTGATTAATTTTACTTCTGCATTTGGTTTTCCAATGAAAATACAGTCTTTTTTTCATTCAAAAATTATTTTTTATAAATAATTTCCACTAAATTGCAGATAAAATTTATTGAACAGTATATATATATGTAATACGTTTAGCATGATTGTGTAGTAGAATATCTGTGAACAGATTACATTTCCTTAATCTTATTCATGACTGAAAAAAAATTAATTTTGATTGATACCTTATAAATCTATGGGTTTCTTGTACAGCTTTCCCTGTTGTTGTTTAAATAACAAATAGAAAAATGTGTGTCTACTGACCAGCAAAGTCGATGTGCTTTCAACCTCGCCATGTAGTCCTGGAGCTTATTTTAATTTTTACCTAGTTTCTCCACACAAGAACTTTTCCAGTTGAAACCAAGATACAGAAGACAAAGAACAGTATAGGCCCCAGTGGGGACTCAGGGCTGGACCATGCATAAGAATTCAAGAGTTAGAAAAGACTACTGGGTTAGACATGATCTATGCTGCTTAGTTGTAATTGCTCAATGTAACACTTGGTTTTTTTCTTTTCTTGCATAAGCATGCAATACTTTTAGTGTGAATACTCATGTTTTAAAAAGTGTGCACTTTGTAAATGTAAAGTTAAATTTACACAATGGCTTGTAGGAAAAAATTCAAACAGTTAAATATTAAGGGCAAGTGAATAAGGTGAAGGATGAGTATAGATGAAACATTTTTAAAGTTTATTACTAATATTTGCTGAGTTTTGTTACATATTAATGCCTGAAAATCTCAGGAAATCCTCTAATATCATGTGAGGATTTTCATCTCATTTGGGAAAGACATCTCCCCACAGACCCTTGCAAAGTTTGTGCCTTTATAATCTTGTCAGTGTGTTTGGGACACTATTGCAGTTTAAAGAATGGTCCACATAATGACCTGTGTCTTGCTGCTATCTATTAATAAAGAAACCCCTAAATCTTGGAAAAAGAAAAAAACTGTCATTTTAAGTTTTGCATTGTGAAGGTCTTCTGAGCAGACAGATTTTTTTTTAATTTGATTTAATGCTGGAACTCATTTGCTGCCCTGAACATACTGAGAGATACTGATGGATACTCAGGGTGTGGGTATGAGCACAGCCTTGTTTCACCCAGACACAGAGAAGCCGGGCTGAGTCCCCCTTCTTCTCAACCAGGAATTAGCACAGAGGCCTGTAGAAGCACAGTGACATGATGGAAATGGTGGCAGGAGTTTCTGGCAGGAGGCAGCATTTGTCCATCAGCCTGTTGTTTGCGGGATTTGCCTTCTTAATGACTTGACACGGGTAACTACCTTGGTGACATGATGCTGCTATCCAGATATGCTGCTGCAAACTGACAATCCTGTTTAAATGTCTTTTTTTCCCTCTTCAATTATTGGCTGGAGTTATGAATTAAAATTAATACCTTAGCTGGAAGCACTTCCTTTGTCATCTTTGATGAGTAGGGCTACACATTTGTAATCTTGGCTTATTGTATCAGTTTATGCACTGCACAGAAAACTCTACAGAAAGGTACCCATGGGAAGGAGGAATGCCATGACCCTCTTACAAGAGCATTCAGATTATTTAATCAGATATGCAGCTTTTCCATTTCTTTGACAGTCTGCCTATTAAGATTCCTGTTGGTATTGCCAGACAGCCCTCAGAAACAACCTCCTATACCCTGAAAGTGTTGTTCTGCCAGCTCTTGCAAGGGGTATTCCCCAGTAGAGAGTAGCTTCCTTGTTTAATCAACAGAAGTGGTAAAAATGTAATATCATCCTTGGTCTTAAGAGTTCTTGGATTTAGTTCTACTTCTGTTAGATAGCTGGGGAATCTTCTTTTGAGGATCAAAAATACAAAGCCTAATAGTAGAGTTTATGTCCCCTTTTAAGAATGTTTAACTTTTGTACTATCAAAAATGAGAGAAATCTACTTGCTCTTGTCTTTTTTTTTGCCATTTTGTTGCAATATACCACCCAAGTTCCAGCCACTATGTCTTCATCTATTTTATCTGACAAGCCATATATAAAGATTCAGTTCAGTGTTTATCACAGTACGAAAGTTATAAAGCTCTGAAAAATGTGGTTTCAAATATAATAGAAATGGTGACATACCCTAACCTATTGTGGCAGTAACAACACTGCTATAATATAAAAGGTTACTAAGACATATTGGCAGTCAAGGCTGCTTGCACTGGTATGATTGCTCTTTTTAGGCATGGTAATGCAGCTTAGTTCCTAAGTATCACATGTCGGCAAATGAGGGTATGGAAGTCAGGAAATATTCTCCTACATGAAAAGACTTTTTTTTTTTTCTTTTTCTTTTTTTGTATCTTAAAGCACTGGAAATGACATTTTCTGAGCTGAAAGGCCAAGTGTAGGAGAGGCTACCAGTCCAATCAGTGTATAGAGTTCTCATCCTGGAAAGAACAGTGCTATCAATAAGAACAGCTGTAATGTTGTCTCTGCGAAGACTAAAGACAATCAAGGGCGGAGAGTGCTAAGATTTGAGGTATCATAACATCCCTTCTCCAGAAACAGAGAAGGAACTGCTAGGATATGTGACACTGTATACAAAGTACTGCCAATGTAGAAAGAGGAAAGTGATAAAGAGGATACTATAGTTAAAATGTCAGCACTATGTTCACTTAGAATAGAATAAGGAATGTGTAGGTGGGAAAAAGAGGAATGTAAAAAATCGGTTCTTACATCTCTTGCTATTGAAATGCAATTTGCAAGGATACTTCCACCTAAAGATTACCTAAACCTACATAAATAGGCCTGTGACAACTGAAATTAAAAGAATAATAATAAAATAGTGTAATTACCCAGATGCTGGAGGGAACAAGAGAAGATGAGAAAGAAAACTACTGAACAGTTGAGGATTTCAGTAAACATTTTAGCACTGTAATATGTAAAGCCTCTAAGACCACCTGCCCACTGCTAAATAAAAGATATGTCAAGTAGCCCAGAAAACTACATTCATGCTGCACAGTGCTGGCTCCTGGGCATCCTCTGAGTCCATTGTAGAACCTTCTGCTTCTGAATCAGTTCTAATTCCTGCTGTTTTCTTAAATTTAAAGGTCAAAAATATTTTAAGGGTTACGCTACGGATCCTCATAGTGGTGTTTTAGCAGTGTGAAACTGGTGGCTCTTGCTTGTGGATTGTGGTGTGCTTTTACTCCACTAAATCATAGATTAAGAGAATATAGAGAATATATGTTTGAGAAACACCTGAAACAGATTTGGAGACCTGTCCTGAGAGGCAGGGAAGCAAAACCTCATTCCAGCACATGCAAATTGATTTTGGAAATGTTCCCTGGTCATAAAATCCCCCAACCTTTGCTCAGCCATCTCTCAGAAAGTGCTAATTGGCGCAGGTCATTATCATGCCAGTTGAATGCTAGCTATTCAGCACCATGCATAATCACGGTCCAGTACTCTACTTCTCCTTTTTTAGCAATAAAGACATAGCTTAAAAGCCTAAAGATGTGACTGTGGTTCTAAGCATCCTATTAATGGAATAACTGGCACAGGATCCATAAGTAATTATTTAATCATATTTCTCTTAATCTCCAGAACTTTATATTTTTTTCTGTGAAGTTTCAATCTGGTTTTACACAGCATTTTGCCTCCTAGAAAGACCAACCAAAATTTCACACCCCAGGGTCCCATTCTGTCATTATCTCCCCTTTGAGCCGTGGCTATCCTTCTAGGTTCTGATCATCATAATCTTTCAAGACCCTAATGAATGTTCACTGGTATTAGAAAGCTACATTAGCCTTTATGTGCCAGTCACTGAGAAGACTGCAATCAATGGTGATATTATGTTCTCCAGCAAACGCAAAGATTGTTGAGAGTAGGAGGTCCTAAGTGGCAAGGCTTTGGCTGTGTCATTTCTATTACCACAGATGGGTCTGAGACTTTTTTAATTTCTATGTTTCCTTGCAATAAGCAATAGTCTCTATTTCCAAGGTGAGGACAGAATAGCAGGATATATAGGAGGCTAATTATTTGGCAAGTAATTTTATCTTCCAAAACACAACAGACATGGTGAAGAATGAGTATAAGTTCACAGTGTAACACAGCTGAATAGCAGGACTTACAAGTATTTAATGTGGGGCCATCGTTCCTTCTTCCAGCTTTTGCTGAGATCCTACTGAAACAAATCTATAGAGCAAAGTATATTCCTTCTCTACAGCCCTAAATCTCTGTCAATGCATAACAAAGCTGGTACTAGCCCATTTTTGCTATTGTAAACACCTGTGAATTCATGAACTTGTGGTAATGAATTGCAAAATGAAAGTCAAGCAGAATGATATTGGCAGCACAAGAGATGTCTAAAATAATTTTCAATGTCTCTTATACTTTCTCTTTTTTCTCTCTGCTTCCTCCTTAAGGACAAGGCTATAAATCATGATTTTTTTCTGCAAGACAAAACTATTCAGGGTTTTTTCACAAGCAATCTAACCAAAACCAGACACAGCCAGATGGGGTGAGTTGTGAAAAGAGATTTCGAAGGGAAGTTTTACAGACTATTACTAATTGCCCTCATGAGGCCTTCCTTTATGTCCTTATCCAAGGCCCATCTTTTGGAGAAAGCAGCAAGTATAAACCTGTGTTGTGTGACAGACAAAGGCAAAAAAAAAATGGACAGGTGTTAGCTGGAAAAGAAAATAAGCTTATTAAAGAGCAGAACTGGAAAAAAAAATTTGGCCATGCAGCATGGGAAAAAGGCAGTGCTTAGTAAAAGGGGAGGGAACAGCAGGAGAGGCATTATTTCAACTGTCAAAGTTGACAAAAAAAGGTTAAACATACCAGTTCACTGGAGTGTTCAAAAATTTTACATGCGGTTTTATTCTAATTACAAATGAAGCGCATAGTCCAAAATTTCCCAAGTAATGGGAATATGGAAGAAAGGATTGTGAAATCCTTGAAGAACAGGCAGCTGATGATGACAATAAAGTCTTCTCCTCGGTCCCACCGAGGAGAGGGCAGCTCCTGCTGAGGGTGCACAGCAAAACTGTCAAACAGCTGCATGTCCCAAAGCCCAGTGGGTTCCTGTGCAAATCCTGCTGATGGCACCAAAAAATGGTCTCTGAACCTAAAAAAAATATATTATCAATACTTCAGAAGTCACAATACTGGAATTTATTTTCAAAAGACTTCAGCCGAAAAATTCTTCTTTAACACTTTTCAAAATTTTACACTTCTCTGTCATTCTCAATCCCTCAAGGCAAAATGTCCTTTTCCCTTAAGAGAAGCACCAATGCCATTGCCAAATGGTAAACTAAATGAGCTTCATTCGTACTCTTGTGTTCAGATGAAGAAAAGACTTAAGAAGTTGAGCTCTGAAGCAGTCTTTTTTTCCCACCTAGATGCACTAATCCTCCTCCTCAACTTTAATATATAAATACATAATGTGTCTACATACATATGTAGCACGTACACTGTCATAGCTCTGACTTAAAAAGAAGAGTTAGAATATCTGTTTGATTTACTTATTTTTTCCCTTCTATATATGTACTGAGTTACATGAGTTTTTTCTGTCAAGATTGACACTTTTTTTGAGCTTTCTTACCTTTGTTTTCTTTTTCTTTGCAATTAGCACCAACATAGTCTGCAGAATGGATTTGTCTTAGCAATGTAATTACATGGCATGTACTTAAAATGAAATTAAGTACTCTTAAAATTGATGGTGGAGTCCTCTGGCCATTCCTGTTTAATACTGGTACCAGTGAAGTCAAAAGACCTTTAATGAAAGTAAATAGGTCCTGTTATGTTCTGTTACAGATTTAAATCAAGTAGCTCCTTTGAAGTGAAGGATTTATATCAGCATAAAATCAATATAAGAATAAAAATCCAAGCCTATAAAATGTAAACGGTGTCCAAAATTGACACAAGTTATTTAACGCCATTGATTTCTCGGCAGACAATCTGTGAGGTATGGATGGGAAACATTTTTTCTACAGACATAGTCTTGACAAGCTGCCTGCTGGTCTTGGCTTTCTGGGTTTTTTTCACTTTGGCAGCAGGTAAAACATGTCTAATGTTCAGCTCAGCATTGTGAACTATGGCCAGACTAGCACGTATCAGACCATTAGTGCACCTCATTACCCAATTAAAAGCTTTAGTCGAGAGAGAAACTCAGCACTCTTAGATTTTTTTACCTGCTTGTCAGGTAAACCAGCCAACTGAAGTGAAATGATATCACTCAAGCTCCTGTGCTGCACCTGTTTCAAAGCTCCCTCCAACACCTCAGCCATTGCAGCTGTTTTGTGCTGAATTATGGGCACATTTTTGGCTGGCTTAAAAAGGTATTGGATTAGACTTCAACAAACTCATCTTACTCTGTCACACTCTGGACACAAGACAGGCAACATCTTTTCAAAGTGGCTAAGCCAGGTGTGCTATGACTTTCTCCATGGTAATGATACACTGCAAAAGAGGGCTCTGACATATTATGAACCTGTGTGATGTGTGACAGGTCTGAGTGAATTGGATGCATCTTTAGTCACCCAAGAATTACTTTTAAGGCTTTTACTAGTTAGGAAAGAATAACAAACATTTCAGGCTTTATTTGGTTGCCTATGCACAGTGCACAGATCACTAGATCACTAGTACCACTCTGGATGTCTTAGGCTATCCCACTTGGATAGCCGGAAGTATATAATAACTTTTGGATTTGGGTCTTTCCCATCCATTGGGACATAAGGATGTCTCTCTGATACAAGCTATCTACCTCAAAAGGTACTAAATCCTTATTTTTACATGACTGGATCAGACCTGCCCACTAGGAAATTCATGCCATGTCTTTCTTTACCTGTAATAGAATAAGTAAATCAACCTTCTGAGGTGACCAGGTTTTGTTATTGACTGCAGCTGCTTTTCTTTTTCTAGGTGACATTCAGACAATTTAGAAAGATAAGGTGATTCTTACCAATGTTTCTAGGATGAGGTTTGTGAAAACTTGTTTTTTTCCGAATATTTATAAGTCATCTTGCTTTTAGGTTATGCACTTGGAACTTGGGAGAAAAGATCATAAGCTCTTAAACCAGTGGGAACATGACTTTAGGATGCAGAGGGAATCCTGGTGCAGTCCATCTTCCTTACTCTTTCTCAGTTTCTCTACTAAGAGTTCCTCTCCTTGTAAAATGAGGAACCAACACCCCCCTTTAAGACCTATGAATAGAAAAATATACATAAGGTCTAAGTATTAGTACCAGTACAGACTTGCTCAGATTTGTAGTGAGTAGAATTACTTCTACAAGCACTAACTCATTAAATCACACTAAAACAATATGCAATCATCTATCTCTGTACAAAGAAATTCATCTGGATTAAATGTTTTAGCACAATTCCTTGGGCAAGAACTGCCCTTTGTATTCCAGCCTTTTTTCTAGAATAGGGTGATTTAGTGCACCTGGCACTCTTGGCAGGTTTAAATCAAAGGGTAGGGGGGAGGAGCAAAGGGACTCCTGCATTAGCATTGGCTAGTTAAGTGCATACTCCTGAGACATGTAGCATGTATACAAGCAAATATCTATACAGTTCCTTCCATCCGTCATTCAGATGAAGGCTGCAATTGCCCCCAAGGGTAGAAAATTACACAGTGCGATCCTCAAAACATTGGTTCTGAACACTTCTCTGTGTAGACAAGTTCTCATAGAGAAACAAACAAGTTATGAATCTAATGAAAACTTTTCCATTAAAAAAATAATTAAAGAAAAAAATTTATTCTCAAATGAGAGGTAATTCTAAAGTAAAAGTGGAGAGGAACCCTGACTAGCACCATCTTCTGGTAACAAATTTTTCCCAGGGAAAAGAAATTACACAATTTCTAGTTGTTATGAGTGGAACACATAAGCTCCGATACTTCCCAGCAGCTAGGTCTGCTGAGCTCTATGTCTGTTATGTTTCTGGCTGCCTTGAGGAATAAGACTGAGCATGAATTTAGGAAGAATAAAAATATGAAAAATGTATAAACCCATGCTTTAAAAAAGAAGTTAATCTCTGCTAGAAGGATGGTTCATATGCAGACAAAATATGAGAATATGAGGAACTTCTTACAGTATTAACTCCCATTTCCTTCTGTCGTAGGAAATCAGCTCATAAAACCTGATACATGAATCCATCAGTCACTGTCTTAAACGTAAGCAGGAAATACCTACTGAAGCATTAACATGCTAAAGCTTCTACAGGACTGGTGGTATATATTTACTTTATGAATAAACCTTTTATATGACATTTGCAAAAGCATAGGGGAAAAAAAATCAGTGTTCAAGTACTTTAATACCAAGCATCATTTGTTTATCAGTCTTGGGGCTATAGACACTGTTATGAAAGTATAGAGTTAAAATAGAGCTACCCATAATTTGGTTGTGACAGAAACTCAGTGCTGCAAGAAAGAGGTATCCACAGAATATTATGCTTTTATAAACTGTATAAGCAACTCGAGTTTAAGGAAGCTTTTGCTTCATTACCTCAGCGGTTGTGATCTGACCTTTTGGCTGCAGTTGGTTAAAAATCCTTTGTTCTCCTTTGCATATCAGGAATTAACATTTTTCTAAACTCCCTGAACTCAAGCTATGTGAATGCTTAGTAGTTTGCAAATAGTTTTTCAATGTCCCATTTCTATAATGGTATTATAGAACAAAACTAATTGCTGTCTGTAGTGGATGCAATTCTATTCACAGCAAGATAAATTGGATTTCTAAACTGCTATTTCCATTGTGTTACCTCCATGTATCATGAGAGTTACCCTGATGTGCACAGCAGCGAGCCTACTTACTTATACACTGAACTACAGCTTTATGCAGAATGCATCATCTTGTTTTGCTCTCGAAAAAACAGAGGGAATCCCAAAGTATAACTGTAGACTGCCATCTGTTGGAAGGGTTTAATGAGCATACTCAACTCTAATTAGGCCCTACCTCGAGGAGTAGAAAGCATAACTTCTGCTCATGGACTTAATGACCATTCCAGATAATCCAATTCAATGCTGGATCTGTATTTTGGCTACCAGGACCAATAAACTACCAGACTGCTTTCACTTTGGTTCTCTATCTGGAAGAGCAATGGTTTTTTTTCATTTAGAGTTGTAACTCCTAACACTTAAAATATATGTAAAGCAAATTTTCAGTTGTGCTATTTCATAAGCTTATACTGTAATTGAAATAAGGAAGAGGAAGAAAGAAGGCCCCACTGGTATATGAAGGCATGGGGGCAAATGAAATCTTATGACTTTGCAGTCCCAGAGGGTTGTAATCAGTGGTACAAAGTCAAGCCAGAGGACACACACTAGTGGTGCATCCCAGGGGTACCAATGACAGCGAAATCAGGGACAAAACTCTTTAACTGCATCATTAACAACCCGGAAGATGGGACCGAGTAAATTCTCAGTGAGTTTGGAGATGGTGCTACACCGGGAGAAGGGGCTGATATGCAGAGGGTCATGCTGCCACTCAGAAGGACCTTGACAGGCTGGAGAAATGGCCAGAGGAACTCCATCAAGTACAGAAAAGGGAAATGCTGGCTCCTGCACCTGAGTAGGAGTAGCCTCAGGTACCAGTACAGGCTGGGTTGCACCAGCTAGAAAACTGTTTGGCAGAAAAAGCCCTGGTGATCCTTGTAGACACCAAGTTGTACATGAGCCAGCAGAGTACCCTTGCAGCAAACAAGGCCAACAGCCTCCTCAGGTCTGTTAGAAAGAGCACTGCCAGCAGGTCGAGGGATGTGATTCTTCACCTCTACTCAGCATTGGTGAGTCACATCTGGAGTGCTGTGTCCAGTTCTAGGCTCCCAGTAAGGAGAGACAGGGACAGGATTGGAGCGTTTGTCAAATGCGAAAAGGCTGAGAGAGGTGGGACTGTTCAGCCTGGAGAAGAGAAGGCTCTAGGGGGATCTTACCAATGTGTATAAATCCCTGGTGGAGTGGAGTAAAGAAGATGGAGTCAAACTCTCTTCAGTGGTGCCAATGGACAGTACAAGAGGCAATATGCACAAATTAAACACCATGAAATTCAAAATGAACACAGGAAAACTTTTTTTTACTGTGAGGTAGGTCAAATGCTGGAACAGGCTGCCCAGAGAGGCTGAGGAGTCTCCACCTGTGGATGTATCAAAAACCCCACCTGACACATTCCTGAGTAACCTGGCCTTAGATGCCCCAGCTCTGAGGGGGTTGGACTAGGGACATGCAGAGGTCTCTTCCAACCTGATCAGTTCTACCGTTCTGTAGAAATGTCTATACTGAAAATCTCAACAGTTACAGCCGTTCCTTAGGAGCAAGTGCTATTTTGAAAGATTGTCACAATTCCGCAATTCCATGAGCAGGTGATTAGTTCCACACTGAACTAAAAAACACAGCAGCTGATTATGTGTAATAAGAGACATCTCAGAGATTTTAATTCAGTTCCATGGTCTAAAAAATTTATGGGAACGGTATAATTCAGACTGATTTACAGTCAAACTAATGTACCAATCGACTGTGAGATTCTATTTCAATTTAAAGCAAAATACTGTCATGTATAATGCAGAAATGTTATTTTTGAGCCCTTGTATTAAGAAAGAAATTGCTAGAGGATCAGATGGCTCAAAGGATTATCAGCAAGAATAAAGAGTCTTGATTGTCCTGGATGACACTGAACAAACTTCCTTATAATTTCATATCTAGGTGTTAAAGTAGAAAATGGCTTGAAACTGTCACTCTGTGTGGACACTGGCCAATGCCTCAAAACCACTCTAGTGTAGAGAGTGTGAATATCAGAGCTCATTCAACATGAGCTACTTAGGCAGAACTGATTTTTCATGCATCTAGTGGGATATATATCATAATTTAATTTTCTTTAACACTAGCATCAACAACTTTTAATTTTGTGACAGTGAGAAGCCAGTTCAAGAGGAAGAGACATCAGGGAGATTTGGGAAGCTGTGAGGAATCAACAGTTTCAAGGAGCAGTGATAAGGGGCTGGGAGTAGTAAGACAGATTAGAATTAGTAAGCATTTACAAGTTTTCAGAAGGGCAGTGGCTGGGAGTTTCTTTGCTTCTCCTGGTGCTAGCACAAGCCTCAAAGACCAAGAATAGACAAATCTCTAGGACACAAGTAGCGAAGTTTCATCCTCTTGGGATCCCCTCTGGATTCCTTTTCCCCCCTTTCTCTTTCATCTGCACAACACAGGATTTGCTTTTCCAACCCAGCATCCCTCAGGGACTCACCAAGCCAGCTGAGCTGCCAGTAGCTCCCAGGAAGCTCAGCCTGCTCCAGCAGCAGCAATGTCCTCCGCTTTGGCAGCCCTGAGAGCAATCAGGGGAAAGTGAGGGAACAGAAAGGAGTTAGGCAGCTTTCAAACCCTCGTCAGCTCCAGCATATTTAGAGAGGACTTTCTCTCCTCCAGCAGAAAGAGGAGGAGAAATCAGTCATAGAGTGAAAGAGGTCTGAAAGGACCTCTGGAGATCAGATGCAAGCAGTGGTTCATGGCCACCCCATGCAGACAGATCCCGTCAGAAACTACTCACTTTCCCCATGCTTAAAAACATCTCTTTTACATGTTTTTCTTATCAAATATATAATATTTGCCTTTTTTTTATGAAAGGGAAGTAGAGTCGGGACATTTGATGGCAAATGATCTTCCAGCATCTGAAGTTTATGAACGGTTAGAGAAAATCGACAGCTATGCAAACAGTCCACTGCTGCTTTTTTGCAGTATACAAACACTTCAGGAAGACATTTCTTTATCTAACAACATAGCTTGTGAAAAGTATATGACATAGGTGCACATTTATTTAGGAGATACAAAAATGTAAGTTAATTATTCAATGAAATTAAGTGGAATCCTCTCTGTAACAGACTGAACACAGCAGTCAATATCCTACAAAATTGTCTGTCATATGTGGCCCAAGATTGTTTCTAGAGTTTACAACAGAGATTTTCCACTTACATTCATTTGATGTGGCTTAAAAGACTTTAATGATACTGAAAGTCTGTTTACTTAACTGCCACAGCATTTGCAACTGGAAATCTTAGTGTCCCTATCATTACCATGTTTCTTCATGGTTTTTCTCCCTGCTCTATGTAGCATTTTTCTTCATCTTTTACAACCTGTCTTCCTAAACTGCCACCTTGCTTTTGACAGCCTGTCACTTTCTGCCCATACCTCAAATAATTTTGCCTCCTGTAAACCTATTGTAGAATAAAATATTGACCAATATTACCTGAAGACAAAAGATTTAGGAAGATAAGTATTCACTAAAGATGAATCATGGAATCACGGAATTCTCAGAGTTGGAAGGGACCTCTTATTTTTGTGATCAAGCCTGAGATTTTTATCCATCATTTCTGTTTCAATAAGAAAACAATAATCGTTTTTATGATGCTTATTATCATTCATGGGTTAAAATAAAAAAACTACCAAGACTTCCTGCAAACGTCAGGGATAAGTTCCATTATGAATTTAAAACCAGATCCACAAAACAACTTTGGTCTGGAAAGCAGGAAAGAACTGATTGAGCAGAAACACTGAAATCCAAACAAGTCTCCTACTTCTGCTCTTGCATCCTTCCTCCACATGCAATCAAAACACTGAGATGCTCTTGGGCATTTTGGCTGGTGCTTTTTACATTAATAGTTCTTTGTCTAAAAAATCACCATCAAAGGATTCAGAAACAAGGATGCCCTTCTTTCTGTATCTCCTCAAGGCTTTTGTATGGTTGCTAACACACTCACATGTAGAAAGAGGCTGTTTGGGTTTGTTGCAAAAAAACAAGTGGCAATGCATGTTACACAATGATTGTTTCCTGTATAAGAGACGCAGTCTTGAAAGCAGGAGCAGGATCAGCTCCTCACTACTAGACTGCAGTGCCACTCCTTTTTGCTCTGCTTCCCTGTCTCCGTGGATCTTGAATTAAATCGTGCACAGCTGTACGTAGCACTCTTCCTTGTAGACAGAGCTTTATGTACACAGACTCTTGTGAAGAGGCAAGTTCTGAGTCCCTTCATGACATGAAAAAGCGAGAATATAAGATCTTTTACTCTGTGCAAAAGAAGTGCTTTAACCTCTCCTGTTCTAGTTTGGCCTTTTAAAAATGGTAACACAGAAAATAGCTTCATTGAGAGAAAAATCTTTTCTAAAGGCTGATGATTTGGCTACCCACTCACACTTCAGAAAAAGTTCGTGTGGAACAGATATAAGGTTCATAATAGTGTCATGTGGAAATTCGACTTGATCTTGCCCTTAAAAATAACTTCTTTTCTTTGTACAGATCAAACACTTCACCTGTGATAAGGCCTGATACTGGACTGACTGAGTTCAATAATTGTATAACTTGGTTCAGTCAAAATAAACTTGGTTCACCTATAATGAAATAAAATATAAAATCATAGCAGAAGTAGATCTTCTAAATTGCCTCCTGCATCATTATCTGTGGTATCTTACATTACTACTTGCTCACTTGTGCCAGTTGTGTGGTGAACTTCCTTTCTACTCTGGTCTGCTCTTACACAAATTGTTCATAGCTCATTGGGATTGCTGCAATAAAATTTGGCCTTAATAATTCACAACAGAAGGGGCACAAGCTTCCACAGGGTTCATCCAGAATGTCACCTAAATTTACCTTTCCTGATTCGTATGGGGAAAACACACACTTCCCTGATGTTCCTCACCATCATTTAGACACACGTTAATGTCACCTGTGTCAGATCAATTGTGTGCCTCAACTTTTTTCAGACAAGTATGTCTTCAAAAGTGATACCAGAGGAATTATAAACATAATTAACTTTAATCCTGAATCTGAGTTTAAAATTAAATTCAGTCTGAGGAAGAATTCTTGTTGAAATCAGAAATTACCATGTGAAGACTGTTTCTGCTTGACAAAAAGAATTTCAACAAGTGTGATTTCACAGGATGTTCTCATTAACCACTTCATTAATCTGCCTTAGATTTTTGCACTCAACTATTTTGTGAAGCATATGATTATCATCTTCTAAGGAGCTGTGACTGTGGTAGTTACAGGAGAGCTTGCTAATACTCTTGTATTTTATTGTTCTTTAAACATATTTAACTCTGTCAAACCAAGAATTAATGAGCTATGATTTATACAAGTCACATAAAAGGCCAAATCTTGCTCCCAAATTCACATAGAGAAATGCCACTGAAGTAAAAGCAAGCTGCGTATGTGATTAATGAAAGTCTGCTTTCAGTTATAGCTGATTTTTTTTTATCTTTAATATCCCTGAAAGGCTACAGAAAGGACTGGAAACTCAGATATTTACCTTGTCCACAGAACAAGGCAAACAGGGATGACAATGCCTCCTAACTGAATGACAACATCTGTAGACTGCTGTGAAGGTCATGAGCTTGGTCTCTTTTGAACACAGAGTGAGGAGCAGTAGATTAGATTAGACTCCTTGGAGACCCTGCTGAAAACCTTAATTTTTCTTAAGATAAGGCTATAAGTTTGAGCACATTCAGTGACAACAGTTACTACGTGACAGAGGTGATCTACCACAAAGACATGGGTTCCAGAACACTTAAGGCAAGTCTAATACAGCACATCAAAAGCCACCAAACCTAGCAGAGAATTAGTCCACTAGGAATGTACTTCCATTTGGTGACATGGTTTATGAACTGGTCTTCCACAGTATAGTGTTAACAGGAAGTGTGGGAATGGCTCAAAGCTGCATCAAGGGAGGTTCAGACTACATATTAGCAAACACTTCTTTACCAAAATGGTGGTCAAACAGTCTAACAGGCTTCCTAGAGAAGCAGTTGATTCCCCAAGCCTGTCAGTGTTTAAGAAGTATTTGGACAATGACCTTAATAACATGCTTTAAGCTTTGGTCAGCCATAAAGTGTTCAGGCAGTTGGACTAGATGATCATCGTAGATCCCTTCCAACTGAACTATTCTATTCTGTGCTATTCTATGCTATTCTGTTCTATTCTATAGATCCTGTAGTTTTAAGGTCTGTTTTCCAAACTTTTTGATCCAGAAAGCTTTTAACTTTTTCCCTTTTCAACCTGTCCCCCAATGGGGACTTGTCTCCCATAAAACTCTTGCCTGTCTCCATCACTCCAGACCACTGCTATTGCCACCATAATTCTCCTTTCCTCTGGGTCCTGATGAAAGACTCAGCTCGGGGCAACTCACAGCAGGATGAGAGAGATCAAAACACACTGATACATAAGATTCAGGGTAGTTTTAACTGGAAAGTGTGAATTTCTGGACTGGGATTGAGGCATACAGGGGTAGCTGTGAGATAGAGACAGTGAAAAATGCTAGGCCTGAAGAGAGGTAATACTGAAAGTGAGAAAGCTGATGAGTGAGTGCAAGGCTGCCTAATGGAAGTGTTGTGGGAGAATGTGGAAAACTCCTTCTTATGGCCACTGCTCTCCTGGCAGCCATATGTGAGTGTGACAAGAGAAAAACTATAAATATAGTTTTATATATACTATATATATTCATCCAAACAAGGAAAGGACACAGAATCAAACAAATAAATTATACATCTTCTTTTGTGAGTCAGATTTTGAAAGAAAGCATAGGCCTTTCTGATTAGCTTTTTATACAAAGGTCTTTGATTTGCTTTCTAGTCAGAATGGATTAGATATGTATAAAAATTCTTCTTTTAATGCTTTTTGATTTAGATATTCTTTTCTGTGTTGCTTTGACCATATCAGACTTCATAGTTTTGATTAATTTTCACTAGAACACCCTTGTTATTAGCTTTTAATTACAGTAATTTGAGGCCCCTTCCCTTGAGATATTCAAGGTGAAGCTCGACGAGGCCCTGGGCAACCTGGTCCAGTTGGGGGTGTCCCTGCTGACTGCGGGGAGGTCGGACTAGATGACCTTTGGAGGTCCCTTCCGGCCTGGACCAATCTATGAATCTATAATGGCTGAAGTTACCACAGGAAACTTCTATTTTCAGTATATTAAAAATTTCCAGAACAAATAGACTTTTCAGGGCTGGATATTTCTTTAAGTTTCAATAAAATAAATTTAATTAGGGTGTTCCAAAACCACATAGATAAAAAAATAAGTCCACTAAATTGTTTTGGGTTTTTTTAATAAATTTTGTTTTGACATAAGATGTGCACCATCCTCCCCATAGAAAATGCAATACAAATATAACATATGGCCTCATTATTCCTCCTTCCTTCTAAAAAAAATGTTAAAACAAAACAAAGAAAAATCTTACACTACTTCTTTTAAAAGACTGTGAATGGGAAAAAATAAGGAAGTTCTAAAATGTAGTTTACAGACTTCAACAGCTTAAACCTATTTTATGTTTCCCATTTATTTTACTATTAGGATCTTTTATTAGTGTCCTAGTCTGATTCACCCTAAAAGGAATGGAAGATTTTAGTTTAATTTCAGCAGGTGCTACATGAAGGTTTCTGCAATCACACAAAAGCTCTGTAATTCTTCAAAGTGCCTCTGTTTCTTACAAGGGTCTTCTACAATTTAGCAAAGCAGTGCCTGAAGTCATCAACTAGAACACCATTCCTGCGTTTCAGAAGAAAAAAATATTTATGTATTTATATATATATAAGGACAGCTTAAGGAACTTGTGACTTTACTTGGAGCTCCTTGTACAACACTCTGCATTCTCAGAAGAGATATTTTTCAGGTCAATCTAAATTTTATCCCTTAAGAGAGTAGAAGGTCTCCACAGTTTAGTTTTGGCCACATCCAGAAGATGACCCCCTTGCTCTCCTCTTACTGTTAAAAAGCAGGGTCTTCCCCTAACAAGTCATCTGTGCTGGTCTAATCAAAGTGCAAGCTTCTCCAAACTCTGAAACAAAAACTGTGCTCTTGTGAACTTCAAATGGAAATTTTATGTCCTCTATTCCAGATAAGGACTATTCTTTTAACCCCTTTTCTGATGACTTCACACAAATATGCACACACACTCCTTTCCATTTATACTTCATTCATACTGATCTTAATATCTTTGTTAAAAGTCTTTATGAGAATATAAACCAGATATTTTTTTTAAGTATGTCAGGCAAAATAAAATTCAAAGAAGTACTTAGCCTGGAATATTTTTTAAGCTAAATGTAAACCTAAATCTAAATGTCTTTCACAGGAAATAGAAAACCTTTGGATAATGAAAATAATATGATAGTAAAATACTGTATATATGCATGCCTATATATATATAAAAAAAATTCAAAGTACTACCCCTACAGTTCATTAAACTGCTTCCAGGATTGAGGCCAATCAATGACAGACAAAGTCACACTGCAGAGATGATCCGTATCATGGAGTCTGGCATCCCTGGCAGTTCCAAAAGAGCGTGTAAATAAGTTCATGCAGGGGGCGTTCGCGTAGAGAGAAGCTCATTTTGGGGAGATAGCGAGTTACTTTTATGTCTTTAATGTGCATATATAAGTAGGGATAGGATACCTGTTCCTGGAACAGCTGTTGCTGACTTGTGATTTCTTAGGAGGTTAGTTTGTAGATTATAACAGTTTCTTCATTCTGCAGATTATGGCAGTTTCTTTGCTTTGTTCTTATCAAGGATAGTCCAAGGTCCCAGCTGCACTTAGTGAGGTCAGCCCAGGCTCCCACCTGTTCTTGTCAAGGATGCTCTGACTTCTCAGGCCAGGTTCCTAGGCTAGCAGTTCCCAGGTTGGCAGAAATTGTCTCTATCAGTATTTTAGCAGACATCTTTTGTCAGTATTTTTCCTTGTTATAACTAGGTCACCCTTATGGCTTCTCTGACAGTGTATTTCTTCTCACTGATGTTATGCTGGTAACCCACAATGAGGTAAATACTGGAAACTGAATACTTTGATTTCCTTTTCATCTTATCATATCATAGAATCATAGAATGGTTTGGGTTGGAAGGGACCTTAAAGACCATTTAATTCCAACCCCACTGTCATGGGCAGGGAGACCTTCCACTAGACCAGGTTACTCAAAGTCCCATCCAGCCAGGCCTTGAACACTTTCAGGGATGGGGCATCCACAGCTTCTCTGGGCAACTTGTTCCAGTGTCTCACCACCTTCACAGTAAAGAATTTCTTCTTAATATCTAATCCAAATCTACCGTCTTTCAGTTTAAAACCATTGGCCCTTGTCCTATCACTGCATTCCCTGATAAAGACTTCCTCCCCGTCTTTCCTATAGTCCTCCTCTAAGTACTGGAAGACTACTATAAGGTCCTTAAGATATATAGATAGATAGATATATATATATATATCTCCTTGATGGTGAACATTTCCATTAAGTCTCTAATTTGCAATGACGGAATCTTCAGAGGGCTCATATTGAGGAAATTAAAGTGTAGAAATTTACTCTTGTAAATTTATCAACAGGCAAACCATTCACAATGCAGCATAGGTGCCTTTAGCTACATGATATGAGCACTTTTCCATTAAATACTTATACAGCTTTAAGTTCCACCTTACATTCAGTATTTATAGAGAAACTGGGCTGAAAAGCTAGTGTTGCAGTAAATTCACAATAATGTATCACACAAAATCTCTTCAAATAGTTGTACCACTGGATAGTGTTAGCAGTCCCTACTGAGAGTCAATAGCACACTAATCTTCCCAGCATTTGTTTTATCACATATTTTTATTTTAATAGAAGTCTGAGGCTGAAATAGGGATTTGTCTCCAGTGGGTCAGACACTGCAGAAACACACACAAAACCACAATTCCTGTAATCAAAAGCTTACATCCTCAAAAAAACCCAAACACCACCAACTCAAAAAAAACACAAACACAAAGGTTTCAAGAAGCTGTATAACATACAAGCAAAGTTAGCATGATAATGACTTTTACATACTGTGTTACTTTAATTTTCTAATGTTTGAGGTGGGATAGTAATCCCTTACCCGTGTTTTGAAGCACTTTGCTTCAAAAGAAATTCTGTAGTTCCTTGCTTCCTTTTTGTACCAATGGCTGTCCAACATCAGGAAAAGACCACATTTATTTTATTTCCATCCTAGTAGAAAGGTTCAGGTTTTCCTAAGCTATGACATTTGCTTCATGTAAGGAGACAGTGAAGGTGGTTGCAATAAAATAGTGCAATAGATATAAAAGTATGATAAGAATCTAGTTGGAAGTGACAGACAACGAAGGTGAAAAGATAAAACTTTTATCCTACATGTTTTTATGAAAAGGAAACCTTAGTTTAAATGAATTTAAAACCAGCAAACAAAATAGGAACGAAACTTTATCACGTTGTAATGAGAAGGGAAAATGAAAAATTTATTATTTGGCTGAATTGAAACTGGAATGAATAATCAAATTGTGTTGCCTATTTTCCAATTTATAAATATCTTTCATTTAGCAAATTAGCTTCAAATTAATTGAATAGTTTATATGCTATTAACATAAAGTACTATAGTTATACAGCCAAATGTATCCTTAAAATAATGGATAGATTTTAAATTAGAGCCTGAGCCAACACAGGTTTCAACAGATGGAGTATCCTATTGTTAATCATCAAAGCACTTAACAAGGAGAATGAAATCAATTTCTGAGCACTTATCTTGTAGAAATTTGTGTACCTTTTACACTTTCTGTGATGTACCCAAATTACAAAATCCAAGACTATGACTTCATTTTTTCAGTAAATTGGAGATGAGTAAATGCAAAAAAAAAATCCCACCAATAATTGTTTAACTGGTAGGATCTAATATTACAAAGAGCACAAAGCTGAAGTACAGAAGACAAGGAATACAAGCAAACATCAAATATATTTTTCTGACTATGCCAAAAGGTAAAGTCTGGACCTTGTAGTCATAATAGCATACCACAGTTTGCATGAAAACACACAGAGAATTCCAAAGAAGTTGCATAGAAACATGATAAGTGTGACAATTCTTTATCAAAATGGTAGCAGAACTCTTCTAAGTTCACAAAAGAAAGCAGATTATCACATTGGAACAAAACATGTCATGGCCCAGGGCTAAATGACAACTCTTCTGACAGCTGGGTGTGTGAGAGGAAAAAGTTTTTCCAAGGACATGAAGGCATACATGCCTAATGGAAGCTAATAACCAGCTACTGCTGGGAACTGGCTGGAAACTGGAAAAACTCCTTGACTGGAAATTCCAATTACATTTTTAGTACTTGTCCTGAAACAAAAAGAAAAGTGAAATCTTTTTTTTCTCTTTCCTCTATGGTACAGGGATTTTGAATTGTCTTTAGAAAAAAGTGGGAAAAAAAAAAGAAAAGGTTTACTTAAGGTTTTCCTCATTGTTCGAAAGGCACAGCTGACCACAAATGTTGAAGGTTAGGAATAGTGCTTTTCTAGAACTAGAAGCAAACTGGAAGACCCTGGCTTTGGGTGCTTTATTGCAAAACACCCTGTGATCAGTCAGCCCCAAGAGCCAGTTTCCAGGGAGCACAGCAGCTAGGGATTTGAGAACAAATATCTGACTGAGTAACATTTTCTGGGGAAAAATGGAATCTGTCAGTTAATTTTTTCCAGTGGGCACAACATGAAATTTCCAATGTGAAGTTACTCCTACTCAAAGCTCTCATGATCTCTGTTCATGATTTACTTCAAAAGCTTAGTTTCAACTCCTTCTGCTGAGGCTTCAGGATAATGACTGTGCTCCCTTCCTAAAAAGACACATTTCTCACTAGAAAAACTAACCCTTATTGTGTTCTTTATATAGCTGGGAGAGTTTAAAAATATTGTTCTCACTGTGGTCAAGGTAGGTAAGTCCTGCTATCATGGAGCAGATCCTTCTGGACGCCATGCTTGGGCACATGGAGGACAGGGGGATGATCCAGGACAGCCAGCATGGCTTTACTAGGGGCAGGTCCTGCCTGACTAACCTAGTGGCCTTCTATGATGGAGTGACTATGTCACTAGATAAGGGACGACCTATGATGTGATCTATCTGGACTTCTGTAAGGCCTTTGACACGGTCCCCCATGACATCCTGCTCGCCAAACTGGAGAGACATGGATTTGATGGGCAGACGGTTCAGTGGATAAGGAATTGGCTGGATGGTCGCATCCAGAGGGTAGTACTCAATGGCTTTAAGTACAGATGGAGAGCAGTGACAAGTGGTGTCCCTCAAGGGTCTGTGCTGGGACCGGTACTGTTCAACATTTTTATCAACGATATAGACAGAGGGATGGAGTCCACCATCAGCAAGTTTGCGGACGACACCAAGTTATGTGGTCTGGTCGATACACCAGAGGGACGGGATGTCATCCAGAGGGACCTGGACAGGCTGGAGAGGTGGGCTCAAGTAAACCTCATGAGGTTCAACAAGAGCAAGTGCAGAGTTATGCACCTGGGCCGGAACAATCCTCGCTATCAATACAGACTAGGGGATGAGGTATTAGAAAGCAGCCCTGAGGAAAGGGACTTGGCGGTGCTGGTGGATGAAAAGCTGGACATGAGCAGGCAGTGTGCACTTGCAGCCCAGAAGGCCAATCTCATCCTGGGCTGCATCAAGAGATGTTTTGCCAGCAGATCCAGAGAGGTGATTCTGCCACTTTACACTGCTCTGGTGAGACCTCACCTGGAGTACTGTGTGCAGGTCTGGAGCCCTCAATATAAGGAGGACATGGACCTGATAGAGAGGGTCCAGAGGAGGGCCACAAAAATGATCAGGGGGTTGGAGCACCTCTGCTATGAGGACAGGCTGAGGGAGCTGGGGTTGTTCAGCCTGGAGAAGAGGAGGCTCCGGGGAGACCTAATAGCGGCCTTCCAATATCTGAAGGGGTCCTACAGGCAGGCTGGAGACAGTCTGTTTACAAAGGCTGGCAATGACAGAACAAGGGGTAATGGCTTTAAACTGGAAAAAAGCAGATTTAGATTAGACATTAGGAATAAGTTCTTTGCCATGAGGGTGGTGGAGCACTGGAATAGGTTGCCAAGGGAGGTGGTTGAGGCCCCTTCCCTGGAGACATTCAAGGTAAGGCTCGACGAGGCCCTGGGTGACCTGGTCTAGTTGGGGGTGTCCCTGCTGACTGCGGGGGGGGGGGTCGGACTAGATGACCTTTGAAAGTCCCTTCCGGCCCAGAGGACTCTATGATTCTATGAAAACGCACATCTTAAAATGTCCAATCCAAATTTAAAATACATAACTACCAAATCTTTGCTGAGATCTAGCATAGATTCAGGAATAAATGTGAACATAAATTGTAGCTGCTGAGTGCATCGCAACAGCATTTAGATGATTTCAGCATTACATAATGCTTCCAAGTACTGAGAGGTTAAGGAATTATTGATTAAAGGTTCTTTAAATCACCCTGACATTCAGTACTCATATATAATATTGAATTTCCTGTATCTTCCAATATTTTCTGTTTTCTTTGCAAAACCCAAATGGTCCATCTCCTGAAATTCACATGACCTCAGGAGGTTTCTAGTGCAACCTCCTGCTCAAAGCAGTCACATCTGAGCTCAGACCAGGTTGCTCAGGGCTTTTCCAGATGAGTCTTGAAAACCTCCACGGAAAGAAGCTGCGTCAAGTCTCTGGGAAGTCTGTCCCCCTCCCTGACTGTCCTTATGGGGGTTTCTACCCCCTATTATGTCAAGTCAGAATGTTTCCTGTTTCAATTTATGATCCCTATCTCTCATCCTCCTTCGATGTGAAGACATTGGTGCCATCTTCTCAAAAAACTCCTTTTAGTTGTTGGAAAACTGATAACATCCCTCCCAGCCTTCTCTGGTTTTCATGAGTCATTGAACATAAGGTTCAATAACTCTTCTACCAGATGTTTGACATCAACTACCTAATAGAAAAGATGTTTTATTAATTCCATCAGCATCACAATGAAACATCTGTTTTTCAAAAATCCTTCAGATATTACTGGATTTTTTTTTTCCTGTAAAATATTAGGAATAAGAGAAAGCAGGCAAGTACATCTCTAAGCTGGTTTTCATGCTTGAACTCATAAAATGTGATGTGCCAATGAAAGGGAAGGAAATATTTGTGCATTTGTTTCATTGACATAAGCATTGTTTTCTCTTAGTAGATTGTTAAGCTATTTTTAGTGTGAGAATATATTTGTTTATTTGTCACTTCTGCTATTTCTTTCCACTAAATGCAGAGTCCAGGGATGAAATCCTTGTCCTTTAGATGCCAGCAGGAATTATGCTATTGACAAAGGGGAATCTCACAACTGACTCCATAGATTTAAAAAAAAAAAACAACTGCATATTTTTGTGGCTCTCATCTCCTTTTACATAGAGAGTGATTTTTTTTTTTATTCCATTCGAAATGCCTGTAGGAAAGGCTACACATGAAAACATTTAACTTGAAAAACATACTATGTAAATACAGTTTAGGTTATAGGTGTTATGTATTTGACCAATTGGGGTAAATTATCCTCAGCATTTGCTTGAGCTTTCCTATTTTTTTCCAGATAGGGCATTACCAGGAATTCATTTCTGTATGTCTGAAATAGCTGCAAAAGTTGATGTGCCAACGTCAGTTTTACGGCAGGAATTATGGGGAATAGTGCTGTTGAATGACAAAAGAGGCACTGGTTTTGAAACTGCACCTGTGTATATGTGTTTGTACAACTTTAATTTTCAGTTGTATTAAAATACGTAACTTTGGGGAAAGAAGCCTATATGTATATATTAAGTGGAATAGGACTGACCTGAATGCATGATGTTTAATATAATGGAAGATACAATGTATTGCTGCATCAGTGAATTTTCTTTCCAGATGATCGAAGTACTACTTACAAGAAAAACACCTCCAATGTCCTCTTTTGAAAGCCTTATTTCCTTAGTTAGTTCTATTCTGTTGCTTTTTTTCTTTTTCTTGTTACTTTTTTTTATTTTGAGTAAAGCTGGATGTTTATCGAGAATAATTTGTATTTTCTAGGTATCTGCCACATTACAAAGGTGATACTGAATCTTTCTTACCACTTGATGTGCAATCATTCCTCTTCTCTTTATTGTATTGCTAGCCTATCTGACTTGTTTATAGTCCATTCAAGTAATTTATAAAGATAAGAAATTACAAAAGTCATTTGGAAGCCTGCAGACATCCCACATGGTAGAGCTTCCAATGGATGTGGTCTCTGTCAAATAAACTCTATATATTCACTATTTCTTTTGCAAACTTTGATTTTATTTAGCCCCTCACTTATGGATGAGTCAATGTGGAGATCTTAATCAATCAGCTAGTTATTCCATCATTGCTGATGTCCCGCTCTTCCAATAAGCATCTTGGGGGGGTGGGGCAATAAATAAAAAAATAAATAAATCTGTAAGTGCATCAAATAATGAGAAAAAGACAATAAATGGGTACAGTTTAAAATGTGATTAAGAAAATCCCAGACTGTGACAAAAGTAAATTTCATATGTGAGTGATAGTTTCAGTAGATGACCTAAAACCAAATGAGACAGGCTTAATGCAATGAACATTCAGTACAAATCGTGCCAGAACAAAGCTTATAAATCCCTTGGGGAGCTGTATATGATTTCCTTCTGCTTTCCATTAAGCCTTCCCAATATAAACCCCCCACTGCCAATGTTGCCTGTAAATTGAAGACCAACAAAGATGGGCTAAGTTTGAGCAGGGACCCTAAAGATAAGCTGAAATACCTTGGGAAGTCAGTAGGTCCATGAACAGACAGTTTTGCTGTCTTAGAACTAAACAGATAGCAGGCCATAGCAAAGCAATAATGAGTAACTGCTGCTCTGCTAATTAGAAGTCAAGTTGGAGTTTAATGTTCTAATGAGACTGTAAATAAGTAAAGAGACGTGCAGAAAAGCCACCAATAGCTCTTGTGGTGACACTTGTACAGATGGTTTGGGCACTGAGGATGGCATATTTATACATATTTATGTGCATATTATCCTGACGTGAAGAATAAAATATTTTCTGCACTTCAGTTTGCCTGTGAGATATTATCTTGCCCAGAGGCAAAGAAGGAAATCAGAGAACACTGCTAGAGGAGCAGCCGAACGGTGACCTCTCTGTGGAGCCTCCCAGTAAATGACTCAACACAGCAACCAGGTTATTCTCTATGAATTTACTGGCCTAATACCCAGCTGTATTAGAGAGTTTTTTAACATGCTGGTTTGGAGAATGTGGGAAGAGAGCATCAAACTCCAGCTTAACTGTTTGAACAGACAAACCTCTGGCAGATAGAGAAGAAAAGGCAGCAGCTGTACCTGGCAGGTTTTCTCTCTCCGGCCATGGAGCCAATCTGGATCTACACGGGCTGTGGACAGAGGTTATGAAGGAAAGCACATTTTACTATTTTAATTAATTTATCTAGATGCCACGTTCCATCTGGCTAAGACATCTTACCAGCAAACAGTTTGTGGTACCTTTAATTCCTCATCCTAAGTGATCAGGCACTTCTTGGGTTAACAGAAGGGAGTGGTTCTAGGGCAAAGGCACCTACAGGTGACTGGGACACCAGAGTGGGACACCTTCATCATCCCACCAGCACACCACTTGCGAAGCAGATGGCAACTCTGCATTTAAAGAACAAGTTCTGGCCTAAAGGGTAAGAGATACACAAAAACGTGGATGAGTGTGACCTGACAAGTGCTGAGGACACTCATGGAGGTCATATTGCCTCTGAAGTACTAAGAAAACTGTCCCACATGATGATCTCATCTCCAAAAAATGACTTCTACGTCCCACCTCCTTGAACTTGTGCACTTCCAGTTGATATGCAAGAAGTTGATATGTGAGCATTGGCCCACAGGCTGATATGTGTCTTCCTGAGGGCATAGAATGACTGGTGGCACTAAGGGACCTTCAATCCAGGCAGTAATACTTTTTGATCTTTATCCTCCTCAAACTTAAACACCAATCAGCAGAAATTGTGCTATACTGTTAGGTATTCAGGGGCTGTGTTTTTTACAGCAGCAGGTAGAACCAGGAATCATGCAGTGCTGCTCTGTTCCAGAAAGAATTCTGGAGAACACAAAAACTTATATAGGTAAGAGAAACTTAAGGGAAGATTAGCAAAGGACACCTCATCCATAGGTACAATATATCTTTCTACAGAAGGCAGCTCTCTTTTCTACAGGGTACCACAACCTTTGTGTAGTATTTGTGTTTCTAAAGACCCATCTAATTCCTCATTTCCTCCCATCTGGTAACAGTCCAATGTGGGACACTACTCACAGACCGCTTCATTTCCATGCCATGTCAGAGCTCCTCCACCCTCAGTCTTTCTACCCAAAGTAAACATTTAAAAACTTCTTAATAATACCTGGAGGAAAAGGAAAGGAATTTCCAATCAGAATCTAAGCTATCGTTCTGGCTTCTTTACCAACCACTTTAATTAATAATAAAGAAAAATATAAAACATGGAATTTCTGAAGGCGGCATTGAAAGGAGTTAATATGTCTTTCCTAGCCAGTTATCATAGGAATATATTCATAGGCTCATAGAATCATAGAATGGTTTGGGTTGGAAGGGACCTTAAAGATCATCTAGTTCCAACCCCCCTGCCATGGGCAGGGACACCTTCCACTAGGCCAGGTTACTCAAAGGCCCATCCAGCCTGGTCTTTAACACTTCCAGGGATAGGGCACCCACAACTTCTCTGGGCAACCTGTTCCAGTGTCTCACCACTCTCTTTCAGTTTAAAACTGCTACCCCTAATCCTATCACTACACTCCCTGATAAAGAGTCCCTCCCTATCTTTCCTGCAGGCCCCCTTTTAAGTACTGGAAGGCTGCTGTATGGTCTCCTTGGAGCCTTCTCTTCTCCAGGCTGAACAACCCCGACTCTTTCAGCCTGTCCTCATAGGAGAGGTGCTCCATCCCTCTGATCATCTTCGTGGCCCTCCTCTGGACTTGCTCCAACAGATCCATGTCATTCTTATGTTGGGGACTCCAGACCTGGACACAGTATTTCAGGTAGAGTCTCACAAGAACAGAGTAGAGGGGCAGAATCGCCTCCTCATACCTGCTGGCCACACTTCTTTTGATGCAACCCAGGACGTGGCTGGCTTTCTGGACTGCAAGCACACATTGCCATGTCATATTCACTGCCCAGATAACCGGGCAGAAGAAGAAAGCCCCAAAAAAGGTCAGACAAAATCTTATTTTTTAAAAAAAAAAAAAAAAGTTATATTAAATTGTCATGTTAGTGACCTGTCGTTCAACAGTTTCTTCAGACTGGTAAGCCTGAGCCAGGGTTTTTCTAAGTGTAACATTTTTGTACAAAAACTTTTTGTCATAACATGCCATGCTACCTTTGTTTATGTGTATATGTGTGTCAGAGTCCTTTGAAATGAAGGTTCAGGTTCACAAAACCCGGGCTTAGGAAATAACATTTGTAGGAAACTCATCATTCAAACTCCTGCCTGATAAAAGAGACACAGGTTTAGGTAAGTCCTCATGGGGGTGTCTTTACAGGATGGATTGATAAAGTCTGTTTTTAGAAGAATGGGCACTGACAAATATCTAGTGTTGACAAAGGTTTCCTGAAGTGTGTGTGTACAAAATAAAAACTAAACCAGTAAGATAAACACTGTAAATTGCTTTTTGCTGTAGCTTTTTCTATCACCTCTTAACAGGTGGTCTTCAGTATTTGGAATTTATTTACATCTATTTGAAATGCTTGTTTCAAAACAAAACTAGTCCTGAATAAAATGTTTTACCTGAATGCTGTTTTTATGCAGCCATCCCCAGATAGCAACCTTGCTGTCTTATAATTCCAGTTTTGGATTACTGTTCACAGCAACTAGCTAAAAAAGTCAGTTTTCAGTTTATCACTCATTGTTTGATTCAACTAATGGAATTTAAGCTCATTTTACAGCACATTTTCTTTTGATTTTCAAAACTTACATTTGCTAGTCACTAGACAATAACAATTATTTAATAACATAATTAGTTAGGTTTTGATTTGCAAGACATATGACTTGAAACCATATGATTTCCAGGATTCCAGTAATTATTTTTAATTCAGGCTATAAAAATTCCATGCCATATTAACCAGCAAGGCTGGGAAAGAAGCCAAAGACATGGTTTAACTTTCTATTATTATAAAAAAGTCTTATTTTCCAAACTCTGTTTAACTCCCACTTTAATAGACAATTTTCTATGCAGATATTTCAGTGTTAAATCTGTAAAGGCTAGTCAGCACAGAAATAAAATGAAACAGAATCCAGCAATTAATGTCTAGACCAGATCTTTCATGGACCAGATGCTCTATGGACACAGTATGAGAAGGTTTAAAAGGCTCCAGCTCCAATGCAGCAACATGAAGGACTCAGCAAAGCAAGGCACTGTAACCACTGGGTTTGTAAAGGCTGCTTTGAAAGAGCTGGCTGAATTCAGCAGATATCAACAAAACCAAGATTTGTTGCATTTCATGTCCTGCCTTGAAGGGTATGTTAGAATACCCTTCTCAGCTAAAGGGAGCTCTCAGATTTGTTGCACACGCTTACTTCATCAATGCCAATTGCTCTTAAACTTCTTATTGCGCCTCAGCTTTAGTTTGCCCCAGCAGTCAGCTGACAGTATTCGTTTTAAACAACCCAAAGAAAGCAACTACTATAAATTTAGAGCAGAAATGCTCAACTTAATCTGTGAGGTTTTCAGCACTCGAAAAATGTAAAGGGAGAGCCCAATTCCTTGCATAGGAAGAAAGCACCATTTTTGATACATACTCGTTGATCAAATTTGTAAAGATATCATCATAAATACCTTTTGATGTAAACAATTAATTTTTTTGAGGAAAATAATGTGCATTTTCAATAAGCATTATGTACACAGAGATGTATCCTGACCAAAAGCCTGGTAAATTCAGCTGATTCAGGAGGAACACACACAAATTGAAAGTTGAGCAGAATTCTGCCTATGAATGCATTGTTTCCATCCATTATCATACTATTCAGCTGCAATATTTCTGAGCCCACTACTAAATGGTATGAGAAAAGTGTTTTTTACTTCCAAAATTTTTAAGCAAGTTGATTTTATGCATTCATTCATTCGCTTATAGGCTGTATTCACTCACACAGTCACACCCGGTTACTCACAAGGACCAGGCATGTTCTCCCGCGTGGTTTGTCCATAGAGAACAGCAAACAATGGCTGTCACGACATCACTATGGCTTTTCTTCATTGGCAATGAGGAACTAGTGTTTGGACAGATCTTTAATTTCCTTTAGGAGTTGTTGGCTGTGACAGGTTCCCCCTTACTTAAAAATTTTGCTTAGTCCATAAATCTTAGACCGGGTTGCAACACATTGTGTTTTCCTTTGTTTGGAATATATATTTGAAGTACAGGCCTGTCGTTAATTTTCATGTTGGGCTAGAGGGAAAAAGAAACAGTAAATGGGACATTCTGCAACTTTGTCACCATGCTTCTGGTGTGAGGGTGGAGGGACGCCTGTTGGCCAGACATCTGTGCTGGGGTTTTGTCAGGTTGCAAGCTGTGTGACCTCAACATAATCACTTTCCTCAATCTTACTGCTGGGAATGGGGTGCTGGCAACGGTGTCCCGAGGTCAGCGTCCCTCAGTGTCAACATAGGCCATTCTTTCAACCTTCCTACTGCTTTTCTTCTGGTGCTTGCACACACTTTCCTAATTCCATTCATACTTCATTCATGTTAATCTCAACATTTTTCTTACAAGTGTCTGGAACTTTACAAAAGCTGACAAACATTACTTATAAAATAGGGAGGCTTTCCACGGACTTAACTCCTTTGAAATGTTGGCCAAAATCTACAACCAGGAGTTTGTCGATGGTTAGATAGAAGAGCATTTCTTATTCTGCTTGTCTTGCAATGTCTACCTATTTTATTTATTTTATAACTTACTAAAGCCTGCTTTTTAGTTCAAATTGAATTTAACAAGTATCTTTTAAAGTTTGATTTTCCATGTTAGTATTTCATTTTTTAACTCATGCTAAGATCTTACCTTTTATAGTCTAAAACACTGATTTACAACTCACTTTTCATCAGTAAAGATATGAGTTTCCAACTCCTTTTTCTTTTCTCTTAATTATTAACAACATAGGGCCAACATCAAAATGCATGTTATATGTTGTCAGGTGCTTTGGATTTGATGATAGTAATAGGGCACACTATATTTCTTGCGGAATTTGCATTAAAGCACAGACTGAAAAGTCTTGCTGATGATAAAAAGCTCCTCTTTAGTGTCAGCAAACTTTTCTGAATCACATAAGCTGGCAATCTAAGACACATTAAATACACTAAAATCTTCCTTCTCTCTGTAACATAAATTTGAAAAATCTCTGTTAGGTAGACTTTGAGCATGGTTTTTTTTCATTGTATGATTCTGTCTTGATTCCCTCAACTCTAGGAAGTCCAACTGTCTTTAACTTATCCTTTTTAATTTTTGCAAACATGGCAAAAAACTTCATGGCTGTTAAAAAAAAAAAAAAAATTCTTTCTGCTTTTTCCTGGTGTTCACCTGCACATAATTTTCTTACTGTATTTGCTATCAGAATTGAACAAAAGTGTTTGAATTTATGCATAAAACTTCTCCAAATGCATTTTATGGTAAAGTGGTTTATGTTATTAAGAATTGTAAAATTATTACTGCACATCAGTTTCATTATGTAGCTTATTTTAAATGGGGCAGAATATTTTAATAGTCCAAGAAAAGACATATTTTATAACTTACAACTGGAGATATATCTGTAATTTTTTTCCATAAAATATGCATGAATGATTTTCAGCTCCATTTAACTAATGTGTTTTGGAAAGTCTTTGCAATAGCAAATGCAACAAATCTCAGGCAAGATCAGAAGTAATGTGTAAGTGTGGTTAAGAGTAACTTTTCTTTTCATTTTGCAGTTCAAATTTTGGACCAAGTATTTCTTTACGTAGATAGCCTCAGTATTATTCTGAAATGTGACACAGTGATCAGTAGGTATAGAATTGCATACGATGTCAGAAAATAAAAATGTCCAAACATCATAAACTACTCATAATGCATTTGCTAAAGAAAAAAGAAGTACATTTCATCTTTGAATTGATTAGGAGAGCCTCTGGGAACTGACTGTCAGCAGCTGTATAAATGGATGCAACAGAGTGTTGCTGTCCTCAGCTGAGATCTACTAACCGCAGTGTGAAAGATAGCAGAAGTCATTGAGAAGAGCCAGGGGATGGATGGTACTGCCCAGTGCAGACGAGAGTAGTCTGTGGTCCCCTAAAGTCTCAGAATCCACAAGGCATCTGGGTCTGCAGGAGCACATTGCCCTCTGCCTGTCCCTCACCTTTCCTTTGATGTTATCCGGGCACAGATCAGCAGTGTCAGGGATTGGAGGCTTGTCCCCACACTTTCTGAACTCAGTGGGCACAAGCCTGGTTCCTGAGCAAAGAACAACAAACATAACTTTGTAAATAATTGATGAGACCCACAAAAACCACCTTAAAGATGCTGTTAGTAATTATCTGCTCAAAAAGGGGGAAGTTGTCACATCAGAAACAGATTGCTCAGGTTTCAAAACTGCAAACAAAATTCCTGAACCCAGAGTCATCCCATTTAAGTCAGGCATATAACTTGATGGAACCAGCTCAGGAAATGGGTGTCCCAAATGCTCCCTTATGATCAGTGTCTAAAGACAATCACCTCCATGGAGCAATTCAGCAGACCTAAAATCTTAATCTGCCAGTGCCAGGCCTCCTGGAAGAGAAGTGATTCTTACAATAGACCATAGGAAAAAATAAAACCCAGTTCCAGGCAGAGGGCACAGAACTCCCATTCTGCTTCACCCCTAGTGAATTTGTCAAGCACACACTGAGAAATATTTCATTTATTTCTAGGCCTGTGATTTTTGCACTTGTGACTACTTGGAAGCTTAGTTTCAAGAGGCAGAATTAAGCCTATTTTTGCTTTGGATCCAGTAGGTTTTTTATTAGGGCATAATTCTGGGACTTGATGGAGCAGCTAGTCCTGAAAATCATTTCCAGGCACATTAAGGACAGGAAAATAATGAGTAGTCAGCATGGCTTCACCAAGGGGACGTTATACTTGACCAACTTGATAAACTTCTAAGATGGAATGACTGGCCTGATAGAAGAAGGGAGAGCAATGGATATTGTCTACCTGGACTTCATTAAGGCCTTTGACACTGTCTTGCATAAGATTCTAATAGAGAAACTATTGATGTACTCGCTGCACGAGCAGTCAGTGAGGTGGATTGAAAACTGGCTGGATGGCCCAGAGGACACTGATAAGCAGCAAAAAGTCTATTTGGAGGGCAGTCACTAGCAGTGCACTCCAGGAATGAATACTGTTTAACATAATGGGGCAGAGTGTGACCTCAGCACGTTTGCAGAAAACACTAAACTGGGAGGAGTGGCTGATGTGCCAGAGAGGATCATGCTGCTATCCAGGGGGACCTCAACAGGCTGGAGAAATGGGCTGATGGGAACCTCATGAAGTTCAACCAGGAGAAATGCAAATTCCTGCACCTGGGGAAAAATAACCCCTTGCACCAGTATACGTGGGGTCACCCAGCTGGAAAGCAGTCTGCCCAGAAAAGGTGCTGGGGATCTCTGATGGACACCAAGTTGAACATGAACCAGCAATGTGCCCTCGACACAAAGAAAGCTAATGGTAACCTCAGCTGCATTGGACAAAGTATTGCCAGCAGGTTGAGGGAGGTGATCCTTCATCTTTATTCAGCACTGGTGAGGTCACACCTGGGGTGCTGTGTCCAGTTTTGGGCTCCTCAATAAAACAGAGACATGGACATACTGGAGAGTGTTCAATGAAGGGCCACAAGGATGATTAACATATGAAGAAAGGCTCAGAGAGCTGGAATTGTTCAGCCTGAAGAAGGGAAGGCTAAAGGGGATCTTACTAATGTATATAAATATCTGAATGGACGGTGCAAAGAGGACAGAACCAGGCTCTTTTCAGTGGACCCTAGTTACAGGACCAGAGGCAATGGGCACAAATGGAAACACAGGAGGTTCCATCTGAACATCAGGAGACACTTTTTTGCTATGAGGGTGACCAAGCACTGGCACAAGTTGCCCAGAGAGGTTGTGGAGCCTCCATCAGTGGAGATATTCAAAAGACATCTGGACATGGTCCTGGGTAACTGCCACTAGGTGGCCCTGCCTGAGCAGGGGGGTTGGACCAGGTGACTTTGAGAGGTCTCTTCCAACCTTAGCCACTCTGTGATTCTGTGAACTTTGGGTGTAGGCTGGTAGTCTTGGGCAAATAATCTAACCTATGAGTTACTGCGTAAAAAGTGACATAATGACACTGTTACTCTGCCAAAATTTTGAGACTTCTCTGGCAACTGGTGCAGTATCCACTGAGACAGTAACAGCAGTGCTTCAAGCAGGGAGAAGGCACCCACCTTTGAAGAACAAGTCCTGCTTGCCATTCACAAGTTAACTGATAGGTTGATGGTTGGACTAGATGATCTTGAAGGTCTCTTCCAACCTAGATGATTCTATGATTCTGTGATTTCAAACAGGGTTATTAGGTTTAGGAGATACATCCTAAAGAACAAGCACTTCTTACCCACAAGTATTTGTACATAGGACTTAGACCACACCTGCAATTAGTTAACTTGGAAAGTAATGAAATCCCAAAGGGTGCCATCCTTCAGCTCAGTGCTATGGCCAAATGTCACTCAATTTTCTCAAGAGAAAGCCTGCAAGTTTAAATAAAAGTCTTATGTAAGAGTTGCAAAGTTCAGTGGTCTGTGTTTCAGTCAGCAACATTTTTGCCATCAAGTGCTATGTAACGGCTTCCCTAGATTTGTACATCTGCAAATATTGTCAATATAAAATTTTTTTCAATTGGAAAAGCTGCCTTGATATATTCTGTTTTCAGATGTTATAACAAAAACTGAAAAAACAGTATGAGAAGCATAACATTATACTTCACATGATTGGTAGCACTGAAGTGAAAACATAGTTATACAGTCATCTTACTTCATTTTAAAAACCTGAACATTACCATTCATGGAAAGGTGGGATTGAAAATACAGCAAACAGAAATCCAGATAGTCGAAGAAATATAACACATGCAATGGCAATGCGCTATTTATTATGTGCTAAATTGCCCCATTAACATGACTTTTTCTGACCTTGAAATATCACACTGAAGACAGAAGAGTAGTTCTGCCTCAATGCTTGGTGATTTTTGCATTTTACGTGGAAAATGACAAGATATCTGGGATATCTGGCTATTATAAGTGTATCTGTTGCTACTCCTTGTCAAGAACATATATTCAGCATAATCTTCAGATAAATAATGTCTGAAAAAAGGGTCAACTAAACAATATTTGAGCAAGTATAGACTAGTGATTGATCTAACATTCTATTTCCTAGGACGAGAAAGAGATCTGAGGATTAAAGGATTATAAATTAGGTGTGCAAGCTGTGAGTCACCTCTGCACATTACAGAGCTTTTAAGATCCAAAAGCAAAAGTCACCACTACCTGGAATAAAGACCTTACATTTGTCTTCTTGTACCAGTGGCAGATCAGGTTAGTATGTATCACAAAGCCTGTTAGTTCCCCAGAAAAAAAAAAAACTAAAACTTTTTTTTTTTAAATACCTGTACTATAATTGATGTTTGAGCTCCACCCCGTATAATTTCTAATCAAAACAGTATTATCCACCTTAGTATTTCTACTTTAACTATTTATGCCAGTGTGAATAAATTAGGTGACTAAGAATTAGGTCAACAATCTTAAGAATTTTGGTGCTCTGATCATAGAGATGAATGGAATAAAATTACAGAAATATTTTGCAACAAATAATTCATTTTATTACCATGGATGATGGGTGTTGGTGGTTGATATTTTCCTTTTTTTCTCTCCACACACTATGAAGTCAAACCCAAGAGGAGCAACAGAGTCTTGAGGAGCATTTGACTGATTTCCCCATATTACTCCCCTCCAAAGGCAAATTTAACATCAAGAAGTTAGATATAGTGTATGACAACAACTGGGATAGAGCCAAGGCAAATGTTCTAGGCATATTGCCTGCATATATTCAGATTTCAAGGAGGTGATGTCAACTTCACTGAGCATTTAGTCAGATGCTTAGAATATGTTAACAATTTACTCAGACCAGAGTCCTGTATAGCAAACAGAAATAGTATCCTTTTCTTTTTCCTATTAAAACTATCAACAAAAAATTCTGTTTCATATCAAAATTTCAAAATTCAAAATCACTTGCTCATAATCTTGCAGCATTAGTATCACAAGTTAAAACCTCAGTCCAGCTTTCCATTTGATATTATAAAGACCTTATGTGTATATGTATATTTAGCTATCCCTGTGTGGGAGGGAGAGAGACTGTGTGCACACGCACGCATGTGCCTGCATATAAAATAAAAGGTACATATAGTAAAGGATAATTTTAAAAATTGGGATATTGTGCTACTGATTTGAAACTCTGAAATAAAGTCTTGCATATAAATATCTCTTTGATACCAGAGGAGTACCAATATTTTCTTCTGGACCAAAAAGACACACAAGGTAATGCCAGTAACAGACATTTCATTTAGATGTGTATTACATTCCCTCTCTCTTCCACAAGAATTATCTAATTTATGGGTTTTTTTCACTAAGGAAAATATTTGAAGGTAGTGGTAAGAACACAGTTTGAAAATGATATTTTAGAAGAGTTTTTCACAGTGAAAGATATTAAAGACATTAATTATCTTCAGATTAAGATATGGATTTATAGAGGATATAAAAATCAATTTGGTGAGAAAATGTGAAGTAAGTGTGACTGTTGGATATGTATCTTAAACTAATTTTTTTGGCTATCTTATGTATTACTCTAACATATGAGAACTGTGGTTATTTTCTAATGTGAAATTGGGATACCGTTATTCCTAAAGTGAATTATTGGGCTTCACTAAAGTCCTTGAGAATTTTTATTTCTAACTTGAATAAGGTCATCTCTTACCTTTGACTTTTCTAACTAAGACACATATGACCTACAGAGTTATTACAAGTAGTGCCCTTTCCAATTAGCATATGTGTTAATATGTCAATAATGAATTGAATATGACTAGTACTGTTCTCTTTCCCTTAACTCCTCTATGACATTCAGAAAATTTAGTTCATCATTCTACCCTTAATGTACCACTTTAAGGGTACTCATGTGTAATGAGTACTTACCCTCATGCGTAAGGGTACTCATGTACTAATGTAGTCACCACCATTGAGTAGCTTTCTGTCTTACTATGCTCTACTGGCACCCCTGAGTTTTGTATAATATTTCTTGTACCTGAAAGGTGATAAAATGACAATACATTCTTGACATACATTGCAACAATGAATGCAGGATAGAGATTCACTAGTTACCTGACATTTGCATAAAACAGGAATATTAGCATATTCTTAATAGTAAAAGTTTTTTAAATGGTGAGCATGTGTTTAGCATTTCAATTTTATCCCTAAAGACACCTCAGCTTGAAGCACTTAGTAACCATTCTGTTGTTCAAATCTCACACTCAGTGAAGCTGTCTTTACAAAGGTCCTACATCTTATATGAATGACTGAGCCTAAGAGCCCCCAAATGTTTGCCTTGTGGTGGAAAGGGATCAGCTTGCTCTTTGATTATATTACATATTGCAACAGACATACATAAGTGTATTTATACAGACATATATATTTGTACACATATATCCATTTTTCTATAAACAAATTCCTCTTGTAATATAAACAAAAACATTTCTTCTCTCCAAGTCCATTTATATAATATCACACAATAACTGAGTATTGCTGTTAAATGAATATTTCATGCCAAGAGTGGATTTTAAAATATCTTGGGATTTATTTTCCTCATAACCAGTTTTTATAAACTGGAATTTACTGATTCTTTAACTGAATATTAGGAATGTTTTGCTATATTACATCAATTATTAAAGCTTGCCTTATTTATTAAAAAAATTTTCAACTTAAAGTAATATGCCCATAGCCACTCTCCAAGAAATCATAGACAAAAGTAAGAATCATGTTTCTTTCTTTCACTAATTAAACTTCAGGTTTAGGAAAGAAGACCCACTTTTAAAAGTAATGACTTTATTTTCATTAATAATGAACACTGTCACAGCACATTTCATCTACAGTTTGAAAGGCAATTAGGCACCATTGTGCTCTCCTTTTGCTGAGGAAACAGAAGCACAGAGAGGATGCCACTATCTTCCCCCCATGCTGCAGTGCCCAGCCATGGTAGCAGTGCGGCTGGAGCCCACATCCTCACCCCTCAGTTACTAAAGCATTCTGTCTCCCAAGAATCAATTTTTGGAGGTGAAATATATACTGTGCCTATCAGTATATGAGAAGATTGTTTTTATTGATCTTTCTTGTGACACAATTTTTCTTGAAGAAAAAAAAAAGAGGAAACAATTGCAGTCAGTGAGTGCCCAGTGGATCGTCTTCGAGAGACACTATGAGGTAAGGAAGATCTCAGAAACACTTCCTAATTTACCAAATAAATTCAATGAAGTAACACTTATTATCCACTTTTATTAAGAGTACAAAAACAGATTTAAATTTTATGTCAGAAATGAGCAAAGTACAGGCTAAACACAACACAAGCTGTGCTGTTATGTTTGTTGAGCTAAGAGTTTTGCGATCTAGTAACATGGTTCATATCTAAATTATTCATATTCCAACTTCATGTGTCTTAAGCCGCTGTACGTGGCAGACAACACTTTATTATTAACAATCATCTTCATTTGTGCTTTTTATCTCAATAGTAAGTTACTGGCAAATCTTTCAGATAGTTTTAAAAAGATACTCTTAAAAGAAGGGCTTTAATATGCATGAACAAACACAAATTTCAAGTGTTTGGCCTTGAGAGTATTTCTTTTATCCATAACTTTCCTGATGCCAAGAAGAAAGAGAACTCCAAGAAGGAGTACTTAACTCATTGGTAACAAGAAGTTTACTCATCCAGTTATTAAATGAACAAAGCGTGATCAGACGATACTACTGACAAGGACTGGAGTCCTAGTCACTTTGCATATCCACATGACACTAAGCAGTCATTTAATGAAGACATCATCTGTGTAAACAGTGAAGCTGAAAGGTTTGTAAAACAAGAAAATAACTAACGCAAGGTACACAGTGGCTGAAGCCTGGTTTCCAAATAATTTGTGATGCCCTTTACAATACACAACAACAGTTCTATATCTCCCCACGTTTTCCATGAACCTTTTACTTTCTTCCCCCTTCATGACAATACTCTCAGCTTCTTCATCTTCTACAATCAGCACCACTACAGCACCTTCAGGCCTTCCACGTAATACCTCCACCTTTTGGTCACCCATCCAAACTTATTCGCAGCTGCTTCTGGTGTCCTCAGTTCTCTCCCTCTCCTCCACTTTTTGGGAACATGGGAAATGGATAGGAAGGATGGATAGTCACATTAACAACATGGACCCATAAGCCATATTTTCTTAGGGAATCAGGCTGGATGGGGTCCACTGATCATTTTAGAGGTATCCACTACCACAGAGCAGAGGTTGCCAGCTGCGCCTCAGAATCCAGTGATGGATCCAGTTCCTCCAGTAGCCTCCTTAACACTCCCAGGCCCTCAGTTCAGCCACACCAGATAATATACCTCCTGAAAACTCAGGGTTCAAAGTTCAGTGTGTGCATTTGGAGACCTGATGGCACAGTCCTCCTCTTGACCATATAGACCCATAAGTATCTTTCAAATTAGCATATGAAAATTTAATCTGATGTTACCTGAAGTATCCTGCTATTCAAGACAACATCCAGGGAAAAGACTGAAGTAAAAAAGAGGACTAAGTTGCACCATATCATTAAGGAATTAATTTCTCCACTTCCTCTCTGATTTGCTAGACACGTAAAAGTATGGATGTGCTGGGACATCCCAAGTACTCTCTGGGTGCTCTGTGCAGCTAATCAGCACATGCCTAGCAAATCTAGTTAAGGACAATTTTAACAGATCTACAGTGTGTGAGCAGACGGTCTCTGCAACGCCTGCACAGTGCTCAACACGTTCACAATGCAAGTATGTACCCAAGGGCAGCTGATTGGACTAACTGAGCATGCAAAATATAGATGACCTGAACACAGACAGCTGTCATTTGTCCTGTTACTGTTTTGAGTGGACTGTTGGGCACCCAGAAATCCCAGAGAAAATGGCTAAAGCTGGTAGGAGAGCAGGAGGTGAGACATAAAAGCAATCGGCTACAGCCAACTGCAGTAACATTAGCAGGTGCATATTCCCTCATCTGCTCCTGAGGCAACCTGGATAGGATCATTGTAAAGTTACAAGCAGGACACACTATGAAGCTGCAGTGCAGTAATTACTGTACAATACAAAATCCTGTATTCAGTCATTGTCTCAAGCTACTGTAGTACTCACTATAGAGTAAAAAAGTAGTTAAAAGCTAAAGTACTAGAAACGTTGCCATCAATTCTCTTCTCTGGCAAAATTACTACATAGCATCTAGCTAAAGCTCTGCATGGCTGTCCAAAAGAAGAATTTGGCCTATTATGTCTCTCACAAGTATTTTTCTTACACTTCCCATGTTTATTGTTTCACCTTTTCAGAATTATTTTATCGTTTTGTTTAGTGTTCACCCTTAGACAGCTCTTAGTAACAACCACCTGGCAGAGTATGGCTATAAAATGTTTCTCAACAGTTGTTTTGTTAGGTTAACCATTAAGATCATTATGATGCTTCCTGTTTTCTTTATCAGAAAGAGAACTGGGATGGTAAACCCCATACACACCGGCATACATCACTTAGGCATTTATATACGTATTAATATATACTCCAAACAAATGACACATTGAAATGTAACAGAACACACAAAAATATGGTAACATACTAAAAGATAAAGATAGTATCTATTTTTTAAAGCATGCAAATTGCATGTTTGTCTCAATAGGTTACAAACAGATGGAGTGTTGTGTTCAGCACATTTCTTCAGAGTTTCTAAATCTGCCTGACGGGAATTCCATTACCTGCACCAGCTGTACTGGTGACCTCTTTGACTTCCACTTGCCAGGCTCTGAATATATAAGGCAGTGCTGGCATGTTTTTAAAATAAAGTATATGCAAATATGGACATATTTGACATGTTGCTGTAGCACCTATTTAAAATGTATGCTATCTGGTTTAACCCTTGCACTCATAATTACAGTGTTTCAAACTGTCTATGCCAGAAAATGTTTTTATGTCTTTCTCTTAATTTACTTTACTTTTTTTTTTACCTCAATCAGAAGCAATTAAGATTTCTTTTAGCATGTAATTATGAGACTTTTTTGTTTCATTTCACTACTGTACTCCTAAGGTTGAACTTTCCAGGAACTGAATGTCTATTTCCCACCCTAGGTGCAAATGCTCTTGAAAGCCTTCCATATCCAGAGCTTTATTATACAAGAAAAAGGATCCATTTCTTGTTTTCATACAAACATAGCACATAAAATATTTCTTCTATTTCTGTCTCATTTATTTCACAATACTAAAGTGAACACACCCATTACATAGTATTTCAAAGATACACTAAGGCCCATATTGAAAAATGGCCAGTAGTTGTGTTGGTCTACAGTAATTTTCTGGTTGAGAACAACCACACAGTTGAGACCCTATTACACAAAAGACAAAATTCCCTTTTCCTAGCACTATGAATAACCTGCATAGGAAAATAGGTCCAATTTTGAGAAAATATGTTCCTAAAACCAGGTGACTTCCTTAGGTTTCTGGTGCTCACATAAGCATGGTTTTGAATGAGGATGTACGACACCAGTGAGGTTATGGTTGATCAATACAGCACAGGTTAATGAAAATGTAGTGTGCCCCAGCAAATGGACCAGCCCATGGAAAAAGGTTCTGTCTCTCTACTTGAAGCTGGTCTGTGGAAGGACTTCTGGAAGTTTAGCAAGCTACAGGAATATGGAGACAAAACTTCTTTAGTTCCTTGAATTCTGACTATGAACTTTCCCTATATCTAGTAATTAATGTTGTTATGCTCAAAATTTTGTCTACAATCAAAGAGAAAACACATATGTACAGACAAGATTTTGCTCAAAACCATAACAGTGTAATCCATGAAACATTATTGGGTTCAGATCTAATTATTGCAGAAGGACTACTTTTCTATTAGGAAAAGTCTCTGTAGTAGTAGTAGTAGTGGCAGTAGTAGTAATAATAATATGTTAAAGTCTTTATACACTTACATGTTTTGTTCTTTCTTCACCAATCCGAAGCTCGACATTACAGCCAAATTTACTCTATACAGTGACTTTTACCTATCCCTAAAAAGCAGTTTTGTTCAGCTCCAGGCCTTCCTTTCTTTAGCTGACCACTGGTGAATCGTTTATAGCCATGGGGTGTCCAGTGCCAGCCTTTGCCTATCTCTTATCATCCCCTGTCTGCCCTCCTCTGTGATGCAACCTGTGTCTCCTCGATGCCGCTGCTATCCTACCAGGCTGGTATTTCTGTATACTACATCTTTATGGCAGTCATAAACACTTAATTCTACATAGAACAGCTGCTTATTATTGTTATCTCAATAAAACTAGGATCATACCCTACAAAGATAAAGGAAAGTAGAACAAACTAGCAACAACCACCCAGTTGTTAGGAAAATTGCTGTTAAAGACCCAAGTTAAAAAAAACAACAGTTCAGACAGAGCAAACCTGACACAGATCTGTCCTGGGCCTTGCAAAGTCAGTTCAAAGCCTGTGGCCAGATACTAGCCATGTCAGTACTGTACCACAGATCTACAAGGTCACAGAGTTAAGTGCGTGTTTTGTAACTATAACCATACCTCATGAAAAACAACCAGATCTTATTCTTATTTTTCATCATGGCAATTGTCTCAGATTGCTCTGCATTGTATCAAATTCCCCTGTTGAATTATTGTCTGGCAAACTTTCATGCTCTGGATTTTAACAGAGTTCTTCTGATCAGTGTGCAAAATGCATCCTGACCTAACACACCCTGTTGCTACCTAGAGTCCTCTTCTGTCTCCAATATGCAGCCTGTGAGAGACCTCCCTCCCTGTTACTGCATCAATTGGGACTAGAAATTTGCACAGTAAAGTGAAGGCAGATACTCCAGACAACCTTAGAAAAGAATTAAAAAGGAAATGATGTGGGGCAGAAGTAGGACAGAAAAAGGGATTAAGCAGGTTTTAGGAACAGGATAGTGAGTAGCACAGGAGGTGGCAAAGAGATAGATCTCTCAGGAGAGGAAAAGACATGATTGGCAAGAACGCAGCTCAGTGTCTGTTACGGACGAGGGAGAGAACTCATAAATGTAGAATTAGCAACATGTTCACCTTCAGCTTCACAAACCATATCACTGTGAGAAGTATAGGGTTAATTTTCATACCAGATGCCTAATAATCTTCATGAAATGGGTACATGAAATATCAGATTTATTATCTACACTAACTGCAACAAACTCTACAGATCTACCCAAGACCTGAAACATAATAGAATTCCTCTGGCTAGCACTAACGCTCTCTTTATATTTCTCAGCACTGGAATTTTAAAAATGTATTTACTTTCAGTCTTAAAACTGCCAGGCTGTGATAATTCTAATCTAAATTTACAAGGATCAAGTAACTACTTATGGGAAGTGTTCTATAGATATTGCAGAAACCATTCATAGTTTTCAATGGTCCAACAAATACAACAAGAGGCTATGCTTGCAAACCATAAAAATGAAGTAAAACCTAAGATTGCTACTATGAATTTAAACTATTGATATCAAATCAATCCTTAGCCTAGTGTCATCTAGAAAAGTGACTGTAACATTTTTATTATAAGGTCTAGATATAGCAAAAGTTTTGCACAGTTTGATATCTGAAAGTGAAAACCATAATTCTTTAATTTACTTTGAAAAATATTTTTATTTTCCATCAAAAACCAGCTGAAATGTGCAAGGATTTATCTGCCTTTAAAAGTAGCTTTGAGCAAGAGCAGTAATCCCTTCTTAGATGGAGAACACTGAAGCTACCTGTAAACTAAATTGCATTTTCCACACGTGACAAGGCAACTCAGTATAATGGAACCCAGGTGTTAGGCTAATTTCTAATTTAACCATAAATGAAGAAAAGAGAAATATTAATCCTCAATGCAAGTTGTTGTGGTATTACAAAATCCATCATAATGAAGAAATGACCCCATTTTGCACAAAGGTTAACTGTACAAATGGTACTGCATTGACAAAAATGTTAATGAGTTTTTGTGGCAGCAGGTAAGCAAGAGCTGGCAGAAGGAAGCTATTGTGATAGGCAGATAATTACAATGGAAGTCATGTCTTTGGTAATGACTAGGATTCACATCACATATCATTTCAGTCACAGTACAATTTCACTAGCTCTGTTTATGGTAATCTATGGGATTATTTGACAGCAAGGTGACACTTTGACTTTGGAACAAATTTCTTTCATAGACAGCACAATTACTGATATTGGGACATTCAATTAGACACATCACTGCTGTATATTTTTGTTTTTAGAAAATATACAAACATAAAGTATATTTTTCATTAGCACATGAATTTTTTTGGTCCTCAATTCAGGTTTCATCATGCTAAATGCTTTGATCTTGCTAATGTGCAGGAGTTGTAGAAATTTAAGAGCATGAGTTTTTAAACATTCAACTGCAGGAATAATAAAGAAAAAGGAAAAATTGTGCATTTCAAATATATAATTGTCTTAAAGAGAAAGAAGATAGATTTCCAGGCAAAGCTATTCAGTGTTATAAACTCTACCGCATTATATGAAGTATGCAATATCCTTTTCGAAAAGGAATTCTCTGACAGTACTTCGACATATTATATCACATTCCAGGCCAAATCCCCAGCTAATCTATTTATCTCAATCTCACAAAACAGCTACATATACGAAAATATTTAGGTGAAGAATCAAATATGTGTCACCCATTCTTCCCTTTATGGAAGGAATGTGAAATAACAGGGAGAAGACAAGACTGACAGAAAATGTGGTGACAAGCTCCTAAGTTCCACCATGTCTGTGGTTCGTGGCAATATGCAGGGTCTTACTGTGAGCATTTCTTTGCAAGACCAGAGACTACAGCACCCCATCAGTACTTGCATGTAAATAAAGTGTTCTACATTCACAAGCAAGAAAAGATGTACTTTGGCAAACAGACAGCAGTTTTCAAGAAAAATGTTTTCTGTTTAAAATTCTTCAAGAAATGCTTTGTGCAAACAAACATTGGCTTCTGGGATACTCATCAACATTTTGTCCATGTTTTTCATGTGAATGTTTCAGTGCCTGAACTTGTGTGACCAGACACTTAAAGCACATTTTTTTAATTCAGTTATTTCAGTGGCTGACCCAATCTTCCACAACCGCCTTGCCTAAAATCTCTCAGTTTCATAAAGCTATATCTTCACAAATATAGCATTGCGAAAAAGAATTTCCTGGGAAAAAGATAAAAGAAATGAGAATATAAGAAGGCATATGAATATATCAGAAGCAAAAACTTGTTTAGAAGACAAAAGTATGTCCACAAATCCATTGTCTTATCATTAGGATGGCTCTTGTCCTACTAGTGATTCTTTTTCCCCCTTGATGTAGGTTTTACAATCTGAAGTTTATGTATCCACTTTCTTTGTAACTCTGAATCTGTGTGAAATGTTCATTATTTTAAGGTATGGGATCTAAGTATTAATCAAAGAACAGCATTAAGGAAGAACAGCCAGTCTTACTCTGCATAATGTCTGCATCATTCCTTCTATTGAATTTAGGTGTATACTTTTATACAGAATTTGGATTAGAAAATTTGGCTTAGGTAACTTAGTTATAATCATGAAGTGGAAAAAAACAATTTGCTAACAGTATCCTATTATTTCCACTTCTGCTCAGTAATTTGTGACTTAAATGAACAAAATCTAAGGCTTTATTGGGATAAGGATACTGCTAAGATTTGTTAGAGCAATCAGATTTTCTCTCTCCAAGGAGACACATCGCCACCATAATGATCTTACATTTGTAGAGTGGTTTTCATGCCAAAGGACCCTCAAATGCTTTAAAAACTCGACAAATTACATTCAGGAATCTTACCCTTCACCACTGAACCTCAGCAGCCTCTGTTGTGAAAGGTTTTTAACAATGCACAGTAAAGTCTAGCTCACTTTTGGACAAGATATGACTACTATAAAGCAGCAAGAGTCTCAGCAGGCAGACAATAACACTTCAAATGGAAATGCGAAGAGACTACTGAAGTTAACATACCTCTTAGGAAGTGTGGCACATCGATTTAATGACTTTCCTTTTGTGTTTTGAGAGGACCACACATCCAATAACTCATTGAGCAAGTCCAAGTGCACTTGATGCACTTAGAGCACAGTTCTTCAAGGTACTGAGTATTGTGGTTCACAAGAGAACAAATGATAAGTCTGCAAAAATCACATGATTAAATGTAAGTGCTTAAGTGCTTTACTGATCAGAACTTCCAGACATGTATAAAAGAGTTTGCTTCCCTGAAAGCCTGACATGCACATTTTGGAAGCAGGATTCCTGAAGGAGAGAAACAGAAGCAGTGACAGGGTTTAATATTTTTCACTGAAACACTTTACAAGGAGAAAAATAGGTAATTTCCCTCAGAATCCTTTCTCTCACCCATTCTTTGAGCATTTGCTTTATGAGGCTACAGCTGAAGAGGACAAAGGTTCTGTTTAAAAAAAAAAATAAAAAAAAAATAAAGAAAAAGAAAGGACTAAAACATGTCAGAAGGAATTTAGACAAAATCTAGGTCTCTAAAAACTTCTACACAGTTGTTAACCTAACTATAGAGATGCCTATTTCTATAGACATCTCCAGTGCTGCAGTGAAGATTGTATAAGAGAGAGGTCTTAAGAAGTATCTCAGATGGAAGCAAATGAGGCTGAGGACTGATAGCTGCTGCAGCCACAGCTGCTGAAGGCACATGGTGACAGAGAGAGTAGGTAACAGTCTGATGAGACTCTCGGGAGATAAGAAGCAGATCCGAGGGTCTCAAAGAAGCAAGAGGAATGGTCACCACAGGGAACAGTGATTTTGAATATCAAAGTGTTCTCCTAAAGTTCACCCACAGGTGCCTCAGCCATCCTCAGACAACTTCAGACCATCTGTCCTCAAACATCCACAGAAAGAGTGGTCGGGCATTGGAATAGGCTACCCAGAGAGGTGGTTGAGTCACCATCCCTGGATGTGTTTAAGAGATGTTTAGATGTGGTGTTGGGGGATATGATATAGGGCAGAACTTTGTAGTGTAGGGTAGATGGTTGGACTCGATGATCCCAAGGGTCTCTTCCAACCTAGATGATTCTATGATTCTATGATCCTGATTCTGGGACCACATCTGCTGCCTTTTATGTCAGCATTTGGATTAGAGTTAGGTTTCTTATGTTAAAAATGTCATGAAACATGACAGTTATATGTCTCAAAAAGCATCTACAAAGGTCAGCATGGCAAGACAAAAGCTAACTAATGTCATAATACTTATTTGTAATACTTCCTATGGAGGAAATGGTGTAAAGTTGCGGCAGGGGAGGTTTAGATTAGATATTAGGAAGAATTACTTTACTGAGAGAGTGGTCAGGCACTGGAACTGCCTGCCCAGGGAGGTGGTGGAGTCACCATCCCTGGAGGTATTTAAGAAACGTGTAGACATGGCACTTCAGGGCATGCTCTAGTGCCCGAGATTGTGGGTGGGTGTGGTGTGTGGTTGTGGGTGTTTGTTTTGTTTTGTTTTTGGTGTTTGGTGTTGGGGGTTTTTGGGGTTGGTTTTTTTTTGTTTGGGTTTGTTTTTTTTTTTTTTGTTGGTTGGACCCGATGATCTCAAAGGTCCCTTCCAACCAAGAAGATTCTGTGATTCTGTGTGATTCCTAAAGTCAAATCTAAAAGAAACATTAGAAGAAGTGTTGACATTTACTTTTTTACCAGGCTAAGACACACTCTTTAAGACTGTAGCACTGCATATGCAATAGGTGTCTAACTCCATGGTGATATTTGCAGTGTGCAAGTTACATACCTGGCCTCTCTGAGAGGTGTTAGTGGGTTTCTAGAAAACATGTTCAGAAAAGCCCATTTTGTACCCAAGAGAGGTAATCAAATAGGATTGTGAACTGCATAACTTCTAAAAGAACTACCTTCATCAAGGACGCAGATACTCAGAATTCATTGGCTGAACCCAGGAAGGCTTCCTGAGCCCCTGTGACTGAAATATGGAGAATTTCTTCCTTTCTAAGCAAATGTCTGAGGGGATTTGAAGACAGATTTCCCTCAAGCCTCTCAGGGAATGTCCTATCAGATTATTGGTATTCTGAAGAGAAGGAAGGGAACAGCGTTGGTATATTTTTTTGCATGGAGTAACTAGAAAGACTGTACGGGAACTAGAAAAAGTAATAGCCAGTCCCCTTCAGTCAGTGGCTGGCAGACAAATTCACTCTATTGGAGGCATCCAAAGAGCAGAAGGAGAGGGCTGTTATATTAGAGCTGGAGTTTTACCTCTGCTCTTACACGGATGTCAGAAAAAGGAATGGAGATGGAAATGTGTACATGTGACCTTCTTTTCTTTTATTCCCAGTCCTCCAGGTAATTAGTCTCCTATTCCTTGTATCAGACCTAAGGCAGCAGGTGTGAAACATGAGGGTAATATATATTCTGTAATACCCAGGAACGCTTCTCAGATCCCATGAATGAATATCCAGCCCTGCCAGGAGCTCAGCTCGGTATCAGCACAAGATCTGATTGGTAAACTTCATTCCCTGCCACAGTTCCTAACCTAAAGAAGCATATTCCTAAATGGTTTCCCAAACAGAATCCAGCAGAGTGTCAAATCAACAGACTAAAGCCTGATGGCTCAGCTGGCACTAGCAAAAGCTCACTGTAGATGCAGGAAGCACGTGAGCAGCTGAGGAACGGAGGACACTTGCAGGAGGAGCTGCGGTGTAGGAGGAGCAGGGGAGATGCAGTCAAGGCACATGCACATGCCTAGGTGTATTCATGGGCATTTGACCAGAGATGAGAAGGAAGCTTGTAAAAATAAACTTAAGAAGGAAGCTTGTAAAAATAACCAAAAAACTTAGCCACCAACCAGAACATCTGACACTGCTGTACACATAAACTCTTATATGTTATGCACACTCATTCATATATCACACCCATAACACATGCCTTCCCAAGACATAACCCGGAGGTGGGGGAGGGAAGGGGGAAGGGGGTGCAGGGAGAGAGGGGGATGATTCACCTCCTCATTTATAGTCTCCTCCTGGGAACTCCCAGTTTGCTCCCACCAGAGCAGACTGAAGCAATCAGAGTAAAATCCACTGCCGTGAGATTAGGAGGTGGAAATTGAAAGAGGGTACTCGGGTGAAATACCCCTCATTCTCACAGATGTAACATCACAGATCAGTTCTCCAGATATGATTCAATTTCCCTTCTCCCTTTGTAGGAGATGCACAGTGGGAGAATGAGGTAAGTAGTAATGAAAAGAAAAGAAGAACAGGCATACCTACAACTCTTACACACTCTTTAGAACAACCTGAAAGGAGGCTGTAGTGAGGTGGGTGTTGATCTTTTCTCCCAAGTAAGAAGGGATAGGACAAGAGGAAATGGCCTTAAGTTGCACCAGGGGAGATTTAGATTTACTATTAGGGAAAAATTCTTCACTGAAAGGGTTGTCAAACATTGGAACAGGCTGCCCAGGGAAGTAATTGAGTTACCATCCCTGGAGTTATTATTTGAAAGGTGTGTAGATGTGGCACTTAGGGACATGGCAGTGTTAGGTTTATGGTTGGATTTGATGGTCTTAAAGGTCTTTTCCAACCTAAATGACTCTATAATCCCTTATTTATTCACACACACACATACATGAGGAAGTTGAGGAGGAAAGGGGGCCGTGTAAAAAGTTCATTGAGAAGAAACTCACTCAAACAAGTAGAAAGCAGCAGGATGAAATGGAGGTGAAGGAAAACCATTCAACTGTGAAGCATTTTGGGGAGAGAGAGGCTGTTCCACTTTGCTCTCTGAAGGAGGGAAGGGAACTAACCAAAGTTACTGGGTACCAAAGGCTTCCTGCTCCCTCTGCAGCCATTGATCTGCCCAGCTTTCACCCAGCCCTGCCTTGTTTACAGCCTTTTCCCCAGCTGATGCCTGTGAGTGGGGAGCATGGGCATAAATCCAGCAAATGCTTCAATGGCTCTGAAAGGAATGTCAACAACACATATAGTTTTAGTTATTGCTAGGGGATGTTTATGCTTTTCAAGGACTCTTTTCAGCTTCCCATAGAAGCTGAGAATGAATATAGACAGAACAACAGAATATTCCATACCACAGATGTCATGTTCAGTATATAAATGGGGTTAGCAGGGGGTGGGAGGGATGCTCACAATCGCTGCTTGGGATGGTGCCAATTCACCAGGTGGTGAGAGTGACTTGTGTCATGGTTATTATTGTTCTTATTTTCCTTTTCTGATATTTTTCTATTAAAATGTCTTTATCTCATCCCGTGAGGTTTTTTTCCCTTTCCCCTCCTTTTCTCCCTCTTCTCCCTACCTTTCTTGGGGGAGCAGAGGGGGTGTGAGTGAGTGGCTGCGTGGTCCTCGCTGCCGGCTGGGGTTAAACCACAACAGTATGTCACAGCTAGTGCCTCTTCCCTAGGAAAAAGAAAACACCTAAAGACTCATTATTAAATTACAATCCTTTGTAAAATTATATTTCTTTACTACTCAGACAAAGATGCTCTTTTTTACCTTCTCTTTTGTTTCGCCAAAACGTCAAAGTCTTTCAGAGACAAAATGAAAGGTAGTGGAAATTCAGGCGTGAGGAATAAGGAACTGAGTTAATGTAATTTGCATGATTCTGATTACTGATGATGGATCTTTATAGCTTGACGTTTTGGTCTGCCACATGCACCCCAGCATTTGTCTAACTGTCCCTGCAAACACAGTCAAGCTCCAAAACAGCACAGATGGCAAAAGCATTTCCATATATGTTTTGAGGTGATCTTCTAAAGGAAGAAAATATTCTGCAGAAGCAGAATAATGTGATTGAAATATGTTTACTTTTTAACCTATTTTAACATTAGATTTATGCAAATTTGATTAAAACAGAGATTTAAACCAAAACTGAACTGCACACTGAGCAACAGCTGTATTTGGTCTGCAGGTGGCTTTCCACAACAGCATGCTGTTCCACGGTCCTTCAGCTCCCTCTGCTGCTTAATCGATTTCCATGTCTTTCATTTTGGAATAAGCTTTTACTCTTTTTTTTTTTTAACCTCTGTTTTGATGAGAAAAAATGATGCAGATTAAAATTGCACCTAAAGCAATGAAATGATTGCTTGAATTGATAAACAGCGTGTGCAAAGTTTCATGTAATTATTGTCCCTCCTTTTCTCAGGGAAAGACAAAACGCCCATCAGACTCTTCCGATTGCCTTCTGGTGACTTGTAGCGCATTACAATTTGACTTGGTGTGACTAGAATGTATTTGTTGCTTAAGCTGACATTTCCTGGTTATGCAATTTTATTTCATACTGATAATTTTTTTTAATAATTATGTCTTTATATAGCTCAGGGTACTCTTTATTACAAATGTCTCCTTCAGGTGTCTCTGGAATGTTTTCTTTCCCAGATTTTGATGATGTTCATCTATCAACAATACTAAAGCAGCAGAAGCTTGTATGTTTGTATATTGTCACCTTTATTGCCATATTTTCCATTTTTAAATAGACTTGACAAAGCTTATCCCAGATAACAGACAACTGTATATATTCAAACAATGTGTTGGTCAAAATGCAATACAAATGCAAACCACACAAGCACACACACATTCATTAAAGTAGAACCTTAGTTAATAAGGTAAAATGAAGAGAAGGAATTATCTGCCAGAATGTGTGTGAGAAGTATTATAAAAAAACTGAGCTTCATACATCATACTGACTAAAATGGGGATTTGAAAAGCAGTAAAGGTTAAGGGAATATTAACACACAAGATTATGCTGTTCCAAGGCATCTCTGATCCTCAGGGGATTTTAGAAAACCCAGAAGGTCTATCTAAATTACATCAAAGATGGAAAGCTTAGAATTCAATGTGTAATTTTCTCCACAGGTATGTAGGGTATTATATCCGTTTTTTTCTGTTCAGATATTCAGCCATGAGATTATGTCAGTTGCTGATGGAATTACTCCAAGAAAATAAGATTATGAAATCTCCATTTGAAATTCTGCAAAACTATTGAAAGTGCAGGTTTGGGGAATCTTGGCCAAGACGTTACTTCCTCCAAGACAATTAGGATGATCTTCTGAGGGATCTGCATTAAGCCCCAAAAGCAATGGTACCTGTGGGTATGAATTATGCTACACCTGGGAATAAATGCAACCCACTCACAGTCCAACATGAAGATTGGATACTAGGAAAAAATTTCTTCGCTGAAAGAGTTACCAAGCACTGGAACAGGCTGCCCTTGAAAGTGGTTGAGTCACCATCCCTGGAGGTATTTAGGAGACGTGCAGACGTGGTGCTGAGGGACATGGCTTAGGGGTGGACTTGGCAGCATTAGCTTTACAGGCGAACCTGATGATCTTAAGGGTCTTACCCAACCTAAATGATCTATGATTCTATGAACTGAACAAGTCAGACAAGTCAGGCCTGATCATATCTCTTAGGCACTGCTTGGATGCATTGCATTGTCCTTTGTGAGGACAGTGCTCATGTTTGAATATTTTCAAAGTGTTTGCTGCCATTCAGGAAATGGTGACGCACTGCTGGCTTTACTCAGGGGACAGGGAAAGTGGCCATCTTTGCTGTTGCCTCCTTCATGCATCTTGTTTTCAGCAACACCTGAGGAGCAAGCACATTGGGTTGGAGACTAATTACATGACAATTCTTCTCAGAAGGAAATTACAGAATGATGGTCAGATCCAAAATGTTGTAGGCATGTGAAATAAATAGGTGGATTGCAGCAGCCCAAAGCTGCAGTCAAACAAGAGCCCCTTCAGAGGCTGTCTAATTCTGGAGGTACTTGGGAGGACCTTCCCCTTCCAGCCTTAGCACCCACCAGGCACTTGAAATTTTTGCATGTCCCGACCTTCCCTCCCCTTCAGTGCCTCATTCCTGCTCAAGTCTTACCAGGGACTCTGCTGCCCGACCACAGCCAGATCTCACAGTTATGTATTGCTTGAAAAAGCTTCATGCACCGAGTCCCATTGTCACAAAACATATAGGGACACAGAACAGGAGACGGCAACACTGACCATCATACCCAGTCCTTCACCGTCAGAGACAACCAGAACATGACCAGTAATTCAAGACATAAAGGACTCAAGTCATAAAAGTTTCCCCATTGCTGACAAATGTTAGGCCTAGAATAAAAAGGTCAACATCCCAGCTGGGGTACACCACAGTCAGGAAAGAAAAAGCATTAGAGGTCACTCCAACAAGCTTCATCCCTGCAACAAGAAGGACCATCATATAACATGAAATTCTCAGGCAGTTCAGATGGCTGCTCCTTCCGCGTCTGCCTTTCTCACTGGCCACTCTGTCCCAGTGGTCACAACGAGCTCAGGAAGCCTAACTCCCTGCTAACGCCCCGGTGTGCAGGGTAGCCTGTACTGTACAGGCATAACTGCCTGCTTCAGATCTCCTTTCTGAGGACCAGGCTCAGCCAGCCTCACCACTGTCACAGCTCATCTCAGCACTGGACTTGTCACACAGGACCGTCAGTTCAGAGGCTGCAGATGTAAGGATGGGCACTAGGGCCTGAACAGCATGAAATAACATCCGGCTGCTCAACAGAAATACCAGTCATCTCTATCAAATTAATCAAGGAAAATTTCCTTTCTGAGCCCAAATTTGGTGATTTGTTTAGCCTTCACCACATGAGTAAAATAGACCAAGGTGGTACTACAAGGGCTTAAGATCTCAAAACCAGCAGCTTGTCCAAACACAATCTTACTCAGCCTATCGCTGTGGCCTCCCCAGTGCTGCAGGAGAGGGCAGTGAAGAACTGGAAACCAAAGTTATACATCTTTGGGGGTGGAGAGGATAAAAGAGGCAGAATAGCCTCTCTCCTTTACAAACTTTGCCAGTGTCCAGGAGAAATCCTGAAATACAGGATTAATACAACAGAAACAAAATGCAAATAAATGTGAACAGACAACAATCTAGTTTCAGTTCATCCTTTTTGAAATACTAAAGGACTTAACATTTCTTATTCTGGGAGCAACCTTTTCCCTAAGCTTTTCATACTCAGTATAAACAATGCACATTCTTTGTTCTCTATCTGATTTAGAATACCTTCACTCTTCAAATGTTTATACACCATCTTCTAATTTCCTGTTTAAATTAACCATGACCATTTTGTAACTGTCCAGCCTTGAACCGTGATTTAAATTCCCTCTCCCAATATATTTATGGAGTCACACTTCCACTCTCATCCAGTTTTTCTTGCTTTCTTCCCAAACCTTGTTGAGAAAGAGAACTGAAGAAAGGAAAATACGCAGCGCCAAGGAAAGCAAGAGCAGAATAACAAAACTGCAGTCCTGTGATAGGGACATTCTTTTGGAGTGGGTGAGTAAAAACCTGGGCTGCAGGACCTGGGTGTCCAGGTCTCCCGGGACTGCTTTTGCATTTTACAATAAACAGAAAACAAATTAAACCCCTGTACACATGGAGCTATTCTTCCAACTGATAAAAGCCTGAGCTCTGGGTTCAAACGGCAAATTTGCATGGTGACCTTACATGCTGTCGAAGCCCATCCAGGTAGCAGGTGGCATTCTACTGCTATGTCCAGGTAGTTTTAACTCAACAAGTGGCAGAGCAGAGAGGTTTTTCTCCCTGACTGAATTCAATGTGAACAAAACATGATTGGCAGATTTTTGTCATATTGATGTTTTCACACTTTCCAAATCTCCAGAGTGGGTGTATGCAAACTATCAAGGTAAGATGTTTCCAAGCCCATGCTGATTCTTTAACCATGTCTGGTACATGGGTAAGTCCAAGGCCACACACCAGTGGTACAGCCCAAGTATTGGTATCGGGGCCAATGCTGCTTAGCATCTTCATTAACAACCTGGAAGACAGGAGTAGTGCAACTTCTGCAAGTTTACAGACATTACATACACTAAAGTTTTTTGCTGCCATTCAGATACCTCAACAGGGTAGAGAAGGCCCTGGCAGTCCTGGTGGACACGAAAATGTATGCAAGCAACACAGCCTTGCAGCAAACAAGGCCAACAGCCTCCTGAGCTGCATTAGGAAGAGTGTTGCCAGCAGGTTGAGGGAGTCAATTTCCACTCTGCTCAGCACTGGTGAGACACCTGGAGTGCTGGGTCCAGTTCTGGGCTTCCTAGTACAGGAGAGACATGGGCATAGCACAGCAAGTCCAGCAAACCGCCGTGAAGATGATAAATGGATCGGAACACCTGACCTATAAAGACTGAGAGCTGGGACTCTTCAGCCTGGAAAAGAGAAAGTTCAAGGAGATGTTACAAATGTGCATAAATACCTGATGGGGCAAGGGCGGAAGTAGAGAAAACTAAGTCAGTCTTCTCAGTGGTGCCCAAGGAAAGGACAAGAGGAAATTGGCAGGAAATACAGGAAATACAGAAGGAAGAAAAGAAACTCAGACAAACCTGCAAGGACGATCAAACGTAGGAATAGGTTATCCTGAGAGGCCGTAGAATCTCTGTCCTTGGAGGTATTCAAAACCCAACTAGACATGCTCCTCAGCAACATGCTTTAGCTGGCCCTGCTCTGTGCAATGCGGCTGCAATACAATAGTTGAGGTTTCTTCCAACCTCAACAATTCTGTGCTTCTGCAGTTGTGAACAACTTTACACAGGAAAACTGACACCACCACCACGACTCAGGCCTTGACTTCCTATGAAGTTGAAATCCTATCTACAATATTTTGCACTTCATATGAAACAGTAACAATCAGGTCACCATTTCATCTTTTGCGAAACTAAATTTCCCACTTGAGTCTGGATCCAGTAACTGTAACAGCAGCTATGCCTACAAACCTTTGACTGTGACCCACATCTCCATTATGTCAGTGAACCATACCTGTGGCTGAATTGCACCTTTAATTTCAAGAAAGACAAGAAAACATGGTTCCCTTGCATCCATGACAATGATTATAATACCTTATATTTGGAAATAATGAAGGAATGAGACAGCTTCTCTCAGACTTAGGATGAAGCTAACAGCTTCTTGCTTTCCTTAGGTGGACTTACCTAACAAGGAGCACAAGACTGTAAGCTACACCAGCATTTTGAGCAAAGCTCAGCCTGGTGGAAAGAGTCTCACCAACGCTGGTCTAGCTTGTGGGTTTGATCTGGTAAGCAGAATTGTCAGTCAAATTCCTAAAAAGCCAAAGGGTTTTTATGTACCTGTAAAGGTTTTACGTACCTGCAACATTAGATGAGCTGGGATTCCATGTGGCAGTTCATTAAATTTTGGGTTTGGCCATAGTTATTAAATCTAGACCCAAGAACTATAGTTCATCTTTTAAAATGAAGTGTTAAATATCATCAAGTTTATGACTGTGTATCACAGATGGTGAAAATGTAAAGATTTTATGAAAAAATTTATTCAGTAATAAGAAAACTTTTAGAAGCCAAGTCCTAGTCAAACTGAGCAGAATTAAATATGCATTAAATGTGCAAATCATTATTTGAGAAGTCATTTGCTATACTAAATTATCTTGCTGGAATAACAGGTGAGGAAACACGTTTTTAGTCTTTTTCATTTACTTTGTTTACTTCTATGGAAGTTGGCTCCTGGAAAAAGTATACATAATTAATTAATACATTTGACAGAATTGCCCTTTCCACCAGCACTGTGCGTATAGACTGTAACTCCAGCTGTTGCAGAATAATCAGATATTAACATAATTTTTCATGATTTTTTCCTTTACAAGTTAGCATTATAGCGATCTCTATTCTGGAAGTCTTTATAAGCACGTCTTGCATCTGTTTTACTGTGTGGGATTCTTCCAAAAGGTTCCAGATCATTGAAGCAGGCATCAAAAACTTCATCCACAGCTTTTTCTGCCGTTTCTTTGCTGACTTTTCTAACAGCCAGAATGGAACGAATTGCTCTGTCTCGTACACAAGTCTAAAATGGGAATTAGATAAAGAAAAATCTGTCATTATTAGTATAAATATTTTTTTTCCAAATTTTGTCAAGTATTAACTCCTACTACATACGCAATAATTTTGTATCACAGAAGAATCAACCAATGCCTGTAATAAGCATTAAAGCACATTTTTGTTCCATCCTGTGTTAACTATGTGTTTTAGTTTTCCATGTGCAAATAAAATGTCAGATAAGTAAAAGACATTCCTTAGAACAGGAATTAAAATACAATTTGGCATTTGTTGTAGGTATCAAGTGTTTGTACAACTTGACTTGGATAAAAGAGAAAATACATGAGAAAGAAACAGACATAAATACCAGTTAGCATTTTTCCAATTGAAATGCTATAAAACAAAGAAATGACTCCTCTACTGGCCTTCATTTTGACACCTCTCTTTATGGCAACTTTTGCTTACAGTTTGTATACTAAAAGATAAAAAAAAAAAAGATGTAAATATCCCCAGCTATAACTGCCACTTTAACATGAGCAACTACTTGGGACTCAACCAGGAGTCTTCATTACTATTAAAAAAAAAATTAATTCCTTTAAGACTTAACACACGTGGTTATTTAGAATTCTTTTCATTCTCCTTCCTCCAGTTTTCAAAGACTTTAGAGTTTTATCTGCTTATAGTGGGTAAGGTATTCCCACTACATTTCCTGAAAACCCTGCGTTTTATTTGGTTCTCATTAACCATCCATTGTCACTGGTAATGATCTATGATAGGACTACGTATTCAGGAATGTCACTCCAACAAAAATAACAAGGTGGATAAAAAATTTATCATGAATCATTAAAGGTTATTAAATGTTAACTAAGCAAAAGCAGCAAGTCCATGTCATCCACTTCTTTCTCTGATGTTTTCAGCTATGAAAGGCTGAGATCAAGTAGGTAAAGATGGATCAAAAAAAAAAAATCAGTGGACTTTAACATTTACAGTCTTTACCTGATGGTGTCCTTTTAATCCAAATTTAAACCTGGCTATTTCATTCATCAGTGTACAGTCTCCACTGAGATTAGCAGCTCGAATCTATTGGGAAAAAAAAGCCACGTAATCAGAGAAAAATAAGAAAATACAAAGTCAAAGCAAAGCTTTAATATCTTTTTTCTTCAATATCTTTCTGAAGACAGCTGGCAGAGAATATTCCCAGGGCCACTTCTACTTATTAAGTACATATTATTCTTTATATCCACCCTCTCAGCCTCAATGAACTACAAAGTATTACTACAGAACCTGTAAGTTTCTCCAGGGACCAAGTCTCATATTCCCAAAGCTTAAATGAATGAGCAAAAGAGATGATATGTATATGCCCACGTGTATATAGTTGTATACATATATATATATATATGAACTGCTAAAAGAACATGGAAAGTAATATTGTCCCCAGTTTATACCAGAAGCTGAGACAAGAGTCAGGAAGAAAGTTGGATACCTTTCAAAGACTACAGCTGAAATACCCAGAAGAGCAGTAACCCACCTGCTTTAGGAAAAGCCACGTTCAAATAAGTATGTATGATTTAGCTTGTTAACTGTCTTGTCCTGTGCACTGTAGTTTCTTTTGTCTGCCAACTGTCTCACACTCCACACCTTCAATTCGGAAATATAACTAAAACTAGATTTCCTATAATTAAGTACCAGAGCGAGAATAAATGCATGGAAAACATGAAATGTAAGAATTGAAAAGTTGGCAATAAAAATTGTAAACACCAAAATCTTGTTTTATATATGTTCTCTAATTTTATGTTTGAGGCTTACATGCTTTATTCTGCACTGTGTATATGCTTAGACAAAAAAAAAAAAAGATAAAAAGTAGATGATTGTTAATAATTCTGAATTATTGCAATGGGTTTTAGGTGGCAAGATGTTGGCAGCAGGGGGCCTGCTGGGATGGCTTCTGTGAGACCAGACAAGGGGCTGTCCCCATGTTGGACAGAGCAAGTTTCAGCTGGTTCTAAAACAGACCCGCCGCTGGTCAAACCTGAGCCCATCAGCGATGCCGGTGGTACTGCTGCGATGACACATTTAAGAAAGGATAAAAAACACTACATGGCAGCTGTGAGAGACAAGAGTGAGAAAAACGTGAGAGAGAAAGCCCCACAGACACCAATACCAGTGGAAAGGGAGGGGGAGGAGGTGCTTCAGGCACCAGAGCAGAAATTCCCCTTCTACCTGTGAACGAGACTATGGTGACAAAGGTTGTCTCCCTGCAGCCTGTGAAGGAACAGGGCAGAGCAGATATCCACACTGCAGTCCAAGGAAGACCCCATGCCAGAGCAGATGGGCATGACCTGAAAGAAGTTGCAGCCCATAGAGAGCCCTCACAGGAGCACGTTTTCTGGCAGGAACTGTGGCCCGTGGGGGACCGACACTGCAACAGTGCATTCCTGAAAGACTGTACACTGTGGAAAGGACCCAAGCTGCAGCAGGTCTTGAAGAACAGCAGCCCATGGGAAAGACCCACGTTGGAGTAGTTCGTGAAGGACTAGAACCGATGGGAGGGACCTCACACTGGAGCAGGGGAACAGTGTGAGAAGGAAGGAGCAGCAGAGACAAAGTGTTATGAACTGACTGCAGCCCCCGTTCCCCATCCCCCTCTGCCACTTTGGGGGGGAAGGAGACAGAGGAGCCAGGAATACAGTGAAGTTAAGCCTGGAAAGAAGAGGATGTGGGGGTGGAAATGACTATCCTACTCTGTCATTAATAGGCAATAGATTAATGTAATCTTCCCCAAGACGAGTGTATTTTGCCCATGACAGTAACTCTGGTGAGTGACCTCCATGTCCTTATCTTGACCCATGAGCTTTTTCATCTTACTTTTCCTCCTTATTCTGCGCAGGAGGGGGAGTCAGAGAATGGCTTGGTGGGTGCCTGGAAGCTAGCCAAGGTCAATATCCCCCCACCCCGTTTATACAAAATGGCTTTACTGAGACCACATAAGTTTACTTCATTAAGTTTTATCTGTACAAAGATAGTATGTGACTGTGACTCCCTTCCACAGCAAATATGAATTCAATTAATGAATTAAAATTAATTTTTATTTAATATGATTTATTCTGTACCAAACTCATTTTAGGTCTCTCACATGCTGTTTATAGATGAAACCTGTGCTAATCTTAAGTCTGGAATCAAATATGTTCTCATTAAAACCAACCCACAAAGAAAAAAAGAAAACAACCAACAGCCAAACCAAAGCCACTATAACATTTTTATAGCAGTTTATATATTTTTAAAAAACAGTTAAAAAGCCACCTAATTCCCACAGTCACAAGATGGTACTCTCATAATATTAATCATAAGGGTAAGTTTTTCTGTGGTCAAATGATATGGATTACATCAGAAATCAATTAAAAGCACGTGAATACACACGGGTCATGTACACAAGAGGAATCTTTACTAGCTTGTGCTCAGTTTAATTTCACCTCCTAACGCATCAATTTTTAAGGCCTTTCAAGCAGCAAATTCCTATGACCTCTGAAATGGACATGGAGTCATAACTAAAGTGTATTATTAGCAACATCACAATTAATATAAAATGTATATTATAGAAGACAAGTTTGTTGTTAACCAAAAAAAAAAAACCTAAAACAAAAATAAGGTTACCATACTACTGGGATATCTACCCAACATACCAAGATTTGCAGCAGAGAAATAGAGCCCTATAAACATTTGACTAATGTGTGAATGTGTTTTCATCTCTAACTACTCTCATTTGTTAATAACCAGTGTGGATACACTCACAGTGATCATATTCTACTTAGTATGACACTGACTTACTAATATTTGTGAAAACTAAACACTTGCTTTCTGCATTAAACTGTTTAAGTTGACTTGACAGGACAAAATGTATTAACAGGATTAAACGAAATTAAGTATATGCAACTGTGATAGTAATCACAGAGAACATTGTGGTGTGTATTTCATAGATTCATAGATTGATTCATAGATTGGATGCCATGCTTGGGCACATGGAGGACAGGGGGATGATTCAGGACAGCCAACGTGGCTTTACTAGGGGCAAGTCCTGCCTGACTAACCTAGTGGCCTTCTATGATAAAGTGACTAGGTCAGTAGACAAGGGGCGACCTATGGATGTAATCTATCTGGACTTCTGTAAGGCCTTTGACACAGTTCCTCACAACATTCTACTTGCCAAATTGGAGGGATACGGATTTGATGGGTGGACGGTTCGGTGGATAAGGAATTGGCTGAATGGTCGCACCCAGAGGGTGGTACTCAATGGCTTTAAGTCCAGATGGAGAGCAGTGACTAGTGGTGTCCCTCAAGGGTCCGTCCTGGGACCAGTACTGTTTAACATTTTTATCAAAGACATAGACAGAGGGATTGAGAGCACCATCAGCAAGTTTGCAGATGACACCAAGCTGTGTGGTGTTGTCGATACACCGGAGGGACGGGATGTCATTCAGAGCGACCTGGACAGGCTGGAGAGGTGGGCCCAGATGAACCTCATGAGGTTCAACAAAAGTGCAGGATTCTGCACCTGGGAAGAAACAATCCTCAGTATAAATACAGACTGGGGGATGAGGTATTAGAAAGCAGCCCTGAGGAAAGGGACTTGGGGGTGCTGATTGACGAGAAGCTGGACATGAGCAGGCAATGTGCTCTCGCAGCCCAAAAGGCCAATCACATCCTGGGCTGCATCAAAAGAAGTGTTGCCAGCAGATCCAGAGAGGTGATTCTGCCACTTTACTCTGCTCTGGTGAGACCTCACCTGGAGTACTGTGTGCAGGTCTGGAGCCCTCAATATAGAAAGGACATGGACCTGATGGAGCGGGTCTAGAGGAGGGCCACCAAAATGATCAGGGGGCTGGAGCACCTCTCCTATGAGGACAGACTGAGGGAGCTGGGGTTGTTTAGCTTGGAGAAAAGGAGGCTCCGGGGAGACCTCATAGCGGCCTTCCAGTACATGAGGGGGCCTACAGGAAGGCTGGGGAGGGTCTGTTTACAAAGGCCTGCAGTGACAGGACGAGGGGCAATGGTTTTAAGCTGGAGAAGGGGAGATTTAGATTGGATATTAGGAAAAAATTCTTTACCATGAGGGTGGTGGAACACTGGAACAGGTTGCCCAGGGAGGTGGTTGAGGCCCCTTCCCTTGAGATATTCAAGGTGAAGCTCGACGAGGCCCTGGGCAACCTGGTCTAGTTGGGGGTGTCCCTGCTGACTGCGGGGAGGTCGGACTAGATGACCTTTGGAGGTCCCTTCCGGCCTGGACCAATCTATGAATCTATGAAACAGCATGCCTATTTAAACATGAAACATTGCTAATAACCAGCAGTACTTAATATAATGGCAATGTTAGAAGCATTATAACTTACCTCTGAACATGCTAAGTGTTTGACATTTTTAAACCAGTCAACATGTGCACGGCAGTGATCAAAAGCATGAATCAATTCATGTGTGACCACCCGGTTCATATGGGATTGCTGGCGAATGTTGTTCTGACACAGAACAATCTGTAGAAGAAAAAAATATAGGTAGTCTTTTCACGAAGTTTCAGGGACCTAGAACACAGCACTTACAGTATTTAGACTCTGTACATCAGTGTTTTTCAACATTAACACCCTCATCATTCTGCACTGCACTAGTTCCAATGCCTTGGAACATCTTTCATTTTTCTTGTTTTCATGACTTTAACTCAGATAACAGCATTAGGAGACTTAATCCTAGTAAAAAACACTAAAAAAATGGTAGTTCTTTGAAAAGGGAACAATGTCCAGTGGCTACCTGAGATGTGGCAGAATCAAAACCTCCACTGACACAGCCATCACAGTTTTCACAAGAAAAGTGCCAGTCATTGAAGACAGTGCTGAAAGGCCCAAACAAAGTTATAGGGAAGCATTTGAAAGAGACCAGTAATTCCATATAACTGTGATGTTACTACACAGAACAGGACTAATTAGTTTACATACCAACCAGACTGCTTCATGGCCTCAAGAAGAAGTTGAGCATACGGATCTAGAAAAACATTGCTGCAATCAATTTCTCTAGACAAAAGTTTTGAAAGTCATCTATAATCAAAATGTAAAGACAGTCAAGAAAAAAAAAAAGGAAAAGCGCTACACATGCAAATTCATACTTTGCAGTATTTAACCCTAATGCAATGCAACTGGCATATGTTACAGCTCGGGCTAAAGTGATATAGAATCACGATATATACAATGCGATTCAGGAATCAAGTCACTGTGACATTATTTTATTAGTAGCAGACATAAATAGAGCGGCCTATAGCAACAATTGGTTTTGGTAACACTCACAGTCAACATTACATAGTGAAAAGGGCACAAATCAACCAGAAATCGACAAATCTCAAATTTCGAAGGACAAGAAGTAGAGAAAGACCTTCTGACAGGAAAAAAAAAAAGCACACAGCCACTTTTGAAATTGTGAGGTTTTTGTCTTAACCAAAATCAGTGCGTTCATCAACCAGCAGCACCCTCCAGCTGACAGCGGCAGAGGAAGGGGAGCAGCTTCTGCTCCGGGACCCTGCGGCTCAAGGTCACGGCTGCGGCCAGGCCGTTCCAACGGGGGTCACGGACGGCCCCGGTCCCGCCCGGGGCGCCCTCCGCCGCGACAGGGCCAGGGCCAGGCCCGTCGGGGAAGCGCTTACTCGTGTCCAGTGTCATCCTCAGCATCAGCTGGCACCTGTTGTGGAAGGTGAAAAGGCTGCGGACTAGGAAGCTCTGCGGCTTCTTGTTCCGGTCCGGAAAAAGGTGGTAGCCGAAGTCATCCTCCTCCTCGCCGCCCTTCTCCTCGGCCGCCGGCGGAGCAGACTCCCCCTGCTCCATGGCCGACCCCGGACCCTCCCCGCGCCTGCCGGCCACCGTCCCCGGCGGCGGGGCAAAGGGCAGGCGGCCTGGCAGCGCCAATCACCGAGCCAGCTCCCCGCCACGTGAGGCGAAGGGGGGCGTGGCCAGGCGGCGCGGGGGGCCGCGGGCCGTGAGGCGAGGAGTGGGCGCATGCGCTGTCCGTCCCCGCCAGTGCCTCTGCCGCCTCGAGGCCTCGGGGGTCGTCCCGCTGTGGGGCTGCGGGGTCGCGCTGTCTTCTGGGAAGAGGCTCGGCCGTGCTGGGGGGGCGGCCGGTGCCGGCAGCAGGAGGAGGGGGGAACCGGCGCAGGTGAGACTGGGGAGGGGTGTGCGGGGCTCGGCACGGTGCCGCTTCCCCGCGGCCCGCAGGCAGGCTGAGGGAGCTCACCCTGAAGGGCCGGCTTTGTCCCGGGGGCCGCTTCGGCGTGAGCTTGGGTCTCCTGCGGTGCGGGGCCCGCTGCCGCTGGGTGCTCGCCCGCTCCGCTGGCTGTTGGCTAGGCCTCTGGGGCAATGCGGCTGCTCCCCCGCGGAGTCGCTGGGACAAGGCAGTACTCGGGTGCTGGGTAAAGCAAAGGAAGGCCCGAGCCTTGAGATGCAATTAGAGCTTGCCTTAAAGGGTGTAAGAGCCGTGCTGGAAAGGAGTCTGTTGCCAACGCGTGAGTTGAGGTCGTTGCCAAGCTGTATGTGACAAGCAGTGTTAGGCCAGTGGGTACAGGAGCAGGCTGACATTATACACTTGTGCAAGACTCTGTAGAACGCCAGAAAACAAGCAGCTAGATTTAATAATCGATTTTCACACGCATAAGAATATTATTTTAGCCAATGGTAGCAAAAAGGAAAGTCCAGCAGATCACGACGTAGTTTCTTGCATCTTTTGAAGCATCTTCTTCTAGCTGCCGTTGGCCAGGGTGCACTGAACTGTACGGAATATTTAGTGTGCCCATGTCCAGGTTTCATGGAATTAACTGGCTGAATACTGCAGAGACAGTTCAGCATGGGACAACAGTTGTAGGCGGAAAAATAAAAAGCACTTGAATTAGAAATGCAAAAAAATACTCATTTTTTTGTTTCAACTAAAGTCTCTTTAGAATTAGTTTCAAATAGACTAAATATTTAACAAATTTTAGGAAAAATATATTGCTAAAGGTAAACGCATTACCACCTAATTATAGGAGGTAGGTAGAGAGAAGCATAGCTGGTGCATTAAGGCATCTACTCAGCTGCTTACACCTGAGAATGAAAAAACACTTCTGTTTTGGTAGTGTTAGTTCACTAGTAATTATGCGGTGTGTTTTTCCGTCTTTTATGAGACTTTTGTCTATCATTATGGACAGCACATTGTATTGCAGAAATCATTAACCTTCTTTGGTCCATACATTTTTATAGTTCTATGTTATTAGGTTATTGTCTTGCTGGCTGTTAAAAATAAATAAAAAAGTAATGTAGTCCTTTTTTTTTCCCTTCAATTTTGTCCGTACTATCTGTGTAAATGGCTTATTTATCCTTATGTGAGGATTATAACTGATCTTGAAGCTCTTTCATTGTATTTAGTTCATGAATTACTTAATCATGATTATTTTCAAAATGTGTTTGCTTCATCATTTCAGGTTTATGTGTGATGGACTGTACAAATGTGGATTTTTTTTCTGAATTGTAACCACGATTTTTTTTAAGGTTACTTTTTACTCGTGACTTGATATTTCTGTGATAATAAAATGTCTTTCACCCGGGACACTAAAATTAAGACAACAAAACTTACAAAGACTATTAAGTATTAATAATTATTAAACAATATTATAGGGACTTGGAGGGCTACAGATGTGTACAGAGAGCATGTTCAAAGAATACTCCGGACCTGTAATTCACTAGACTTCATAATAAAACACCTCATGTATTTACTCATTCCTGTGCTAAAAATGTGTGCATATTTAAGCATACTTGTAGGAGCTGAAAGTGTTGGAGGTTTGCTTGTTTCTTGTGTCTTGTTTCTGTTTATATAAAAGGCAGCATGTATGTCATAACTGGTTTTTTTTTAAGTTAAAACTTAAATGTTAACATGTTGAATTTTTCTTCATTCTGTCATCTGGGAAACACTGCATAGGTGGCTTTAAACTAAGATCACCTGGTTACCACTTTCATGATTTTCATTGACTTGTTGAGCCCTTTACCTTGCACTTAGGTAGGAAAGCATGACTTACTGTTTGTTCTGATATACTTGTTTTGTCTAAATACATGGCTTCCCATCATTTTTTCAAATACTTTAAATTGTGTTTCTTCTTAGTCTCTTTCTATTTAATGTTTCTACTATGCTATTGGGAAGGCTGTCTTGCGTGTAAGTCAGGCTTCTTCGATTTTGAAGTAGCTAACTTCCTTCAGTACATACTTTCACGTTCTCTTTCAAAAGTGTTTTCCTTGAAATTTGGCAGATTACAATGAGTGCACCAAATAAAGCACTAGAACTACAGCTGCAAATGAAGCAAAATGCTGAAGAGCTGCAGGATTTTATGAGAGAATTGGAGAGCTGGGAAAAAGATATTAAAGAAGTGGATTCTGAACTAAGGAAACAGAGTGGTGTCCCAGAAGAGGTAAAAATCACACATCCAGTGTCAATATTAACTCAGCTATTCGTAATGTGATAGTTTTTATAATAATTACTTTTTGCTTCAGTAAAATTACATGTGTTGACTTAAAATACCTGAATAGAAGGTATGAGTTAATCCAGCTGACTTGTTCCTCATCCGAAGCAGACCAAAAATTCCTCTGTAAACTGTTCCACCAACAGAGCTGTGGGACAGTCGCCCCTGGAAGTGATGGGTCCAGTAAATTTTTAATCCATTCCAGGTAGATCTAGAATATTTAGTTTGCAGCATCAGTATTACTTATTTATTGCTGGCTTTTAATGTATTGATGTTATTTTTTAGTGATACACTGCAGAGAATTGTCTTCTAAAACTTAATTTTTTATCATACATATAATATTTGCTATTATTATGTATTGAAAGATATTTATTTGCTGTTCTTAGTGGTTTTGTAGAGTTCCTGAGAACAGCTTGCTGGATGGATTTCTAAACTAAAACTAGCCAGTAGATAAAGGTATTATATCTAGATACAGGTACTATAGATTCTTCAATATAAGTGAATTTCACACATCTGTTTTATAATAAATTATTTATCTCAATTTAGAATTTGCCACCAATTCGAAACAAGGCTTTTAAGAAAAAGAAAAAAAGCAAAAGTAAAGTCCCTTCAAAGATAACAACAGAGGAAAACAAGAAAAACAAGATCAAGTCTTACGATTATGAAGCATGGGGAAAACTTGATGTGGTGAGTAACAATATTTCCTTGTGAACTTAGTCTTTTCCTTAGTTGACTCGGTCTTAAATAAGATTTTCTTAAAGTGCTGAGAGTTCAGTCCACAAATCAGTGTCTTACTGCGCTGGATACTGTATGACCATAGAAAGTCATTTCCTTCCAAAAAGGTTATGTGTTTAAAATTTGGAATATTGAGAAATACCAGTTTTCTATTGACTGTGCTTTGATCCAGGAGATTGAATTTTTCTTCAGGGGGAAAAAATCATTTAACGATGGATCTATTAAAAGCTCATAATTCTAGTAGAATGTAAGACTAAACACAACTGGCAGTATTAGAGGATAGATCTCTTACTTTTGAAGTGTGGAATAAACCTCAATAAAGAGGACTTAAGTAGAAATTTTTCAAAACACGCTACTAATTCTCCTAAAGCCTTGCGTGATTTATTTTGTATTGTCAAATTATAATGAAGATAATTTATTTTTTATCTGATTTCAGGATAAAATACTTGAAGAACTTGATAAAGAAGATAGTACTCATGATTCTGTGTCTCCAGAATCAGACTCTGAGGAAGATGGAATCCGTATAGATGCAGAAAAAGCTCTTGCAGAGAAGGAAAAGGTAATAGCATTGTAACTGTTTATTATGCTCGGTGTTGGGGCCAGTTCTCCCTAATGTCCTCATCAGTGATCTGGATGAGGGGATTGAGTGCACCCTCAGTAAGTTTGCAGACAGCTCTAAGTTGGGTGGCAACGTTGATTGCTTGAGGGGGGTGAAGGCTCTATAGAGGGATCTGGGCTGGCTGGCTGGATGGGCCGAGGCCATCAATATGAGGTTCTACAACGCCAAGTGCTGGGTCCTGCACTTGGGTCACAACAACCCCATGCAGCGCTACAGGCTTGGGGAAGAGTGGCTGGAGAGCTGCCTGGCAGAAAAGGACCTGAGGGCATTGATCGACAGCCTGCTGAATATGAGCCAGCAGTGTGCCCAGGTGGCCAAGAAGGCCAATAGCATCCTGGCTTGTATCAGAAATAGTGTGGCCAGCAGGACTAGGGAAATTATTGTCCCCCTGTACTCGGCACTGCTGAGGCCGCAGCTTGAATACTGTGTTCAGTTTTGTGCCCCTCACTGTAAGAGCGCAAGACATTGAGGTGCTGGAGTGTGTCCAGAGAAGGACGGCAAAGCTGGTGAAGAGTTTAGAGCACAAGTCTTAAGAGGCGCGGCTGAAGGAGCTGGGGTTGTTTAGTCTGGAGAAATGGAGGCTGAGGGGAGACCTTATCACTCTCTACAACTATCTGAAAGGAGGTTGTAGCAAGGTGGGCATCAGCATCTTCTCCCAAATAACAAATTATAGGACACGAGGAAACAGCCTCAAGTTGCACCAGGAGAGGTTTAGGCTGGATATTAGGAAAAAATTCTTCACGAAAAGGGTTGTCAAGCACTGGAACAGGCTGCCCAGGAAAGTGGTTGAGTCACCAACTGGAGGTATTTAATTGCCTCCATTAAATTAAATAACTCGTCTGGAGGTATTTAAAAGACATGTAGATGTGGTGCTTAGGGACGTGGTTTAGTGGTGGACTTGGTAGTGCTAGGTTGGACTTGGTGATCTTGGACGTCTTTCCAACCTGAGTGATTCTATGATTTGCATAGTAGCAAGTTAGATGTAGGAGCATTTGTAGTTTCTTTTAAAAGATTCTTCAGTGAGGCTACACTTCTGGTGGAAAAATTGCCTGTTTGGAATTTTTTGTCTGTTTTCTTGCCTTTTATTCCAACATACATAATTCTCACTGCATTTCTGTTTTTTCTTGTTACCAATTGCAGCAAGGCCTGTCAGACTCTGCTTCTGTGTACTCTCTGTACTTATGGTGATTAATGTATTGGTGATTTTTTGCTTTGAAAAGTTGGATTGCTGTATAGAATTGCCATATGAATCAAACTCTTGTTTACCTGAACACAAGATCTGAATGGTCCAAACTAAATCACCAAGAATTTAATATTAGTTCCTTTGCAAGGCCATTTACATCTGGGAAGGATGGGCGAGGTTGTATGTCTTTCCTGCCTTGGTAATGGCAAATTGGTACCAGTTTAGTTTTACCTTACTTTGCATGTAGAATACAGCAAGACCTATCTCATGCTTCATTGCCTTGTGAGAGAGGCTAAGTTAGTTGTAGTGAAACTTCTGTAGTTCTGAGAAACTTCCTTGTTTACAAACAGTCACCTAACTCCATCTATCAGTCCAGACTTTTCTTCAGTAGAGTCCCTTAGGGTTTTTTTAATTGTCTGCATGGGTGATATCTGCCTTCTTTCTCTGCTGCTTTAGAAATTCACTGGTGTATAATCTGCAGTTTACACTGAGAAATTGAGATGTCTTTGACCATTATCATTTTGGCTGCAATGAAGCAGTTGAGGGCACATGAGATAAAAGTTGTGTCCTAGAGGAGGCAGAAATGAGAATATTTACCTTGAAAAGCAAAGATGCCCAATCTAGTTACCAAAAAGTGAAAAAAAATCAGTGATTCTCTGTGGAAATTTAAGCAGCTATATATGTGTTATAGGTTTCTGGGAATGACCTACAGATATTGAAAATGAGTATATAATAAAACTGTTATTGCATAAATACTGAGAAATATTTAATATGGGATACTTAGAATTTTTTAGTTAAAAGAAATGTTTTACAGTAGAGAAGTATGTTGTGACAGATGTTAAACAAAAATGTTTGAGCATTCTAAAGTACAAGCTTTGAATTTTTTAACCAAAAATCAGCAATGTGTCTGTCAGTATACAGTAATTTGTTAATAAGACTTTCTTATATTCACAGGGTAATAACTACTTTAAACAAGGGAATTTTGATGAAGCTATAAATTGCTACACTAGAGGGATGCATTCGGATCCATACAATCCAGTATTGCCCACAAACCGAGCATCGGCTTTTTATAGAATGAAAAAGTAAGACTTCTATTGTTAAATCCTTAATATTTCTTCTTTCGAATGCTACCCTCAGACTTTTTGACTGGTTTTAAGTCTTGATTATATTATTTACCATGCTGTAATAGAGCCTGTGTAAGACTGCCGTTGCAACCTCCTTTGCAGTTTCAAAGTAAAATAGCAATTGCTGGAATAAAGAATCTGGTAGTCTCTCTCTCGTTTCTTCCTCTGCTTTCATGCTGGAAGTTTGCTGTCTTCTGTGTTACAGTGTAAGACTTCCAAAAAAAAAAAAAAAAAAAAAGAGAGAGAAAGTTCAGTGTTTAATTTGCCTTTCAGATTTAGTGAGCTCTATTTCCAAGGCTTTAATTTGTTTAGGGGGAAGAAAGGGTATAGAAGAGTTGGTTATTCACTCTGTTGGAGTAGAGACTGTTGACCTCTGTTGTCCTTTCCCGTTTTAATGTGTTGAGAATTAAGAGATGTTTAAATACTTGTTCTGTGCCCCTTCTGAAGCATGTAAAATTTCCACTAGAGAGAACCCGTAAAGCTTCAGAGTAAGGTACCTTGCTGATGTTTGGAGTTTTGTTACCTAGATATGTCCCAACTAACTCATTCATATTTTTGCTAGGTTTGCTGTTGCAGAATCTGACTGCAATTTAGCACTTGCTTTAGATAAAAATTACACAAAGGCTTATGCCAGAAGAGGGGCTGCTCGCTTTGCTTTGAAAAATCTTCAAGGTGCTAAAGAAGGTGGGCCTTTTCAAAATTCTTTGCTTAAAATACATACACATTGCTTGGTTAAAGCTTGTGTGATTTGCTTGTTTGGTGTAGGAATTTAATTTTCATTTGTTGTAAAGAAAGAAAGGAAATGCCATATTGCATATTCTACTGGCAAGGTAAAATTCAAGCAGCAAGTCTAAATGATTACTGTAGGTATTAGAATTTCTAGAAGAATTCAGCTTTAAATGTCTTGGATTAATACGTTCTTTGTAGTATCTCGAGCTTTTTAGGTAACTACAAAAAAAGGTTATCTCTTATACTCTGGTTACTTGCCTGTAGTTCCTAACTGAAACATTGTTTTCTGCTCTTCTGATAGATTATGAAAAAGTTTTAGAGCTGGATGCAAACAACTTTGAAGCTAAAAATGAATTGAAGAAAATCAATCAGGTAATAAGATTAATAGGCTCTAACATAAATTAATAAACTCTGTTCAGTTTATATCTATATCAACTTTTAACAGGAGCTGAATTCAACAAAATCTCCTGTGTTTTTTTTTCTGGCATTTGAAGTTCACTGAGGTCAAAATCTGTAATTGAGTTTCTTCTGGATTAACTAGCATTTATGCAAACATCTGTGTAATGGTGGATTAGCATCTTAAAACTGGATGTGTGCACCAACATCTGTGGTTTGTTTTTGTTCTTGTTCTTTTTTAAATCTTCCATCAGATGTTTTTTCTACCTCCTGTGTTAATGTTTTTTTCAGTCATGCTTAGTATTTTAATACGAGATAGCACTATGTATGAAAGAACCTGTGTGTTTTCTTGGCCATAAACCAAGCTACCCTGCTTGTAGTCCCACTGATTACTGTGGTCTGCCAAACCAGAAAGTGAGTTTAAGCCTAGCAGAACATAATACTCCACCGTAAATCTGATCCCTTTCTTGACAGGGAGAGAATGTTGATTATGATGATCTTAGTAAGTATAATCTTACCTGTCATTACTGTGTGAATATACTTCTTCAACTGTAGTTTTGAAAGTGCTTGAAAAATTTATTTTCAGAATGAAGACCCAGGGTCTCCAGAAAGTGAAGAAATAATTGATTTGTGAATTGGAATATATATAGACAGGTTTAATGCGTCACTTTACATTGTGCTTCAGGAATTACATACTTTTTATTTACCAAATAATATTCTGACTCACAGTCCCTCAGAAATAAATTTTTAAGAACAGTTTAGAATAAAGTCTTCAATTTGCATTCAACTTATAACACAGGCACTTCTGTTAAAATGCTTGGCAGAGCAGAGGGGAAATACTGAGGAAAAAAAATTACTTCTTTGCAGGCTCTGTCATCAAAAGAGAGTTCAGAACAGAAAGAGCTTGAAGATGCAGTCAGACCAGAATTAACAGACGAGGAGAAGAAGCGCATTGAAGACCAGCAGCTCAAGCAGAAGGCTATTACAGAAAAAGATCTGGTAAATCACAGGTTCTGGTGAAACAGAAGAGATCTAGCAAAGGAAATGGTTGTGTTGTGCAAATTAGCTATGCAAATGTGTAAATTAAACTTGATACTGTCTTGAAATTCGTAAATACAATATCCGTGATATTACCTTGTTTCCCATTTTGGGCTCCACAGGAGGGGAGAGGGACAGAGTTCTTTTTGAACTCTTCTGGAGGAGTAATTATACAAGGTAGCTCTTGCAGCACAAACTGTATTTGATAAGTTTCAAATATGTGCCAAGCTAAGTAGAAGTTGAATTGTATTTCACAAAGATCCCATTTCTCCAATATGATGTGCATCTTAACCCCTTCTTTCCAAGTAGAGTTATGGACTGTTTCTTGTGCTTTCAAACCTCTGATTACATGGTGAAAAGTAGTTATAAAAAAGACTGCAGGAAGTGCAGGCAGCAATGACAATAAAACCATTGTGGATATGTGATCTTGACTCACAGTTGGCTTATTGATTTCTCCTTCTCACCATTGTTCCAATTAAGAAATAACATCAACTAAAATGTAGTTTTCTTTCTGTTCTTTTACCTAGCTTTTTGACATCTGACTTTTTATCAATATTCAGGTTTCCTGTGCTGGTTGTAAGAGGTAATTAGGAAAAGAATGAAAGCATACATTAAGTAGGTAAAAGGAACAAAAATTTGAAAAGACCAGAGAAAAGACATTTCGGTCTAGTGCAATGTTTCATTGGTAGCAGAGTTGACTCACTGTGGGCCTGTTCCTGGCAACATGGATCCTGTCAAGTCTGAACTGTGGCCTTTACTTTTTTGCCAGTGAGTAGAGTAGTAGCAGAGAAGATAACACATGGCTTTATGTTAGTCCTGAGAAGCAAAAGATAATCTTAGTCTCTTGGAAACAAACAAAGTAATGCAATTTTGTTGTATGTAGCATTAATTAGAAAAGAACAGCAATATTTGGGCCCAAGTAATATTTGAGGATAAGAGTTTCATGGATGTAGCAGGATAAAGATGGCTTTGTGCAGTGCAGAAAATTGTCTTGAAAGGGGAATTGTAAAAAGGTTCAGCTTTGTTTAGCTTGTGTTTAAATTTAGGAGGTACAGGGTGGCTTATCCTGGACATCAAGAGTAAAGGTAAATCACAAATTACAGACTTATAAGTCTGCACTTAAACTGTGCATGTGGAAAAACATTTTTTTTTTTTATCCTTGAATTACTAGAAAAAAATAAAGATACTTTTTGTGGTCTGCTTCCAAGCTCAGATATGAATAAATATGCCATAAATATCTACCCTGATGTGGGTGTTCTTTGTGATCCATCTTCTTCATATTGTGACCCTGTCTACTAAAAAGAATAAGAAAAGCTCATTGCACTAGATCTTTCTCAACGCTATTTTTTTTTCCGTAACCTAAATATTACAGGGTAATGGTTATTTCAAAGAAGGAAAGTACGAGGCTGCAATAGAATGTTATACCCGTGGTATAGCAGCAGATGGCACCAATGCGCTTCTGCCAGCTAACAGAGCTATGGCCTATCTGAAGATTGAAAAGTAAGTAGTACTGCGTGTGCTATACTGTTTCTTTCTTTGTTGTGAACTAGACGGAAGAATGATCCAGTAGATTTTCACTCAAGTTACTGTCAGTCCTTCAAACTCTTTCTAGAATTCAGTATAGAATAAGACAGTAAGGGAGAGAGAACAACTCAGTAGGTGTGATTTTACAATGCTTTTCATAGGAAAGAAGTTCAGAGAGAATAAAATAGCATCAATATGAAATTACAGTTTCTAAAGTTTGATTTTCATTCTTTTATGTGTGTAAAATTCTAGATAGTCACCTTTCTTATAGGACCTGCCCAAAGCGTTATGTCTTTTTTGATTGTAAAACCCAGTCAGCTACTAAAAGTTGCATTGTAAAAAGATGTATAACTCCTGACTTCAAAGAGGATGAATAGGAACTTTTTCTGGAAACTGTAATTTTTAAAAAATATTTTTCTTTAACTCTGTTAATTGAGATGTGTGTGTAGTTAGTTTATTTTTAATTAAACTTTATTCATATAATCCAGTGACAGTAGGAAATGCATGCTTTCTCGCAAATGAGAAAAATCACATATGACCATTTTTGAAGTGCAATTCTTTTTTGATTCTCTGATAATGTAGTAGTTTAAACCTTTTAAACTGGTAGCGTGAGAAGCAGAGAACTGAGCATTATGTTGGTCGGTTCTAACATGATGTGGCTGGGTAGGTGTAGAGACAATACATTGATCTCAAATTATGAGATTACAAAATAGGTTGCTCAGATAGTATTTCTGACACAATAGTTTTAATGTAGTACTGAAGCCATAGAGGACATCATAATGCAAATAATGTTTTTAGAGAATCAGAGGAAGTGATACGATAATTGAATGACCGTGCAAGAAAATCAATTCTGTGTGATAAATCAGTGTATCATGGGTCTTTACATTTCAAAGAGGACCCAAATATAAAATACAACAGAAGCTCATTAGTATTCTATAAACCTCTAGAACTGATAAGAACTGCAAAAAAAAAAAAAAAATCAACCCCAAAACTGTTCCCATAAATTCAGTGATAGATTGAAGGAGGAGAAAAGGAATGAATGAAAATACCTAAATATGCACATAGTGGAATCATTTTCTATTATAACTAAATATAACTGGGATGAGGAAATTTGATCTTACACTGAAGCAAATTACTTTAATGCAAGGATATACTGACATCTTATTCTGAAATAGTTAAGGACAAGTCACAGAAATTCAGATGTAGATGAATTCTCATATATGCTTGCTTCTCCTTTCTTGTGTTTTTTGTTTGTTTTTTGGTTTTTTGCTATGGTATTTCTGGTTTTCAGACATACAAAACTGATGCTGACTTAAATTTTAAGGCTATTAAATGTTTAGAGTGGACTCTGCTCTGACAGGCTTTAAATGTTTCTTTTCACAGAGGAAGTGAATTTCTCTGTGATGATAAAAAGAGTCATCGTTGTGTCATGAGACAGCTAAAGACTTGGCTGAAATGTCAAAGTGCTGAGAAATCATATTTTTTATGCTTACATTTATTTAACAGTTTAGCGCAGTGGCATGTATTTATATGTATACAGGTAATTAAGATCTGTCTTCATATTTTAATTGTTTTGGGTAGCTCTGTCTTTTCAGTTGAAACTACCTCTTGAAACTGACTATTAATTTTGTTCTACTCTTTTGCTGAGATATGAAGAGGCAGAAAATGATTGTACACAAGCTCTGCTTTTAGATGCCTCTTATTCTAAAGCCTTTGCCAGGAGAGGAGCTGCCAGAGTTGCTCTTGGAAAACTAAAAGAAGCTATGCAAGGTATGACTTTAAATTAGCCTAAGTGTAATAGTTAAGAGAGGAGTATAAGGACATCCTGATTTATTTTTTTTTTATATCTTCTAATAGCAATTAGATGAATTGCTGATTGATTGAGGTTATTGGAGCAAAAGTTAAGAATGGTGGGGTTTTGTTGTGTTTCATTGAATATGTATAAAACCTTTTGTGTTGGTATGCACATGATCTGACGACAGTTTTGTATGAAATTAGAACTATTGTTGCTCATGGTAAGTACTAAGAAATAGTTTGAAAAATGTGTTTAAACTAGATCATGATACAGGCATCGGGATGACTTACCTGCCTTACGTTATTTTAAAGCTGTGAAAGGAAAATAAAAAGTTTAAAAATGTGCTAGTTGCTTTGTAACTTGAACTGTCTACAGTTTTCGTATGTTTTTTCACTCAGATTTTGAAGCTGTTCTGAAGCTGGAACCTGGAAATAAACAAGCAATAAATGAACTCAGTAAAATAAGGAATGTATGTATACTTGTGCTATTTTTGGGTTTTTTGTAAGCCTGTAGTAATGGAATGTTTTCATTCTTTTTTTTATGTAACTTTTGACATATCTTATAATTTTTCCTTAAACTTTCGATCTTTTGGCTAACTTGCCATTTTTTCAGGAATTATCTGAGAAAGAACAGCGGACTCATCAAGAATATCCTGCAGTATTGATAAAAGAAACCGAAATAAAAAATATAGTGAAAGTGATTGATAATCCATTGCACCTGAGATCAACAGTAAGTTGTTTTGTTTTGAGAGTTGTTTTCTGTAATGATGGGAAAAGTAGAGCTTAAAGTTAAAATCCACTTCTTGCTTATTTATGTAGACTAACTCCTGATACATTCATCTTGCCTGTGGAAAGCTCAAAGTTTACAGAATTACTCTTTAGATATTTTTCAAGAACACAACTTCAGCATTTCCAGGTTTGTAACAGTAGCGGTGGTGTAAGCATTCAGCCTACAGTACCACACTCAGGAGACATGGTGTATGCCTATATCTATAGCACAAACTGAGGAGGCAACCCCACAACCCTCTCCTGGGTCCGTAGCTAACATTGCAGTTGAGACTAAAGGGGAGGCAGTTGAGACTTGGTGTTTCCTTGCAGACTTGAGAAGGCTCTGGGTAAACTTCCCTTCTTTTCATCAGTTGTTCATAGTTTCTATAGCAGCTGTAGTGGTAATAAGACGTGTTGCCCACCCATGTTGTATGCTGGTGTCACCTAGGGCGACTGGAAGAGCCTTGAGCCTGCATTTTCATTCACATAAACTGGAGAATAGAAGGGTATTGGTTTGAAGTAATAGTTTTGGAGTACGAGTTGTCAGTGGCTATAGTCAGATTAATGAATTAGATATGACAAAATATGGTAACACAGAGTAATGTTAGCTTGCTTTATGTATTAGGCTTCCCCTTTTAGTACATTTAATCTTTATACATTCAGCAGTGAGTTGCGTGACTACGAAGTGTGCTCACACATTGTACTGTAGTGGTTTGCTGTTGATGATTTCAAAATGTTTGTTTACCTCCATTAAATATATAATTCAGACGGATAGTTTTACTAGAAAATGTGTGATTATTTTGATCCTTTGGGGAGGGAGATGGTAGGGAGTATTATATGCTCTCTATAACCAGATACAGTTATTTCTAGAAACCTAAATGAATTGACTGTGAAGTAGCTGAAACACTATAGACAATTATATTAAGTTTTCAGTTTGGCTGCTAAATTAAGTGGAGATACTAGGTTGATTGTCTTTTCCTTGTTGTTCTGTTGAGGTAGAACAAGTATAGATGAAGCATCTGTGCTTTTAGTACTGCCTAAGGATTGCAGAGAGAACTGTAATTTTATTCCATATTCACCAGGCAGCCTCCCAGTCTTAGCCCGATGATGAGTTGGTATATTGTGAAAGCGAACCGTGTATTGTCTGTGAATACATCAACAAGATGGAGGTTTTTTGGCATGATTTAAAGCAGTTTGCTGTGAAGACATATGATGGGATTCTGTTAGAGCTGGACAGAAAAATCTGCCATTGAAATTGTTGAGTATGTTTAATAGTGTGTATTTGCATCTGTATTTCTAGAGCAATATATACTGTGTTCGTATTCAGGAAATTAAATTCCAAAGAAAAAGGTGATAATTTTTTTATTATTATTATTTTTTATTTTCTTTTTTTTTTTCTCACCACTAAGTGATGCTTCCTTGTAAGACCTGTGAAGGTAGTGCTAGGTGGTGGTCAAAAATCATGCAGAGATCAAATAACTTGAAGCATATTAGTTAGTATGCCTTCTAGTGGTGGAGTTAACTGCCTTATGATTTATGTAACTTGGTCAGCCGGTAGGCCTGAGTTACAGATATTTATCATCCCAAAATTTTAAGTTGACGGTCAAGGATATTTACTTGTTTAGCTAAATTACAAGGCTGGACCAGGTCATTGGTCAAAATACATGGTAGTCCTTGCCCATTGAACTTTAGAAGGGGGAAAAAAATGAACTACTTCTTAATTATTATTACTGGGAAAACAGAAGGCAGATTCTGCGATTCTCTAGAGTAAGGATACACTGGTTTATGAGGGTAAAGTAATAAAATGATCATATAAGGCTTCTTGTAGAATATTATGAAGTTTCCTTTTTTGCCGTTTATCTTTATTGAAAGTATCTTCCATGTGCACCACTACAGATGAAACTGGTTATCATGAGATTATTTAAAAGTACCACATCTGTTTATCTGAGGCCTGTTTATACACTGGTGTTGAGGCTACACATGTGACATGAGATATGTGTTCTGTTTAGAAGCCTTTGCAAAGAATAGCCATTGAAGAAATTGATGATGACACACCAAATAGTGATTTTCTCAGCACTACTACTTTAGCCAATAACTGGAGGAATTCAGCGAGTGTTGAAACAACAGCGAGTCTAGATCGGGATGATCAATTGACTACAATGGACATTCCAAAAGCAAAGCACTTAAAAATAGAAGAAATCACTGATACTTCACTGTTACAGTAAGTATAAAAACTCTAATGCTCTTTTAAAAAGGTAAATGTAGTTGAAATGTAGTTTTTTGTCTTCAGATTTCTACATGTGATGAGGTATCAAACGTATTGTGCAGAATTTGAATTAAAAAGAAAATACTGAAAGAAAATGAAGTTCTTGCATGTCTCTGATCATGTAGTGGCTGAGACAAGTATGGTCTGTTTAGTTTTAGATGGAAAACTAGTCTTGTTCTTACATTTGGTCTGAAGTTGCGGCAGGGGAGGTTTAGATTAGATATTAGGAAGAATTACTTCACTGAGAGAGTGGTCAGGCACTGGAACAGCCTCCCCAGGGAGGTGGTGGAGTCGCCATCCCTGGAGGTATTTAAGAAACGTGTAGACATGGCACTTCAGGGCATGCTCTAGTGCCCGAGATTTTTGGTTTGTGTCTGTTTGTGGGTGGGGTGGGGTGTAGTTGTGGGCGTTTGGTTTGGTTTTGGTGTTCTGGGATTTTTTGTGTGTGGTTTGTGTGTGTGGTTTTTTTTTTTTTTTGTTGGTTGGACTCGATGATCTCAAAGGTCCCATCCAACCAAAAATATTCTGTGATTCTGTGATTTCAATTATAAATAAATTCATAATATTTTCCTTTATCATATACTCTCTTACTTGTGCACTTCATCTTCCCTAGCTGAGATTTTTATTTGTAATGTTTTAGAGTAGGATCTGGGCAGAGTTCAAACATTCTTTGCACACCAGTTGTGTGAGAGAAAACGAGCAGATGAGAGTGTCACTCCTCTTTCCTCTGCTGAGCAGGCAGCCAAATAACTTCAGGTTTGCTCAAAGTTCCCAAGTGCCACTGTGTTAGCTGAGCAAACTCAAGTCTGGCTGGCTGACAATAGACTGAAGTATAGAAGCCACTATCCTGACTTTATCCCTGCTAAGTATTGGAACTCGTTGTCTGCTTAGGAAACTTCTGTGTGCATCAGCATCATCTCATTCTGTTAATAGTAAGTACTTTTTATAGAATTCTGTTTGAAGAATTTCTATGGGAAGCACCTTCCCACACCTACCTTTTCCAGCTCAGATGGATTTGCTGTGAAGTGTTGAAGAAAAAAGCATATTTCGTAGCCATTTTATAACTTCTGAAAAATAAGTGGACTTAACTGTTAAATTACAGGACAAAAAATAGCTCCTCTGTAATTGGTGTTTAAAACAGTTTGTTCGTTTAGCATGGTTATTGTTTTGTGTTGTGAAATTGCAGAAAATGTAATAGTTTTTTTTCAGTGTTTATGGTAGAGATTTGTACCATAAAATGCAGTTGTTTCCAGAAACAAAGTAGAGAAAGGCTGAGCATATTTTTGTAAGTATCTGCAGGTGTGGTTTTTCTAGACAAGATGAATCAAGTATAAAGCTTCCATAATTTGAAGACTTTTTTTAGATACCTGCTTAAAATAAAATATTTTTTTTTAAATTTTGTTTAGTATTTTAGATTTTTAAAGAATTCGGAGATCTCCAGTTAGGTCTCAGTGTAGGTTCCAGTTAGGTCTCAGTGTAGGTTTTCCTTAAATGTTTTCTTGATTATGTGTTTCAAAATCTCTCTGCAGGCTTCCTGCTAATGTGAAAGGAAGTTCATCAATGTTGCATCCATCTTCCCCTGTGAACAAACAGAAAGAAAAAGAAATCAGAAGGTCATTTAGATCTGATTCTCAGGTCCCTGGCGTTCCTGCAAATTCTTTCCAGCTTGAGGCTGACTTCAGGAAGTTGAAAGACTGCCCAGAAAATATGTACTTGTATCTGAAGGTATGAAACATTGGATTGATTGACAGTGCTTGGAACAAGTTTCTTCAGCTGACATTGAAGAAACAGCACAAACTTAGGTGGAAGGGGTCGCTATGTTTAGAGTCTTAAGTGCACAGTAGTCCCTTTCTTAAACTGCCTTCACATAATACTAAGTTTGATCCACATTTGAATATTTCTCCTCTTGTGCCTGACTTTTCACTTACCTGGCTGTGAGTACAGTCCTCTGCGTAATCTGTTTCTTCTTTCAAACATAGGCCTTGATTCCACAAAGACTTAAATACCTTAGTAACCATGTGAAATTCTAATATAAATTGAATTGTAATATGTAAATAGACATCGCAACATTCTTACCTCTTTAAACTGAACAAATGCTTGAAACACATCAATCCACTTAATGTGTACTTCTGCTTATATGTATTTCACAAAAAATGCGTAGAATTCTTCTTTTAAAAAAGTTAGCAATCATCATAAAAAAAAAAAACCAAAAAAACCCAAAATTAATGTTCAGTGTCAAATAGTGCAAGTGATTTGTTTTTCTTTATTTTGCTTTCATGCACTTCTTGTTGCTTTCATGCTTTTCATGCGCTTTTTAGGATGTCCAAGACATCCTAAAAACTCATTTCTAATTCTCATGACTCAACTGTATTTTGCCTAAAAATAACACTTGTTTAATTTTCCCAAAGCAAATAGAGCCTTCACTTTATCCAAAACTGTTCCAGAAATCCTTAGATCCAGACTTGTTCAACCAGATACTGAAAATTCTACATGATTTCTACATTGAGTAAGTTTAACTCCTCGTTTATTTTACATTGCTTATTGCTATTCTGTTTTTTTGCCTTTTAGTTTTTTTCACTCTAGCCCAGCCCTTGGGCTTACAAAATTATTTCCAGCATGCTGCATTACATAAGCACGGTGTAGTAATTGGAATGATTCAGTTGTTCTTTCTTAAGAAATTAAAGATATTTTGAAGAATCAGATAGAGAAGAGGTAAAGAAATAAATAGCCTTTGCTGTATGTTGTTGAATTCAGTTCTGCTAAATAGCATCAGAAACTGAATATTAGACTGTATGAAATAATTTTTGTGCATATTACTGTGCATGTTCTGTTATCACATAATTGCACAATATTTGCTTTCTATATTAACTTTCCAAAGCTGAGAAATACAGAGGGTTTCATTCTTGTGCAATGCTTATTGTTTTGCATTCTGACTTTTTCAACTGCTTGCTAGCATTTTACAGTAGCCTGTAGTAAATGAGTGTTAGAGCTAGAAGGTCTGATAAGACAGGACCTGATGATTATTTTTGAAATTTCTATCCATGCTACCATTTGAGTCTAAAGTTCATTTTGTCTGTCAGAGGCAGTGTGCTGCTTCTCTGAATTACTCTGCCCGAGAGCACACACTCAGAATGTTTTTAGGGTGTTGCTTTATGGAGGAAAGTAAATGGGAATGAATGTTAGCCTTTCTCTTGGTTTCTTTAAAAGTAAATATCCATCATGTGGGTGAAACATAACATCTTAAGAGATATGGTCCTGCATTTGGTGGTATGACAGATAAAGGCTAGGAAGTTGAAATTGTTTGCAGTAAGGTGAAGGATGTTTCTTCTGGAGGGAGACAGGAAAAGTTATGAAAGAAAAATACTATTTGTTGTTACTATTTGTAACAAAGACAGTGCCTATTTACTATTGACTAGAAGAATATAAAGTGAACACAATCTAGGAATTTTCTGTATGGATAAAAATGAGGGCAACTGTAATGTGAGGCTTCTTGCTGAGCTTCCTATGACCAGAGGTGCTACTTCCCCTCACACACCCCAATATGTATGAAAATTGAGAAGTTATGGCAAGGTGTGAGCATTAAATCATAAAATAGCTATTCTGTACATGAACAGCAGTCAGTTTGCATCAGTCTAGGTTATTATATTTCTCACTCTTGCTCTGCATCCGAAGGATACTTGCATAAAAATTTCTGGATGTTGACTTTTTGCATTGTGGGTGGAAGAATGAACAGGAAAGATGGGAAAGGCAGGGAATATGAGAGACACAGAGAAGGGAGTTCATTGGTCCTTTAATTTCTTGTTCTTGAAGTCTTTAATGTTGCTTGCAGCTACTGAATCTTTCTAATCAACAGTAGTTATTTTTATATTTCTAATAATCTTCTTCAGGAAAGAGGAGCCATCGCTCATCCTTGAAATCCTCCAGAGGCTATCTGAATTAAAAAGATTTGATATGGCAGTAATGTTTATGTCAGGCTCGGAGAAAAAAAGTAAGTAATTCAGTAGCATCTTTTTAAACTTCGTTTGTGATACTGTAGAATCTAGCAAGAAATACATAAAATTTAGTGCTATTCTTGTTGTTGTTTATTCTGTGTAATAATCAGTTAAGGTTAGTTAGGTTGTCTAGCTTTTTGATTGTTTTAGAAATTAATATGCATGTCATGTAATTTTTATTAGTCTTTTGATTCCTTATTAATTGTGAAGACTTGAAAACTACAGCTAAATGCTTTTGTTTTTATCAGTAATACCGCTACATTTTAGTCTGATAAAGTAAGCTTCACTAGCATTTCAGTTTGTAGCTGGTAATGTTACAAATTTATGAATTTGTATGAAATCCTATATCTGACATGCAAGTCATCCAAATTACACATTTTCCACAATTTACGACTATTTCTTGGCAATCCTTCACTGTTGGCAAAAAGAATGCAAATATCTCTAAACCACTCAGCCTGTTTGTCCTGTTCTTGGGCATTACTTAGATTAGTTTGCAATTCAGGTTGATATTGGCGTGAGTTCATGGTTTATAAAAGTGGGTTTTGTTTCAAGCATTTTCTTTATTTAGCACACCAGACAGACAATGTAACAGTGAGACACAAGCAAAACATTTCTCTGGGACCAAATAATGTCAAATTTACTATCTACAGCTGAGTTTCATTAATAACTGTTATACTTTCAAAATTTTGATATGTGAATCTCCTTAAAATAAAATTACTTGTTTGACTTGCTGAAGTGCAAGTAAATTCCTCATATGAATCACATTCACGCCTTTAACCTGATGTAAGCTTTATCTGCCATCTGGCATTAACTTTTATCTTCTGCATTTAACGGAATAGCGCCTGGATAGCAAACAAAATAAAATCTGTCTGCTGTCAGGATTATATACCTGTTTAAGGAAATGTTGTTAGGCAGCTCGTGGGCATCAAAACAAAGTGGGAGCTTCCCTTTGCTACTCTTTTTTTGTCCTCTCAGTAGTTCTAAAAATTTTCTTGTATTTCAGCTATACATTCCAAACCTGACTCTCACTGAGGAATGGACTAATTTACCTTAAGAAAGTGAATGACAAAAATAACAGTTTATATTGGGATTTTCTTTTACAGTTGCACAGGGATTGTTCAATCATGTGAATCACACGGGATTGAAAGATACTTCTGTTGAAGAATTGAAGAAGAAATACAGCATTTTCCCTTCGTGAGATGACTGGCATGTAAATTTCTGTTTCTGCAGTTCTTTCATGTGGAAATCGGCTGAAGAAGCCTATAAAGACTGGAATTTTGTTGCTTTTGTATAACTAATGAAACTCTTAAAATTGGTTTAGCCAAATGGCAAGTGCCTGAAGAGAGAATTTTCTTGTTCTGCGGGTACATTTGCTTTCCAGCACCTGAAACAATTCAGATCTTCATTGTCTTCAGTGGAATCTATTTGTCCAAAAAACAATTGTGCAAATTGGCATTCAGGATGGGGACTGTAGATAGAGATCTTTATGAAAAGGAAAAAAAGTATTTATAAACATGTCTTTGGTAAGAATCAATTCATGTATATTACAGATGTGCATGTGTTTTTTTATTTTAGAAAATAAACTGATTGTTGAATTGAAGATACTACATTTTTTTAAGGATTTTTTTTTTATTAAGGTGCCTAAATCATTCTTTTCTAAGGCTACACCGCACTAGAACATGTAATGTACAAAGTGAACCTGAGATATGATGGCCAAAATATTCCAGAATTCTTTTACTTGAGTTTACCCAAAAGCTGAGTTTTTGCATTGACAGCTGAGATATTCCTGTGAACCACAGCTGCAATTGCAGAATAGAAGGAAGCCAAATACTGTAGAATTAGACTGAAGGTATAGGGAAACACACTTTTGGTCAGCTATAGCATTCAAAAAGCCTTCAAACTTCCAAGATGGATTAATTGGAAAAGGTATGAATGTTATCTTCTATGTAGTCAGTATTAGAAAACTAATTTTAAAACATTTGCAGCTGTGTAATGTCCTAGTTCAGACATAATCTGTTAAAAAAAAAAAAAAAAAAAAAAAGAAACTGAGCTACATCCTTGGGCTGGGGAGCAACTGACCTGAATGAAGCACTAGATCCCTGAGGCAGCTTCCATTTAGCCCTGGAACTGTGCACTAGGAGAGTAACAGGTGTTATTGGGGAAATGGAAGAGCTTTTATGTATCACTGCTTGCAGCTTACGTACAATGTCAACTGTTATTACTAGGTGTGTCCCAAGTTAGGTGATAACTGGCTATTTCTTCCCCTCATTGTAAAGCAATTGTGATAGCACATCAGGGATACTGCTGTAACTAATAGAATGGCGGGGGTGGGTGGGGGAAGGGGTGGAGGAGAGTATATGTATAAGTATATACCTTTGTATATGTACCTTCTTACAGATCATTAATGAGTTGTTATGTGTAGAGCAGAGGTGTGTGCCTGATTAGGTTATACTAGTAGAGCATTTGGTACATTCTCAGAAACTGCTTCTTGAAGGCAGTTGGATGAGAATATGTGATTGTAGTATAGATCCTTGACAATAAAAGCAAGATGATAGCAGAAAGATTTAAAAACTGTAGGCCATGAGTCACAGAATCTTCATGGTTGGAAGGGACCTTTGAGATCAAGTCTAACAACATCGAGTCACCTGCAACTCCACTTCACCCAGTCTGCTGTGCTTTTAATGAGAATAAGCTGTTCTCACTCCTGCTTTTACAGAGATTTCTGTTCAGGATTTGTGCATAAGGAAGGCTGATTTAAAGGAAACTGTTCAAGCATGTAGAATTTGGTGGTGTGAACCTGAGTCAAGTTGCTACTGAACTTAGTCTACCAAGAACTATCTTGAAAGTGGTATGCTACTGTAGCTTTTTGCTTGTGTTTCTAAATGCAACATCTGATGGTGAGTTGCTAAGTCCCTGAGATCACTTTTCAGTGCATAAAAAAACAATGCATGATGGAGAGCAGAATGCAGGCATTCAGAGAACTGCTGACTTTACTTGCTCCAGGAGATGGCAGTATTTTTCCCTTCTAAATTGTTAAGATTGCCAAATCTCAGAATTGAAGAATTTAATGAACCATGGAGAAGCTTCATAGATCTGAAGTCAAGAATTATTTCTGGAGAGAGAAGGGGGATTTTTTTTTTTTTTTTTTTTTTTTTAATTCAACACCTCAACACCCTCGCAATGGTTATATCCCTGTAGTGTTACAGGGAAAAAAGTCTGAGGTAAATAGGCAATAACAGTGTGAAATACTTGATAGCCCTTATCTGTGTTACAGCATTCAAAGTATCTAAAATCGTGTTTGCTTCGGTGGCTCATTCAGACCTGAGCTCTGCTTATCAGTATTAAATGTTATATTTTCCTATACAACTTTTTAACTTGTCAATATCGTTTTTTAATTTGATGTTGTTCCTCCAGTAGATCTGGGAGACATTCAAACTCCATACTGTCTGTTGATTTCATCATCTAGATTGTTAGAATGCTGATGGAACTGACCCTGGGACGTACTTCTGCAGAACATCCTTACAGCTTTCTGGTTTGACAGTAGACTGATTTTATTTTTTTCCTTTCTGATAACTCTGCTGTATGAATGCAGAGCTAGCTAATAGTTTCATCTAAGCTGTGTTTGTCTTGCTTGTAAGAATGTCCTGTGATAGTAAGATAAAGATACTTCATCTACTGCTCTTTCATTATGTTACTGTGGAAGAAAGGATTTTAACATAACTTGTTCTTGGCTGACTTGTGTTAGTTACTATAGAAAACATAAATGAGTATAGTTTGGGTACTTGTTCCGAAATATTTTTTAGAATTAAAAATTAATGGGTTTCACTCTGGTCAAGAAGTTTTTGCTGCTTGTCATCTTCTGTATCTTTCTTTTTAGAAATAGGCATTTCAGCTTGCCAATACTCAAATATAACTACTACTGGTTTTGAGGTTACTTTTAAAACATATTAATACAAGATTAGCATATCAATTTTTAACATATCTTATAAGAGGAGTCTTTGGGGCCCAGAAAGCCTGTGAACGTTGAACTTCAGGAAACTAATGTTCTAACCCATTCTTTTCTTTACTCGGCAGAGATCTTTGCCAGTGATGTGAATACATACAGTTGCTTGTAGTTGCCATCACTAGGTAATACCGAAATGAAAATAGCCATCAAAGAGCTCATTTCTAATGTCATCAGCTGTCAGTTGTTTTTCTTCCATCTTTCATAACTAACACTTGCCTGGGTGTTTTGTTGTGGTTTGTTTTTTTTTTTTTTTTCTTTTAATGCAGGTGCACTTTCAGAGGAATCTCTTCTTACTCTTGTCAATTGCTGCTTATTTTATTTTCCTCTTTCGGTTCTGGTTCCCAGTGTTCTCTTGTTGCTCCTACTTAGTAATTACTAAACAATCTGTCCTTGTTTCTATTACTTACATACTTTTGTCTTCTGAGATTGTTGAAGAGCTCTTTGTTAGTCAGGTTGGTCCTTTTTTACACTTGCTATTCTTTCTTTTCATTGGCATAATTTTAGCTTGTTACCTTGATATCATTTATTTCGGAACTTCCAGGTCTCCTGTACCTTTTTCCACCCTTAGATTTTTCTCTCATGAAACCTTAATGAGCAGTGTTAGAAAAGAGGAAGTAGCAGAGAGAAGATTAAGCACGTGAAGCTTTCAAAGTTGCGTTTAGGTGCTGTGATGTCTAGGCAGCTTGAGATTGTTCTGCCCGTCAGTATTAGAAACTAAGAATTTGGGGCATTAAATATACATCCTCTTTTCCCTCCTCCAATAGCAACTGTGAGTTAAGGAACCTATGCCAATCTTCCGCCACTAGTTTGTTGTTTTTTCTTTCAGTAAATTAGTGCTTTTCTAGGAATAGCAAGAAGGGCCTTAATAAAAGCATAGGGCTGCACATTTGTTGACTTTCACTTCTCCCCAGGTAAGATTCACTCTGTAGCTTTTCTTTTGTAGCAGCTGTAATCACACACATAGTTTTCTTTCTCGGATCTTACAGTGCCAATGGTGTTCTGAACTGCGCTGTATCCCTGCTGCCTTTGCGTGATGCTTTAGTAACTTCCTTAAGGTGTATTTCTAAGGGTTGCATTATTCAGAGGACAAAATTATCCTGCAAAATCATTTGTTATTGATTATTCTGACCTCTCAGGAACACATCATGAGTTTGAATATAGTCTTCATTTAATATTAACAGGTCCAAGTCTGCCAAAGGACCTGGAGCTGCATTAGTGATTGATCTGACCTTATCTGCTTCGCTGTTTAAGCTTAGGAAAATACAACTTTTAGAATAAAAGGTGAAATTGTATTTTTCACTGTTGTCACATCTCATAAGTATGCAGTTCAGCATGATTGCAGCAGCAAAGTTGTGGGGGGTTTATGCATCTGTTCCTTTTTCATTGTATTATTTCACGTGAACCATTTGTATCAGATCTTTCTCATTACATCTGTCACCATGTGCCGATTCCCTCTCTCTGAATTTCAGTCTTCCTTTTCACTATGCCCTTCCTGTTTTCCGTCAGGTTCAAAACAACGTATTCTGCACTGCCTTCCCTCTCCTGTCATTAGTTGTAAGCAACTCAGCCTCTAAAAGTGTCATTTGAAGGCTCCTTTTAATTTTAAAAAAAAAAAAAAAGTTCAAGGCTTTTTGTTTCTGAAAGCTGCTTCTAACGCTGTGCTTCTTTGGGCTCCGTTTTGTAGGAATATTCTACTCTAATGTCTGGCTTTGCATAGCAAGTATAGCATAGAAACTGAGGAAATTCTTTTTTTTTTTTTTTTTTTTTTCTCTTCTCCTTGCTTCCTGTTCAAGTGGTTGCTGAGTTCAGTTGTGGTTGGATACACTGGAATATTCTGCTTTCTTAATAGTAGCAGAAAGTAGTGTTTGCTTTCCAGACTTCAAACTTCAAACCTTCCAGTCTCTCTTCCGACAGATGTTGCATTAATAAAGCTTAGTCTGGCAGGGTAAAGATAAATGTGATTCCTTGTTCCTTCATACCAAATAAGTCTACCTGGGTTATAAAGCAAGAAACGTACCATTAGGCACAAATACTGATTACATTTAACCAACAACTGAGTATGTGAAAGTCTTCCTTGTCCTGATGCCTGATGAGACAGGACAGATTAATGTTCTGTGTAAACTATCAATTTAAAGTCGTGTTTTGTGGCTACATGCTTGGACAGGTCTGCCACAAAGAGCTGAGCAGCAGATTAGAGTCTAAGTGAGGAAACCTATAAAAAAAAAACAACAAACCAACAGATTTTTTGCTTTTATATGCATTGCAGGAATGAGTGCTTGTACTTCAAGTTGCAAGGACATGTACTCAGAGGCATCTTACTCCCTAAAGAATCAGCAGTCTGTATAAATATCACCAAAAAGCAGAGAAGGATTAAATGGTTGATTTGCCTGGCTGTGATTGAGATGGGAGAGCAGTATCTGACTCCTTAAGTCAAATCTGGTGTCTTTCTGGCCACACCAGGCTGGGTACTCATTTTGACAAGTGATGCTTGAACTTGATTTATAATGAATTGCTATAACTTTAGGAAAAAATCAGAAACGCTTTGCTGACTTCACGAAAGCGTACTCTGGAGTCTTCATTGGGAAGTGGAAATGCTGCCAACTTTTTCTAAAATAGCCTAAGTTCAGATTGTTAAAACAGGAAGTAATGAGCTACTGCTCTATGCCGAAGCCTGTACGTAACACGATGTAGCATGTGAGCCTTGAGGACTCCAGTTCTGTCCTTGGTGTTAAGATTTCTTTGCATTTTGTGGTTGGATTCTGGTGATTGTGAAAATCAGCAAGGCTATTACTGGGTTACATCTCATTAAATACAGTATTTAAGTGAAACTCTGTGTGCGTTTTCAACAGATGGGTAAAAACATTTTAGGGAATATTTTCCGTACAAACTGTAACAAAGGAAGGACATGAAATAAAAGCTTCAGAATTTGCCAGATCTCTGAGATTTTCTTCTGCTTCATGTTTTATTCTTCCCTGGACGACCTTGTCTGATTGATTGGTAAAGCTGGTATCTCTCACCCAAAAATCTGCAAGCATTAATTGAGCTTAAGGAGAACATCATCTTTGTTTAAATTTTTATCATCCCTAGATTTTAAAATTAAATCAAGAGAGAGAAGTAGCTTCACTCCTTGCACTGGTTTGCAACTGTTGAGCTTTGGCTTGATATTCTGACCCCAAGAGAGCTGTTTGTCCTGTTTCCCCCCTCCCCCCACAAGTTGCACTTGAAATACTGATGTGAGTGACCTTCTGCTGCTTGAAAATGGGTACAGACCACAGCAAGTGGGGTCTTGCATGGCTGGAGCCTTTTTGAGGAACTGAGGAGCAACTTCTACTTCATTTCTGTCTTAAATTTCAAAGATGGTATCAGGATAAAACAAATGCTTTGCAGCTTAACTGTTGGCCTGCTTTGTTCAAACTGTAACTGTGTTGCTTGCTTTGAGATACAGAGCCCTGGGAGTCCCTGGGGCTCTGCTTTTTGATTGTCTTTTTTTGCTTTTACAGAGCCCTGGGTGAGGTGGTCGCCCTGTGGGTCTTGTACCAGTGGCTTAACGGTACAGTGGTCAGTGACTTAACGGTGGCACAGGGTAAGTTCTTCCTCCAGGGGTTTGCAATCTAAATAGACAACGTGTAGCATAGTCTCCCCACTGTTAGAAACATGCGTCTGAACGCCTGGAGAGGCTGAGGAGAGACTTCCTTTTCGCAGTAAAACCTTTTCCGCAGGCGCTCTGAACTGTCTTGATGATTTTCCCTGAAGTGGAGCGGGAAGAACTCAGCTGCCCCATTGAAAGGGGTGAGGGATGATACGTCTCTCTGAGCTGTGAGGAAGACAGGGCCATCAGCTGACACATCACATCATCTGGGATGCAGAAAAGGATGCGTTTTACTGGTGTGAGTGCCAGCTCGTTCCTAGTGTAACACAAGGTCTCAGTGACTGGGGTGGGGAGGAGAACATGAGCCATGAATTTCCATTTTACAGGACTCAAATTCAGCATATTTCTTAAGACTTTCAGTATTTCAATTTCAGTATTCAGTGTTTTCAATGTTTTTCTCTACTACAAGAAATCTACACATTAATGAACATTTTTAACATGAGACTTGGTGAAGCTAGGAACTGAACAAACCCCACTAGCCCTTTTTGAGCCCTAGGTCTGTTTTAGTAACTTCAGCTCGCTTTCCTCTCTCAGAATTACATTTTGTACTTGTCTTTGTCCTTTCATGCTTTTGCCTGTCACAGACCAGGTTTATGTGAAGCCAGCTGTACTAAGGACAGATTCCTGCGGCCAATGTTCCCATTATTGGATTTTGTCAGAACAATTTTGCTGGTGCAGAAGCAAAGAAGAAATACAGCTTGATCAGGATACCCATGTGCTGCACAGAAAACACCCAGAGAGTCTTCGGCTCTTTTCCTACCCACTTTGTGCTGATAGAAAGAGGAAGGCACTACCACACAGCCTAAGCTCCAGTCTCAAGTCATGTCATAAGGCTTCTTTCTCCAGCTACAGTAACACCGATGCAAAATAACATTATAGCCCATGCGTTTGTCAGAGCAAGAGGGACATTTTGAATGGGTCAAATTAAATCAGAACAATAGACCGAAGCAGCATTTCCTGGGGCCTCAATGTATTGGAGCTCCCTGTGTACAGGAACACTACTGCACACTGACACATTTCAAAACTTAACAAGATGGCTATTTCCAAACTGATGAGCATCTGCTGGGAGGCTGCCAAAGACATAAGTGACAATTAGATGTCTATATGCCTCTGAATCACAAAAAACCCCAGCTACATTATACAGCCTATGGGAGCAGTGCTAGGTACTGCTTTATTGCAGACTGCAGGGACATTTGGATTAATCAGTGCTTGGGAAAAGAACAGAAACCAGGTGATGGAGTGACAAGCCCAAGCCCTCCACCGTTAACCTTCTATGACTATAATGAATTGTCCTGTGTTGAGAATTGCCCCGCTTCTGTGCATAGCCCCATGCCTCAAGCAAGTTCCGGCCTAGAAATTAGTTTGTTATCCCATATGTTCAACCTTTGGATTTCTTTTTTTTTCAACTTTATTGATAAGGTATGACTGTACTGTTTTAGTCTTCTGCTTAGGCTTTTGCTTCTCTTTTGGGTTCATGAAGGAACAGAGCAGGTTTGATTAGTTTGAGAGTCATGTGGAAAATTGAAAAGACACCATCACAAAAGGTCTCTCTCTCAACAGAAATTGGCTGTGTCACCCTGCTAACTATAAAACCTTTCTCAAAGAGCTAATTTGCAAGTGTTGATAGTTTGTTGGGGTTTTTTTATTATTATTGAAAGCATTCTGGGTTTGCCATCCCAGTGTCTTAGGCCAAAAATTATTAGAGCAGCTTCCATATGTCATCTATGACTTGAGACATTTAGAGAGAACTTGATTTCCCTTGGGAAATATTTTTCAGATAATTCTGCCTGAAGATAGAGTGATATGAAACTTCTTTGTGTTTTTTTTTCTAGATTCTTATAAATACTCTCTTCCCTGGAGTAAAGAATATTATTATATCCAATAAATACTCTCTTTCCCATAATTGCACTCTTCTTTTTCAGCCTGTCCCTTCTTTCACCTCCTGTGTGCTGCCTTTCTGTGCTGGAGCTCTGCTTTGAGTCTCCTGCTTAGCCAAGCCAGCTCCTGTTATACCTGCCCATCTTCCAGAATGTCAAGGTGGGTCCCACCTGTGCTTGGAGAGTGCTGTCCGTAAAGGCTTACCAGTTCTCCAGAGATCTTTTCAGAGCTGCCCCATGGAATCCCACCTACCAATTCCCTGAACAAGCAGCAGTCTGCTTGCCTGGAGTTCGGGGTCTGTGGTGTGCTGGACTCCTTTCGCGCTCCTCACAGGATCTTGGACCCCACTACTGAGTGGTCACCGCAGCCATTGCTGCCACTGACCGTCACATCTCCAGCTGTCTTTTCCTTGTTGGTGAATAGCAGATGATGGAGAGCATTGCCCTGCTTGACCCAGTCCCTGTATGAAGAACTTCTCCCTGACACCTCCAGAAATCTTCTTTAACACTTGTGTCCTGCTGCATTGCCCTTCCAGCAGATGAAAGGAGGTTAAAGTGCCCCAAAGAAACAGGGTCTGTGATACAGGGGCTTGAGCTGTTTAAAGAAGTCTTCATGTTTGCCCTCACCCTGATCAGATGAGGTGGCACCCTCCCATGTGATGCCATCCTCACTGGTCTCTTCTCTGATTGTGACCCACGAGCTCCTCCTCATGGAAATGTCCTGCACCTCTGAGCTACTCCTATGCACAGAGAGATCTCTTCTCTTCTTCACTGCCTGTCTTACCTGCAGAGCTGGTACCCACTCATGCAGGTGGTCCCAGCAACTCTCCAGTCCTGCAGTGATGCCACAGCCCTGTGACCCCACTGGAGCTCTCATCCCTCCAGAGTGTGTCCCAGGTGGTATACACACATATACTTGCATGTGAGATGGGGGATGCCTCCTTTCACCCTCCTCCTGATGCCTCTGGTTCTCACCACCCTATGCACTTGTCTTTCTTTGGCATCGGGCTTGGTTTTAAAAAAATATAAAATTAGATTCCTTTTACAGACCTGAAGTGTTTGTTTAGCTGCAAGCCCAAATTTAAGTCTTTCTCTAGGTTAAGTTCCTTACCTAGGTCTAGCTACTGGCACTCAGAAAGATAAACATGATCAAAACTTTCCCAAAGTGAGGACTTGGTGGGGAAAGCATCAAGCTGACATGAAGCTTCTCTCATGTCGCTGTACCTGTACCCCTCACTTGTGTGCTATCGTTTCTGTCTAAGAAACAAATTGTCAGCATGTGAAATTGTGGTGCAATGGTGGGACTGGGGTCTGCCGTACACAAGAGGTGGAGCATCTGAGTCAGATATCAGAGATAATTAGGAAGATGGTTGCCCTACTGTAAAAATGTGATTCTCTTCATTGGCAGGATGAGGTAAAAATGTTTTCTCCTGGTGGGGAAGGCAGCTCTAGGTCTGTGGGAGGGCCGGGGCAGAGGGAGGTGCTGAACATCTCAGTGGGGCAAGAGATTCTTGTAGGAGCCAGATGAAAACTGTGATTTCGGAGGGAAAAACCTCAAAGCAACTTTTGGGCTCATGTAATAGCTAAGAGTGCTACTCATTGAAGATCGTATTTGATGAAAATTGCATGAAGTATCTGTTTCCCTTCCTAATTACAGAGCTAGCATAATGATTCAAGAATATCTGCAGACTATTTATGAAGTGAATTTTGTGAAGGAAAAGCTACCAACTGTATTTGATTTGTTTAATTTATTTGACAAGCTTTGAGTCTGACCCAGCTTGGGGGCAAAGAAATGCTGGCAGGGAAAGAGAGCACAAGGCCTTTATCTTCACTGAATTATTTCTGCCAGCAAAGAAAACCTTTGGCTCTTCAATTATTTCAATCCCAGCCTGATGTTTATTTCTTATCACCCAGTGCTGGATCATCTGACTTGTCATACAGGATCATGGTTGCTTTTTCCTCTTCTACCTAATGCTAGAAATGAGAATTTCGATTCCCCTCCTTACCCAACATTCTACTGATTAGGCATGTTTTGACAGGAGATTTTGGAACTGCACAGAATAGCCGTAAAATCCAATATCAGGGGAAAGTGATCACCCCTGACAGCTAGGGAACAAATTGGAAATAGCTCTTCCAGGCTACCGTGTCTTGGGACATTGCTGTTGCTATTAAAGAGTAGCACAGGACGGTTGGGCACGCAGGGAGGGTGTTGAACGCCAGCATAAACAGATAGATAGAAAGAAACAGTAGTGGCCAGCCCTTGGCTCATGGGCAGCTTTTTTTCCCTGAAATAACTCTCTGGCACTATTCAGAGTCAGAGGACATAAAAAAGTTAGAGCCACAACTTTCTGCTCTGACAGAAAGCCCAAAGTTTGCCACAACTCCTTGTTCTTTCTGCCCTGATTTATCCCAGAATCATTGAGGTGCGGTGGTAGCTGATGCAGATTTCTTCTGATCACTGATTCATTCTCTTAGACAGGGTAAAGTGTTTGTACTGATTAATGGAGAAATAGGATGCATTGGCAGTCCTGAGCCTACTGATCATGCTTGTGTACGATCATGGAAATGACTCTCCTGCTTAAAGGAGTGTGAATAGAATTGCGAAATCAAGCACTCAAAAGGCTCAAAATGTCAGTTATGCCCAAAGTGATACTTAGCCTTTATTCAGACCATTTGTGTATTTTTCATACCATGGTATAATCTTTAATTACATGCTACATCCAATTTCTTACCTTCTAGCAGCAAGACTCAAAATGTATTTATTCTCCTGTAGGCAGAGGATTGTTTGAAAGAATATAGCTTTTTTTCCAGGAAGATTTTTGGTGCTGGTATTTAGCTGTTGAGAGGGCAACCTGTCACTTCTGCAGCACAGAGCATGCTTTTAAGCTTTTTATAATAGAGTTGTGCAAAAAAAAAAAATCTAACAATGAATTGCAGCCACAGGGAGGAAATAAAGTGAGTCTAGTGGCTCCTGTTCAGCTGGTTGTTAAAAATTTCATGATAGCATTGATGACACCCACACACACAGTTACTCTGTTCTCCCTACTGAAGTATCTTTGGTTTCCTGGCTGGCACCGGAGAGGCACCTGTATGACAGGCAGACAAACCTCTGTGTGTACTGGTTGGACTGGACTTAACGCCACATAGTATTTGCCTTACATTGGACAGACTGGGAATGAAAAATCACTATAAAGCCCACAATATCAACATATTTTTTATTATTATTTTTGAGTGCTTTGCTCTTACAGACCTACATTGTTTTTCTCCCAGTTCATTTTTGTTGTTCTTACTCCTCTAATTTTCCTTCCTACTTTTCTTTTATTCATAAGTGCTAATTAACTGTGCCTACAAGCTGTAACACTTTCCTAATGAACAAGCCATGGGCTTTGTGAAAGTACCTCAAAAGACATGGAAAGAACCGCTTCCAGCTGAGCCGAACCCAGTACATCTCCTCGTGTCAGCCAGACAGGGAGAGAGCGGCTCCCTTTAACAGCCTTTTGGAGAGTTGCCGACGCCGTGCAATTAAATACAGCCTGCAAGCAGCGAGAGCATCAGTGCTCAGCCACGGCAGCAGCGAGGGGGTGAGCTCCTTGCTGCGAGCTGCGCGGGTGGGAGCGTGCCAAGAGGAAAGGTGCTTCCCAGGAGCCTGCCAAAGCTGCACCGACTCCAACTCGCAGCACCATCCTCCAACCTTTCCTGAAAATACACCACATTCAAGAAAAAAGGAAAACATCTGAGGACAGAGTGAAAGGAAAGTGTTGCAGGGAGGAGCCAGCTCAGCAGGAAGATGTGGAGTTAATGTAATTGGAGGTGCATGGAAGTGCCTTCAGATGAAAGAGACTTCAAATGGAGAGGAAGGATGAGTCCTTTCTGGGAAAAGGCAAAATGGGTTGATTTACTGCCTCCACACTAACAGCAAATGGGAAGGGTCTGTATTTCTACCCCTTCTTTTGCAGGCGGAGTCAAAAACAAGATACCTCTTCAGAGCTTTTACATTTTGCAACATAATAGCCAAAAAAAATGGCACTGGGAAGAAATCATCTAATTCACAGTTTCCTAATTTTTTTATACATTTTCAATGAAAATGATGAACTGTCTTTACAGCATTAACATAAATGCAAGTAATGGGAAAGAGAGAGTAGAAATGGACTTCCATTTGGAGAAATTAAAATCTTTTAATATAATACCAAATGAAATTGTTGTTATGAATCACTGTGTAACAGAGCAAAAAAAAGAAAGGATGCTTGATTTGCAGAACTTCCTGCTTATCATTCATGGCAAATGAAGCAAATGCAGTTTTATTGCATGCAGGAACAATCTTCAACTGGCTTGAGCTATTATGCACTCCATTTAGCCCAGAGGCTAAATGAGACATGCAGCAAGAATTAATGTTATGTAAAATAGGCATAGGTTGAGGGAAAGCTGCAAGAATGAAGCTGCATGGGGCTGAAAAATGCATTTCCTAAATTTCTCCATTTCTTCCACTTTGCCCACAGAATGGGGCCTGAAAGAAGCCCAGAAACAGCATCACTCAGGCTGAGCTCGCTCTTCTGTATGGAGAGCAGCAGCTGTGCCAAGCAACAGCAAAGAGGGAAGGGGAGAGCTGGTGGGGTACAAAGGAGGACCAGGACCCCCTCTCTGGCTGTCAGACCAGTGTGGGACTTTTTGTTTCCCCGCACTTGTTGAAATCACAGCAATTCTTCCTGTGGAAAGGTGAGTTTGCTAAACACAAAGTATGAATGAAAAACACTGTGTTCAGGCACAGAGCGGTATGTCACACATTCCTTTCACCAGCTGAGAGTATCCAATAGCATATGCAACACGCGTACTTCCCTTCTGTGGTTCCAAAATCCTTTTCCTTGGTTAAATCCACCTTGTGAAAACATGACAAATATGAATCTTTCATGATTCTTCGGACTTTACACTACAGTCTTGTTCACAAAACAAGGTTAGAGCAACACTGACTTTTCCTTATAATGCGTTTTTATCTGTGAACATAAATGGAAGAAAAGCAAAGCAATAAATAGCTTTATAGAATAGCTTCCACCAAAGGGGTCTTTATGCCAAAGAAAAAAAGAAAGATGAGGTTAATAGAGTGTGTGGTCTTACCAAAAAGTACATTGTGACTTTCTGTGTGATTGGTAGGCTGTGCTGCAAAAGCCAGCATTAAACTTGATTTAGAAAAGAAACACACAGGGAGGAATATCTAGTCAGAATAACCTGACTACCAGCCTCATGATTACATTTGTAGCCTGTAATTTTTTTTTTCTGAATCATCTTTAAGTACAAGAAATATACAAAAAGCATTATTAAAAAAAAAAAAAAAGGAAAAATGTGCCCACAGAAAAACTGGTATAACAAAAACAGCAACAAAAATAATAAGTGTAAATCAGGCTGAGCACAGTGCAGTGTGCCTAAAAGCCCAGGTTTTAAAAGTAAATTGGGATAAAAGCAAAGTCTTGATTTTTCCTTTTCAAGCTGTTCTACACTCAGCCTTCTTGACTTGTACAACTTGCGCGTGTGAGCACAACTATTGCTATTTTACATTCTTATTTAAGAGAGCTTTTTATCCTTAGACATTAAAATTCCAATACTCCTGCTGGAATCTCTCAAGTCATTTAATAATTCTGTGGTTTAATTATTGAAATGATTGCAATCTACATTCAGTAAGCGCAGCAGCATGTTGGTGATTTGAAAGGTGTGATATATGTATATTCTCAGCGATAGAGAAAACATAAACAGTCATCAGTCATCTTGGGTCCTCCCCATAAAACAATGATGCGAGAGTGGTTTTTTGGAGGTCTAACAAACCACAGAGGATTTGGGACCCAAATTACTGTATCAGATCCTCTTCTTCTCTTCCCTCCTATGAGGTAAAATTTCTTCAGCTCATCGGTTTCTGCTACTGAATTTTCACAATCATCTGAAGTTCCTCACAGTGGGTACATGCAGACCACCAAAACCTGGGGAGCATAGTTGCACAACACCTGATGCTCAAACTAGTTTGGGACGTTTCTTTATCTCCCCTACTAATAGGGCCTGATCCTTTATTTTTACCATACATCAAGGGAAAACTTGATGTCCCTACACACTGCCTAAGATCACAGTAGATGAGCATCATGTGATGAGCATCATGGGAAATCCTGTCTCAAGTTCCTTTCTCCATGTCCACACAAGCCAGTTCTGTCCCAGAACATCCTGGGACAGTGAGTCTTAAATCCCTCTGAAGATTCCACTTTGCATGACCTAATTAGAAATCATGTTTTACAGTGAAATTCCTAGTTTATATTAAAATAGGAATTTAAATGCCCCAAATCTCCTCTTTACCATTTGGTGAAAGGAATTTCTCTTGCTTATATTTTTGCATGGAAAGGGCAGTGCTTTCAATAGGCAATTCTGTTGGAGCCACCTCCCTGCCACCTGAAGATTGTCATCCAGTCTGGTGGAGTGCAACAGAAAGTGTAAACTTGGGCAGATGGAAAACCTGAATTCAGCTTTATACCATCCCAAGTATGTTTACCCTGACTATTGACTTATTTACTATGTCAAACAGAAGATGTGCTACCCTGACATCTTTTTAGAATGAGAAGGAACCCCTATAAAGCTGTTTTAAAGGCACTGAGTGTTAGCAGGAAACTAATGATTGTAAATCCCAGGCAGAGACATGAATCTCAACCAAGTGAAGTGTTAGGTGGTGCTGTCTTCAAGTGGAGTTTAAGATATGCCTCTTTCTACACTTTCTAATAATTGTTTGAGAAGTTTCTCTTCTCTTGATGCCCAGGCAGGACACAGGCTGGTATATACTCTGGTATATACTCATCTAATAGACAGCACAGAAAATACTGTTTGCATGGGGAAATTTTGCATTACAGTTAAGATTTACAAGATGGGACTGTCAGTCATCTCAAACACTTGTAAGGCACAGATCATTGTCTATTTTGAAAAGATGTGGAAGAACATGGTAGAATACAAAGATGTAAAACTTGATCTCTCTCCAGCTGCTGAGAACAATTTTCATAACTAGTTCATCACTAACTAAATAAATACTGGATTGATTGCTACAGCTGCAGCCTCCAGTATATGGGCCACATATCATGTGTAAAGTCCCGTGCTAAACTGATGCTACTGATGGAAAACAAAACACAATGTTATCATCTGCAGAACATCCCCTTGCCCAATATCAGCTGTGCCTGCAGCAGTCAATCTTGGTGTGTGTGCTGGCTTTCTTGCTTGGGTGTGTATCACTCTCTTTCCCTCCCATCTCATTCCTTCTTCCTCCTGTGGAAATAAGATTCAGGGTAAAAGGAACATACAGTGGCTTCCAAGTAGATCTCCAGTCTGGATGGTCAAATCCCAAACCAGCAGGTTGTGGTGGTATTTAACAGGCTGGAGACCCTGTTAAATAATTTGCTTAGGGAAATCATTGAGGTATCCGCTTGTGTTGTAACACAAAATCCAGATTCCCACATCTATCTCTGATAACAGAGAAAGAGGGTTGATGGAAAACCGACAATGTGCTGGGGACAAGAGTACGTGTTGCCCAAGGTATTTTTAGGCACAGTAGGAATCCATGCGCAGACATAAACTATCAGAGAGAGAAAATGCCTCAGCATCAATGCCACATTCAATGCGTGGGAGAGCTTCAACGCCAGCTCAAATATAGCACAGCGAGCAGATGTCTTTACTACAGTAGGCATACTTAGACCTCCCTGGATTCACAACAACAGCATAGAATTACTGTCTCTTTCATTCAAAAATTATAACAAAAATCTGGGTCACCCCTCACCTTTTATATAAGACTAGGAGGCTACAATGCTCACCCACAGTGAGAGATCTGAAGTAAAGGCAGAAAGCAACAGGAGAAATTAAAGGAGGAAGGAAGAAATTTCCATTCTTCCCCTTGAAGCCAGGATTCCTTATGTGCAAGGATGCAAAATTCCTTGTAGCCAAACTTAGGACGTGCAAACTGGATGGGGAGGCTGCAAGATGGGTGAATAACTGGATGGGTCTTCAGGTTTCAAAGTAGTCATCAATCACGTGAAGTCTACCGAGTGGCTGGTAATGACTGGTGTTCCTCAGTGGCTGATATTGGGGCTAATGCTATTCAGTGTCTTCACCTGGACAATGTGGTGGAATGCACAATCAACATGATAGCAGATGGCACAAAATGGGGATAGCAGCTGATAAACCAAAGGGCAAAGTGCTATTCAAAGACACATCAACAAACTGGAAGAATGGACTGGAAGGAACCTTGTGAAGTTCATCAATGACAAATGTAAAGCCCCCGGAATGGCATAAGTCTATGCAACAGCACAGACTCTGCATTGGCTGGCTAGAAAGCACTTTGCAGAAAAGGACCTGTGAATTGTTGTCCTAATGGAGAAGTTGAATCTTGAGTCAGCTTTTTGTCCTTGTGGTGAAGAGGTCCAGCCTCAAAAGGTATTAGCAAGAATGCAGCCAGCAGGTCAAGGGAATGGCTCTTCATCTCTGTTTAGCAGTTGTGGGATTGCGTCTGTCCTACTGGGCTCATTTATGTGCTGTAAAGCACAAGAGATATCAACAAACTGGAGCAATTTCAACAGAAGGCCCCCAAGATAATTGAGGCTGGAGCGCTTGACCTGTAAGGAGGGGCTGAGAGACCTGGGCTGGTTCAGCCTGGAGGAGAGGAGGCTTCAGGAGCACCTAATTGCTGTCTTAGAAAAGGTAGAGCTTATTCTTCTCATAGGTGCACAAAGACAGTGTCTCCCTAATAGGGTAAGAGGCAATGGACACAAGTGGTAACAAGAGGAATTTCAACTGCTTATATTGAAAAATACATTCACAATGAAGGTGATTAAACACCAGAGCCATTTGCCCAGAGAAGTTGTGAAAGCTCCATCCTAAGAGATACTCAAAAGCTGACCAGACGTGGCCTTAAACAACCAGACAACTTCAAAGCTGTCCTGGCTTTGAGATCTTCAGAGCTACTTTACAAACTGTTTTATTTTTTTTTTATTCTATGATTTTATGATTCATAGAACCCAAGAGAGAAAGCAGGCAACAGAAAAACTGGATTCTTAATGTAAAGCTCAAAAGTTTCCCTGAGGGAGGCAGTTTCTTAGAGGTGAAGAGCCCTGCTATCTGTTTCCACACTTGATGGCAGAAGGGTCCATGGCTGAACCTCATGAGTTTAATACCAGCCCTACATATATAATAATATGAGATAATTCCTGTTCCCATCCTTTGAGTGATAGTCTCCTGTTCATAAAAATCTCACAGTTGTGGATGTTGTTCCTGCAGATAGCTTAGGAAAAGCTTTGGGTACATATGAGGGTGACTGACAGTTATCCGCACCTTATCAGATATATAAGGATATAAAGTGCTTGCTCCCTTTATACTGGAGAGATTTTCACAGCCCGTTTCACAATGTTTGTTTCTTTAGCATATGGACTACAAACATCATGTCAAGTTTCTGGAAGATATTGCTCCACACCTACCTCTCTGGCTTTGAAACACCTCTCCAGAGAGAGTCACAGAAAATTGGTAGCTAAAGGAATTAATAAATACAAAGCAACAACAATTACTATGAATACAAAACAAGGCATCAGGGGAAGTAACTATCATGTTTAATCCCTCCTAGCACCCTTCTTCTCATAGACATTGTAGGAGAAGCTGTTTACAACTAGTGGTTGGCATCAAGTTCTATTGAAAATATTATATAAAACCTCACAGAGTATGGTTACTGTGGACACGTTGGGGTTTTTTCACTTTGCCTCAATTCAGTGTAATACAGGATGGACAACCTTAATGGAAAACTTAATTTCAAATAAGACCCATTAGTCATTTAATATGAGAAGCTACTATTAATGAACTCTCAAGAACAAGGCAGTAACATAAATTCGTTATTGGGATGTTGTCATTAAAAACAACTCTCCTTCCTATTTTAAAGCTGAATTACTGGAAAAAAAAATATTGAGGTATGAAATATTCTTGTTCTATGATGATTCTGAAGGTATAGTATTAGATTTTTCTGACAGATTTACTGTTTTAAATTAGAATCAAAAGTGCAGAATAAAGTCATAGTTATAACAAAATATTAAATTTGCATTAACATTTTAATAGAGGCGTCTGAAGTAGTCATTTTGCCCAGAAGAACAGGTCAGCTCTCTGAATACTTGATTTCAAAAGCTAAGTAGAACTAAAAATATTGACTTAAACAGAAAGTGTTAAGTATATCAACCAGGAACTGCCTTGAAGAAATAGACTGGTGTGGGACAGCAGCAAAACAAAAGAAGCAATTTTTATCTTTTTATTAGACTGTTAGCAACAAATATATGGAATTCTAACTGAGTGCCTGAAGTCAGGCCTCTCAGATAATTTCTTTTTGTAATGTAAATCAAAATAAATGATTAATGTAGCATTTCCTGAATGGATGCTAAAACTACTTCATCTTTTGATTAACCTCTTAGGCATACACTGCAGTTTGCATTAAAAAGAAAATCTGATAAGACTTTACTGAGCGAGCCAGGAATACAGCCCTCTCCTAGTTAAAATGCATGCTCTGTGTGCATCCATTGCCTGTATTACGTTGTGAAGAGAGGGGAACGGTTCTGAGCTGCACCGATAGCGAAAGCCTCCAGCCTCTGTCACCCCTCCCTTGCCCATCATTACTTGTCCTGCCTCTAAAAATGCATATTCAATTGTAGGTAAAAGTCAGTCTGTCAATTGAATAATCAAAGGACTTTCACATATTGCAGCATGAATTGGTTTTCCAGTCTCTATTTACATGTCATATACAATCTAAATTCAAGCTTAGTTTTAACCTGTTTTTCTTAAAGCATAGGGGGAATTTGAAGACCCTTCTAAAGAAGACCATCAGCAGGTATATGAGTGCAGCACAGCCCAAAAATACTACCTTGACCCCTGAGGGAATGTAAGTATGGCACTGTGACCTGGGCAGCCAGAGGCAGCTGCCAACTTTCTCTCAGCAAGGCTGAGCCTTGGCTCAAGTACCTCTGCGTTGTGCACCATTACATAGCCATGCCCATCATCACACCTGACTGGAGCTCTGTTGTCACAGTTTCCTCCCAAGGTTGTACCTTGCTCCAGAGACCCAAAACCACTGAGACTACAGCTGTGTGGCTCCCATATACAATAAACTAGATTTCTCTTTCCTATCCCTGTATTGAGACCAATAATTGTATGCAGGCAGAGCAGATCACAGGAAGGCATCTGGATGTGATCTGGAGATGGCAGGAGGAGGAGAACTGCCTGCTCTTTGACCGTGGTTTCTAAATTCCAGTTCATCACTGAAAGAGGAAGTGCCTAAGTTCTACCTGGATTTGGGCTTTACTTCCAGACACTAGTTTTTGCTCTGGTAGGTTAATGAGCTCTTCAGTACCTCTGATTTTCTTCTCCCCACAATGCTCATTGGTAACGTTTAAACTGTCTTGGCAAGTTTGATGAGCTCGACAGACTTCTACAGAGTCTACCAGTACAATATCTTATGTACCACAACCTTTCAATATTTAACATACAGATTTAATTATCAGGGAACATAGAATCATAGAATCATTTAGGTTGGAAAGGACCTTTAAGATCATTGAGTCCAACCGTAAACAATAGATGAGAATATAGGATGAGAATGCAAGTATGGTGTAAAGTTTAAAGCATCTTTGATTGCATTCAGTCTCAAAAGCCTCAGGATTGGTGTGAATCTTATCTTTTAAATACCTCTCTCGGTCCAGACAACATGCACATCAGTGTAATGCTTGGGCTGACAGAGATCATGGGACAGTGTGCCGTTCATCTAAGCCGCGTGTTGCCCTTATCTCCCACACCAAGAGCCATCACTGTGTTTCTTCAGGTGGGGTTACCTCCCAGCACCCCCTCTGGCAGGTGCCTACACTAAGTTGCAGGGCAGGACAGCGAGTCCTGTGTTAGCAGAAACTGAGCAAATACCAGAGCTGTGTAGCACTGGCTCCGCACCCCAAACCATCACCTTCAGCGGCAAGAACAGCTGGCTGGCGTGGACACAGCTTTCTGATTGCAGGGTGCCATGTGGATGTGGATGTGTTGAGCTGGAGTGGTGCTGGCTGGGGGGTTTCTGAATAGATGCACCTGGGTTTAGGAGATGGTCCAAGAAGGAGCAGCTGTGCCCAGTCAAGAGCTCGGTTTGGAGTGCTCTTGACAAGTGGAAGTGTAAGTTTCTAGAAGTAATCCATTATCATCCTTGACTTGTTTGGCTTCTTCTTGTGTCTTCTTTGGGAGCACTGCAAAAACCAAAGTTATGTTTACATAGCTCTGCTCCTTCTTGGAAATCTCCTTATCCTTTTGGAAACTAACTGAGGCACAAAAACTGCAGGCTGCAGGCAAATTTCAAGTAACCCTAAATTTGCCTATCCATAAAACAAGCAGTATAACAAGTGGCAGTTTTGCCTTCAGCCTTTCTTTTTTGAAAATGGCACTGGAAAGGCACACACATCCTGTATCCATTAAACAACATATAGATGCAATGAATCAACCCAGAAAAAGACAACACTTTACTGAGATCTGTGCCAGCATCAGAAAAACCTACAACCTATTTCTAATCAGGGCTTATTGTGCAGCGTCCGGGAAAGAACAGATGGGACAAACAGGGTTGATAGGGAACTACATGATCACCAGAAAAAGCCAAGAAGAGTTTTCCCTTCTGAATCTCTCTCCTCCGTTCAAAGGTTTGGGTTCATGACCCTGAACCTCTTTCAGATCCAGATGTCTATGGCAGTTTTCCCACAAGATATGCCAAAAGCAAACACACATTCTTTCAATGGCTGGAGCAGCTTAACAAGGAGCAGAGAAGTTGTTCAAATATTTCCTTTGGCCTGAGAGGCAGAGATTGAAAGTCATATCTCATACTTCCCAGGCCAATGTCCTAGTCATTGTCTAACTGATCTCTCTTTCTTTCATTTAATAAAGCTAAAATTAGTCTGTTTGAAATGAGATTAGCAGTTAGCAAAAGAACCTAGGAACCTCTTTCTCTGCCTGGTTTGTCAGGCTGGCTCATAGTTTAGTGATCAAGTGAGATGTGGAGACTGACTTTCCTCAGAGAGAAGAGGGAGTAGTCTAGAGATTTCATGTGCTGGGTGACTCCCCTCGTTGCAGAGCTACCAAATAAAAAAAGATAAGGGGCATTTTTGCATAGTTCCCAAACTGGTTGGAACATTTCTCCAGTCAGATGTTCCACTACACCCTGACCAGACACGAACACTGAACACGTTAGCTCAAGACTTCTTCACAACAGCAAACTTCTCACTAAGATATCTCCATATGCCTAGTGCTGTAATATAGTAATGACCAAAAAATCTCACTAAAGGAAAATAATTCATCAAAGTATTTAAAAAAAAATTAATCCTGCTATCCTCATGTTATTCTCAATTATTTTAGGTCTGATGTTTGTGAGGAAGGCTGAGGACTCTCTGCTTTCTGGCAGAACAGTTCTGCTTAATTAAAATAACATAATTTGGAACAACAGACATAGATCAAGTGATAAATGGTATAAAAATAAACCAAATCACAAAACAAGAGAACAGACAAGGCTCACATTTGTCACCAAATCTGCTTTTTACCTCTTTCCCTTCACCAATGACATCTAGTTTACCCATTTTAAGTGTTCTTGCATTGCTGTTATGTGATGATATCTAGATCACTTAATGAGCAATTTTCACATGGCACAGTGGAATAAATGGCTCCCAAAACATATCAGAAAGACACCTCCTCTGCATAATATTTTCATGGAAGATTAGTTCTTTCAAAGATAAATTGTGAAGAGAACCTTGCAGAAATTATTCTGAAATAGTGTGCTGTGAAAACTGAAACCTTGTTATTCCTTAAACTATCTACAAGGTTTAAAAAAAAATCAGTATGTTTTCTAGATGGAGAATCTGCAACATTGGCCAAAAACACTTAAGCAATGCCATAGCCATTTCTTTGACTTTGTAAAAGTTATTTTCATCCCTCTTATTGTAATTTCTTTAACCTCTTATTGAAAGAATAAATGTCATTCCTGAGTTATTGCCCACACCTCAGAATTTTTAGTGGTCTCAGGGAGAATGGATTTGCTCTCAAGTAATGTATAGTTGTGCCAACACAAAATATATTTGGATATCACTCCTGTAAAGTGTGAGAAATTAGACCAGAAAACTTTATATGTGATACCAAACTTCTTCCAGTTGGATCACCAGGCCTGTCAAACTGCTAAACTCTTGGCTCAAAGGAAGGCAGACAACATTTGTGATACCTTTGTGACAATCAATAATGACGGGATGAGAACTTATGTCTAAAGGCCTCTGGATAATGATGGGAGGCTTGAATTTGTCCAGAAGCTATTAGACTAAGTTGTCTTGTGGCAGAAGCATTTCATCATACACAAAGCAGCTCCTGAACCTCTTCAGCCTACAGCATAACGTGTTCATACAGCCCAGAAGCAGCTTTGATTGCGTTGTGTGGGTTGACAGTCAGAAGCTATACACACAGTTCACTTGTTGCCACAGAGGGGGTGGCATGACCATGAGAGGGGGTGGTGGGTAAACAGGCACAGTATGCAGCCATCTTGTTTTAATCTGCTTGTGTGTGTGCAAATTGCCACCCACAGCCACACAGTGAAGGGAAAAATAAGAAGAAATATTGCACTTTTAGAGTGAGATCCTTAGTTATTTCCCATCTGGTAGGACATGTTTAGCACCATGCAAGAGCTGATGGCAACAGAGGAGGAGGAAGCCCTCTATCACTCCTCTGCAACTTGCTGGTTGCTCTTACGGTGAGTTAAATCAGCATGCAGGCTGGATTGCATCTATTCTGATATGTCATAACATAAACTCACTGAAAAAAGCAATCGAGACCCATTATCTAATAGACAGATTGATCTAATGGAAGACTTTTTGCCTAAAATTGTGGTTATTCATTCCTGTAGTCCAGCTATGTGTATCAGCTCCACAACACGTCTTCATTCAAAATCCCATCTCTGTCCAGCCAGAGATATGCTCTTCTCTTCTGCTGTGATTCATTTTTACTGCTTTGTGTCAATATTAAACAAGCTCCTTAACACTTTTGGAGCAAGTGAAGATGTGATAAAGAGAATGGCAGTTTTTTCCCTAATAAGCTGTCATTACCTAAATAGCTGTAAATGTTGTGCTATTGCTTTCATACAATTAAAGATACTGCAATATAGACATTATTTCGCTATGTGATTTTTAAATCTTCCTCTAGCTTTTATAAGAGTATCATCTGTCAGGTTACAATTCACAAATTCTATTATTTACTCTGAAGAAAGCCAATTAATTACACTTTACTGAAATCTTTAAATTAATGGAGTCACTTTTCTGAAACTTTGCTAATTTACAAGTTATTTGTCTTTATTCATGAAGCCTGTGGATACCCAGGTAATTTTATTTTTTAAATCCTCAGACTCTGAAAATGAGTCATTTCATACACCCTCTTCTGTCTCATGTAACATCTATTAGCTTCTTATTCCTGATAAGAACATCTCATTATAACACCCAGAATATATTTCCAACATTTGTTTATGTCAATGTTGGAGGAATTATATTTTTAACATATGAATGTGTCTAGTCTAAACATGACTAAGAAATGGCACATATTTACATTGCCACAAGACATGTAAGGCGTATATATCTCTCTTTGACATGCGAAATGCCTGAGAAAAGAATGTCATGAAATATTGTCATGAAATACTAAATACAAACTTACAGACTCAGAAATTAGATGGCAACATTACTGTTTTGAAAGAGTAAGTTAAGTTAGACAGCAGTTAGTTACCCTTGTACTGACAGCCACAGTACAAAACTAACATGATTTTCCTTTTTATTTTTTCTTTCTTTTTAAGAAAAGAGGCAAGGCTAAGCTCTCTCTTTTGCTTTTGAACCCTTAGAAATAGCAGCTGTTATATGAGCTGCCTTCACAATAATGCTTCTGTTGTTAGAGCTCCCATTAGGGTCTTCTAGCACTCAAAGGCAAAGCAACCCACCTTCCTGCATGTCCAGGGAGAGTAATCAAGTACAGAGCCTTTTTTTCCTTTACAGATTTTGCTTTGTCCTTTGAGAACGGGATACCACCTCAAGTGAAAACAAAACAAAACTCACTTTACTGTGCCTGAGGGATAGTGAAATATAGGAAAAAATCTGTTTATGTTGAATAGGATTCAGAAGCTTGAACAGGAACTGGGCAGGGCCTATTGGTTTAAAACTCCAGGCACAAGCCAGAGATGAAAGTTACAGCCATGTTTCTAAATAATATGGGCTGGAGACTGTTCTCTGCAATGCAGCCAGATGATACTGGGTCCCGACAGCTAAATTCCCTTCCTCTCCGCGATAGCCTGGCTACATGCAGGCTGCCCTTGCCAGCTCTATTTGGTGCTGTCTTGGGACAATGTAAGTTGTATGTAATTCACCATGTCTGCACCAAAACCATGCCAGGAGCAATGCTTGCTGTCTAACGGCACCTAATCCTTGCTGCTATTTTCCTGAAGCAGTAGCCCTACAGACTGAAGCTATAAGACAGGCCCTAAGCTCTTCTTATGGTAATGTAAATCCCACTGCCATAAATGAACATAACATTTACTGGGAATTTTAGTAGGTGATAGGATGGGTAAATGTCAAGGTGGTTATCAGACCTTTTTGTTTTCTTTTAATTTCTCTCTCAACTAAAATTCTTATGTCTTGAAAAAAATTAATCACCCATCCTGCTCAATATGCATAAGAATCACTCAGCAAAAGAATGAGATGTGTCTGGAAAATTTATTTCTGCCTTTGAACTGTTAGGATTTGGAGAGGGACAGCTTATTCAGAAGCTTTTTTCTCAGACCATAATTCCAGTTGCTAGCAAAAGCTGCATCAGTTGTATTGTGCCAAAAAAAAGAAGATTGACTTTCGATTTCTATTTTTTTTTGTGGCTTACAAACAATGTGCTTCTTTTAAGGAAGCTTATTTTCACTTGAATTTCTCAAATTACAGAAATTGCTTTCTTATAGAGGAAACCACAGCACTATTGATCATGAAAGGTGGTTATTTTTGTGAAGATCTATGTAAACCCAAAAGTTACATTTTGAGATGCCCAGGTTACAGCCATTGTTGGGAGTCTGCTGTCAACAATTTGGGTAAGTGCAGAAAATGTTTCTACATGCTTCCTGGAGAGGTGATGCTGCCTGCTATTCTGAAGGGGAGCTGCTAGGAGAGTGACAGGCATGAGAATTAGCTATTCTGAGAAGTGTTGCAGATCATGAACTGGTAATATGCACTGGACAAACAGCTTGCTTGATACAATACAGTTTATATCAAAATTTCATAGAATTGAGGTCTATTAATGGGCAGGAAAAAAGTGATTTAAAAAAAAGTAAAAAAGTTTTATTGAACATTTTTGATGCTGCATTTTAAAAACATGTTTAATTGAATCTAATTAAACACAACTATGAAAAATTCAAAAGATATTTCGATTATTCCATCATGGACAAATTGTTTTCAATCTGGTCATTATTTTCCAGTGGGCAGGGAGAAGAGAAAAGATGTTTCATAACAAAAAGAGAAGAAATCTCTTTATGTTAAAGAATTTTTCTTTCTTCTGTTTTGCCATTGATTAAAAAAAATATTGTCACAGTACTAGCACTGATAATGAGCCTAAGTTTGTCACCCATAGTCGTGCTATTTTCCAGATTAATGAGGGAGAGCAACATCTGGTCCTTACTCAAGACATACCTTGTTTTTTTCCTGCATATCTGTATTGATTTTTGCTCTGATCTGTGACAAAAATAATTAAAAATCACATCCTGGGATATATTCCTAATATCAATTATTTTAAAATAAGTGTGAACAAACCTTTAATTTTTATTTTAAGTCTCTTAAAAAGGAAAGAATTAGGATCTTCTGATTATGAATGGAAGTTGCAAAATCAACCAAGAGGGTATCAGTAAATAAATTAGTATCTGGATAAACTTCTTGATTAAATGAATCTTGCTAAAAGCACCAGATGCGAAAAAGACAAAAGACTAATTGTCAGCATCAGTGATGCTAAGTAAATGTTTGTCTTGCTGATTACAATGAACCAGTGCTGTTAGTGGGAGTTTTGTGAAAATTGTTTGTTCTTAAATTATTCTTCCTTGGTGAAAATGCTGTTTTGGTGGCATATTTTATATGCAATTATTTTGCCTATTGACATACAGTTCATTTGCCCCAGTAAAATTTCTTTTATTTTAAGTTGGGGGTTTTGTAGTATGCAAGTCATTTTTCTATAAACAATATTGATTAGACTAATATTGTTGGGTTTTAATTTTAAAGCTCTACACAATGTCTAATTTGTCTCCATTAGTCATAATTTTTGATACATGAACTTTGTGCTAATTGCCACTGAATGTCATTTGCGACCTCAGAGGGTTTTATAAATAATAAGTCTGAAAAATCAGAGGCTCTTCAGCTAGTGGAAGTTGTGAAATGTTCAAGACATAGTAGAGATTCACAAAATTACATATGACTAAATATTCATAACCAAAAAAAACCCTATAATAAGACCTAGCTGAGCTGTGTGAATATAATCAACAATCTCCCTTTGCTAACAATATTTAGTTCAAAAGACCTTCCAAATATGTATCTTTGGCATGTCATGCATTTTAAGTCATGTAATTGGAACACAGAAGAAAATATAAATAACTATCAAGAGATTTACTGGACATGTCAGTTGTTTTCTTAATGGTTTAAAAAAAAATAAAATTAAACCATGAATATTTTCAATATTTAGAAAAACACATTACTTCGGTTGCAGATTTTGGTTTGTCATCTGTGTTAGCGCTGTGCAAATATCTAGGAGTACTGAAGAGAAAGAGAGGGGAAGATTGGTCTTTTAGTGGCTCTGTGCTTCTGATACCCCTTTTGTCACATCTTGGTATACAAGGAGTTTTGCTCTCCATCAAGCTCATACTGCCAGGTGAAACCTGAGTAAGGACTAGCTGCATGATCAGCAGGAGTCTAAACTCTCTACAGATCCAGTCAAAGTGGTAGCAGACTCATCCCTGGCACTTTAGCCTAGAGTATTTTTACACCTGAACTACAGTCACAAAAGGTTCCAGTTATCCAACCTAAATTACCCCGTTACTGACTGTGTAGCTTAACTGTTCCTAATGGACCTCTGGGGTGAGAAAAAAGGTTTGACCCAAGCATTTGTGAGGGCCAGTCAATGAAAAGGGGTGAGTCACGCTAAAGAAGAGGCAAGGATTAATGGCAAAAACCTGAAGCAACCTATTCTTCCAAAAATATTTGTCTCTTTTTCCTATACATCCTTCCTCTGCAAACATCTCTTGGGTGGCTGTGCTCAAAGGAGCCTGAAGGAGCCAGTTAAAAAGCTGTGTGCAAAGACACTCTGCAAGCAAGATGTGCACAAAGTTATAGTGTAAAGCAATTGTTGGCTATCGCTCTCAAATACTACAGGTCTAAGCTTTAGTGTGCTCACCATCCTCAAGAGATGAGGTTCCTGATATATTTGAAGGCACTGCCTCAATCTTTTTGTCCCAAACTGACACCGTGACCCTCTCATGTGACAGCTTTTACAGAGGTTTCCCTGCAAATACATTAAAACATGCATTGTTGAAATCTCTAAGGTGGGGGGGGGGGGGGAGCGGGAAGGGCAGGAGCAGGAAATGACCCTGGAGAAATAGTGGTTCCTTGTTTTATCACCATAAAGGTGCTTGGGGTGACATAGGTGTTTTCTCATTCGGAGTCTAATCACAACACTTTGTGTTAGTCATGGCAAACTGCTTGGGGTGGATTCAAAATGCCATCTGCCCACCTACTCTGCAGGTAAGTTTACTGTGTGCTGTGCATGGGAGTATAAAATAAATGTGTATTAAGTTAGCATTTTAATGACTGTGATCTCTAACAGGCACAGAAAACAAAGGAATCCCTCACTGCATTTCCATGTAGCGTCACATGTATGTTGAACAGAAACATTCTAGAGGGTGTGTGTTGCGGGTCACCAAAATAATCTTTTCTTTTTGTTCAACTGAATGTGCTGAGGCAATTTCCTAAAAAGTATTTTTTAAAAGTTGTTGTTCATTGTTATGTGGAAATGTAAAAGCTACTACATTATGCAAAAACTTTTGTTTAATGTCTAAGGTATCCATCACTCACAAAGGGGTCTGATGAAGAGCTTATTGACACGAAAAGAAAGATTCCCATTATTTTCAAGCGCTAAGTATCAATATAACTAAGTTAATGACTACTTTAAGGCAATGGCTACCAATGACAACCAGAGGATTTCTGAAGCTGACATCTGTTCTTGGCAGAAATAAATTACTTGAATATCAATTATGGTAAATAAAAAATACTGAGTTCAGAAAATGGAGATGTTGTTAGCCTGATGTTGCCTACACAACTGGAACATTTGATTCAAGGAAGTAATACACAAGAAAAGAAATTACCCTTCTGTGAATCGATTGTTACTATGTGTACAGTATCTACAATGCTAATCAATTGCTAAGAAATGAAATGGAAAACATTATGCTTTTTACAAAGTGGCACCTTCATCAGTATTCAAGCAGAGATTTTCTGGAAATAATTAGTTATTTCTAGGTGGGTCTGAATCAAAGCCTAACTCTGAATATTACCAAAGTTTGGCTGAAGACATTGTGAATATTATCTCTTCTCCTCTGGGGATAATCATGTCTGTCTTTTTATTTTGGAGCCATCTTCTCTGTCTTCAAATTAGTTTAATTAGCTCCTGCAAACTGAAGATAAAATGGGTTGCAGAGCTGTCTCATCAAGAAGCAACTTCGGTCCATTTAGGTCATTAAGACCCTATCAAACTCTCACATTACTGCTGTTCTCAGAAGAAAGGGTTTTTTTTTTTTTTCCCTCCAGCAAAAGCTTACAGAGAATAAACAGTCTATATATTAAGAGGGCAGGAGGAATTGTTTCAACTTCAACTTAGGGATAAAAAGATAAGGCTGTAAATCAAAAAAATGAGTCCACATGAACTGGAATATAACACCACCACTATATCACTCATCATGATATCACAAATTTACTGAAATTATGTGCAAACCAAAGAATATTAAATTAATTCCAGAAAAGCTTTGGATACAACTGCTGGTCTTTCATCATCTGGAGCCTGATGTGAGGTTCCTGGGCTCCCTGAACTGTCACATAGAAAAAATCAGGGTCCTAAGAATGGATGTCAACATGTTCTTTACAAAGCATTGGAAGAGCCTTATCTAGTTTATATGTGAGTCTCCTTAGGATATTTTCTGATGTTAGCTTGATCCCTCTCTGCAAAGCATTTTTATTACAGATTGTACGGGGTCTGGAATAAAAATCTTTAGTCAGATCTTTAGTCAGACTGTTATTTCACAGGACTTGGACACAGGGAAATAACAGCCAGACAAATGCAGAATAAGTTAGATCTAGAAGTAGCAGAGCTGTCATGGTAGGGCACTGTAGCTGAGCAGTTAAACTGCATTAAATAGTATGTGCCATGCATGAAGATCTAGGACTAGTAAAAATGAGTCTAAAGAAGTATTAGATGAGACAGCTAACTTCCAGATGGCTAAAGTTGTTAGAATTCATCCCAACCCAGATATTAACTCCAAAATTACAATCCTAACTTAGATACTAGATTCTAAATTACAGTCCTTAGTGTCAGAATGTACCTAAAGTTACTGGGAACCTCGCTTGGCACCCAGAAGTTCCCTCAGCATATTGAGGCTATGGCTTCTCCCACCAAGCAAATGAGGCACCCAGTTGCCATCCAGCTTTACACATCACCTGAAAGTAAGCCACATGAAAGGTCCAGGGCAGTGCACAAGAGTAAGTGCCAGGCAGCATACCTCATGTTACAGGGTCTCTGCTTCAGAAATACTTCAGTTCCACCAACAATCACAACACAAATTACGGCATTCTGAAAGAAAAATAACTAACGGTGGAAAGCATGTCATGGTTTCCCAGTCCTCTTACAGCTGTGCGAGAGTGTTTTTTATGGGAAATAAATGTCAGGTTTGCCTTTGCCAATTGAAGGCTGAAAAGCACTTGTCAGTGACAGAATATGCTCTGTATTTACATTCTCCGTATAATCAAAAAGAAACAAGGGAAAGTTAATGCAGGAAGTGTGTGCTGGCAGCTAGACCTATTCATAGGAGAGAGGAAAGATGCAGATGTGGCCTCTTTCTATAAGTCATCTACCTGGCAGGGCTACATCAGTGAAGCATGAGGAGGTTTTAAAATTTGAAATCCCTGAGGTGGAGAATGCTTGGACTTTACAGCATTGTTTCAGAACATGATCTACATTATATTTCACAGGCTAATACAACTGCAGTATCACTGCAATTTCGCTTCCCCTGTCCACAGTGTGGCTGCATCCAACTGCTGCTTCAAAGGGATTTAGCCATCAGCCAATTCCTCTGATCCTTGGAGGGGATGGAGGAATGATCTTTGCACTGTTTGGGCTTAATTTTGGAGCAGAGGGGATCCTGCTGAACACATCATGTCACTAAGTCAGCGAGGCAACAGATGTGATTCATCTGAGGGGGATTTGCTCCTAGCACTGTCAAAGCATGGGATTAGCCTTGCAGGCTTGTGGGACTCTGTTTACTTTGAATTTTGGTTGTGTTTCATGTTCAGATGAAACACTGGAACAAAGGCAACTCATCTGAAAGAGCTGAAGGCTCATCTGCCTGTTTTGATCTCAGATTACACCATTGGGCTCACTTGGTTTTCCCTCACAACAAAAACCAGCCAAATGCCACTCAGTTGCAACCCTTGGTCAGGATGAGAGTTGTGGGCTTTGACAGATACTCACTAGACCTGTCCTGAATTTCAATTTCTTTCTATCCTAGGTATTTTGATACCTTTGCCAGCCTTTTCTTCTTAATGCCCTCGTCTCTTCTTTCATCATGTCAGAAAGTGCATTTGCTTGCTCCCTCTCCCTCCCACTGGTGCACAGTGTAGCCCACCCACCACATTCACCACTGTAGGGGCTTCCTGTGCATCCCCCTGTCCTGGGTGCCCTGTCAGAGGGCAGCCCCTGCCCATCCAGCCCCAGTTCCCCAGACCTTCTCCTCAGCCCACTGCTCATGCATGCCCCCCACACTGTCAGTGTCACTTCAGAATTCATCCATCCCAAAACTGGGCAATGTCTGTCCTCCAGTTGCTCCATTTTCTCACTTTTATATCCTTCCAGACACCAAGAGATGGGACTTCTTGTCATCTGGGGGGGATGGGAGAGTGATGGTGTGTGTGAAGAACCCCAGCAGAGCCAGCCTCCACTTGGACCTCAGGCACGTGCAGGAATTTCCTTCATAGGTTGGTGGGCATGGGCACATCCCCCTCACCATGGGTACCCAGTCTCATGACCTTTCTGTGGCAAAAGGTAGACCCTGGCACACATGTACCCCGATTGCTTCAGGTCATTGTCACACTGTCATCTCCTCCAGATCCTCTTACTGAGGCTTTGGCTGCACGTCTTCTTGCCTCTTCCTCTGTCTGAGGCCCAGCCAACTCACTCCACCTTCTCATCCTGGCCCTGTCCATGCTGTCCATTCCCACCACCTGGAGGAGGAAACACAGTGAGGAAAGGGGGTTCCTAATGACTTCTGCTCCCTCATCAATCATGTCTCCAAGCAGTACTGTGTCCCCAGTTCCATGGATGCCTCCTAGGACAAGTGGGTGCTCTCACACGTGTTCTGCTGAACGTCACTTGCCAGCTCCTCTGCCATCAATGTCTGAGACCCCAACCCTCGCCCTCCTGTTTTTTCATTCCCTGTCCCCCATCACAACACAGTTCATATAAAAATTTATCATTTTTTCTTTCCTATTTTCAATTTGATAGTCAAATATTTGAATTACAAGGCAGAATACATAAAATTTGTAATAAAATTTAGGATTCTGTTATGAAATAAAAGAAAACTTTTTTTTTTTAAATTATTATTTTGTCTTTTAAAAATATTATCCCATATTTCATATCTAGTATGTTGTTAAGTCTACAGTACCTCATAAGCACTTCAAAGTTAAGAATAAACTGTTGCTTTGTGCTTTAATAATACTTCATGTCTGATAGCACTAGAACTTTCTAAAGTGCTACACTTAAACAGCTAGGAAAGTAAAAAAGTAAAACCCAAGTATTTCTGATCCTTTGGCCTATTCACTTTGTGTTAGAATTTTCATTTTGATGAACTAGGATTACATTTGGATTGTGTCTTGTTCTTCGTGAAAATCTCATCTGTTTGTGTTCCTGCATTCACGCACATCTGCCATCTCCCATTTTTGAGCTTCCCATCGTGATATTTTGAGCAATCAAACAGTGTCACAAATAGGAGCTACAAAATTTTGACACAAAGCTTTAGTCTGAAGGTGGCTTTTAAGGAATTTTGAAAATAAAGTTTCAAAAACATGAGTGTGGCTTGAATCCTAATACTGGCTTGATTTTGACTTCTTAATTTCATTTTGCATGAATTAAGCACAAGGTGAGAATTTGACAGAGATTATAGAGACCAGTTTAGCATAAGTTTGTAGATGGCCCTGTCTCACATGTAAGCTTTTCTGTATTCCTGAAAGGTGCTCCATTAAAAATGAAAGTCCATGCAGATGGAAGGTAGATACCAAGAGCAGAGAGCAGATCACTGCAGTAAAAAAAAATATGAACTGAAGTATAAAAACAGAGATTAATTGACTATACGAGAGAGTATCTGGATTTGTGAGTCTGAGGAGAGTTTGGAGAGAGCAGGGAAGAAAGAGTAACTATCTTAATGAGGAAAGGTCTTCCACAAGGCAGACCAGGCAGATCTCTGGTAATGAGAAACACAGGGGGAGCCAACACAGGCAGACGACCACTGTCAGGACAGGGTGGAAGCTCATCACAGGTCCAACTCACACAGCAGCAGCAGCAATGAACACAGATGCACCAGGGAGCTTTCCACAAAGCCAGAGACTAGAGCCCACAAACCCTATGCTGTTGAGCCAGACACACCAGAGGGAGAGGAAGGCAGACCTGAGGCAGGACAATTATTAATGTTTCTATTGTTTTATCACAAAAGAAAGTTCATGTGATGAAATTATATTGACAAGAATAGTTTAACCAAGGTTAAATTACATTCCTAATCTTAACTATCTTCCCCTTTTCCAACAACCTTTTATTAAAATCAAACACCGAGACACTAATTCATATGTGATTCATGCAGGTCCTTTCTTCTTTGCCTCTGATATTTTTCCCACACAGACAGACAGAATACTGCTCATATTGATATAATTGGAAACACTGCCATTGATTTTGGTGGGAGCAGCATCCAGCATAGCATAGGTGGGTTACTGAGTTTCCATTGTCACTATTCACTTCCAGGATCATGCACGCCTATTACAGGAGCACAAAGTACCATATGACAATTATAGCATTAAAGATCAGTACATTGCAATCACATCCATATTGTCAGCCCTAGTGTAGAGCAGTGCTTAAAGGTAAAACTGCTCTGTTGCAGACAAATGCTTAAAAAATAGAAGTAGCTGGATGATTTTCTTGTACAATAATATATGCAATGTCTGACTTTGTGTAGGAGACTATCAGGAATTATCTAAATCATCATGTTCACTGTAGTTAGGGCTTCATGTAGTTCAAATTAATATAATTCTTCTTTGAAGCTACCATGTGAGTTCCATAAACCTACATAGCAACAATGCTTGGCTTTCAAAGCACTTTCATAAAACAGCTGTACAGAGTCCATTTCAAGCCACGGAAATGAATAGTTATTTTGACAGCCAAGGCAGTGATGCTGAGATACTAAGGACTACTTTCCACATCATTAACCACAGCCTTTCCTCCTTGCTGGAGTAGCTGGTAAAAAAGGGCAGGCCACTTTTTGTCATGACAGCTTCTCAACAGCTCTTTTTGTAGGGTATTAATCATGAATGTCTTTTCACCTTTCAAAAAAAATTATTTTTGTTTGCATAATGGGCCAAGTATAATGTTCTTCAAACTGGCATACTATGATAGACAACTAGATTACTGAAGTGTATTGATTTTGAGATTAGGTATTCTAACTTTCCAAAAACTTCAGCTAGTCCAAAATGTAACCACCTTCTCAGACACAGCCTCAGTGTACCCAGCAGTCGTTGTGGACTCCCCAGTACACCTCTTCCTAATACAAAAGATCAAATTAACAATCCTCGTGGACCTTCAATGGGATCACTGAAATTATCATCAGAGCTCATGAAAACTTTCCAAGAAGCTGAATCAAACCCAGAGTGCTTTATGACGAAGGACAATCAATCTCTGAATCTAAGGACTGAAGAGCAAAATTCCCATCTTTGACCCTGTCACAATAAAGGAAGGAGTGTTGAATGTGGAAAAGCTCTATATTCAGACATGTTTTGAAGCACTGACTGGACTCACACATTGGCCTTGTCTGCACAAAATTCAAAGCAAGCATGAAAGTGGGCCACTATCTTCCAGTCATTTTCCATCTGTATTATTACCTGTTTGCTTGAATTGAGTTTTGGCTCAAAAGTTGTTTATTGGGCTCAGAAAAACCTCAGGACAGGATAAGCGCACCAGGATAGACCTGTGCATGCTTTGCCCCATTTGTACGTGACCTGATCAGAATGACCTGCTCCATGAACAGGCACTTGGACCTACAGAGACTCCAAGGGCAATCCGAAGCTAAGACTGAATCTGAACCTTGTACAGCTATAATAAGGATGGAGCATGAGGAAAATACATTTTGACAGCAGACTTTGGCCTGCCATTTAAGTCCTTAGAGCTCTTCTTTGGAGGAAGGGGCACACTTGTCTATGGAGCTCAGCAGTAGGTAACAATAAAGACAGAAGGAATGAAATAGGAACCAGAGGTTCAGTATGAAAACTGAACAGCATGCTCAGCAAAACAATTGCATCATGAAAGCACTGACATGAAACAAATGCATTTTGCTATATTTATTAATAAAAGAATTTGGTTGCCAGAAAGAGATCTCAGGGGATGATAAATGGGTTGTCTTCTTTTTTTATTGAGTGTAGTAAAGTTAGTTTTGTAGGCTTAGAAGATGAACATAGGAGATCTGAACTCCATTAATTTCCTGACTATTGTAACGGTACAAATAAACAGAATTTTCTACAGCAGGGAACCAACTTGACAGAAGGGTTGAATCTATTGGGATATGAGGGTACTGATTAAGAAGATATTGCAAACGTTGTTTATCTGCACCCTGGCTGAAAAAGAAACGGATAGAAAAGAACATTTGGTACCATTTGAAATATTAACTTTTAAAGGTCCCGCAAAGTACTGCAGTTCTTATGGAGTATAAAACAAAGACTTACTGTTATAAGCAGTTTGGGATTTATTTCAGTAAAACATTTTCCATCTGCAGAAATTCACAATTTTATCATGGGGAAGATTTCTTTTTCTTTCCTTTTAACAAAGATTTGGAAATAGGTGAAATTTAAACTAACAAGTTTGTAGCTGATAATTTTCATTAAGAACTTTCTATTTAGAATTGCATGATGTAAGACTGTAGGAGCATAACTGTAAGTTAATTATGCTAACATATTTTTTAAACACATAAAAAATATGAATTCTCAAAGTGTTTGAAACAAAATATCTAGTTAACTTAAATTCTATTTCCTGAGGATTTTGAGTTATAAAAAACATGTCAAAACGAATTTACATACTTTGTGGAGATGTCAAATAAATACAAATAATCAAAAATATACAGGATAGGAGAGAGTTTTCCATTGCTAGGAACCATACTCCTAGCAGCATTTCCCAGAGCTCCTAAATGTCAGCTTTCAACTCCAACGTTTATTTCTATTTAAAGACAAATAACTTATTTATAGTATTTTTAAAGATTATAAGTATGCATTAAGCAGAAACAAAACACAAATATGGAAATGCTTACTTACAGGATCAATATTTGGATATCCAGGACAGAAACCTCATCCAGCCACGTGTTGACCCTCTGAATTCTGAAACACAAACTGCTATTGTCTTCTGGTACAACTACTATGGCATTATCCGACTAAGCAGCATTTACTGCAAGGGTTATCATCTGAGACAAGGCCTCAATGGTGTGCCTTGCCCATGTGCGTTCTTGGCCTGCTGGTATAAAACAGTAGCTTGTGATCTTTACATGGCCAACGGACTGCAGAAGTACCGGGGCTGGTGACTTCACCACGGAGTGGCTGCACAAAATTCAGGTTGGTGGAATATAGCTGGATACACTTGAAAACAAACTATTTAGATTGTTCTTCAAATTTTTGTGCAAGTGAAAACCCATCAGGATTTAGGGTATCATCTAACTGTGAAAAAATAACTAACGTTTTCAATTTGGAGTTGCAAGCCTCAACATGCTGTGAACAGTTTTGAGAGCTGTGAACAGTCTCTCTGTCAATAAAAGATGAAGGGTGGGAATGCAAACATTTTCCTATTCCCTGCCACTGTAATCCATTCACAAGCACAACACGAGCAAGTTCATAGCTACCTCAGCCTGGTCACAAATCTGTCCTGCCTTTTTCTATGATATAACTAGACAAAGAATGGTCCCATTCCAACTGTCTACTGCAAAGTAGGGCAAGAAGACTGAAGCAGTTGAGACACAGAGAGAGGCACAAAATATTCCTTTCCTTTTTTTTTTCCAGACTATATGGATAGAGATATTTGAATATTTGAGACAGATGGGAACCCTCCTGACTGGTAACTTTTTAAACTGCTGTTCATATGAACAGCAGGATAAACAGTTGCCTGATTATGTACGGTATACATTACAAGGCTTCTTATTCAAAGGAAGTAGATTAAGATCACGAAAGAGCTACCACTCAAATACAGATTCTAATGCATGCTGCATGTGCATTATGCATATCAGTGGTATGTCAGTGAAATACAGAAATCTGAACAGAAGTGTTGATTCATTCAACTCTGAGAAAAAATGAACAGCACTTTATTAGTAATTACAAAGTGACCACATGACCAAAAAAAATTACATGCATCTTTTTCACTTGTACCTTAAGTGATAGAGGAGCACAGTCCTCTTGTCACTGACAAAAAAGAGAAGGAGGCTATACAGAAGCCATAAACAAGCTTATATTTTTTTTTTAGAAAAGGAATACAACAAGTTCCACAGCTGTAGAGACTAGGAGGAAGTGGGGAATGCTCGATAATTGACTGTGTAATTTATTCTCCTGCTGAATCTTTCTACTCACTTATCAGGAATGCTGTTATTTCTAAGGTTTATTCACACTCACTGCCTATTCAGTTTCACCCAGTTTTATCACTCTTGTTTATAGAGCACATTGTATAAGAATTACAGATACTGCATGGTCCCACGGGTCATATCATATATATCAGCATGGCTGACTTAATAGTTTCCTATTGTGCTTGAAATGTGATGTTCATTTTAACCTATAATAGTCCAAAATAAGCATATCTATAAGATCTTTATGATTAAGAATATGTCAAACTCGTCTTTGTCACTGATATTTTTCCTATTTATGGGCTTACAGGATTTGATCAAGAATGGGAGAACCACCCTTTCAGTATTTTAGGTTCTACTAGGAATTGTAGAAATGAAAGTAAGTATATGTTTATTTTATGTACATAAATCATAAGACAAGATCAAATAATTGGATGGTATATATATATATCTATATCGGTATCACTGTGACTGAACATCTGCTTGAAGACCTTAAACACATATGCCATGCTTAAAAACCTTGCAATGCTACCAGATAGATCATTTGCTAATACCAAATCAAGTTCTCCTGCCCTTTCTCATACTGAACTCTCATTCTCTGTATAGAGGTGTCTTGCACTGACTCATGGATCTTTCTACCTCTAACATGCCTACAGTTAACAAAATCTTCCCAGAAGGAGATTAGGCTAGATAACACATCAAAACTCACACAGCAAGAAACAGTGGGAATAAAGATAATTTTATATAGTTAGATTTAGTTGTAAATTGTAATGAGAGATTAAGACATAACAAAAGACTTGGATTAATAGGAATGAGTTGTGTAAAAGAAGATCTGATGGCTATATTACTAATGAAAATGTTTGCAAACATGGGAATCATGCAACATACTGTAGAAGGCAGATAATCAAAATTCCGTGATAGCCCCAAATGCACTTCCTTTCAATGAGTTTACAGAACATCACACTTCAAAATGTGTTATTTCTGTTTACAACAAATCACCACTAGGTTGCAAATTTGAGGAAGCAGTAAATATTTATTTCTTATTACGTAATGAGGTATTTAGCAGATTGGACTTTATGGGATGATAGCCATATCCAAGGGAAAAAATGAATTGCTGATTTCTTTTATTATTTATTAATTTTTATTTGTTGATATTTGGCTGTCAAATGCTATGGTATCACTCCAGGAAGCTGGCACTTTTTAACTATAAAAGATGAGAATAAGATGTTCTTTTAGTTGTCTAAGTTTGTCTAAAAACATTCTCACAGAAACTGAAGACACTTTTAATGACATTCAAATCACTAATATGCAACATTCACATGATTGCCAAGATAACAGAGAATGCAGCAAGAAAGTAATTAGTATTTGTGCAGGCATACAAGGAATACAAAAATTATGAGGAAGTCAGGTAATGCTAAGTGAATCAGCATCAGCACTGACGTTCATTAGCTATGTCACAATCCAGCATGCATTTAAACTATGTATTATTTTAGAATATCAAACCAAAAATGTAAGACATTTGTTTTGTAAAAGATCTTAGAATTGGTTTGACAAAAATGGTTTCTTTGTTTAAGCTTGTGCTTAGATATACTACAGAAATAAGATGGTGACATCTACTCTGAACTCCTTAATATTTGTTACAACTCAACTGCAAGTCCCCATCATTGGGTCATTGGGAGAAAGTAAAGATGTGGTTACACATGGACATCAGTTCATATCTACCAGTACTGCCATATGGCAGTCCAGAACATTTCCTGCTGAGGAATAACACTTATCACCTTCTCAAAGTTTATTTGTGAAACTTTCTGACATTCAAAAAGAATGCAATGATCTCCAGAGAAGGCAGATATTTTTTGTGCAGACAGAAGGCAATAAATCATTTTACAATACTTATTCAGAGCTGTTTAAAATGATTTTGTACACTCAAAATAACCAGTAGGCAATGTTAGCCTGTAAGTTTCTCAAATCACACGCCAAATCCTCTCCTATATTCTCCAGCATACAATGAAAGAACTGGTATAATCAATCCTTCTATCTTTCTATACAGAAAAATGCTTCCATCTAACAGCTTAAAGGTATTCAGCTACTGTTGTCATCTTCCAGGCAAATCAACACAAGAGCCTTATAATACTAGAAGGTGTATTAGGTTTATGTCCAGGTGTTGACAGTGGCGGGGGGAGCTGCAGGAGTGTCTTCTATGAGAAGAAACCAGCTGTCCCCATGTTGGACAGTACCCGTTCCACACATCTCCAAGACAGACCCACTGCTAGCCAAAGCTGAGCCCATAAATGACATTGGTGGCACATCTGTGATAATATATTTAAGAAAGGGTGAAAATGCTATGCAGTAGCTGTGAGAGAGAGGAGTGAGAAAACATGAGAGAAACAACCCTGCAGACACCAAGGTCAGAGAAAAAGGAGGGGGAGGAGGTGCTCCAGACACCGGAGCAGAGATTCCCCTGCAGTTCATGGAGAAGATTATGGTGATGAAGGTTGTCTCCCTGCAGCCCTATGAAGACAACGGTGGAGCAGATATCCACACTGCAGTCCATCGAGGAACCTACATTGCAGCAGGTGGATATGCCCTGAAGGAAGCTGCAGCCTGTGGATATGAGCCCACACAGGAGCAGGCTCCTGGCAGCAACTGTGGCCTGTGAGAGACCTAAGCTGGAAAAGTCCATTCCTGAAGGACCATACTCTATGGAAAGGACCCATGCTGAAGCAAGCCTTGAAGCAGCTCCTGAGAAGAACCCACGTTGAAGGACTGTATCCTGTAGGAGGGAACCCATGCTGGAGCAGGGGAAGAATGTGAAGAGGAATGAGAAATAGAGACAAGTTATTGTGAACTGACTGCAACCCCAATTCCTTGTCCCCCTGCCTGCCCACCCCCCCACCCCCCATCCCCCATATTGAGAGCAAAGTAGAAGAGTTGGGAGTAAAGGAATGAAGTTGAGCCTGGGAAGAAGGGGAGGTGAGGGGGAGGTGTTTTTAATTTTATTGTTATTATTTACTATCCTACCCTGTTATTAATTAGCAATTAATTTAATGAACCTTACCTATGTCAAGTCTGTTTTGCCTGTGACAATAACTGGTGAGCAATCTCCCTGTCCTTATCTTGACCCATGAGCTTAACACACCACTGAGGGCAATTTAAGTTATTTGTAAAAATTATAGAGAATAACAATATTTGTCTTCCATATACATACTGAATCCCTACTTCCCAGGAAGTGGCTGGACATCACCTGCTGATGGGAAGTAGAGAATATATCTCTTCTCTTTCCTTTGCTTCTGTGCACCACCTTTGCTTTTGTTTGATTAAACTGCCTTTATCTTGACCCATGAGTTGTTTTCCATCTAATTTTCTTCCCCCTCCCTGCTCTGCTGAAGAGGGGAGTGATAGAGTGGCTTGGCGGGCACCCAGTGTCCAGGCAAGGTCAATCAACCACATTATCATATATAGTTTTAAGGATTTTGGCAGGCAGTATTAAATTACAGGGAATTAATAAAATAGTTGTATAAATCAAGTGAACAATATATTCAGCTCATGTATTGCATTCTTGCTGTTATTAATGGGAATTACTCATACATATCAAAAGAAACAAAGAGTGTAACCGACCTGTTCAAATTCAATAACTTAAGTTCAAATCCCATCATATGTATCTCAAGGGTCTTATTCATTCTACCATCCCATATGGGATTAAACATTATAAGGAAGGCCTCGGACATTAAAAGGAGTCTATACAACAAGTGTAAGATAGGTACCAAACTTTAAGATGAACAGAGATAGGTGTGGTGAACACTGAACTTAGTTTTAAATCTTGAAGCTGTTCTTATCCTACTGCGAAAAGCAATATAAATGAAATGTGAGAATTTTTTCTGCCTTCAAATTACCACTATGTACTATGTATGCTCTGGTTTAATTTAGCCCTTTGAGTACAAAGCAGGATAACTGGAGTTTTGCTAAAACTGGCCAGAGAAGCCACAAATTAGAACTCAAAAGTATATGTTCTTTTAAATGTTTTTTAAATTATATTGAAATTACTAAATCACTTCTGTTCCCTTCATTTACCTCTGACTGCAGATGACAACAGAAAGCAACAGGAGTCTTGCAAACAGAGGAAAAAAATAGCCTTCTTTTGAAAAACCTCAGCCAAAAATATAATTTGAGAAAGAGGTAGTTTTCACAAGGAAACAATGGAAGCAAGCCTATATTAAAGACAAGTAGATTCTAATGGACAAATTTAATGTATTGCCACTTCCTGAACAGGAAGAGGTTCATATGCATTCTTTTTTTCAAACTTGACTAAACTTCTTTTAGAGGACTCTGTCTTGGGTGTTAAAAAATGGCAATGAATCATGTCCGTTTGTTTCCAAGCAACTCTGATGCCCAGGAGTACTCTGATACAGGTTTATTACATTCTGTATAAATGGGAACCCGGCTCTTTAAAATGCTTTCGCTGGCTTTTCCTAGAAGAGGAAGCTAATGATACTAGTATAAGCTACTAATTAAAGGGTTTCAGTAGTCCAAAATCTATTTTACTATTGAACACCTCTTGAACACCTCTTTCATCTTTCTGACAAACAAACACAGGCTTTTAATGCAGAACACTAGAAAAGAAAATGTAGGTTCCTTCATCTGAGCTGTCTGTGTAATTTTACTTAGTTGTTGAGTTTAGGTGGTTGTCTCCTGGGGCACACACTTTCTAAAAGAAAAGCAGTTCACATAAGAATACCTTTTTATTCATTTTGACTTTGTCAAGAAAAATAAAGCCATTTTAAAAATAAAAAAAAATAGAAAAATGGCAGAACTGAAATTAACTCTTCCTAATGATTGTCAAATAGAAAATCAGGATTTCATTATCACTGATTTCACATAACTGAAACAATTGTTCTCATGGAATGGTCACCTGCTTGAGTGGGTCCAGGGGCACGAAGATGATCAGGGCGCTGGAACACCTCCCATATGAGGACAGGCTGAGAGGGTTGGGGGTGTTTAGCCTGGAGAAGAGAAGGCTCCAGGGAGACATTATTGCAGCCTTCCAGTACTTAAAGGGGGCCTACAGGAGAAATGGGGAGGGACTCTTTATCAGGGAGTGATAGGATGAGGGGAAAAGGCTTTTAACTGAAAGAGCACAGATTTAGATTAGATATGAGGAATAAATTCTTTACTGTGAAGGTGGTGAGGCACTGGAACAGGTTGCCCAGAGAGTTGTAGATGTCCCCTCCCTGGAAGTGTTGGAAGCCTCCAGGTTGGCTGAGGCTTTGATCTAATGGAAGGTGCCCCTCCACCTCCCTGTTGGACCAATCAACTAGAGCAGGAGAGGCTGAAGCACCATAATCCCTACACTTCTCCACAGTCTTCATACCAAAAAGGTTCCCATAACCTGTGATGGTCTTGCAATGAGACTGGCTGCACAGAAAAGACCTGACTCCCCACCTTCCAGGTTTATATCCTAAAAATTATAATTGTATGAAATTTTTCTTCAGCATCAAGAAGGGGAAAAGTAGAGCCGAAGAGAGATGTGCTTGTTCCCATCCAGCCTGGCATAACCCATGTGCAGAGATTTTAGCACTAGGTATCACAGTTAGCTTTGCTGTGAAGATACAACCCAGCCATAAAGCTGTTTTGCCGACTGCTTCTGTGGCAAGAATGCCATGGCTCCTATTCTAGCAATGGCCAACATAGAATCATAGAATCACCTAGGTTGGAAGGGACCTTGCTGATCAGGGCACCTTTTCAGTGGCTGTCCAGCAATGTTCCAGTGACTTGTCTGGTGTTGATGTCTAATCCACTCACATTTACCTCAGAGAGCTGTAAAAATGCCTCCACTTGCAGGTGGAATACTTTTGCTCACCTTGTTTTTTCCTACTACAAATATAATCCAAAATGAATGATGCAAAGCTGTGTCTGAGCCCTTAGATGAAGATCTCATCAACAGATCAAAAAGGAAACTGATCCAAAGGATTTTAGGTCTTCTCAGGAACAAAGTTTCAATGACATATGGCTATAAAGGAAATTAAGTTAAATTATCTGTGGCAAGACTGGAATCAATCAGATTATTTCTCTGTTTCGAAATGAGTTCTTAGCATTTTGACTGTGTGATGCACACATTAGAAGAAAATGTATATTTCAAATAAAGAATAGAGGTAAGTCAGTAAGTAGTTCTTTGGGGATAGCTAGCAATTCAAAACAAGCTGGACCTGTTTGGCTCCATCTCTAAGCAGATAATTCTTTGAAACATGAAGCCACATTTATCTCATTATAGGCTGAAAGACCATTACATTAGACTGAAAAGTCACATGAAAAATAAACCTCTGCTTTAGTGAGAGTCCATATTAACCTCATTTTCATGACAATAGTTACTAGATAAGAAACACTGTGACAATCAATCCTTACCTTAACTAATTTTTTCCTAAACTGTCACTAAAAAAGCCGGTTATTTCTAATACTTTTCTCTCTGGAGTTTTAGGCATCTGTAAACACATGCATGCTTAGAAAGTGGTTAGCAATAAGTTAAATAACCAGGAAGATTACTTAGATCCTTCTGCATTCCAGGTAAATAAATGTCTTTTCTATCAGGTTCGGAAATACTGTAATTACCTGTATCTGCCACAGGAGTGTTTAAACAATGTAGTATTTTTCAAGTGGTAAGACAAGCACCATTGTTATTTTGAGAACTGACCAAGGAAAAAACAAAAATTGTATGAAACTTGCAATATTTTGAGACTTTTTTTCTCCTTAAAAAGCTCACACTTACTGAATAACTAAATCAATACTTTCCAAAATTTTTTAATGCTTGTAATTGTTCTTTCAGATGTATAAAATCACCTGTCATCCATTCTGATACAATGGGCTGATTTGGGGAAACCGCTTATCTATAATGCATGAATGTTTGTTTTATGAAATGACAATATCATTGATGGACTCTATATGCAGTAAGTCAGCCCCAGGCTAAAAAAAGAGTTGAGAAAAAAAAGAAAAGAAATCATTATCATTGACAGCGGAGCTGTGCCAGGCCTTTTGGAATATTGAACAGGAATGCCTGATTTAACAAAAAAATAAAGGAAAACAATTTCACCAACTTCATCTGCAAAGTCAATATAAACTAAGAAAAATACAAAATGGAAAAGTCTGGATCAAGATGACAATAAAAAATAGAACTTGGGAGAAAAATGGGAAACAAGTGTCAAACTTTTTTAAATAGAGAAACTGTTGGATTATGGGGCAAAGGTCAAAGAAATCTGGATGAAAGATAAGGTCATAACATCTCAACTTTCAGAGGAGTTTTCATAAAGGAAGAGACCCAAAAGAAATAGTTTAGAAACCCGATTGGACACTAGCACCTGCTAGGAGGAGCAGTCCCCAACAGTAGAGAAAGAAGTAGGTGCTGCTGTGAATTGGCTTGTATCTCTTCATTTAACCAGGTATACCCCATAACACTGAAGCTCTGAGAAAAGATGGATTTAAGCTGCCAGGAAGATTGAAGGAACTAGTGTGAAGTTTAGTGTCTCAACAGTTTTGGTGGCCTTCTTTCAGTCTTTTGACTTTCATGCAAATCACGGATCTGGAAACAAGTAGGATTAACCTGCATAATGTCATGCCTCTCAAATAAAGTGTTCTAGGTTAAGACAGTCATATAAGTTCCAGACAGTCACCAATATAGAGAGACGAGCATCTCTTGAGTGGAATTCAGCCTCTCTACATTGGCCCCCTGGGTTAGGATGTGATGAGTTGCCTTCTGGAATTGTCTGTGTCTCCCCATTAACTACAGAAGGTAAGCAACTAGATAAGGTTAGATACCTGCCTGTTCAATAAGTTAATTTAGCTGAGGTGGATCCTAGCCTGAAAGACAGTATTTGGAATTGCTGAGACTTGGAAAATTTGAAAGAATAGTGGTTCCCCGTTTGTGACCCAAAGCACTAGACTGTAACCAACAGTAACCACCTAAAGCACTAGACTGTAGCCACCCCATGAAGTGGTCCAGCATTACCAAAACCCTAAACTATAAAACTTTAACACAATGGTAGTGATGTCTTCTTACTTGAGTTCTGATTATATTTATCACACATGATTCTCCTTGTCTCTCTCTTCCCATTACTGAAAAAATTTATTTGGACACAGGCAGTTTCCTCCCTCTTTCAGAAGTGATTTCACACAGAGGAACTCCCTACACAAGAATGGGCAAAATTACCTGAAGTGTCTATTCAGATTTGGAGTGGCAGAAAAAGAGGAGAGTCCTGACATGGATCCATCACATAATTAAACAATGGTCTTGCCAAAACCAAACAGAAAGTAACTTGAATATCAGAGCTGCAGACACTTCTTACATGTTTGCGTATCACATTTTATGTCTGCATTATCAGCCTTAAAGGTCACACTAAATCATTCTTTCACACAATCATCAGTTTTAAAGAATGCAGAATCACTAAATATTCTACAGTGTGGACTCAGATTGCTATTATTCTATGAAACTTTGGATCATTAATTACACGTTAGCTCTATAAAGCTGCTTTCTGATTGTCATAGAGTGAATCAGATGTCAAAGTGGTTTAAATTTGACTCAGATTCAGAAGAACTAAGTCAGTAGGCACATGGAAAAATTATTGCTTCCAATGTGTACATATGCAGTAGGTACCTGAAAGTCCCTGAAATTGAATCTCTCTCCTCTGCTATTTTCTTCAAACTCTCAAGAATGCTTATGGAACTGAACCTTTTGATCTTTACAGTTCTTCTCTTTCCTTGAAGTTGGTTCAGGGGAAGGTCATTGTCCCCCATTTATAATTGGTCTCTGGTGTACTAAAGTCTGAATTAGCCTGTTCCAACTCAAGGGAAAGAACATGTAGGAGCAAAATACCTTAGTTGTTAGATAGTCTGTATGTAAGAAAGTCAGCAAGTTGCACTTGATGTTTCTTTCTGGACTGCTGCCTTTTCCCTGAAGAGACATGAAACAGGACATTGACTTAAACAGATGGTTGTTGTCTCTGAATTATTTAACAGCTAAATCAATGAGAAGCTTCTGCTGCGATGAGAGAAAAGAGTGTGCTGGAAGCATTCCTCCTCCTCCTCCTTCTCTGCCTCCTTCTCCTGTTAGAAGTGGCCAGGAACAGAGTCTGCTATTGGCAGCATCAAAGCCTGCAGGGGAGGAAGTGGAGGATGAAAAAGTGAAAACTGGATTCTAGAGCATACCAAAGAAGAGCTACCATTACATAAGAAATATGTTTATCCCCTTCAAATGCTATTGAATCCAGTTTGGTACACATCTGTGATTACTAGATATGGTCAAGGGGATAGGAGGATTAAAAAAAAAAAAAAAAAAAAAAAAAAAAAAAAACCACAAAAAACCAAGCTAGGTATCTTGTATAACCTGTAGCTACATAAGATATACTCAGGTCTCATTTTTCAAATGCTCTGAGACCACAGGCTAATTACTTTGAGCCATGAACTCTGCTCTGGGATAGTTTACAGACAGTATCTCAGGACAAACACCGGAAGGCTGAATTTCTCCATGTGCTCCCTGTTATTTTGAGTTGCAAGTGTATAACCCGTTGCAATGGGCAAGCGTAGTCCTACTGTCACAAGAAGGAAAACTCCTCACTGTCTGTGCCATCAGGTTTCTAAAAGCTTGGAGTTTTCTTGACAAACAGAATCTTTATGCAAACTACATGCACAACAGGTCAGATTGCCCCTCAACTCCAAATTTCCAGCCTTCTAATTTTGAAAAAAAAACGTGAAACCTTGATCAGAGCCAGAGAGACAGAACCTTCTCCTCAGTCCTCCAGATGTGTTGTATTGGTCGAAACCGTGGAGGAAAAAACATATCCCCTTTTGGGGATCAGATCTGTCTGTCACAGCTGGCCGGCTGCAGCCCGGCGGGGCGGGGTGGGGCCCCGGGCGCTGTCCGTGGTGCTGAAGCGCCCGCGGCCTTGCCAGCGGAACTCTCTCCGGGGTGCCGGAACACCACCTTCTCCACTGAGAAAAACTCAGCCTGTATTGTTATAACTATTTTAAATATCTGGAGGTATTGAAAAGATGTGTAGACGTGGCGCTTATGGACATGGTTTAGTGGTGGACTTGGTAGTGTTAGGTTAACGGTTGGACTCGAAGATCTTGAGGGTATTTTCCAACCTAAACGATTCTATGATTCTGTGATTACCATACAGCTAAAAAATTTGAATTGTTATGCAAAACTGATCTTTTGAATCAGCCATGTATGGCGTAACTATCTAGTTAGTGCCCAGTTATAATGAAACAAAGGTCAAAACATTTACCTGGCTAGACAGTGGTAACTTTTCCTTGTAGAATTTGTTGCATTTATATCAAATAGACATTTAGCAATCTTCTTATTCGCTGACATTCTGCAAATTTTTGGACATTAAATCCTAACACAAAACGTAACTTTAAAGTTGTGGGAAGAGTAAATCAGTAACTTGCAGAGAACTCATAGGTTCACTGCAAAAACCTTCAGTTAGAAAACACCTGGAAATAATGCATGTGCAAATATGATCCACCAGTTTTCTTAGTTATACATTTCCTTGTTAATTTGTTTTCATGTTATTTGTTAAAACAATCTGACCATAAAGCCAGATATTCTGCCTTTCTAGTTGACTCTAAAATTTATCATTAACAAAAGCACTTTCCTTCTCTCTATTATTCCTTCATTATTGTAATGGTATGTAAATAATATTCATTAGATTGTAATGCTTTTCCCTGCAAATGTGCCTGGGGCAGAGAATTCTTTGCCTCATTTTGCCCTAGATTATTCCATCAACTTTACAGGACTTCAGCATACTTCATTGTATCTGAAAGGAAACAATGAAACATACTAGTACAAGTCTAAGTTTTTTTCTATATCACATAGGCAAAGATAAACCAATCTGCTCTCAAAGTTCAGTAGCCTGCAACCCACTAGACATGTGGACTGTCTTGAGGATACCTAGATATTACAAATAGAAACCAAAGAGCCATGGTCATGTGTCTGGTAAGCAGCATTCTGCAGAAACAGAATGTCTCAAGAGTTCTTTTGGGAGTACTGAGACTTACAAACGTAACTACCAGATAGGAGGTGTTAACTTCTTGTTATACAGGCACTAAGAAAACTACTTACTTTATTCCTCAGTTTTGTTTAAGATTCACTAACAAACCCAAATTTAATTATGTAGCTTTAGGCCTTAATTGTGCAAGACTGTAGGCAGTTTTACTGCTGTCTAGCTGGAATCTCCACCAAGTAGGAAAGAGCTAGGCTTGCATGTATCTTTAGGTGCAGGTGTATGCACATGCATCAAATGACGGGCTCAAAGTTCTTGCAAATAGGAAGTTTTCCCTTAGAAATAAAATAAAGTCAAGGCAAATGAAGCCAATGAATGTGATATTCCCTCACACCCCCCCCACTCCCCCACCCCCAGATATAATATTTTTTAAGTCTGATCCATGATTTCTGAGCAGGGATAGTTTCTGCAGATTAATAGAGAATACACAGACCAAGAAACAGACATCTTTCATATTCCAAACACTCTCAAAACAGCAAGGTCTGCAGTTACCGGAAGAAGCAATAATTTCAATTTGAAGGTATCTTTTTCAAGTAGAAGAATGGCAAACATAAGCCCAGGAATACGGATGGCCAAGAATGATGTAATTCCCTCCAAGGGTTTGACATGAGTCATTCTGTTGTACCACTGATGGACTGACAGCCACCCTCCCTCACAACCTTTATTCTGTTTTAAATCACTAAATACAGAAGCAAAATTTCAGAGTTCATTGAGAGCAATGCAGTTTTTTTATTAATATAGTAAACATCCTTAAATTTATTCAAAAATAGAACTATTTGTCTAGTAACATCTATGAAAGTGAAAAAATAATGGACTGCTAATTATTCACCCCACCAAAGACGATACATTTAACAGCCTGCAAAACCGTGGCAGTTATATGATACATGTACAAGCTCAGTGTGGCTGGGACTGTTGCAAACAAAAGTAGGACAATTACATATAGAGAAAACTAATTTTAAACTGTGGTCTGCCAGATTTACTCATATCTCCACTAGGACAGCTGCCAATACTTTGACATTGTGACAAACATAATCAAGGAAAAAGCTCATACACATTCCGCCATCCTTTCTCCCACAGACATGGGTGGGTACAGTCAGGCTAAGGGCTTAGGAGGTGAACATCTGGGGTATGTTCACATATACATATTTGAATGAATCTGAGGATCATTATTTTTATGTATTGCAAACACACACACACATAAAAACAGACCAATATACTATATTGATATCCAAGATATTGATATCCTCTTTTCCTAAGAGGAAATTGATTAAAACCAACCCACATCAGGGCTTCTATGTTTCTAGTTTAATCACCAAATACGGACGTCACCTTCACATACATAGACATATATGCACAACATATATACATATATATATGTATGTATTTATGTAAAGTAATCAAAGTTATAAGGGAAAAGACATGCACACACTTGATTCTGAACACAGTATCACTTTCCAGTAGCAAACTATCTCATGACTCTGTATTGGAAAAGATTACCTGCTGTCAGTTAATTGCCATCCTCATAGTCTAATATGAAATATGAAGCTCTTACCATCATTGTCCTTTTTAAAAATATTTTAAACACTCTTATTCTGTCAAATACATTTCTTTCAGGTATATAGCTGAAGCCAGTTTTCATGAAAATAGCCTGGTGCTTTATGCTATTTCACGTGACAGCACCAGCTCATCATGTTCCATTTCATTTTCTTAGCTAAGTGACCGTGGCAGAGAAGGGCATTGTCCCCAGGGGGTATCCACAGGAGCCTCTTTCTCATCCTTGCTACAGCAATTTGCAGAGCCTTGGGGAGGACAACCACTCTGTTGCCCTTTGCAAAGGTTTTCAGTGTGTTCTCCCACCTGTAGAGAGAGAGTTCTCTGCAGTGCTCAAAGCCTAGGTCACCTGAGGGAGGCCACACTTCCTCCTGGAAGCTCCTAATGGACTCTTCTCGCTCAAATACAGGAGAACAATCTGTAACAAAGAGGCACAAAGGACAGGAATGGCTCTTTGTACCATCTGCCATCGTTACACAACTAGAGCACAAGCCTTAATGTTTAAGTGTCTTTTGTTAGAATTTCAGCTAATAGAAAGGGAGATTTCATAGCAATATCGCTAAGCTGCCAGAAAAAATTCACTGCACTTTAAAACAATCTGTGAGATTCTGGTTTTGTGCAATATTGACAATTTGACATTCAGAGATTGATGGTATGACACTCAGACAATATAACACTCGTCTGTCTCTGAATCAGGCAATGACATCTGTGCAGAAGATTTGGTTCATGTTTATCATCTGGATCCATTCTTCAGTCCCTTTTGTATCACTTAGCTAATGACCTCATTAACATTAGGTTGTCCTCACAAAAAAAAAAAAATAGGGAAGCGTTATTATCATTGTTTTACAGATAGGATACAGAAGTAAATAAAATTGTAAGTGATATACCCAAGTTAGCATAGAAAATTGAGTCAGAGTTATGTACAGAAACTAGAGGAGCTGAGTCCTTACCTGAGCGTCTCACCTGCCAGTCACCCATTCTCCACCTTAGAGTGATGTCCTACTCTTTGGAAAGCTGAATATCCCAGATTTCAAGGGTCTGTAAACAGCTGCTGCAACTCACAGCCAAGGGAAAGAAAAGTCCACAAAAAAAAAAGGCAAAGCAGGATCTGCACAACAACACTGCTCACACCCAGAAAATAATTCTTCAATTCACTGTCCCGTGTTATATCATCCTTTGGGCAATAAAATCGAAGTAATGTTATTAAGCTTGCCAATTATCACCAATAAAAGTTGGGTCCCTCAGTTTCAACAGTGAGATGAAAGAATCATTTGCAGTCCTAGCTTAATTATTAATTTGAAAGGAACACTATTAATGACCCTTTTTCTCATTGTGAAATGCATGTGGTAAGTCATACTCTTGGACCCATCCTAAGTATAATAAAGAAAAAATTGTTCATTTTTCTGAAGTAAGGCACATACAGATGCAAGCATTTTCTTTCTTTGAAAAACACTGAACACATAGTTCTGGCAGAGCAAAATGGAAGCTGGTTTTTAGTCTCATTACACAGAAAAGGATTCCAAAAATTCCCTAGTTTCTCTCTAATTATTTCAAGCTGAGATGATATAGGGGAAAAGAAATATTTTTCTAAATATTTGCTCACATTTTGCTTTGGCATGATTACTATCAGTTTATATTTCTTTTGTTCAAACATTTGTATGATCAATTCATACTGGCACAAGTGTACATGGAAAACAGATTTCAAAGTCACACGCACAAACATTCACAGAAACTGAATATTCCATCCTCCCATATGACAACTTTTATTTTAGAAATCAGAGCAAGGAAATAGCATCACATGATTTATCTGACCTATTGCTACCAGGCAATACTACCAGGATATCAAATATTCCAAGAACCAGTCAGAGACAAGGCACAGATTAAAAATTCTAATCACAAATATATTGATTTGGTAATTTTAAATAACAAAGAAATCCCAAAAAATGTGATCTGCTTGCAAATATCCTTTCAGTAGCAAAGCAGTACATTGGTTCTGTGAATTATTCATCCAAATCTCATAAATATGTATTTTATAACAGCAGGGTATACTAATCCATAACTTCTCCTAATAACCTGAGTTAAATGTGAACTGTAAATAAAAATTTTAAGAGGTTTTGTGCCCTTTTTATACCTTTGTGATCAGTAAAATTTCAAAGGGCCACCTTCTGCATTTTAAATTTAGAAGTACCATCAAGTCAAGTCTTGATTTCAATCAAAGGCTTGATGAGGTTCTCAAAAGTGCAGTCGAAATATTTCCTTACATTGATGGAAGGGGAATGAGAAAATATGCTAAATCTTTAAACACTTTCTTTTGAGTATTTATTTTCTGGAGTTCACTAAGAGAGAAATACTAAAGCAAGACATGTGACAGCAAAGCTATATGGTGTATGAGACAATGTATTGTCTACCTCCTTTTCCCATCTCTTCACTGACTGTGAACCAACTACCTGAACATTATGAACTGAACACTGGCATGTGACCTGAAACGCATGCACTGCCTTGACGGGTGCACGTGTTTCTCAGGCTGGATCACCCAATGGCTATGTGATTTCCACCCAGAGCTGCAGACATGTGCACATGCTGGAGCTTTGGTTGTGATGCATGTTGTGTGCACGCGTGCATGCCTATGTACGCGTGTAGGTGTGTGCAGGACCAGAGTGGTGCACCCATACAGAGAATGCTTGCATTTTGCTGGTGTTGTTCAGTCATGTCCGGTAAGGTAGCAGCAACTGTGAGGTCCTTGGGAAAAACTGGAACCAGAAATTTGTCTGCCAGGTTTGTAAGGCTTGTAGTCTGACTGTCCCCAGGAGAACTCTGAGAAATAAAGCACAGAATGAGCTGAATTTGGGGTTTCTGCTGACAGTCTCCAGTTTGCAGTGTGCAGACTATGCTTGATTGACCTTGGACAAGGAGGAGCCGGTTATAGGTTTGGCAGGTAACCACATCATATACTTCACCATAAAATCTTTTGGCTTCACAATACCTATTAGAAATTGTTCTGAAAAAAAATTACCTGAGTGTTATAGACCTCCTCATCTCAGTACCTTTCTGGACAGCCTATTCCAATCTTTTCTGTAAAACCTTGTACTTTAGCTTAATTGTTTCTTTCCCTTTTCTAGTGCTTACCCACATATGTTAATTTCAGAGAGCAATCAAATTGCCTCTCAGCCAGGAAACTCCACAACCAAGAGAGAGTCTAAGTTTTTGGATCAACATGAAACTGTAGCAATGTGGGACACTTACACACCGTGTTTAGCCATTAGAAGGTTACTATGGTGACAGAGTAATTTCAAGGTAGGATTTTAGAACTACCTAGAAGATATGCAGCTTTGGCTTATTTTTTCAGGGAAGAACCTGCTGACAGCTGTTCACTCTGAGTGTTCCTAAAAACATAAAAAACCCAGTCCTCATTGGTAAAGTCCCAAACAATTATGTGAGATTCCGAATTGCTACAGAAGACTCTAAAATCACCATATTCTTTCTTTTTGCAATCTTCTTTTAAAAGCAAACAAGTAATTTTTAATTCCCCCCATCCTCTTATCCAGAGAAAAGTGTTTGCACATGAGAATTGAAATCTTTATGCCTAGCTTGTATTTTAATCCATTACAGTTTTCAGAAACTTTGGGATCATTTTCAAAATGAAGGTGCTTTGTCAATGCAAAAAAAAGAAAAAAAAATCAAAAATCAAAGCTGAAATTACAGGGGATCATGATAGTGTTGCTGTAAAAAGATCTGGCAGGAAATTAATAGAATATTCACTGCCTGTGTGGAGGAGAAAGTAGTAGTTCATGTCAAAAAATCATATTCAAATATCTTTCATAAACAGAAAACAAAACAAAAATACTCAAAGCTAGTCTAAATTTCACATCCTTAGCTATATGCATATGCATGATAATAAAAATTTTCATGTATAAGGAGAACCACTATTTATTTATGACATATTTGGTTTCATTTTCAGGGGACACAGTATGCCAGCCAGAAGAGGGAATGCAGTTTATCAGCCCTGATGTGCAGTGCTGTGCTGACAGCGTTGAGGGCACTGGTGATAAATGGAAGCAAAGGAGATGCCTCCAAATTAGATCCATATTAGATTTTTTTCTTCATGAAGAGAAGGAGAAACCTTGTTGTTAATCAGAGGGATGAAAAAAGCATTCATGCAGCAAGGGGATAAATTTTACTCTGGATTTTAAATTGATTATCACTAACAACAGAGGCTACTAAAACTCAGCATTTTGGAATCCCCTTCTTAATATACTGTATTGCTAGTTTGACATACCTTTTCACTGTAATTGGTGTAATTCTGGAGTCAATTAAAAAGCTGTTCTTCTTTTGAGGATCTGTCATTAAAATTAATGGGAAAGAGCTGTGAAACATAAGGCTGTTGGTTGAAATGAACATTACCTGCAGAAAAGCAGAATGTGGCACTTCTGTAACTCCTTGAGTCATTCCCATTCCAAGATCCTAGAAGAGAGGAAGCGTTTAATTGTGTTTATGAAAATAGCTGCCTCTCTATTGCACCTTTCTTAGGGGTAATGTTTTTTTGTTTAAAGATTTTGAGTCACAATGGCATTTCTAAAAGTTCAGCCAGGGAAAGTGGAGAGGAGAAGAAAGAAGTTTTGCTAGGTACAATGAATCCCATTCCATCAGCCACCCAGGTGCACAAGAAGTGTTATATTTTGTCAGATAAAAGAAGCACGTAGGCCCACATCCTTTTCCTGACATCAGTTAAGCACAGATACCTAAGGAAAGGCATGAAGAAAAGAGGGGTTTTCCCCAGTCTGCCTTTACTGTTCTTAGAAACCAGACTCTTAATCTGAAGTTAATTTGGACTATTTTTTAGGGTCCTAAAACAAATCTGTCCTTTTAGAAAAACTTTTTCTAGCTCTTCACAATATCACATGATAATGAGCTCTAGGAACTCTTTCACCAGCTCCACAAAGTGAAACATGAAGTAGCATTGGTCTTCTTAACCTCACTTTAGTCCTGACTCCAATCAGATCTTACAGCTAAAGGAGGTTTCAAGCAGATCATAGAATCATAGAATACCAGGTCAGAAGGGACGTCAAGGATTGTCTGATCCAACCTTTCTTGGCAAAAGTAAGGTCTAGACAATATCCTTTTCAGCTGAGTCTTAAAAGTGTCCAATATTGGGTAATCCACTACTCCCCTGGGGAGAATATTCCAATGGCTGATTGTTCTCATTGTGAAAAATTTTCCTCTTGTGTCCAGTTCGAATCTCCCCAGGACTAACTTGCACCCATCACCCCTCATCTTTTCCATGTGACTCCTTGTAAAATAGGAAGTCTCCATCTTCTGTGTAGCCACCCTTTAAATACTGGAACATGATGATAAGGTCTCCCCTAAGCCTTCTTTTCTCAAGGTTGAAAAAACCCAGTTCTCTCAGACTTTCCATATATGACAGGCTTCCCAGTCCTTTGATCATCTTGATGGCCCTTCTCTGGACCCTCTCCAGCCTGTCCACATCCTTTTGTACAGTGGGGATCAAACTGAACAAAGTATTCCAGGTGTGGCCTGACAAGTGTTGAGTAGAGTGGGAGCACTGGGAGAAAAACACTGTGAATTCATACCTTTCAGCTGAGTAAGACCCTGATGTATGAAACTTGCTTGCCATGAGGCCATGAAAGGACACCTGACATACACTGCAAATCATGGGATAGGCTTGAGCCGCAGGTGCATCACAGCATGTGACAGGGAATGGCTCAACAGCATTTGACTTCTGCTGGGCAGGTGCTTTCTATCTTGTTCTGGTTATAACACAGCGCTGTTCAATCACTCTCATTTGAGTCTCTCAGGACCAGGGTCTGTCAGACAGGGATGTGCTGAATACGCATGTCTGGTCTGCGGGGTCCTGAGGAAGGATAGAGACTGGGTACCTGCATGGAAAGCATGCTTGATCTATGCACTGCTACAGGGGACTCTGAAAGGGTAAATTGTACTAAGTCTCACACTCAGCATGCAATGATTGACAGCTCTGAGAATCTGCTGATAGAAGTGCTCTGTGAGAACACAGATGGGGTATAACCCTGACAGCTGCCTGGAACCAGGGGTAGTTGTCAAAATTTTAATGGTCATAGAGAAAAAAAAAAAAAAGGATGCTAAGCAAAAATGTTTCTACTTAATTTTGAAATGAAGGAGGGTTTCTGAATAAAGTTGTTTTCTATTCAGTTTGTTCTCTTCTATCAGATTCCCTACAAAATCCCAGTACCTAGGCTTTATCTAGAATGTCCTTTTCTCGAACTATTTCTGCATATAGAGCTTTTGAATAGGCACATATTATAGTGATAATGTAACTAAATATATCATCCACCCATACACTTGCAATTGACTTTCCTCTAAAGCTGGTCTTGTCTCCACCGTTCCTGCATCTAATTATCATCAATTTCAGCTCAGGAAGGAAATGATATAACAACAAAGAGATCAATTATCTTAGCAGCGAAAGAAGAAAAAAATCAAATTAGTAAACTGGGAATTTTAGATGGCAATTTGATCTTTGGGACATGTGGTGCCAGAGGAACAACACACAAAACAGAATTTATCCTGTGGAAAGCCAATTGAATTCAGTATAACGAAGTATCAGTGACTTCTGCCACTGAACTGTCAGAGTAATTAATTTCCATCCAATAGCTGTCAATATCAAAATGTCCTATTAAAATATGTTTAAGACAAAACAAAGAAAGTGATAATACACTGATCTGATGGAGAATGATGTCATTCTCTGAGGATATAGTTCATTTTGTTCTACAGCAATACTTTACCAGAGTCAAAAATAATGATTTATTAACACACAAGAAGTACCCCTGGCAGGCATACTTAATATTTTAGTACTGCAGGCAATGGAATGTGACAGTTTCACTTGTTGCTCTGACCTTTATTTTTCTTTGTAGCATAGTTTCCTAGAACTTCCATTTATCTGGATAACATGCAATTAGAGAGATCCTTTTAGATAAGCCACAATAATTTCTCACATAACTTTAACACTCATTTTTTCTAAATGAAGTTTGTTCTTCATAGTGCACATTTCAAAACAGTTCAGAGTGGTTCATTGAGAACAATAAAGACCTTAGACACATTAAAAGATACCAATTAGTAAGCAGAGAATTTTAGACTAGAATTTTATTTTTGAACAGTTCAGTATGCCAGGGAAGACTGCATACCAAAAAGCACAGATATAGCCATGGTGAGAGCAAATATTCATTTATATCTTTAGGTGAAAGAAGAAGAAGCACATGAGTGACAACTTCATTAAATTTGAATACATTGTCTCTCACTTCTGCTGTAAAAGCTTCAGGAGCAATTAATTTCCTTTCTACCGGTAGTGATAATATATCATGGAACAAGAAACAAGGGAACTGAAAACAAAACAGGCAGGGCATGCTAATTAAGAAATCTGAAGCGCTAAATCCTATTTTGATAATGTGTAGGGTTGTTTTTACCTTCTTTCTCTAATACTATTTTATCATCTTCCTTCAAAATTATAACTTATTGGAAAACACAGGTATTTTTTCTTGTCAGGTCTGGATAATATTTTAGTTTCTTGTGGAGCTGGGTATGACAGTTTCATTGCCTCCATGCAGTGATCTTCACTTTTTCCTTTATGTCCCCAAGTCTGAGAGGTGACTGCTGAGTTTTCTGCAATAGAAGGAGAGCACCACATAGCTTAATTTACCAGAAATACATTACTTCAATTTTCTCACATGGCTTTTCTGGAATTTATTTTGTGGGGACCTTAACCGGAATAGCTCAGCATGTTCAGGTTCACTGCTGAATAATCCAATGAGACCTGCATTTACCTATGTGCTGGGACCACAAAGCGGGCAAAGTTTTGAGCATGGTCTGTCTAAGCTTTTGCATTACACTAAGGACATGTATCTATTCCGCCCCACCTCCCCTCCCCTGCTTTGGACCCAGCACTCCCTTTCCTACTATCCCAGGAGCCTTGTGCAAGCTTCTTGTTTTCCCAATGACTCTTCTCTCCCATCCTTTCCCTGCAGTCCCTGAGAGGGGAACTTTCTCCTTCCTCAGCTGGCGAGAAGCTCCCAAGGGCAGGAGTAAACCTCTCCTCTCCAAGAGGTTCCCACCATCCCAGCATGCCACATCACTTACAAACTGACAACAAGCAAATCAAACCCACCACACCAATGGCTACAGCATGTTAGAGCTATTTCCAAAGCTATAATGAAAAGGTAGCATCATTTATTTGCCTCCCTAGAGAGCCTCCAATCTGAAGTGGTGATAACCCCTATTTACCAAAACTGCACTCCAAAAATCTCAAGTGCAAAACTCGGTTTGACTAGCAAAAATCTGGCAGTGAGGGGAAGTGATGAAATTATGTCATCAGTATTAAATATTTTATGAAGCCAGGAGAACTGAACTCACCAAAAAAAAAAGTAGGTAAGATCAACACAGGTTAACTTTAGACTGGGGAGGCAGGTTGGTAAATTCCATCTGGAGTCACCGGAGAGAGTTGCACTCCTCTGGCAGATGAATCAGAGCACTTACAGTTAGGCTGCTTCTCTGAATCACTCTCTGCAGGTATTTTTCTTTATTAACACAGAAGAGGAGCCTCAGAAAACCACCTCCCTGATGTTAAAGCAAGTGCCAGTGCATTGAACAGTCTGTTCAAGTCTCGTAAAGATGACAAATGGTATGCATAAACACAGAATTAAGGTAAGATTTCGCAAATCACTAAAATTAACTAGAAACTTCACTCTTATTTTCAAAAGTGCATTTAAAGGTAATGGGGGTTTAATTCCTAAATCTCATCTGACCCATTTAAAAATATAGTTATATTGATGTTCTTTTGAAAAAATATCACCTTGAAAAAAGAAGCCTTGTGATTTAACTCCACATTACTGAACATGTACATGCAGCCAAAGTGAGAGTAAGGTCTGGAACAAAAAAACTGAGGGAAATACTTAGAACAAATATTTCCTATGTTAAAGAGGGTGAATGTTAACTCAGGTTCTGGCACTGTTGAGAGTTTACTTAGCATCACACAAAAGGAAACACAGCGAGATCCCAGAAGTTAGCCGCTAGCCATAAAAATTTATAGGTTGCAACTGAAATCATGAATTGTTTCTTGAAATGAGCCATTATATTTTATCTAAATAAGCCATTATATTTTGCACCTGTTTAGTATTCTGAATTTTAAGTTATAGCTTCATGCACAGCAGATAGGATCATTTTCCAGAGACAGAAAGGACTAATTGAAAAAAAAAAAAGATGTTTGCACTGTGTTTACACAGTTCAGATTTAGAGATGAATTCACAGACATACTTAGTATCTGAGCAGTCCAATGTGCCCAAAGATTCAAAATGTTCTCCAACAGCAGAGCAGGCACTAACACAGTGGAAGTAGCCAGTAAGTAATATTACCAGCAACAGGTGGTTATCCAAACTTGAATTCCAACCTGTGTTAAATCTTTGCTTCATTACACAAGCCAATTTGGAAGAAAGTTGAGTAACTTCATTGTAGACTGAAATCGTAACCAGTGTGTTTCCACTGGCCTTCCTGAGTGTCTGGTATTCACATTAAAAAGATGTACCTGGTAAAATAGCAAAGAGCTGAAGTTAGTGTTGCATATTTTAGAAACAAAATATCAGCACTGTTCACTGGGGAGAAAAATAAGGGTGTTAGATGATGCAAGGAGTTCTCCGCCAATAATATTCAAGACTTGCTGTGTTCACTTGTCTGATTTTCTATTAAAACCAATGGTCTCTGCTCTCAGAAGTGTGCTTAATGGCAGATCTGGAGAAGTAAGTAAAACTATTGTGTTAATTTCTCACCCTGTTACACACCACAGTGGCAAACTTGGCTTCCAGATCACACTATATTGTAATGCAATTCTCTCCTGCACTCGTGTGGGCACTGCACCAGTTGCCGGCACAGGAACAGAGGGAATGAGGAATAGGATCTGGCAGAGAAAGCTGACAGAACTGGTGGTAAAAGGACCCCTGAAGTGTCAGTCTGGAAATTAAGGTACCACTACCTCATTGTTAAGATTCAGGCTGAATCCCTTTAACAAGATCTGACTTATTTCCAAGCTTCATTTGCCACAAACGCTCATATGCATCTAGTCTGATTTTACACACCTAAACCCAAGCTGTGGCATCACTCTCCAGCTGCCACCCAGCTGTCATTGACCACAAGAGAGTCTCTCAGGCTTTTTGAGAGAAGCAAAGTCATTCCAGGAGGGACAGAGCCTGTTACAGCAGTGAGAAGGCGCAGTCCTTTGTGAGCACGGCAAAACATCAGTTTTGGGGGTCTGTGTGTCATTTTTTTCTAAAATTAATCAGAGTAGATTTTAGAGGGGTGCGTTAGCAGATCTCAAGGTAGACAGGTGCCCGCTCCTCAACATCACATGGGCTTTCCCTGCCTCCAGGCCTCAGCTGCAGTTTCATGGGAGCAGCTGTTGGCACGTTCCAGTGTAATCTCTATTTTGAAGGTATTTTTGAACTGAAAAGCAGGGTCTTGAGAGAAAAATAACGTATTATAGAAACAAGGAAACCACATATATTTTAGGGTATCCATCTAGAGTCATCACCTCAGTCCTACCTAAACAAGAGAAATTTTGTTTCGCTTGAGTAAATCCCTCCATTTGGGGGTTTCATGTTAGCATTCAGGGTTACTGTTGCTGTTCAGACTTCATCAGTACAAAACAAATGGACATACCAGTGAGCATTGGAAGCAGCACAGCTCAATACTTTGACTAAACACAAAATAATTAGGAATCCTTCATTCTAGAGAACTTAGTGAATTAATTACTTTTTTCCACTTCCTAGCTATTAATTAAGTCGCAAAGTTGAATCTATCTATCACACATCCATTCGACCAAAAGATGATTTATTTGCCATCTGAATGCTGCAATTGCTCTTGGCTGAAGGAATACGGGCAGGACTGCAGAAAGCAGGATATTTTCTTAGACTTCTGTATGTCTTATTTCTTTATAAAGGTAGACTGGCGTTATAGCTCCCTGAATATAAAAAATAAAGCACTTCTCTGGAAACACTGTCAATGAAAATTTTCTTATCATTACAGATTATAATTAGAAACTTCGCCCTATGGAAATGAACACAGAGATCAGATATCAGTGTCGGGTCCTAGCAAAGGACCAGCTGAGCTAATATGACACGTGTCATTACCCTATCCTACTCACAGGTATAGGAATTAATTGGCAGCAAATTTTTATTTATGAACACTTGCATCTATACAGTTATCATCTATTACTGCCTTGTGAGGGCTTTTGTCAGTCTACGCTGCACCATATCTATGTGCTGCAGGTTAGAGATTTTAGCACTAGCTATTTTAAGAGTGAAATAGCACTTAAAAAATACTATTACCTTATGATAATTGAGTTGAATTTACTGAGGGGTCATGTACTATGTTCTTTACTGTGAAAGCTTAGGAAGTATTCCGTGTGCCATATTTTTCCAGGGCAGAAATGAGAACTTCTAATTTTAAGGAAGGCTGTTTACTTCCACTGGCTAACTGGATTCGACTAAGCATTTTATGCTCAGGCTAAGCCCACTGTTTTCACTTCTTTCACTACAAAATATATGCTATTATACCTCCTTAAGTATTCAATACTTTTTTCTTCACCCTGAGTGTTCATGTTTTGGAATTACTGCAGAACCTGTCTTTCTAAATGTCACAGGGGACCTTGAAAACATGTGGATAATTGAGGATTTGAATATCTGAAGGGCATTGCAATGTAATGTGTCTATTCTGGATGACATGACCTTCTTGCAGAAAACAGAATTCTGGATGTTTATAATATCCATACCCTAGTGCTTTCCCAAATGATTTTCTACTGTAGAATAACTACTTTGTGAAAACTTTCCCCCAAGCGAAATAGATTTTTCATTCCCTGCCCATACTCCAAATTAGTCTGAGTGTTGAGAACCAGTATTTATCTTGGATATTTTCCTATCTCCAACACTCCAAAAAAAAAACAACTTCAGCATGAACAATGATGGGGGAAACATTCCCTGGGAGAAAGCTGATTCTAAAATAGCTGATCAGTGTTCCAAAACTTTTTGGACACCTCCCTGACTCCATTCTTCCTGAAATCTTGGAAAATCACCAATGTCTTACAGCAGTGACTTATGTACATACCACTAGACATCTTTATCAACGTGAGAGCCCCTGTAAGGTTGGTATAATTTATGGAGTAATTGACTCTCCCAGACCACTTACAAAGATGTTTAAATGAACCTAGGTATAACCCAGTCTTTGTCATGTCCCTCTACACCTCAAAGTGCAGATCTTTATCTGTCATTTATATCCCAAAAGAAATGTCTCTGCTTGTGTGTCAACGTTTCTATCAAAACAAGTTTAAATTAACGTTTCAGTGAAGATACTTCTGGTGTATGGATATGCTGCAGAACCTGCATTCTTTATAGACATTGTATACTGCTTCACAACATAAAACATTTTCAGTTAACATGTCTTTCAACCTCTGGAGAGTGAGTCTGTTTTATAGAGGGAAAACTGCTGACTTAGGATATCTGTTTTTCATACAGTGGCTCAGATGGAAGCAATGAAAACCAGCCAAGCAAAGAGCAAGACTGATATGATCTGCATGTCACCTAGAGGTGGGAGATAATTTTAAGTTCCTTGGTAGAGCAGCCTATTTCATGCCAGACTTTATAGAGTTTCTCAGTATCTTCCAAACACAATTATATTTACCAGAATCTAATGGTTACTTGGGTTATTGATGTATTTGCTCAATTACCATCAACAACAGTTATTGATGAATCCTCTTTCTGAATGACACTAAGAAATGAGTGAAAAACTCCCATGAAAGATTTCATTCCCAGGATTACTCAAATATATTCAATTCATAACATACAACTACATTTTTCACTTGTATTAGACCATAGTAAGGGGAGAGTAGTATTTGTTCTTTAATGTTGGAAGGTACCTGGGCCAGGTCAGCCACAGTATATTTTCAAGCTCAATTTTTCCTCTGGTTTGAAAAAAAATGCCAATTAAAACAGTGGATGATTTATAGTCCTCTCCAGCCACTGATTATTACCCCTTAAATCTTCCAACTAGAGAGAAATGAAGCATGGAATGTCCAGCATTGACATTATAATATAGTAAGGACAATCTGTTAAATCATACATACATTGTAGTTAACTCTAATTTAGAATATAAATCTTTGTGACAGATGATTGTGACATCATCCTCCCCTGAGTTTCATTGCAAGGAACTGGAGCTTAAAGATAATGAAATGCTTTATGTCCCAGCAACCCTTTTAAGGTCAACCGGGGGAAGTATTGGTATACTGCTGTGTGAGGGCACTATGAACAAGTTCCTCCTGGCTCAGCGCTCAGTGATAGTAAGTCTATTTTTCTCCATCTATTCAGGAAATTCCCAGAAGGCTGTCTGATCTTTTGGCTTCCCCAGATTTTCCCTCTTTCATTTTTTTCTGACTGGAAGAATCTAAGTCACAAATAGTTCAGAGTTTGAGAGCTTTTGGGATATGTTACTTTTTCTCCATTTGACTGCAGTACCATAGGATTCATTACACTTGTGGTACCATGCAATAAGTGCTCGAATTTCAATGTCGATGTTAATTTTTGTCAACCTCTTTGAAATAAATAAAATGAGCATTCCAGTGTATAAGTACTTTGTAGTTTGACTGGTAAGTGAAAGAAGAGAAATAGTGTAAAACTCGATATTGTTTTTCTGATTAATGTAGCTAAAGAGAATGTGTATTTGCTGCCTATTGCAGAACTGCCTGCTTACACTCTGTACTTAATTTACATCATTGTAGAAGGCATCTGAAAAATCAGACCTATATTCATTTAGGACTGCCATGGACTTTGCCCTTTGTAAATTTAACAACAGTATGCGATTTTACAGGATCTCTTCAAAATTAGTTTTTTCCCCTTATAGCGCAAATATAATTCTGATCAAGATTAAATATAAAAACCCATTTATTTCAGACATAATAGAAAAAATAGTGAAATACAACTTCAAGATTACACTTAGGCCAATTTAACAATACAAACAGACTATTAATGTTTGCCAATGAAAAGAAAAAAGACAGAGCAAGTGAGAGAAAAAGAAATGCAGAACTTTCCTCCATCAGAAGATGCAGCTCATTCAAAATCAGATGACATCCAGAAATCATGGCAATATTCTTCCTTATGACAAAGTAAAAAACCCTATTTTTTCAGCCTGCTTCAGTTTCAGCTAGAAATAAATTTTCATTCTGCTGCTTTAAAAGTATGTCTGTTTAAGAATTCTCAGTGTCAACACTGCAACAGAATGCTTTTATTTTGTTGAAATGTTCTGACAGCTCTGACACAAAATATTTGGATTTTTTCTCCTTGAGAAGCAAATGTGAGTATCTGAGAGTGCAGAGACACAAGAAGTTGCTGTGGGGAGTGACCATGTCCCTCACCCTACTCAAGTCTTTGCCTGTAAGAAAGGTTGTGGTGGAGGAGAGTTAAGCTAACTCCATCATGTTAGCCATAAATTGACACAAGAACAATTACCATGGAATAACTGACAATACAAAAAATGGTGGGGTTTTCTTTTTTTGCCTCCTGCATGTCAACTAATATAGCAGAGAGCCAACCATCACTTTTGAACGCCTCGTGCAGATGACAGGCTTCCTTTGAATTTTTTTCTTCCATCAAACTGATTTAAGTCAAGAGTAACCCAGTGAAAGAAAAGGGATTTTCACTAGAGCAAGACTGGCATAAATGAGAAAGTAGGCCCAGAAATCCATTCACATTCACAAAGCATCATACAGACATGTTGATAACTGGGCAAATTAGCAGGAAACAATTTGCTCATTATTTTCTGTATGTTAGGAATGAATCGCTTTCCACTGACATCACCTGGACTTCCAAATGCTCATCTTTTCTGAAAAATCATCCTTAAAACTTTTTGCTCTATCTGCGCAATTCTTGCAAACCTACTGCAAGCACAGCGGAAAGTGCTAGATGGGTCTAGATGGTTTGTAGATGCTCAGACTTGACATTCCCCAGGGAGGGAATTTATGTACCTTTTGCAGTTTATTTTGTTACACTGTTATTACTTAACCTCAGATAACCACTTTCTTATCTAAAGAAACCAAAAGTGAATGCTTTTGTGGTTGGATGAGAAATGTTTCTAAAGAATAATCCTCTTGCAAGGAATCTACAGTAACAATCTATTTCCTGAAGATCTGAAGGCTGGCAAACCAGCTGACCCCAACTGTCTTGAAACGAACATTTCTGCCTTCTCTCCCATTAGGTTTAGGACAAAAATGTGCCAGTATTTATACAGATTGAGGTAATTTGCTTCAGCAGCAAGGAAAGACAAGGAAAGACAAGACTTTGGGCAGAAAACTCTTGTACCTCTGTAGCACTGGGTAGAAGAAGGCCAAAGAAAATCAATATAAATGCTCTTGACTGCAACCCCAATTTTGCAAGATGATAAATTAAATGTGTCACTGAAGAGTTTAATCCTATTAAAGCCAATGAGATCAAACATATGCCCAAACATACACACATGCCAAAACCTCTAAGGAAAGGAGGCCAAGAATGTTAAGGCCAGATTTAAAATCCCGATTCTTAAATCTCACATTTTCCTCTCACTTGTGATGTTATAAAACCACTGAGGACTATGGATGAGGTAGATATAAGCACCACAGACGTGGTTAGACTTCAGCACCTCAAACTCATCACTGCCAAGCACAAACTGGTTTCCTGATCTGTTCTCAAAGACACAATGCAAATAATCTGTCAGATCTGGATCTCCTCAAGTTGAATTTGAGGGAGAAAAAGGAACTGAAAATCTTCAACAGTACAAGAATGGCTAATTGTTCATGCATGAAAGCCAAGGGCAGGCACTGCAAGTTTTCTGAACCAATTCTTTTTTTCCTGAAATATTTGACTTTATACTTAAGTCCAGAATATATTTATGCATTTATGTCTATATCCAGAAAAAAGACAAGGGTCACTAGATTTTCTAGTGACGGGCACATGGTGTCCCCCATCACCTGGTTACTGTTATGTAGCCCCTTCTGAGGGATCTAATGCTCAGGGAATTTCAGCTCTCATCAGGGCAGGATGTGTTACACTCCTTGAGGTCAAGTATAACAAATGACACTTTCAGAGGTGTCCTCAAGGTATTCAGGCTGGGGCAGCATGTAAAAAGTGGGATACTCTGCACAAAAGTCACCCACGTGTTTCCCACATAAGAGTGCCGCTGGGAGGAAAGCTGGAGTGTGTTTGGCTTCCAGCTCAGGATTTAGGTGCCTACAGCTTACCTAACCCTTGCTTTACATACCAAAGTCCTCTCATACATATAGCCAGTCACCATAAGGGGATATTATGCACTGTTACTCTGCACAAGATTGTAGAATGCACAGACAGTGCAGGAGAAGTTACCAATTTTCACCCAAGATATATTTACCTTTCCGTCCATTAGTAGAGTTTGCTTTACGGGCAATCCTCCGGGGCATCATCCCGGTTCTCTGAAACCTGATTCTCTCTCTACAACTCTACACAACAAATTATGTGCATCTCTCTTCTGAAGGAAGACCTCTGAACCCCATTCCACAAGACGGATTACCCAAGCACTTGAATATCTAAGAGAGAAGTAATGAGTGTAGGTCCATGTATAACTGCAGTACATGTGTGCAAATTTCTAACCTACTACATTACAGTGAACTGTGCAGATGGGCAAGGACCTCTGAATCAGCCAACAGCAGGAAAGTCTAAACTGATTAAACTTTTAGAGCAGATTTACACCATTAACTATCATAAAGGTTTTAGCCATATTATTGAAAATGATCCTATTAAATTGTATCTTTGTAATTAACCGTGTGTTTTATTTAATCCACTTGAATGGTAAACGACTTCTTAAAACAGGGATAAAAAAAACCTAGACAGTGCAATTATCCCTCCAGTCCTGAGACTAGCCTTGCCAACTGCTCATGATTTGGAGAAAGTAGAAAGAATTTCCAGAGCATATAAATATAAAATAACCTGCTGCTAGTTCAGAGACTTGAGAGGAGAAGGAAAGTACCAGACTTTAACAAGCTGCCTTTCAGAACTTCTGCTCCTGCAGTTTTTTTGTTGTTTTTGAAACAGAATAATGAGAACTGGTGCCTTATACAGTCACTTCAGCGAAGTCTATAAAGATACCAGAATAATTTTTCTTATATTTTGTTGCATCCTCTTCCTTACACAGGTCCACAAGCAAACAGAAGTAAAAGTTATGTATATTGTAAAGTCAGGCATTCAGAAGTTAGGGTAAGCTGAAGTTATATATAACATGTAGGAGCAACATTAATTTGACTCCAGCTTGTGCACATCTTGCTTTGTGAATGGGTTCAAGTCACTCTGGAAAAAACCCCAGGTAATCCTGCAGCTGAAGTCTGTACCATAATATGTAGGCGCAATGGGGGCAGGAATAAGGAGGGAAGCTGTTGCTCATTGCATGGTCCAAGGGTATACACTCAATAACAGGGCTGACTATTTTCCTTTGCTACGGCTGATCTCACACTTTTGAGAGGTTCTTAGTACAGGCTGTTCTACAGGGGCCAGTGATTTGGTTTAACAGTTGATAGCTCTGCTAAATCGAAACAAATTTCCTGGGACAAAGAAAATACTTTTTTTTTTTCTTTTTCCTTTCTGCAAATTTTCAAAGCCTTGCTGCAAACAGTGGAGATGTTAGAGCATCTCAGAAAGAAGAATAAGAAAAGGTCATCTGTATCTGCTACAAGGGATCATTAGAAAATCGAAGAGTTTTGCTTTTGTCAGTAAAGCAGGATTTTCAGAATGATTTCAAGGTTTTTTACCTGATGTTTACCTACATTTAGCACAGGATCAAGCACAAATAGTGGTTCATGGATATTCCTTCCAATCTGCATTATTTGTTTTATTTGCTTATCACTTAGTTTTACCTGCTTCCAGGCCACCCAGTTTCTTAGCTTTGCGAACATTATCAGTAAGCCCTTAGAGCACTGACATGCTCCTTTCCTAAATGAACCAATTTACATATTTAAAATCCCCCATGTACATATATATGTGCACATATGTAAATATATGCATACACATTAAATCTATATGCATGCGTATATATGTATTAACACTATGAATAGTTCTACTAACTATCTTTTTTAGGCCAGCAGAAAATAAAACATTGAGCTGTAAAGCTCTGAAGACTTAATTTGTACATAATTTTGCAATTTATTTGTGTTTAGCACAAAGGAATGCACTAAAAATTCCTTATACTTATCAATTTGTCATTTTTGCTAGGTTTACTGCTCTCACTTTACGAACATGGCAGAAAATAGCAACTGTCTGCTGTGTATCACACTTTGCAGAGATTAATCCATAAAAATTTGTGATTGCACTTACTTCTCTCATGGTTTGTGGCTGGGAAAGCTCCTGTGAAGAATGGTGAATGGATTACCCGAGGACATGTTTACAGGGTACGCAGTGGGATACAGTCAAGTCAGCTCTCAGAGTACAGTTTTGAAGCAGCACCCTGCAAAGAGAATAGGTTGGGTTCAGGGAGAAGTTGAGCTCTGTAGGTGGCACAACATCAAGCTCCTGGCAGGCGTCTGCCTGCCAAGGCTCTCAGGAGGACTGATGAGGAAGGGTGTAGTGATACTCTTAGGGGTTAGACCAGATTAGACCAGACATTGCACTCTGTTCAGGTGCCACAAGAGCTCTTCTTTGAGGAATTTGACTTTTTAGACAGGTTCTTTTTCTTGACGTTTTAGACAATTCAGTACCTGGATTGTCCTTTTAGTTACATTCGTTACACCAGTAACCTTAAAGGGCCTGTGCATGGTCTTTGCCAATGGAGAGTTTCTCTACACAAAGAATTTTGTATTGATATGACAGGCTGGGCCTGTATTTGTATGTCTGGCTGGCCTGCCTACATCAGGTAGGTATTAAAAAAACCACAAAACCTAAGCCGCAAAAAGACATGTACAAGCAAAAAGTGTCTTGTAGACAAAGGTTACTAGCAAAACATTACTTCACCTTACACAATTATTCCAGTATACTAATTTCACTAGGAGAATTGCTCTAAACTATAAAGAAGACCCATATTGGCATGCAGTGACAATTTACCAACCAACATTTGAATCATTCTCTGATACTATAAACTACGTGTCTACTAGGATATACCAATGCCAGCAAGCTCTCTTAGGTGCAGAGAGATAAATATCACTTATCAAAAACATAGAGGTCTGCCTTTAAAGCTCCTTAGTGAGGACACTCTTCTGCTTGTGAAAAGAACTGCTATCATTATAAAGCTCTTCGTATTGATGTTTCCTACTTAGAGAGAAAGTTGCAACAACTGAAATCACTAAAGCAAGCTATAGATCAAGTCTACATTCTTATTGCAAGGCAGGATCAACAGTACCCTTACCATTTCTAACAGACATCTGCCTGGGTTGTTCTCCAGGTCTCCTGTGATGGTGGTCTGTTGTTTTTGCAATGAACCTACTGCCACTGTTTCAGTCTCTCCTGTGAAGAAACCTTTTCCTAATATCTAACCAAAAGGTCTCTTATTAAAGTCCATTACTTCTCAGCCTCATGACATTGAAGAAGATAAGTGGCTTTTTCCTACTTTAGAGTAGCTTTGGAATATTGAAGTGTTTCCTAGATCTGTCACCAATTGTAATTTATCAAAATCCGTTTTTAAACCAGCGTTGTTATATTTGTAGAAAAAATGACACCATGTATATGTGCAGCCCAGAACTCACTACTTAAGGAAATGGCAATTATTTGTAAATGACACAACCAGTGATTTGCAAATTGTAATCCACAAACAAATATGTGGATGTTTAATAAAAAGCATCTAGAAAAAGGAAACCTGTTGTCAGTAGGTTAAAAGCACTACAAAGGGGCCAGTGCCTCAGCCCAAGAACTAAAAAGATTCAAAAAAAAAGAAAATATTGGGAACCACTGATGTTTTGTTATTCATTCTCAAATTAGGTCATTTACATCTAGTTTGGGTGTACTGACTTAACACTGTAATAATACATGACTGAAGACATACATGAATATTGTTTTGTCCAAAACAAGAAGTGAGTATCATTCTTTGCTAGTTAAGGTTTGTTGTCTGTCATTTTAACCTATATACAGAGATTGACCTTGGGGTGAATTCATCCAGCTGTGTTTTGGACTGAAAGAGAGATTATCAAACAGGAAACATGAGTACATGAGTATAATGGAAAAAAGAAAAGTACTAAAGGCTATGAGGCAATACGAAGTCTTAAAAGTGTCGAGCTTCTTAAAGGAGGAAAGAAGATTTAAAATAAGAAATGTGACTAGAAATAAATATCCAGAAAGATCATGGATATTCAATTCAAGGAAAATCTTCCTAAATTAGGATGATAAGAAATCATATAAAAAAGAATTGTGGCTGTTTAGGAAATAAGTTAGAAAAGATTTCTGGCTGTTTCAAGCAAAAGTCATCAGTACAATTGATTTTTTATAGATCATACACTGTAAGCAGATTATTAGAGCCTGCAAGAAAACAATTTTTGTAATGGGGGAAATCATATAATTGAAATTTCACTAGAAATTATTTTTTCTTTCAGGTTCTGATAAGAGGATTGGTTTATGGAGGACTGATTGAAAAATCAGTTTTTCTGAAAAACTAAAACTTGCTCCAAAAGTGGAAAACTACTTTTTAAATTCAGAAATTCCTTCTGTAACTACTTACTGCAATATTCTCTGTGTCTGGCTATCCTTAAATATTTCTTAGACTTCACCATGTTTTTTTCAGGCATCTTATGGTTAGTGTAAAGTATACTGTAGTTAAAAGTCAGAATGTTAGTAAAGTGAATAAGAAAAAGGATCGAACTGTATAATTTAGTAAGATATCTACAGAATTTATAAGTAGAACCCTACAAATACTGAATTCTATAAAAAGATCCTCCTCCCTTATTAGATATGATGCACTGGGTGTTTGAAGAAAAGACATGGACTACAAGAAATCTGCCTAGTTCAGGAAGAAAGGAAGAAAGGCAGAGAGAGACGGAAGCAGGGAGAGAATCCCTAATGCTTTATATCAAGAAGGGAGGTTTTATTTCTTTCCTAAATACTCAAAACCAAAACTGAAGCTTTTCCCTCTGAAATAAGTAGGACTTGACTTCTTTGGTAATCTGATTAGACTCATGTTGGCATGCACCAGAAAATATTCCAGTAAACCAAAGAGAAGACAAAGCGCATTTTAAAGATTCTGCATTTCGCAAGAAACTAGTTGTCATTCCTGTTTATCCATCCCTAGCAGAGACAGCTTTGGTCAGGCTGTGATACTTTACATTTTAAAGAAAGGAATAACTCCAAGACAAGACATGAAAAAGCTCATGAAAGTCTCTGGAAATTGGAAATAACTCTTAAATTTGACTCCTGCAACTTCATGAAACTATAGTTTATTTTTATGTTAAGCTCTGTAAGAAGAAATATTTGCTCTGCTTGCAGTTACGCAGGTAGAATCACTGGAAGCCTCTTCCCCAGTGCCAAAATATCAAGAAATTAATATAATGTATTCAAGGGGTTGGTGCAAGCATATACAGCAATTTAAAGCAGAGTTGTCAACTCAGGTTAAAGCTGCTTAAGCTGTGCTATAGCCAGAGTAAAAATGCAGATCTGTTTTAAAATTAAATATTGTGGTTACTGCTTAGTACAAAAGGGCTCATAGTGAAAGTATCACATTTTCCATGGAATGTTTCTGTCCGCTAGTTTGATAAGCAAGCCCCATCTACTGCTGTGGTAGACTTTGGGAATGTCTATAGCAGTGTTAGAAATGGCTTTTCAGAGAACCTCTACTTGCCCCCTCTTACAGTCCTTGGACTTCCGGTGTGGGGTGCTCTGAGAGCGCAGGAGTGGGACTCCTCCTGGATAAGATGGGGGATATGCACCAGGAATCATCACCGCCTGTGTTCTGGCTGCTGATGGGAGCAGTACATGGGACCTGAGTGGGACCAGCCTGAAGGAGAAGCCCTGTGACCCTGCAAGGGGGTCCCCAGAGAAACATCTCCAGCTGTCTCCCTAGCATCTCTGCTCCTCCAGCGCTGCGTGGCTCGTTCATATAGATACATCCTTTACCTTGCTCAGTGCTTAACATTTTTCTCTGCTTGAGTATTTTTTTATATTCAGTGATGGAAGTCTGTAAATACATATGTATTCAGATATGTCTTAATGCAGTTTTTCTTCTTATGGTTACATTTGTGAGACAATGAAGAGGAGTCCCACTGAACTCACTTTCTTGAGTGTCCTCTTGGTAGATATGAGATCTGGGTCCGCTGAAATACATTTCCTGGCAAGGAGTACCTGGAAAACCCCTCATATCTAAGGATCCTATTAGTACTATAAAGACAGTACTTCAAATCCTGGGTACTTCAGCACTCAACACAAATGAGAGGAAACCTCTTGATACAGGATATAGCCTTCACAATGACAAAATGCAGACTAAGGATACCTTCAGATTTTTGTTAAGAGTTTCTGTTATGGGAGGCAATCTAATTTTCTACAACACAAAACCTCTGTTTATAGAATATGTTGTGAAGAAACAATTGCTGCATTCACTTGACTTTTTTCCACAGGATTCTCTTCCCATTTTCTTAGGTTAAACCTTTTCATGATGACGATAATGTCAATATAATCAATGACAGCATAGAACTACTGCTGAATATATTAGGCGAAACCTCAGCTTAAAATTATTTTTACCTGATGAGGGAGAGAGAGGGGGGACCAAAGGGGCCATGATCTAAGGCAGGTGGCTGTGTCTCCAGTCTCTGTTAGTCTAAAAAGTATTTGTCCATATGTGGTTCTGTATATGTATATTACAGGCCCTCCTGGGAATAAAATGAGGAGCTCTAACTGACTAAATCAAGTTTGATTCTGAAGCTGACAGTTTATGTTCATCTCAGCCTCAGTAGTGTGTTTTGAGAGAAGTCACTATCTTGTACAAAAAAAAAATAAGCACTCTGTTAATCTTCATTTTATGTGGTAAGTCTCCAGAAAAAAAAAAAAAAAACCACACATGCTGTGCATGAAAGTTATTGCAACTTCCCTGAAAATGTTTTGCTTTTACATTAACTCATTTCAGTCTTCAATCTTGTTCATCTTTTCTTTTGAAGAAGAGCATGACTTTTACTCCATCTGAATATTATTTAAAGATTATATTCAGTCAGGAGTAGAACAAAGTCTTATGAATGAGAGTCAGGAAGAAAAAAAAAATTTTTTATTGAAGAAATTCTAATAAAAAGAACATATTTCATATTAGAAAATAACCTAAAAGTTGCAAAAGCTTTTCAACTGTGAAATTGAGATTTTGTATGTGCATCAGAATCCTGATTGTGAGATGTTTTACAAATTAACTTTTCATTCTGTTTTGAAACAGAAGACATTCAAATGGTTGCAGTTTTGCACTCCACTGAGGACTCAGCATTTGTCCGGTTCTCTATGTGTCTTGGGAAGGTGTTAAATCAAAATGTAAACAAAATGATAAAACCTACACCCTACATCCTCATCTCTTCAGTAATATCCCCACAAGGGATTACTTAACAGACAAATTATCTGCTCTCATTTAGAATCATAATCACTACAAATAGCATCAACTGCTAAAATCTTATATGAAGCTAAAAGAGTAAAGAAAAACTGCTTCGGTTTTCACAAAAAATGTTGAGTTTGAATCTTAATTATTCTGAGGCCATTTTTTACCACTTGGATAACACACAGGGGATTTGAATTGCTAATTACATTCATTTCTTTTACATAAGGTCACTTTTTAATACAATATGGCTGCAAAAAGGCTAGAGCCTACAAAAAAATGAACACATCTGTGAGATACATTTTTCACATTATAAGACTCTATTTAGGTTACAATTTTGCAAAACATGAAGCTCCTTTACAGAAGACTCTGAAAAGTGAGGACAGCTTTTGCAATCAAACCAGACACAAACTAAATTATTCATCTCCACTAAATTTCGATATTACAGCTCAGACATTTTCTGTTGTCAGAGGGAGATTTCTGGATGAGACACATTTACAACAGTTCCTACTAAATAGTCAAACTGCCTTTGATTAAATTGGTGAAGCTGCAGAATATATAACAGGACTGTAGGTTAACAACTCAGCCAAGGCAAAATGAGCTATACGGTCACTGAGGGGTGTAGATTTACTGACAGGTCTAGGAATCTGAATAGGCAGCCCAGAACCTATAACGAAATTAATCTTGTGGAAAGACGCACAAATCAACAAAACAAAAATAAAATTATTTCCTCTTAAAGTTATTTCTTGAATAGCCTTCATTCATGAGTAGGGGCAGAGTGTGCAAAGAAAATACAATATATAGGCATTACTTGCATGAGTGTAGAATTGGTTTAATAAAGGCGGCTCTTAATATCTGTTGGGACCATAAAAACTGACTGCTATGACCAAAATAAACACAATGAATATGTAAGAAACACTAAATTAGAGAAGAATAAGTGATTGAAATGGAGATTGGGCTTTTGGTAGATATTTGAATAACCCCAAGCTTAATTCCAAAATTAGTAGGATGCTTTCCTGTCTAAAAATTTTGCAGGAGATTGTCATGCCTTAGACTGGACTGGCCACTGAGACAAATGACCGATGCTATCCCCCACCTCTCTCTCCAAGGAGAGGAGGAAGAGAGAGAAGGAAATTTATGAGTTATGGTGGAGAAAAAGGAACAGAAGCTTGAATAAAAGTTGTGCAGACAGAACTAGAGAGCTGGCACAGCTGGCTCCATGCCATCCCTCCTCATTTTGTAGTATTTTGTAGCCCTTTTTTAACTTTTGAACAAAACCGAATGAATCTTGTCCATTCTCAGGATTTTTTGAAAAATTCCTGGACTGGAACAATGGTAAACTGGAGAAAATAATGTTCTTTCTGCTCTTTTTTACATCCATCCCAACTACAGCTCAGGAGTTTATTGTAGTGGCTTTGAGGTAAAGCAATGAAGATATGAGTAAGGCGATTTAAAGGAGTGATATGAGCAAGAGAGCTCTGAAGCCTGAAAATAAAGTTATGCACTGTGCCAGTAAAACACCGGTTCTGTAGAGTGATTTGCTTCTTGAAAAGTGTTATTGACCTTGTACAGGAAAGACATAAAAGAGAAATACTTATTTGATTCATTAGGATGACTTTTCTTCTTGCTTTTATTTCTTTTTCTTGTTCTTTTGCTTATAACTAGGGATGATGAGAACTGTTTTTGCCTTTTAAGGAAGTATATGGTGAACAGTTTTCTCTCCAGATTATGAACATTGTTCTTTCTCCTTTCCCATTAAACTTCTTAGCAGAAAAGCTGTACACACTGACAAATTCCCAGGGCCACCTCTTTCTTAATATGTTCAAGTGTAAGGCAACTGACAGGCACAGGGTTTGCTGCTGATCTCTTCAGAAAAGTGGAGAGATTAATCAAAAAATAAAGAAATTATGTTAATGCTGAATAAAGCAACTCAAAATCAAAGAGATGACATATAGACTGTCTAGCTGGAACTGAATATAGTAGTCTGCCTACACCCAAATGACCTAGTAAGGCTTTCACAAGAGCCTTCTCAAGGTGAAATATATTGTACGATAATAACTTGACTGTCCAGCTGGCATCATTCAGAGCAACAACCTTTTCTCTAATAGGATATGGAAGGGTAAGAAACATGTTTGTGATGATTATATTTGATTTATGGTCACAGATGAAGGATACAAATGATATGACTAAGAATTTTATTATTCATACAATATCCTATATGAGCCTAATGTGTAATAGGCCATCAAATAAAGGTTGATTTTTATAGAACTTGTTAATCACAAAGGTACAGAATTTCAGAAGTTATTGATTTCAACAAGTATGAGCCATTTAAACACCTCTGAACATTTGCTCTTAAATTAATGTGGGATAATGTCTTTAATTCATACTTAAGTAGAGCACCCATTGACTGATTTGAAATTATAAAACCAGGTGTGTTAATAGAATACTAAGGTGACCTCCTGTTCTTGTATCAAATCGCAAGTAGTGTGAGCTATTTTTAATAGTAGAATAATTTTGCATTATAGCTAAAAACTTTTATTTCAAAAAGACCTTGTGCTCTGAATTTATAAAATTCTGTTTAGGTATGTTGAATCACCTTCAGAAAACCTCTGTCTCTCTCCATTGACTTTGCAGAAAACCTAGGATGACTAAGCTCCCACCTGGGTTAAATGGAGTGCCATTAATTAGGTACAATAAATTGGGGACTGAAGACACCAGCTATCTTTGAAACTCCCAGGGATCATGATTCAGCTGCAGGACCTTAAGTAGTTTATTCCAAAATGTAATGGTATGTCCTTTCAAAAATATAGGGTTTTCTGTTTATCTCAAGTGTTTCCTTCTGCTTTTCTTCACAACGTTTCTCAGTTTCATATAGATTTTAATACTGAGGTCAGAACAAAGACTCTGGGAGATAATGCAAACACTCCTTAAGGAACTGGGTTCAAGCATATTAATTCATTTCACAGGTTCTGATTCAACAGACAGAAGCTTTATTAGCACGACCATGAAAAATTATTACCATAAAACCCTTATGATCAATGGCTTTGAGTCTAAACACAATCACACTTTGGCTTTGGGTCTAAACTCAATCATGCTTATTACCCTCAGGAGTTAACTCAGGGCACAGTTTAGAGCAAACATCTGAAGGTCAAGGAGAATCCCTTGAATTTTGTTAGCTTTAGCATTCATTTAAATGTATTTTTATGCCAATGTGGATGAAACCAGGTTTTCCTTGCCAAAACTGGCTGCCCCTAGTAGCCCATTTGCACTGCAATAGTGATACACAGCCAGCATCAAGCAGACAAGACTGCCTGGAAGCCTTCCTAAAGGGGCCTGGCATAGCTTGCCGGAAAGACAGAGGGGAGTTAGGGGAAATTTAAGATTACATCACCTGATGTAAAAAAAGAAACTCTGATTTGCTTAAAATTGAGTCTCGGGACTGCACCTGGCTTTCTCTTCTCTTTGTCTCTTCTCATATGAACCCAAATGACTGAGAGCTCTGAGGTATAATGCACTTCTGACCTCTTCCAGGGCTGACTTACAAATTCATGAAGTAAAAGACACAGAAGACTGGACATTATTTCAGTGAAATAGAAGGTCAGATAGCACAGCATCAAGGTAATAGGAAGCTCTGAAGACAGGATAAAGGACTTGAACTGTCCTTTTACATTCAGGAAACAGTGAGAAGAATGGTTTCCAGCATTTCAGCTGAAGAAACAGGTAGATGAAGGAAAGCAAAACATTGAATGTATTTAAAAAATTAACGTTTGAATAAAAATTCTAATAATATAGGACATATTGTACAACAAGCATGAGGAAAACCCATGTGCTTGATCACAAACAGCCAACAGACACTATTTTAAATAAGATATTAATACAGTATCATATAATTTGGTTTTGTAAATTGGTATGATCCTGACACACAGTGTCAAGACAACACAGTTCTGCACTCTTAAGTTTACACAGAAAATTTTCTCAGTCTTTTCTATAGCATATTTGGCATAACCTGGGAGACTTGGAAACCATCCTTTTACAGCACAAAATATTATATCTTGCCTATATTTTTCTTCAAAGGGCAATTTTAAAGAAAACAAAGGCAAATGAGCAACCTGTGCTACTACCAAAATGTAAATTCTAAATAACTGCTAAATGTCTTGAAGTATTTAGCAGAAATCTTTAACACAGTAGCAGAGCGCCCAAGTTCGTGTTCTCCCCCAGAAATGTGAACAGTGATATGCTCCCAGATGCCAAAATCCAGAAGAAAGTTTGACACTCTCCAATGTTATTTTTTGACAATTGCTTAAGGCTTTTTCAGATTTCCAGTGCTGACTTGAAATATTTTACAGCCTTGGTTTCTCTCCAAATTGTATCTCTTAATCACAACAAACTGTCACACATTGTCGGTCTCCACCAGTGGAAATGATAATGAGCAGCTTCACTTTACAAAAACACATCTAACTGATTTCAGATTGATGGGGATGGCAAACAATTTTGCCCCAGACTTTGACGAGCATACTTGTGCAGCTTGGAAATTCCATTCCAGAAGAGTAAATGTGCTCTTGGCAGTTGGAAGACAGAGAGCACCAAGGCTCTCTTCTAGTAATACTGAACTAATCATGGACCAGAAGTTGGTTTGCATTGTTCTCTAAACTCTGGGCCACTATTAAGGCTGCAGTATCAAATGGCCACTTCCACATGTAGTAGTAGATCCCTGACTAACAAATCCTCTCCTGGGAACACAGTCTTACAAATGCCATGGTTGTTTTTCCAAAATCCCAAATGTGACATGTGTCTTTACTCTTTGATTCCGCAAGGATTTTGCTTTCCTTACTTTATTACTTCTGGAATGCAAGTACATGGCTAAAACCAAGTTCAAACAAATAAACAGACCCCTTATAGGGTACACTTGCCTTGTTGGCGTTTATTCAGGAGTCCTTGTGTTATATCCATTCAGTCTCTGGTGATGGAGAGCATATGAAAGTTGACAACCAAATTACCACTCCCGCAGCAACTCAAAGTATACTACTCTTCTGCACAAAGGCAAAATGCTATTTCCTATAGGAGCTCAAAGAGCAGGTTGATGGCTATACATTCTCTCTGCTTGGGCAACAGCTTCCCCCTCTATCAGCAATATAACAGGAGCTAGAAGTGGGGCTTTGCGCAGAGCCATGGTAGTGCTAGTCAGCGCATCTTCCTTCTGATTTATGCAACAGATATGACTTGAACTTCAAATATCCTTCAACACACATTCAAAGAAGGGCAACGAAGCTGGTGAAGGGTCCAGAGCACAAGTCTTACGAGGAGCAGCTGAAGCAGCTGGGGTTGTTTAGCCTGGAGAAAAGGAGGCTGAGGGCAGACCTTCTTGCTCTCTACAACTACCACAGTGGTATCTGCTACAACTATCTACTATGACTCTATAGAAGGCTATAGCGAGGTGGGTGTTGGTCTCTTCTCCCAAGTAACAAGTGTTAGGACAAGAGAAAGTGACCTCAAGTTGCACCAGGGGAGGTTTAGATTGGATATTAGGAAAAATTTCTTCACTGAAAGGGTTGTCAAGCATTGGAACAGACTGCACAGGGAAGTAGTTCAGTCGCCATCTCTGGAATCATTTATAAGATGTGTAGATGTGGCACTTAGGGACATGGTTTATTGGTGGACTTTCCAGTGTTATGTTAACGGTTGGACTTGATGATTTTAAAGGTCTTTTCCAACTTAAATGATTTTGTAATTATATGATTCTAACTCCCTCCAAACTTCAAGCTTTTATGATGCTTTCCTAATAGCTTGCAAATTTAGAAGTATTATTAAAATACCCATTTTTGGCAAATCGTTGTGCTAACCCTAGTCTCATTTCTATAATATAAGATATGGAAATCATTCCTCTGACCCCCCAAAGTTGCAAATCCATCATGGTAATGTAGCATAGCCATGCTACTGTTATGGACATAAAAAAATAGCTCAACCAAAGAGGGAGTTGACAAGGACTTGATCATATGGAGTATAGTAGACCATATTGGAAAGGTCAAGCACCAGCAAAGGATGCAAGGCCAAGATCTCTACCTGTACACTACATGTCTCTGCCCTCCATTTAATTCTACTGTGAACAGTATTAAGGACTTGCTATGGAGTCAAAGTAATTGTCTTCTTAAAAGCACATAACAGCATAATACATTTACTACACTCTGTTTTCCAGCAGATTTTTGGAACTCATTTACAGAATTGTAAATATTCAAGTAATGACAGCTTTCTGCACTATACAATGGATAGTAAGTCTCTAATTACATTTTGTCTGTAAAACCTGACTGTAACAAAAATGTTTTCTCCATTGAGAGAGAAACTAGATGCTTGTTCATTTGCCCACACTATGCTATAATACTACAGAGATCTCAAGCTGCTTGACTTTTCAAAGGTATATTTGAAGGAAAATAATGATATACTTTCTACTTTTTTTTTTGTCATGTGAAGGAAATGAAAATTGAGCTGCATACAGGAATTGATAATTTAAGAGTCTTTGAATTAGTCCCAAACAAATTACTTTATGAAACTTGAAAACAGAGCAGTTACAGTAACAGTAGCTGCAGAAAATTGAAGTGACTTTATAACTAAGTATAACTATAACTTTCTAAGTAAGTATAGTGGGTGTAATGGAAAATTCATCATTTAGCACAGGGGAAGGTGGTGTAACACCTATGAGCAGTGCGGAAGCTACCACAGCTACTGAGCACGCCTGGAAAGGCAAGCGATGCTCAGGACGGTAAATAACAGAGAGGGTTATCATCACCTTGCTAAACTGTCACAGATTACAGATACTTTTAACCAATTGAATGATCAATGCAGATGTTGTATAACAACACTTCCAATACTAATATTGAGATAGATATAAGGTTTTTGGAGAGCTTTCTGTGCAGTGGATAAGTACCCCTGCAGCATATTTGTGAGATAATTGAGATATGGTTATTTATGGAGAAGAAAAATGCTGGAAAAAATGTGTTTTCAGAGTGGCTGAGTTGTCTTGCCTGACATGCAATAGCTAGAGCGTGTTTCAAAAGCTACAAGAATGGAGTCCTTCCTGAATCCAGTGGAAGTGTTGGCCATCAGCCCATCTAAAAATCAGGTGCACACACCTATACACATGACTTTAAATGATTGATGAAATAAAAAGAACTTGTAGGTCCTGTTAGGGAATCCATTCGTTCTTTTACCATGGTCTGAGGAACATCTGTACAGCATCCTGCTGCACACTGGCCTATTTCAGTCATTTCCAGCATTTGGAAGAAAGCAACCACTTTGACAAATTCAAAACTACGAAGTCAGACTTCTGATTATAGGCAGCTAAACACTTTTAAAAAGACAGCCTCTAGTGATTTTCCAGGTACAACACAGAAAACCAGTCACCAAGCCAAGTTTAACAGATATTCCTGGCTTCAGAAGTTATTGACTATCCTAAATTACTAACGTTAAAGATTGACTTGAATGACTACAGTTGGACTACAACACAGCTAAACTGTATAGACCTGCACACTTCATCCTAATATGGGGATATCTACCACAAAATCTTCACCAGTTGTGTCTACGTACTTACACCCATCATCACTTAGTATCATTTGGCCCAGCAAAAATTTGCAGGTGAATTCTCCAAATTCACTGCAAGAAGCCAAATCTATGTCACATCAACATCTGCTAAATAAGGAGAACCTGTGCAAAGGATGAAGGATCAAGAAGGTATCACCACTCACAGAGGCTGGAGATTGGCTGGAAGCATATGGGTAGCCCAACTGCTCCCTTGAGGACAGCCACATTGACCTTACCCTTGTTATTCAGAAGGCCACAGCATGACTAGTTCCTTATTTAGCTCTTAGTAGCTCCCTTACCTCACTGCAGATGAACATTCACTTCAAGCCGGGTTGCTGTCATGGTTTAAGTGAATTAATACCAAGCTAGCAATGGCTGCAGGGGGGCAATTTGATGCCAGTAGAAATCCTCTCCCTCTTGAGCTTCTTCCAGACTTCATCAGAGATGTGTAATCCTCTACCTTAAAAGCAGCAGCAGAGTTTGTGTTTGGGCATATTTCACCAATGAGCACCTCCTGTGCCCTCCATCTTGCCTTCTCTATCACCCTAATAGGAGATTTCCTGTCCCACTCTGAGCAGCAATGAATTTCTCCTTTCCTGAAGCAGTCTTAGCAGCCTTTTGAAGCAAGACACACATTTGGCCAATGTTGCTGGTTTAGTACATAAGACCATGTGCACCTGCGGTGCTATATAAATAATAAACTCCTTCCAAGTAAAGTCCTTGCCTCTCCCTCCAGTGCCTGCTTGAGCTGCACTATGCTGTCTAAAAGATTAATTTCTTCCCACCGGCAGCACGTATTGGAGAAATTTAAATGACAAGCATGTGCTCTGTCAGGCTTTTGATGAAATACAGCTTTCTAGCTCTGTTTCCACATTCAGCTAAAACACCAGGAAGCTGACAAACTAAGAGAAAAGTGTAAAGGATCTGTGGTATATATCCACAAGAGAAGGAGGAAAAAAAGAAAAGACAGAATGCTTGCTTTCTTTGTGTTTTTCTCTTCAGTACCATTTTACTTTTTTCTGGTTTGTTCTTTAGCTCTATGTTTTAAGAGATGTTATCTTTGTTTATGTACTAATTATGGTTTATTTTGAATCTATGTATGTAATATATATCCCAATGTTTAAAGGGAATACAAATATTTTCCTTTTGCAGAACTTTTCCTGTGCAGTTGTTCTTTTATGCCATTTTGATAACTTTTTTTCTGTATTCTAGGATTATATGAGAAATGAGAGCAGGTCTCTTCTGTGCCAGGGAATTCATGACTGTTTCCAAAAATACTATTTTATGATAATACCAAAAGTGTATAAATTTTACATAACCCTATTTTTTCATTGCTTAACTGTCATGGAAAAATTTTCCAAAACCCTAAAGTAACCATGAAAGGAAGATAGTCTGGCTGTCCAAAACCAAGGGTTTGGCTTCATCTCACTTGTCCATTGGAACAGACTAGGACTTTTCTGGTTATTATTTTTGCATTTTTATTTCCTTTGTAGTTTTATAACCCTCAACACTATAAATCCTAGTAAAACAGAAGAATTGCTGAATTCATTCTTCAGACATATCACCATGTTCTGCTAAGTTAATAATAATGAACTTTTTTCATAATTTGTAAAAGGTGTCACAAGATTTACTATTTAAATTATTGAATGCTAAAAAATCAACTGAAATGTCAATAATGGTGACAGGTCTAAACATAACCACTTCTATATGACCACTGAACAAGTTGTGGATTTAAAGAGGAATATGCACTCATTGAAGAATCTCCTGCATACAAAATTCTTTCTTATAAGATAAAATTTTTAAGCATGGTGGCTAAAATATTTTGTCCTTCATATTTGTTCCTTTCCAACAAATGTATGACTTTTTCTTTCAAGCCACGTCACGCCAACACAAACCAGCAAAGCAAAGCACACAGCTACGATACCAATTATTTTTTCGCAGCTGCTGCTTAGTAACAATGAATGTTTATTTTTAAAGTACTTTGTCACCTTCAAAATTCTAAAATTAGTAGAAAAATATAAAAAAAAAGTTTTGTTCCCAGAAATAGGCTTTGGGTGTCTAAAGTATATGCCAAATTAAATACGAATTTGTTACAATTATCTAATCAAAATCAAGATATTTCTGTCACCTCATTATGGTTTCTACTTATAATCTTAAAAGATACGTTATTATAAAATGCCTGTGACTATTTTTAATCTAGAATTTTGAAATGCTATCTTTTTCATGCCTGTCCCTTAATAAAAGTACCTTAAATGAATGACAGTATCATTTCTTATCTTGTTCTAAAGTATTAAAATCTCAGAAACAAGTAAGAAATGAGTGTACCCTCCATACTCTAAATTATTCTCTGAGCTGCTACCTGTTTGGACATAATTTTAAAACTTGCAATTGTTGATGTCAGAAACCCATCTCAGATTGTCTGTACCACTGTGTTTCCTACTGTTTTTGTAATAAACAATTTCCTTTCTATTTGCATTTACATATAAAAGTAGTATGCAATGCTTATTTATTGACAATAGAAAGCTGTCAACTCCTTGTTCATCTTGGGGCAGCTTGAGAATTGAAGAGTAAAAGTGATTCACAGCAGGTTGATAGTGTAGTTTATTTATTTAAAGAACCCAAAGAGACCTTACAGAATCCAAAATATTGCTTATGTCCTTAATCTCCAACTAGATCTCTAAATTCAGAAAAGCAAACTAGAAAATCTCCACTCTGCTCTTTCAGATGCTTGAATCAATACATGTATCTGCATTTTTCAGTGAAAACTGCTTTCTGTCTGTAAAGCTGTGCTTTTGCACATGCCAAAGGAATCTGTTTCTTAGGATGATGGAACACTGGAACAGGTTGCCCAGGGAGGTGGTTGAGGCCCCTTCCCTTGAGATATTCAAGGTGAAGCTCGACGAGGCCCTGGGCAACCTGGTCTAGTTGGGGGTGTCCCTGCTGACTGCGGGGAGGTCGGACTAGATGACCTTTGGTGGTCCCTTCCGGCCTGGACCAATCTATGAATCTATGATGAAACCTATTTCCTTCTTAAAGTTTTGTGGTTTCAGGAACTAGGTGATTCTTACAGTTATTTCTGTGGAACATCCCAAATTATTTAGTGTATTTTAAGTGCTGATGCTGAAGCACAGGATTCAGCAGTCCTGCTCAGCATTGTTTAAAAGAAACAGCAGGTGAGGGGTGATGTTTAGTGGGCCCAGGCATAAAGTGGGACTTAGTTCCCTTTGCCCCCATTCAGTTTACAGGAGACTGTCCTAGTCACCCAGTGACACGTTAGACAGAGGGAGACCTTTCTAATGCTCTTTATTGCAGCTGCACCACTCTACAGACAGGGATGCAGAGGAACCCAAAACCAGAGAGTAGGTCTCAGCAGAAGCATAATTTCATACCTTGGCAAATGGGCTCTCAAGCAAGAATGGCTTCTTCCCTCCTTGATGCTTCGGTGATTTTCCCAACAGATATCTAACATAAACCCCACAGGGCAAGTAGTAGTTCCCCAGCCCTTCTCTTTCTCACTCTCTCAGGACTTCTGTTCCTGTTCACAATGAGCAAGCAGAGGGGGAGAACGTGCCTCCTTTCAGAAAACTGCAAGGACCCCAGCTACAGCTGCGGATGGGATCTATAGGTTCATCACTTTGCTCTTGTCCGCCCCTCTAGGGCTGAATCAGGATCTAATTTCTTCTTTCTCAGCCAAGTGTCGTCAGCACATCAGAAAGAGAATAAATAAGTAGCAGTGTGACCTCCTCCATCCATATTCTAGGTAGAAATGGTAATCTGACTGTCAGCACATGGTTTCCTTGTTGACATAAATCAAGTGACAACCTGGCAATGCCAGTTCACTTAACCAGAAGACCAAGTCAGGCAGTAAATCTTCTCAGTGAAAGGGCTTCAGTTGCACCACTGTCTTTAGTCCTTCTCTTAATTTGGCACAGGTATTGTCATTGTCCTGCCTGAAACTCAGTCAACTCAGAAAATATTGTAAACTCTACTGCAGAGCATGAAGCCTTTCTTTTAGACCTGTTCCTCTATTCAGACTTTCTGAACCACAGATGATACACAAACCAGTATCATTATATGTCAGATCTTCAAATGATATAAATTGGAGTTTTTTCAAGGAGAGGAGTACAGCTATAATGATTTCTAGTGCCTAAGGCTTCATGCCAGCAATGCAACCCCTTTGGAGTAGCATGGACAACTTCTGTCACAGACAGCAATTAATCAGGGTGTGGGTGTGATGTACAGAGCTTTCCTGGTCAAGACAAGGCAACTCCGAAAGACTTCATTAATTGCTGGGTTAGTCAAGATACTTTGTCAGTGACTCCTCACATTCAACAGAAAAATATCATGTCTAGCAAGACTTCTTACATTATAATTCTACCATGCTCCTAATTTTGGCAACTAAACTCCTTCTGTGTTGTACCACCAAACTCAACACTTTAATTGGATACAGGGAATTCAAACATAGGCTTATAGCTACCTGGAAGTCGTTTGATGTTCAGTCTTTAAAAATAGAAACTTATTATTTATGAAAAAATAGATCATTAACAGAAAATGCAAGTTCTTCTAGTCCAAAACAACAACAACAAAAACATTTTGCTAGTTGGAAATTGCTAGATTAATGACCAGGTTACAAACACTCCTAGAAAAAATTGAAAAGGGAATGTTACTCAGTAAAATTTAACAGACTTTTTCAAGAAAAATAAAACGAAGCCCAGATTAACAGGTAAAATGATTTCAGACTCTTCACCTTATTCAGTAAATATGTGGTGCTGGTTTGGGAACTGATAAGTTTCCACAGGGAGGGGTAGTGCACAGTTGCCCTGTCCCAGAGAGAATGTCTAGCCCATGACGGACATTGTGACCTACAGGGAGAGCTGACTGGCAGCATGAAGTGACCAGCAAGGCTCCTTGCAGCTGCAGCAGCTATTTTCTCTGGCATTATGAGTGTCATTTAGATAATACAAATATAACTATCCCATTACTCCCCCAGAACACACTCATAGCTGAACCACTGAGGAACTGGCAAATTGCTTTAAATTCTCTTTGCTGAGAGCTTATTGCTCACAAGGGACTGGCTCTTCCTCTGTGTTTCCAGCTGTTAAATTGCCTTCGAGGACACTTTTCTACATAAGCATTTGCTGCAGTGACTTCAGAGGAGTTGAGGAAGTGATATGGTGAAAGTTGCTGTAGTCCAAGCCATGTGAAATCTGGAAAAATCCCATTTTAAAAGCACTTTTGCAGTTGGAAAGTCAGAAAGTACGAGTACATTCTTTACTTTTCAACGTCTTTTCTGAGTGTACTTTACTACCAATCCTATCTTTCAGGGCAGAAATCCACTCCATCAAGTAAAAGATATTCTCACCAGAATAAAATTGATTGATTGTGTCACCTTTGATAAGCTGTAAGGGCTGTGCTATCTCCAAACACCCTGGTACGTGCTGAGGGTACTATGGTAGTTGAATCTTGGGCATTCCTTTACTACAGAGTGGCAACATCAAAATAACCCTGTAAGCAGCTCACTCCCCAATCCTCTCCTATCACTACAATGAAAGAAAATTCCCTTTGAAACTCTAACTTCATTGGGGAAAAATAATAAGCCAATGCAAACACTGTTTTGTAAGAAAGTGAAGATTAAAGTCAGAGATGAACTTATATTTCTATTTTAAAAAAATTAATTACACTGAAGCAAAGGTACAAAATCCACATGCGGATATGCACTTACATCTGTAAACATTAGCATGTGAGCAGACTCACTAGATGAAGATTACTCATTTTGAAAAGAACGGTGAGCTATTTGGAGCTTGAAATTCTCATGATACTTTTACACTGAGTTCAATATTATTTTTTTAATGGCAAAAATAAAGGGTAATATACTTTAAAGAGACTTTCTAAAGAACAAACAGATCATTAGGATAAATGACTAACCACGTGCAACATAAACATGATACCTTAGTGCTATGTAAACATTGATGCTCAGCAGTGCATGAGACAGGAAGGTGAGGAGGTTATGCCCTCAAGCATCAGGTGTAATAGTCCTAACAATAGTTTTGTATTCATTATGCTGATAACCATTAGTATGTAATGCTCTGCATGCATCATATATCGGACAAGAAACTGAAGTGGGCAAGGGAGTCACTTCAATGTTCATCGGACAACCTTTTCCCAAGACCTGGAAGTTTCACAGGTGCCCAGTACTGACTTCCCTCCCAAAGTTAGCCCTCTGCATACCTTCTGATCCCAGCCTCAGACGCTATAAGAAAAGAACAGCACATCCACTGGCCCGGGGACATGTTGCAGAAATAAAAACAGTCCATTTTTCCAGTTTGCCCCTGGAAAACAGTTCTGTTCCCAAAGAAAATGCTAATATTGTTAAGGCTGCATCTTGGAGACAGAAATAAGAAAGAAAAGATAGAATGTAACTCCTCCCGTTTGGTCTTGCTGTAGTAGGGGATATCCGGCCAAGACATTAGGCAGCAGATCAGTATAATAATATGTAAAGATTGCCATCAGGGACATCTCGTTTGTGCATTCAGTTGCTAAATAGCTCTTTCTACTCAGCCATATGGGCATCCTACTGTGTTTATGTAATTTAGGCACAAATACACAATCCTAGTGTGAGTCACCACAGTCTCCCCCACGTGTTATGAAATTCATTAGACTCCAGTCCCCAGCTATAAAACAAAACTAATGCTTCTCTCTCAAACACCCACTTTAGTGTCCTTGATTTCCACACAATCTCACCACGAGATATCTTCTAGCTTTCAACATGGCCCCTCCAGGACAGGGATTTCAGATGTTATGTAGCTGTCTGCTAGCCCTTGGGAACTACCAGAAGACATTTCAGTTTGTTAGGAAAGTTAAACAAGCCTCAGCTCTCCCTGAAGGATCCCCTGACACAGGGATGTCCAGAGTGCTTGAAGCACTCCTAAACCATTGTGTCCCTTCCTGAGAGAATGCAGCCTATGATGGGCTGTGTAGGAGGCAATGGCACAGCATTAGCTTAATTTAGCAAAACCCTCAGACTTTGCAACAGGATTTCTATTGTTTCCCTCTTCCCTCTTTGTAGTTTCTCAGAAACGTGAATTCAAGAACTACAACTCTAAAATGCAGCTGCTGATCATATAGCCCCAGTAATAACCTGATGTTCACCACTAGCTCTCAATAAACTTTAAAGAGTTTATTGTAAACAGGCAGGGATTCTGCCCAGGGGCTCTGAGTGCTCTTGGCTTTTTGCATCATTCTCTGGAGGGCACCAAAATTGCTGCTGAACTTCCTGAGCCAGATTTGGACTAAGAGCATTTTAACTGCTTTGGGGGTAGCACAAAAGCCTGAGTTAATCATTTTGGAAAACATCACACACAGGGCTACTTCCAGTGACACTGCATCCCAGCTCTCATACCACAAAAATCAGGGACCATGGTGTAACCAGGGATCTTCAAACAACCAGCCTGAGTGTCTCTCCAGCACACACAGTACCTGTGTAAACAGTTTTATCCATCCTAGCTGTCAGTGTTGACTACATTCATACTCCATAGGTTAAGGTAACCCTTTTGTTAACTTCATATACTTTTATATAAATTAGCAGGAGTTCTTTCAACTCTGATAACAATGTGTAGTTGAGATTAATGATCTGATTTTCCTAAGTATTTGTCAGTAACTATAAGTTTTCTGTATTTACAACAATATTTACAAGCTTTCTGAATGCACAGAGAGGCTGGCTGGGAAAATACAACTCTTAAAAGCACTAAGCATCCTCAGCTTCCCCTCTCATCAATATGCTTCACTCTATATGGGCACATGCTCATGCACTGACTGAGGGACTCGTGTTGCTGTTTCATTTATACCTATTCTAAAATGTAATTATACAATATGACAATTTCTTCTCAGTAGCATGGGTACTAAATGCCAGTACGCACTGGCAGCCCAGAAAGCCAACCGCATCCTGGGCTGCATCAAGGGAAGTGTGGCCAGCAGGTCACGGGAGGTGATTCTACCCTTCTACTCTGTGCTCGTGAGACCCCACCTGGAATACTGTGTCCAGCTTTGGAGTCCTCAACACAGGAAGGACATGGAGCTGTTGGAACGAGTCCAGCGGAGGGCCACAAAGATGATCAGAGGGATGGAGCACCTCTCCTATGAAGACAGGCTGAGAGAGCTGGGGTTGTTCAGTCTGGAGAAGAGAAGGCTGCGGGGAGACCTCAAAGCAGCCTTCCAATATCTGAAGGGAGCCTACAGGAGAGCCAGAGAGGGACTCTTTGTCAGGAGATGTAGTGACAGGACAAGGGGTAACGGTTCGAAATTGGAAGAGGGGAGATTTAGATTAGGTATTAGGAGGAAATTCTTTACTGTGAGGGTGGTGAAGCACTGGAACAGGTTGCCCAGGGAAGTTGTGGATGCCCCATCCCTGGAAGTGTTTAAGGCCAGGCTGGATGGGGCTTGGAGCAACCTGCTCTAGTGGAGGTGTCCCTGTCCATGGCAGGGGGGTTGGAACTTGATGATCTTTAAGGTCCCTTCCAACTCTAACCATTCTGTGATTCTATGATTCTAAATGAGTGTTTTAATAAACCATTTTTATTGTTATTGCTCTGGCATTTTCTTCAAGTTTCTTGTTATAAGGAAAATGTTTTGTAGAGAAATCTGATGTTTATATCCCTAAGTGCTATCTGATTTTGTTTGGTTTTGATTTTTTTTTTTTTTTTTTTTTTTGATGGGAAGTTCAGTTGCACTCTGCTACAGGATCCAGTGAGAGTGGTAGTAGTACTTGGAGGGTTATTTTAATGTGATTATAAAGATGAAGACTATACTTTATTTTTAGCACCTCTTTTCAGATACATTTCCAATATCCCTGAAAAAAGAAAAGCAATGTGGTGCCACAAAATTGACACTTTTATATATAAGTTTGCCTATGTGCCACTGCTCCCAGATTGCTAGAGTAACTACCTTAGTGACATTGCAAGTGCCAGTTCAGGATTGGATCAACATGTAAGAGCAAGAGAATTTGAGAAATAAAGATTTAGGATCCAAATCTAATACTTTTTCTATTTCTTGACCAAATATATTTCCTTTACACAATTTTGTATAGCTTGTAATTATACTTAGAGGAAATTGTTGAATGTCTACTGCAGTAGAGTTCTGGGTCATCATGTGGGTAAGAAAGCATTGTTGAAGCTTCAGGACAAGTACCCAGGACTCTGTGACAGTTCAACTGGTAAATAAAATCTGGAATATTTCACCTGTTAATTAATTTACAAGTAAATTAATTGTATAATATTTTCTCTTTGGTTATTGGCTGTTTTTTTGTTTCTTTTTTTTCAGAGGAGTGCACTGTACTCTTTGTTGTTGAAAGCGAGCAACTGAAGTATGCAAGTTGTCAGGGACTGTATACGGTAGGGGAAATATTTTGGCAATGCCAGAGGACCCATGTAGAAACTTCAGTAACCACAAATTGTCAAATAAAAGTGTTGCCATAACATTCATGCTTAAGTGATCAACAATTAAAGAGTTAATAGACATCAAATATTGCAAGTACTTGGCTATGTGGTATCCCACTGATGTAAAGACAGCAGTTGCATTTCCTGAGGATGACTGTTTCAAAGTCACGGCACAATTGCAGTGGTATGGAAACACTGTAGAGCCCTGAAGGGTAATTATTTTAAATGTAATCATTACCTTTCAAAAGCTACTTAGTGATACCAGGTCATTTTTCTGGCAAATTCTATGCCTTCAAGGCAACAAAGAGTAAACCCCACACACTAAGTATATCACATTACACTTCTGTGAGGCAAGTACCTGTTTGAAGTGAATAGATGGTCAAGAAAAATCTTAGACTAGAAGCTCAGAGTTCATGATTTAGACTTCATCCCTGGGTGAAAAAACATTGGCAAGTGCTTTAAATCAACTGTTTTGATCAAAAGTCCCATATTCTGATTTAGGGTGTCCACAAAGCAGCACTGTGCCGGAGCCATCAGAACAGAACTGAGAAATCAGCTCCTGAATTCAATCAGGTCCTACTCCCCCAGCACAAACACCTCAGCTCGTTCCCCTCCTGGCATGTAGCCACATCTCTTATGCTACTGGAAGCAGCTGTGTTGAGGTTGACACAGGACTTCATCCCCAGTGACCAACTGTCTGGGACACACTGCTGCCCATCGTGTAAAAGCAGCATTTCTGCCTGCCTTTCCTTCAGGGAGGCAGGGATGACTCTCTCAGTCCTTATGCAGATACTTATTTGCAACTAAAATTTAAAGGACCTTTAATATCCTAATCCTCTTTTCAAACAAGACTGCAAACATTTCATTAACTGGTTCAGAAACTATCAGGGGAAGGACTGAGAGACAGATGGATGACCAGACACACAGAATTTATTTTAGTCTCATTTTCTTAGGAAACCAAGGCTATAAATACAACCTAGTTGCACACAAGCCTTTGAGTTTCTTCTCATGTCGATATTTGTTCGATGGATACAACATCTCTCTGCAACCAGGGTGAAGCATCGTTATTCATTTACTTACCTTGGTACTCACTTAATCACCTCCTACCACATAAAACCTAGTTTTTCATATAATCCCCAAATACTAGGAGAGAGGACAGATAAAAAATAGACATACCATTTTTAGACTTTTCCTCCCTGACCTTTTTGAGCAAAAGGCAAAAGCTTCCACAAAATCACTTAGCACAGCTTTCATTCATCTCTTTGACATCATTTTACAGCTCTATGGAGTACATGGGGCACTTGGCAGAAGCATTTTGCTCAGTACCTGCCATTGCCTATGCAGCAGGTCACTTGGGAAAGCCCTGAGAAAACTGCATTGTAATAGTGAAAAGGAGATGTCATAAACCTGTGAAAGCAGATCCTTTCCTGGCTGCTAATCCATGTAAATACAAATGTAGGCTTGTCTTTGTAGTAGAGAAAATGTAAAATCAGGACCTGAAAATGTACTGGCACAAAGCAAAGGAAACAGAAGTTAAATGTCAAAATTCAGCTCTCAGTCTGTTAGGATCAAAAAAAATACAGTAAAATGTAGCCTGCAACAGAAGAAGAAAAGTCCTTTGAGGACCGTAGGCAGTGTTGATGGGGCTTTCAGCTTGGGGAACCCTGCACAGCAACAAGTGGGGTCTTGCCATTTGCATAGCTGATAAACAGCTAGCATGTTCCAGTTGTGAGTAAATTCTCCTAGTAATGAATGATAAATTGGATAATGGGAAATACAAGTAATGGCCAAGCACAAAGCCTTTAGGCACTCCATCTGGTAGATAAAGTAGAGATTGATGAGCTTCATTAAATGACCAATTTTAGTTTACTCTAAAGGGAAAAACCACACCATAGCAAGGGCCTGCAGACAGCTGCACAAGCAGAGGCACAAAGGTGAGGAGCTGAATTAAACCAGTGCTGAGATTAACAGTAACCAAAGAAATGCCCTGAGAGAAGTCTGGCTGTTTTCTTTATCAGCTGTATTCCTCACAATGGGGCAGAACCAGGCAGAATGACATTTCATTTCCTGGGTATTTTCCACATCAGAACAAAACCCAGATACTTTCCAGTGCTCTTGTGAAATATCTGTTTTTGGATTGAAAAGGTGTGGGGTTTGTATTATTCTCCTTCTCTCTCCCAGCCTCTCCCTCCCTCTTTCCTGCTTTCAAATAAAAATTGATAACAGAACGCTGCTCTGAGAAGTCACACACGCACACAAAAAGAGCTGAATTTATTGTGTCCTCATGAAAAGCTTTAGCTAAGCGGTGTGTTCCAGCAAAAATGCATTTCTCTGAAAATGTTCCAATCAACTCAATTTTTATTCATCTGGTCCAAACACAAAAAAGGGCGGCTTTGACTGATTCTGCTCCTACAAGGCAGTAGTAAGGGAGGAACTTTTCTGCAGAGCCATCTTGATGATGAGCAGAGGCAGGTCCCAGCCAGCCAGAAGTGGCAGTGTGAAAATTTAGGACCTTCTCTGAGATAAGAAGGGAGTGAGAAGAGAGCTGGGAGGCTCCACAGAAGTCTGAGTGAAGACCCAGCTCCAAGATAGTTTAGAGAAAAACGTATATTTCTCAGAATAATTGTGCCTTTAAACATTGTAGCATAAGCAAAACGTAAAGGCAAGGCAAAGAAGCCATAACTCTCCCCATTCCCCATTCTGCTGAAATAGAATCTTGTAGGGATGGAGTAGGGTTAAATTAATTGTTATACCATTTTATCCAAGAAAAATGGTACGGTTTTGTGCCATGCTGTATTTTCATGTATGCATGACTAACTTAGCTAAGTCACGTTTCAAACATGAGGATTTTTCAGGAAAGTCATGAGGGATTTAATTTTTGAATGATAGTTTGCACTTCCTTTTTTGTTTCAGTGGCCAAAACAAGAATGTATTTTTAAAAGTCTACACTGGGGCCCTGATGCTGCAATAACTTCAGTTATTTAAATTATAGACTTTGACTCTAATGAAAGCAGAAATTATCCTTGAGTGAGTGATTAAAATTAAATGATATGCTAACAGTATCTCCAGACTGTATTATCACTGCAGCGGGAGGAACACGTATTCACAAGATTAGATGGCTGCAGATCCAGCATTCAAAAATCACAAAAAAGCAAAAAACATCATTAAGATTTCCTCATGAAAGATTTGCAGAATGAACAAGAATAATCTTTCATGTTTGTTCTATGCAAACACAGCTATTCAATCGTTTAAACTGGCTACTTCAGCAGTTTATTTGCCAAAGTGAGATTTTTTCTTCCAATTGCCTACCAGAATGCACTTCTGGGAAGAGATTTTGTGAGGGGCATTTCCAGACCTCCCTGTACTCCTGGTGTTGCTTTGGATGCAGGACTTGACATTGATATTTCATGTCTTGGCTTTCATCTGCTGCTATCTCTGTCTTATGGTAAAGAAAACCCAAGGGGAAAGAAAAAACCCTCAAGGAAACGATTTCCCAAAGCCCAGGTGGGTTCCCACCTTCTATTTTTAGAAACAAGGCTGAAATAAATTCCTTCATATTACTAGTGGAACCCTGGCCAAAGCTGGGTGTTTGTGCCTGCGGGGATGAGGTCGAGGCAACAAGGTAAAACACAGAAGACTGGCATTTCAACAGACATGTCTTGACATCTCCATGAATAGTATTTCTTGCAGGTACCGTATTTTGTACTTAAGATGCCATATATATGGCAGCTGTGTGTCATCCCTCCTCATTCCCTTTCTGTGTGCTACAGGACATTGTGAGCATCTTAATTTTCTACTGAGGGCTTGGCACAGGTATGAAAACACTGAGTTATGAAAATATTGCTGTAGGTCTAACTCCATGGGAGAAGAAGATGACAAGATATAGGACACATATTTCCTCATGTGAATGAGGGTAGACATTCAAGCCATAAGCCATTGCTTTCATAGACTTTAGAAATCTAAGGCTAGAATATGATGACAGTACAGGCAACACGGAAGCAGAGTAATTCCTTGGTTGTCAAAAGATACATAGAAAAGTCCCAATAGCATTAACAGCATAAGGGTTTTACCTTTACATTCTTCATTCCGAATATCTTCCTGTCACAATTCAGATTGTCACTCCCATAGCCACAGTTGGTGGGAGGTCAGAGCTTCACTGCTATTGTACCCAAATTGTCCCTGTTACATCCTCAGCAGTTGCAGCCAACTCTGGATAGCTGAAATCAGAATCTTGTAGAGATGGAGTAGAGTTAAATTAATTTTTATATTATTTTATCCAAGAAAAATAAATACATTTTTAAAATAAATAACTCAGACTTTCATGGCTTGAGATTTACGGCTTCATATGCCAGTGTCTTCTAATGTTGGAGAAAACAAGGTTTAAAGTGGATAGCAAGGAGCAGCAAACCTGGCATGATAAAGGACTGGTTCTCAATGAGTAGCACAGTTGTGGAAGGGATGAGTGGTCCTTTCACATTGGCACAAGAGTGTCTTGAGGTTGTCAGCAATTGACAGGATATGCTCAGAAATTCTCATTACTAAGCAGTAGAAGAGTTCATAGAATCATAGAATGGTTAGAGTTGGAAGGGACCTTAAAGATCATCGAGTTCCAACCCCCCTGCCATGGACAGGGACACCTCCACTAGAGCAGGTTGCTCCAAGCCCCATCCAGCCTGGCCTTAAACACTTCCAGGGATGGGGCATCCACAACTTCCCTGGGCAACCTGTTCCAGTGCCTCACCACCCTCACAGTAAAGAATTTCTTTCTGGTATCTAATCTAAATCTCCCCTCTTCCAATTTCGAACCGTTACCCCTTGTCCTGTCACTACATCTCCTGACAAAGAGTCCCTCTCTGGCTCTCCTGTAGGCTCCCTTCAGATATTGGAAGGCTGCTTTGAGGTCTCCCCGCAGCCTTCTCTTCTCCAGACTGAACAACCCCAGCTCTCTCAGCCTGTCTTCATAGGAGAGGTGCTCCATCCCTCTGATCATCTTCGTGGCCCTCCGCTGGACCCATTCCCCTAAGTTGTTAGTGTCAGACACCTGCACAAGAATAGCTACATGTAGCCTGACATCACTTAGACTATTTTGATTAGCAGGACGCTCATCAAATTCTCATGTGAAAAAGTTTCTGGAAAGCTTTTAGGGCTCACAGGAAGACCCATGCCTTGGGGAACTGTCTGTTTGTCCCAGATTTCCCAGAAGGCCATTTAACTGCTCTTTCTCCTGAGGCTGTAGTTTTTCTGATAGCCAGTAATTCATATTTAAAGACATTGCCCATTATCAATCTGCTGAGTGCAAATAGAAGTTCCTAATAGTTACTTTTATTTTACTCTTTTCTTTTTTTTGAAAGCTGATAATATCCCACCCTGTATCATGAGCAGTTCAGCTTTGGACTACAGCTGAATTTCCTAGGCATTACTGCAGTAAAAAATGGTCTGTTTAATAATAGATAGTTCAAAATATTGAGAAATAATCTTAAGATTTCTTATTTTAATGATTATAGTAATGTGACTTTGGTTAGGTCTTCCAGGCAAAATCTGAAGTGCTATCTGAAATAATATATCCAACACTAAAAAAAAAATTATATATAAAGTGATGAAGTTTTCCATGCAACGACAGCTAGCTACAAAAAGACCCTGACATAATTCTGTGGTAAGAAAAAGAAATTAAAAAACTAAGAACTGCTCGACAAAAGCTTTTATCTAGCCACTCCATTTTTCCTTTCTCTCCCCGTCCTGCTGAGGAGAAGGAGTGACAAAGTGCCTTGGTGAGCACCTGGCAAACAGCCAAGCTCAACCCACCACAAAAGCATTCAGTTTGAGACATGTTTGAGCAGACCACAGTGCCTGACTAATCTAGTGGCCTTCTATGATGGAGTGACTACATCCAGTTCTGGAATCCCCAGTACAAGAAAGACACAGACCTATAGGAGTGGGTCCAGAGGAAGGCCATGAAAATGTTCAGAGGGATGGAACATCTTTACTATGAGGACAGGATGAGAGGTTTGGGGTTGTTCAGCCTGGAGAAGAGAAGGCTCCAGGGAGACCTTATTGCAACCTCTCTAATATATAAAATGGGCTTACAAGAAAGATGGAGAGACTTTTTACCAAGGACTAGTGACAAGACAAGGGGCAACGGTTTGAAACTGAAAGACAGTATGTTTAGGACATAAGAAATAAACCTTTTATGATGAGTGTGTTTAGATCATGGAATAGGTTGCCCAGAGAAGTTGTGGATGCCTTATCACTGGAAGCGTCCACGGTCAGTTTGGACGGGGATTTGAGCAACCTGGTCTACTTAAAGATATCCCTGCCAATAGCAGGGGCATTTGTACTAGAGGATCTTTAAAGGTCTCTTGCAACACAAGCCATTCTGTGATTCTGTGATTCTATGATTCTATGATAGTGAAAGATAATTTCAGAATTAATTTTATCATTTCCAGGTTCCACACCTACTTAGTGGACAAGATGATTATGTTATAAGATGAAGTCAGTATCTATTATTAGTCATTTAAAAACAACTGCTAGTCCATATTTATTTTCTTCTTTGATGCAGGACACTTAAGTAGTACATGAAATATGAAATACAGGTCTCAAAATTAGAACTAAAAAGTAATTTCAATGAAACGAATAGAGAGAAAAAATATCTACATGGAGTTATGGAGTAGAGAATTAATATTTCAACAAACCAGAATAAAGTAAATGTTCTCAAAGGGGCATCAGGTGCTAAGCAAATGGAAGCAAGTTAAAGCTGTTGTCTGCTGTGCTGAGTGATTACCTGCCTAAACAGTCAGGTAAAAAGCTGAAATATCAAAAGTGGAAGAATCTCAGAAAAAAAAAAAAAAAAGAAAAGAAAATAAGAGAGAATGACTGCAGCAAATAAAAGACTAAAAAAGAAATATGTAGCATGACAGTACTTTGACTGGTCCACTGTTAATCAACTACTCATTACTATTATTAGCATAATTAAAAATAGCATAGTTTTTCACCTTTCCCCAGTAAAACAAGTAATTGCCCAGGTAACATGGGAACCCTAAAACAAATAATACTAAATTAGCCTATTGGTCTTTAATTTTGAACACAGAGTTTCTGAATGAAGCCTGATTTTTATAAGCATTTCAAGAGAGTTTCAGAGCTATTATCAATAAAATAATTTGATGTAAATAGTCTGGGTTTACACATTTGGTATAATCAAGATGGTTTGTCCTAAAAATGGCAAGCTTTAGAGAGTTAAACACTTGTGTCTAGTGAGAAGCTGATGGAATCAGTATGGATCTGAATTTATTTTTCTAAGTAACATATATTCACAAAAGGCAAGTTTTAAATCATAATGTGATTTGCATCACAGTGAATTTAGGTAAATTGTGGTGCATGGTAGTCAGCCAAAAAGACCACAATTTAGTACAATCATGGTTTTCTTGATTTCTTACAAATTGAGACCATCTATGAAGGCATTCAGTACTTCACTGTGCTTTCAAGAGAGAAAGTAATTTTTCATTGCAAACACCAGTACTGGGCTTCAGTGACGGAGGAACTGGCAATGCCGTTGGCTGGTGAGTAGGATAGACTGTACCTTTTATGAGCCTTTTATGAAGGGGTGATTCAAAATATTCACATAGTTTCCTAAAGAATCCATTCTTTGGTTGTATCTGGGGCACAAATTGTCAGTCTTTACAAAAAATTGAGGTCTTTTCTGGATGTGACAGTGTGCTCCATTTTTCTGTATTAGGATAGGGTACTTCTGAAAAAGCTCCTCTCTCCACTGAGAGAATTCAAACCCCTCTGCCATCTCTCTGGCCAGGAAGAGAGTCATCTACCCTGACTTATTCCTATCACAGTCAGGTCACAGTGCAGAAAACAAGCATAGAAGGTTGGCTAAGTCAGGGTGGCTTCAGAGGCATCTGGAGTTCATGAAGAAAAAGTGTGCTGTCAGAAAAAAATTTCCCAGTGAGTCCACAGTTCAGATATAATTCAAATAAAATCAACACCCCTTTACCACCTATTTTGTGTAATATCTTAGAAGGGAGTTCACACTGGTACAGAAGGTTTGCCGGAGGCAAAGGCTAGTAAATAGGTCTGTGAGTGGATGAACAAGGGTCTCACACAGTGTGATCGAAGGTCTCTGCATCCAAGCCAGATATGGATCCAGTACGGGCTCCTGTGTTTAATTCTGAATTGAAAGACACTTTTGTTTGGTGCACTCTGAGTTTTTGCATATCTTCTTTATTGGAACTGGAATCTCTGCTAAGGCACATGGAAAATAAAGGCGTGATTGGAGACAGCCAGCATGGCTTCACCAAGGGCAAATCATTCCTGACAAATTTGGTGGCCTTTTACAATACTGCCACGGGCTTGGTGGACAAGGGCAGAGCAACAGACGTCATCTACCTGGACTTATGCAAAGCGTTTGACACTGTCCTGCATGACATCCTGGTCTCAAAATTGGAAAATCATGGGTTCAGTGGATGGACCACGCAGTGGATAAGGAACTGGCTGAATGGCCACACTCAAAGGGTTGTGGTCAATGGTTCAATGTCCAATTGGTGGCCAGTGATGAGTGGAGTTCCTCAGGGGTCGGTACTGGGACCAGTGCTGTTCAACATCTTTGTCGGAGACATGGACAGTGGGATAGAGTGCACCCTTGGCAAGTTTGCCGACGACACCAAGCTCAGTGGCACAGTTGACACGCTGGAGGGAAGGGATGCTATCCAGAGGGACCTGGACTGGCTTGAGAGAGGGCTCATGCAAATCGCATGAAGTTCAACCAGGCCAAGTGCAGGCCAAGTGCAGGGTCCTGCACCTGTGATATGGCAATCCCAGGCACAAATGCAGGTTGGGTGGAGAATGGCTGGAGAGCAGCCCTGAGGAGAAGGACTTGGGGGTGTTGGTGGATGAGAAGCTCAACATGAGCCAGCAGTGCACACTGGCAGCCCAGAAAGCCAACCACATCCTGGGCTGCATCAAGAGAAGTGTGGCCAGCAGGTCGTGGGAGGTGATTCTACCCTTCTACTCTGTGCTCGTGAGACCCCACCTGGAATACTGTGTCCAGCTTTGGAGTCCTCAACACAGGAAGGACATGGAGCTGTTGGAACGAGTCCAGCGGAGGGCCACAAAGATGATCAGAGGGATGGAGCACCTCTCCTATGAAGACAGGCTGAGAGAGCTGGGGTTGTTCAGCCTGGAGAAGAGAAGGCTGCGGGGAGACCTCAAAGCAGCCTTCCAATATCTGAAGGGAGCCTACAGGAGAGCCAGAGAGGGACCCTTTGTCAGGAGATGTAGTGACAGGACAAGGGGTAACGGTTCGAAATTGGAAGAGGGGAGATTTAGATTAGATACCAGAAAGAAATTCTTTACTGTGAGGGTGGTGAGGCACTGGAACAGGTTGCCCAGGGAAGTTGTGGATGCCCCATCCCTGGAAGTGTTTAAGGCCAGGCTGGATGGGGCTTGGAGCAACCTGCTCTAGTGGAGGTGTCCCTATCCATGGCAGGGGGGTTGGAACTTGATGATCTTTAAGGTCCCTTCCAACTCTAACCATTCTATGATTCTATGAAATAGAAAAGGCTTGAGTAGCCTGACAGATGGCAGTTCAAATCAGTATAATGCCTGATAATACACCTGGCCCAGAGACAAGGGTGTGCTCATTCGTGAGCATTTACAGGCCCTGTTTTTCAATTTTCCTTCCTCTTCTGCTTTCCTAAAGAGAGCATACAGTTACTACCCCTTTTTTCAGTATGTCTCCTGTACAGTTGGCAAGCAGCTCTGATCGTCACCTGGATGGGCCAGAGGCCGGTATTTGCTCCTCTTGTAGCAGGAAACATAAAACAAAGACACTCTTTGTTCAGAGCCCAGTAATATAGGCGCTTTCAAGTAACAAAGGAAGGCAAGGGCAAGGTGCGGCATCTGCAACGACAGGAGGTACGCTGAAAGAGTGTACTGCACAGGTATATGTGATGGTAGTCCTGCTGTGAGCCTCAAAGTTTGTGACTGAGGAAGCTCCTTTCCTTTCCCTGAATACAGGTCAATGAATATAGGCTGCAGATATCTTCTACTATTGGGTTTTGGTTGGATTTTTTTCTTTTTTTCAACGAAAATCCTAGCTGAAACTGTTGATGAAACCTTTGTTTTGCCACTTGTTTGTCAGAACACTTTTACACCATTTTGTAACAGAATTCACTGTCTCCACAAAAAGTGAGTTTTCTGTTATCACATATATTTTATAAGGACAGCCAGTATCCTTCCGAGCTCACAGCTTTGCCCCAGACCATTTCTTAATTTCTTTTCTATGCCATTTCCTGCTCCTCCAGAGTCTCTTCCTTCCAGTCTTCTTGATTCCTCCCATACTGTTCCAATTACTTAAAATATCCTCTCAGGATAAATGTCAATTGCTTTCTCTCCATTCAATTCCTATCAACCAGACAGCATTAATACATTTACAATAGAAATGCTGCATAACCTGAATTTCAAATAAAGGTAAAAGCCATTACTCCCTGGCTAAGCTCTCCTTCAGGTAGAGAGCTGCCTGTAGCTCTTCAGCCTGTCCACTGCTGATAAACAGTGGGAAGGAGCTTACCCTTCCTGCTCGTGATGTCAGCACAAAATAACATCTGGCAGCACTGTGCAGATTTTATTTTAGTTTATTTTACTATAGGAGAAAGCATAGTTTGTTACATATTTGTTTTGTAAATTCCATTTCCATTTTAATTAGAAGGCAAGTTCCTGCAATTTCCATCATAATTACCATAATCTGCTTACAGTCAGTATGATGAGTACAGCCAGGAGAAGCAGCTGGGTTACATTTGCTTTATCCTGGGTAGAAATCTTTAAACAGATAAGTATTGGAAATAGTTCCACAATCACTCTTTTTGAGACATTATCCATGTGCAGGAGTTACTTGATGGATTTTGTATAGTAGGATCCATGTAGCAGGGAAGAAACAGTTTAAAATGTGTCTCTGGATGTATAACAATAGTCATAAGCAGAACTCATTTTTTCTGGTTTTGTTGTTTATGGAAGAGGTCATATTGAAGATGCTTATGTTTTCTTGGGAAATGACTTATATGGGTAGGCATATATTATGGATTTATTCACTATTGAATTTTATGCCCGTGTAACTCAATTGAGTCCAGAGTTAGAGCAATACAACAGTAAATCAGACTCTATTATTCTTAGTTACCTATATGGAGTCACAAGCTAAATTCACTGTGATATAACCAAGAAAATGTGTGTGGGAGGCTGCTTTAAAGGCGCTCTTCAGCAAGAGCCATCAGTCTTTCTGATTGCACTCACCTCTTCTCCACAGCACACTCTGTAACTAAAGGAGAGCTTCAGAGGCTGCTTTAGCAGAGAATCCTCATGTCCTCGGAGCAGAGAAACTGCTGCAGAGAAAGTGGGAGCATTCAGTGCTCTTTCTCACTTATTCTGGCTTCACTCTTTGTCAACATCATACAGCTTAGCTGTAAAACTGATCTGGAGGAAAAGAGTGTAACAAACTCAAGGACAAGGTTGGGGAAGAGAGGGGTGATTTATTTCATGACATCTCTAGGCAGGTTAATTTTACCCACTCAGGCTTATTCTCTCACACCCTCCTTTCACTTACGCTGTCATGTTCGTATACTTACAAGCCCACAAATATGCATGCCCAAGTGTTCTGGCCATGATCAGTTGTGTGCAACAGGGAGGACAAAAAGCTCTGCCTGTTGAGGCTTCAAGTTTTTTCAGTTCCTCTTGACTGGTTACGAAAAAACACTTTTCTTTTATATTCCTTAGGAATTACAGCTGTTACAGGGTGGTCCTTTGCTTCAGAGTTGCATGTGCTTCAGACTCCACAAATCTTAGGCAGTGTTACTGCTTGTTGTCTGCCGGACCTTGTTTGAAATACATTTTTTAAATATATATCTTTACGGTTATTGTCTGCTTTCCCACTGGGCTGACACAAAAAGGAATGGCATATGTGATGTGCTGTAACCTCCTTGCCTCCGTCCTGTGGTCAGAAAGTGAGGTCTTCCCCTAACAAGGCATCTCTGCTGGGCTCTCAACAGAGTGTAAGCCTTTGGGGAGGGAATAAACATCGTGTTCCTTAACTTGATTGACAGGGAACAATAAGTGCAAATGTAGGTCAGTCTTTTAATCCTCACAGCAACCTTAATATTTTTTCAAAGTCTCTTCAACTATAGGTCCCCCTAAAAAGAAAGCAAACAAAACGCCACACACCAAAGGGAAATCTTCCCAGAAGCTCTCAATAGTGAATAGGTTTGGGTCTTTGATTGATAGTGACTTGATTTTTTTAAAAAAATAATTTTTCGATAGTGTTACAAATTTATAGAACCAGAAGTAAAAAGCATGTCAAAAGATCTTTTTAGTGTTGTTTTAGAAAGGTTTTAATAAGATTTGAGCAAAAGTTTAATACTGAAGGCAAACTAAATCTGAAGCACTATTTATGACTCTCTAAGACATGTTCAAATGGTCACTTCGACTGCCTGTATTTCTGGCCTTAAATTACTCCATGAATGTCTTTAAGTTTTTCAGTGTTATGTGTTTCAGGTTAACTGCCATTTGCTAAAGTTAAAATATAACAAATTTGTTTATTAATTATGTGGCAGTATGATTGCCACAGCCTCCTATTAAAAAGAAAAAAAAAGAAAGAAAGCAAGCATGCTAAATTGCCCTGGTTACCATTTACATAATGTTTTCCCTGCACTCACCATTTGAACAATCGTGATTTGTTTGGAAACCTCTTTGTGTGGATGTATTGAAGCAGCTAATCTGAAGTTAACCACGTAGAAATTGATTGTTTAATTGAATAAAAGCTGCAAGATTTTGATCAGGATTCCTTACTGCAGAAACATGAAACGTCCAAAACATTGTTGATCACTGGACTTTTGAATTAAAAAAAAACAGGTTTTCTTACTACTTAAACTGATGCCAAGGTCCAACAGTTGTTGATGTGGGATTTTCTTGCTACCAAAACATTTAGAAAGACGAATGTGCTTTGGATTAGATAGAGGCAAAGAACCACAGTTTTCTTAGTTATAAACTATATACAAATTATTTCAGACCAAATATTGCTTTCTGTCCTATAGCTTCCATAAAGGCATAAAGGTAGCATTAACTGTTGGAGCCAAGCTAATAAGCTCCACAGTCTGTGAGAAACATCCCCAGCCACACAGGAAAGACAGTTTTGATCATTTAATGTCATTAATCTGATCCTATCCCTGCATTTAAAAAGTACGTGTGGATATTATGTGTCCCAAACCTAGTGATTAATTAATTTGATGATGAGACCTATCTTGTGCACTACCTTTAACCTTGTGATGGATAGGGAGTGAGATAGCCTCTACCATCATGAGAAATTAAGGTATGAAGGACATTATCATATGAACTTTCCTATATATGAGGGAGGAAATAAATATAATATATATTCCTTTAAGAAATGTAGATAAATAAAACAGCCACAGTTTTCAGATATTCTGCAAACATGCTTGTTTGCTGCCATAATGGAGTGGAACATCCAAAACTCTGGTTTTGGCTGCATACAGAGAAGAGGTCAAGCACATACTCTCATTTAAGAGGCATTCTCGGCGTCTGAGCTTCTGCAACTCCAAGAACAAAAAGGCCTGACTTCGCCCCAAGCTATGGTTTTCTTGGAAAACAATGTGGGTAAATTCCATAATAGAAGAGACAGAGGAATACCTGCCAAGTGTTCAATGTGCTGCTGCCTCCACATGATTTATCATTTGTTCTCCATACAGCTTAAACTTCAGGCAGTTTGCTACTGTCTAAGCCCCTGACTTGGCTAGAAACTGGGAAACGTTAGCCACACCATCTGGGTCTGATACGAATGAAGCAGAAGGCAGCATTTTCAAAATGCCGGAGGTGCAGCCTTCTAAGTGTTCAATCACTTGTACCTCTTCCAGTCTCACTTTGACGAAGCTGAATTTGTTTTTCCCCATAAACCCACTTATTTTCCACAGATTGATGATATTCCACTACTTTTTGTAGCTTTTCACACATGCACGCACCCTGGGGTATTATGTGAACCTCAAGCAAAAGCAATGACAAGCACAAGCCTGTGGGACCCCACAGAGGCCTCTGATCTACCTCTGGTGGAGAATTTCCTGACTACTTCTCAGATGCATGAAAGAGGCTAATTTGTTGAAAACAATGTTTCCAAAAAACTCTCAGTGAACTACACACAGAGTTTGGCTGGAAATCTGTCACCGCTTCTGCCAGTGCATCATCTCACAGATGCTGGCTGGCCTGGCTTTGCCTGATTCCAGGGCAATCTTAGCCTGTGCCATGACCCCATGCTGGAAATCACAAGCTTTCACTGTTCTCATGCCAAAACCCCATCTACCATAGGGTTTGAAAGCCCTGATGTTAGAAGAGCTGTGTAGCAAGGTGTCTGGGAGATCCACAAGACCCAGACCAATCTGGCTTCCCCTCCCATCTGGAGGAAGCAACAGAAGGCTGATCACCTTTGGGTTTAAGCTGGTGGGCTGCAAAGCTCCTCAGTCATTCATTGCTCCGTATGACTTCAGGACTTCCAGTGCCTGACAGCATGGATAGGGAGCCATAACTGGCCTCTAAACTCCACGGCGCAAGCTCAAAGATTCGATTTCACCTTTCAAAGATTTGAATTAAATATTGCCATAAATAAAAAAACAAAAAAAACCCCAAAAAACAAAAACACAAAAAAAACCACAAACCAACAAACAAACAAAAAAACCCCCAACCAGCCAAAAAAATCCAAAACCAACCAAACAAAAAAAACCCCAACACCTCAAAATATACTTTTTTTTTCCCCCAAAGTAGGAAACATTCAGAATTTTAGAATTCCTGAAGAACATGATCTTCTGATTACTGACTCACATTGGACCAAACGAACGACAACTCAGCACATCCATTCCACCAGTAGAGGAAGGAGAGAAACACCATCCCTCCCAGAGACCAGGGCTAAGCAAACAGATATCCTGGTAATTCCATAGCCTCCATCATAAAACTACAAATAAAGGGTACCCTTATGGGTAAAAAAGGCTTTTTACTTGAGTAGAAGGGTCAGTGTTTGAAGCTTGAGTGAAGCTCATTGCCTTTCACTAAGCAAACCCTAAAAATTTCCAAAATCAGAATTTCTTCCTTTTTTAAAAAAGTATGAATGTCAAGGATTTCATAACGCAAAGTTCTGATTCTTTCTGCTGTGCTCTAAACAAGGTCCTCTGACACAGGCTTGTTGGGGCTTTTTCACAAGGGGTTGAACCTCTGGCAAGTGCTTTGCTGCATTCTTCCTAAGGCCATATTTTTTTGCAGCAAGATGGGAATTAACTTGCAAGGTGGCAGCCCACAAACTTTGCAGATAGTGATCTTTAAATAGGATTATGATGAATTCACAGAGGAATAAAATGAAGCACCACAAAACACTTACCTTGAAAAGCTCCAGTTTCTTAAATCGGTTTCCCCAGACTACGTTTACAGTAGCTGTCACCAAAGATAGCTCATTGCTGATGAGCCTCAAATGAGCACTTCAAGTCCATGAGACAGAAGGTGCATAAGCAATCACATTAATGCTATCTAACCAAGCTAAATAGCACAAGACAATTTTAATTTGCATGCTGACAAGAACTAAATTGCAGGGTTCACCTGTAGCAAACATAAATCACATGGTGATCATTGCTTTTGCTTTTCTTAAATTAGCATCTGCCAAGTATACCATAAAAATTATGGTCACCTGAAGAAAAACATATTCTAAAGCTAAATTACTTCAAATTACTGTGACATACTAAAGAAAGGAATATTTGGTAGCTTCTAGCAAAACAGTGGCCTTTTCAGTCATCTGCAAGAAACAGTGTTGATAAAATATGATACATTTTCGTAATGTCACAGGCTCTCAGATACTTGGAAAAAAATCCCTGATAACAGATGGAATGTTTTTGACATTAAAATATGTATTTTTTTACATGTGGCAGTGAATAAGAAAAGTGTTAGCTTAATAAATAGTGGTGCTTATGGGTACTGGGTAGTTTTAGTTGGCTTCTTTTCTGTCAAATATTCTAGCTTTATGATATTAACACAAATTAGGAATGGCTGGTGGTTTTCACTCTACACATTGCTGTGCATAAAGGGCTTTTGTATAACATGTCAGGATGATCAGCTGTATAACATAGAACCACTGACATAGAAGTAATATTACCTATACACATATTTTTAATGCAGCTGCTCCAAGGAGCTCTAAAAAAATAATGCCCATAACACTCTACAAGCTCAAGCAGTAGCAGCACTTCCTTTCAGAATAGATCTCCTTGGGTCCGAGACCTTAATTTTCTGATAAATGTACTCACAGCTGAAGATGTTGAAAGGTGTTTTTTAAAGGATTGGAGGGTTTGGGGGAAGAAGGCAGTTAATAGGAAAAACATGACTCTTCAAAATCAAAGCTTTTCACATGAATATGCCTGTTCCCTCTGTGAAACATTTCTCCACATCAGAGTGGAATTTCCCACAGAAATAAAAGAAATACAGCTGTCTGCATGCTGAATTGGCTCTCTCTTGCCCTGTGTTGTGTATCACAGCTGTTTTTTTTAATCTACTGGAATCTCCCTGTCTTTTTTGTTATTTTCCCAGAAAAATTTGGATCTTATTGTTTCACCCTGAAATTTTAGCTTTGCATAGGGTGGCGATCTCTATAACCTCACTCCACTTAGCAAATCGTCAGAGAAATTATCTGCTACTGGTTTCTGTACAGCATTTTTCCTTTCATGCTTTTTGACTTGTTCTTAGTTTAATCACAATACCATCTCTTTTGTATTCCTTGGCTGAGCCTTATGAATACCCTGATCCTCATTTCTCAGTGATTCTAGTGTTGTAGCCACAGCCATTTCAGGCAACAATGGACTCCAGAGTGCCTAGGGAGAAAAATCAGATAATATATAAGAAAATTTTCAATGTAATTTTCCTAATTTACATAAATTCTTTGCTGTTTTTTACATGCATTAAAGGCAAGCATTACTGTGAGTTAATTAAAATAATGCCATGAATTTTGAAGCAATTGTGCTATTACATGATTTCATGTTGCATAATCAAAGAGCTTTGTACTGAAATCACCCACTTGATTTTAGGATGATGAGGCCCATGGCAAAACAGAAACTGAAGTGCAACCTCCCACTTCCCTCTTGCTTCTAGGAGAAAATTAAAGAGAACTAGAAGTCCGTAACAAAGAATTCTAGTTTAGAAAGCAGAGGGTGAGTGTATCACAATTTACAATTCAACTGTTTTTATTGCACAGTAGTTCAGCTGACAGTTATTTTATAAACTGATATTGGATGTTCCTTATTATGCATTCCAGAATTTAGGTTGAATGGAGATAGAATACCTACCATGACATAAGAATAAACCACACAGTAACAAACACATGTATATGGCAAACCTTACACAGATGTAATCATACAGTGATAAAGATGAAATAGAGGCATTCAGTGAAAAGCCACAAGGCTAACCTGATATTTCAGTATTTAATAAAGTAATTATAGGTGCAAGAGAGTGGAGAATCAAGATGACAAGCATTGAGTGTTCTACCAAGAACTATAGCATTTGTCCTAACACTGTTAGTTCATGAGATTTACTGCTTGGAATCAATACCAATTTACCCTAAATCTGCACATATATACCCCCCATCCCACACCTCAACTCTTTTAAATGTGTATAGGTTCTATAAATGCCTTGCCTGGGTAGTTTCTTCTAGGAATCTGAATCCAAATGGAAGCTAGCAGAGGCAGGAAAGATTCAGTCTATCTCTGCAAGGATTTTAAGCACTACTCAAGTTGCCTGATAAAGAAGTATATTCAAATTTTTCTAAACCAGACTCACAGTATGTGAGCAGATACTAGATAAATGAAGATTCATGCAACAAAATCAAATGTATGCACCAAGAATTTCCTGTAATTAGATATTAGAAGCTATGGTTTCACTTCTTTCCCTCTTCATCAGCAGTGAGACAAAAAGAGCAGGCAATTAACATACACTTTTCTGTCTCGTATAGCCACAGCTGAGCCCTCACATAAACAGCATTAATCTCCTTTTTAAAATTAATGAAGACTTATTAAGGAAAATAAGCCTCCACAAGAAGAAAAAAAAAAAAAATGTTGCTTTTGTGTAAAGATGACTCCAGTGACTACCACAAAATGCCATTCCTATGGAGAAAGCCACATAAAATAACTAAATGTAATACGAACTAAGGAATCGCTTTCCAAGCAGATAAGTGAATCAAATGCTAGTTTTAACTCTTACTTTAAATAAGGTTATTATAATAAAAATGGTATGAAACTGCTGGATTATTTGAGTTAAGTAAAATCAAATGAACGAAGAGTAGAGAAAAAAACATAATGAGATTTAAAGAAACTGTTAGAGATCTATTTTACACCTCATCTGGATATAATAAGGTTCAAATTCTGAAATTTGGAGAGCGTAGAGAGGAATAAAAAGAGATACATTTTTTCTGTGGTTGTATTGAAGAAGTTGTTTTCAGAAAAATTATGAAACAGTTGCATACCAGTTGCGGTATAAACCAAACCTCAGAAATATTCAGCCACCTGCTAGAACTTGCCCCCAAAAAGAAATGTGCCAACTAATGAGGACTCTAGAGATTGTGTAACTTCTCTCAGGTAACACTGAATCAGTCCAAAGCCGTCACTGTGTATTAATATATATGAATTTATATTCATATATATGAATATACACATAATTAATTGACATATACTGATATATATTAACATATAAATATATAATATGAATATGTAATATAAACATATATGAATAAATATATATACATATCCACTGATATTCAGGGCAAAATCTGCAGGCATAAACCCATTTAAATATACTTTTAAGCTCATCTAAATCTGTTATCCCAGTATCTACCATGTAATCTCTGTGATAAAAGCTATACTCAAAGGGAAATGGGTGAGACTAATTGTGTCCTGTTTACCAAGTAATCCTCACAGAATTAAGTTTTCACAAGTGGAGGGATAACATCACTACCACGATGTCTTGTAAATCAGCTGTATGTACGCTGTGATTTATCACTGTCATTCGACGCACGACAGTCTCTTCTTTCACAGTCAGAATTCTGAACATCAAATCTGGGATCTCTAAATGCAGCGTGGGTTTACCAGAGATCATTCACCCCAAAGCAGGCTGCTATCTGTCTTTAAAAAGAGAGTTGAATATCTAGACAAGTGAAAGATGGAAAATTGCACCCATTTGGCTTTTGACCAGGCATAACATAGAATTTCATATAAGGAATTATCACTTATACTAGTGAAGATGAGTAAAATTGTGAGGTTGATAAGGAAATGGTTCAAAAGAAGATGAAAACAGGGCAATTAACACATTGAATGAAACATTTTGCTGAATTTCTTAAAAATATGCTGTGACCCTGAGGACTCTCTGGACTGCACTCTCTGTGTCACACTGGCAGAACAAAAATCATCCTGATTCCAGAGACAGAATATTTTACAGGAAGAACTGCCTGACTTCAATGTTTAGGGTAGTATTAAATACATATCAGTACAGATCTGCAAAGCTTTAACTGAACTGAAGTTTCTTCCATTCTGCTGGAAATGAAAGAAGGCTGAGGCATGAATGTAGGAGCTGATTGTGAAATCACACTGAACTTCTCATATCATGATGCAAATTCGGTCCTACAATACATCCAGTTTGGTATTTCTACCAGAGACAGGCAACTGCTGTTAGAGTTTTGCAGAAAACCTGATCTGGGAAACTGCATATTTCTGATTGGCATTGTCAAAAAAAGTTTAATTTAAGCTAGAACAAGAACAGAGCAAGGTTGTGAGACTAACTCAGGAATCAAAAGGGGATCTTAGCAGGACATCCCAAGAATTTGTTTTTGTTTATTTGTTTAACAGAACAAAGACCAGAAAGAAATATGTTTTTCTATAAATACCCTAGGAAAATATAAAATAGGAGAAAAGAGCTATATTATTGAAAAGGCAACGATGGTTTAAAAAAATATGAAAAATTTAAAGATTATAAATCCTCAGTGTCTGTCTTTAATTTTAAAAAATATTTTTAACCATCTGAGAAGTGAGTTCAACAGCTACAACTTTCCAGCTGGACCCCTGGGACCAAACAGATCACAACAATTTTAGGAATTATATTGTATAATGTGTTCAGAGATTTACATAATAAGCAAACAATAAAAGCAAAAAGAGGGCCATTCTGAAGTGGGAACAAGATTAAGGGCCACTTTGGTTTGATTTCTGTGCCAAGCTGATTGGATGAAGGAAATTTGCTCAGGTGACCAACTCAATCAAATGCAGAGAACATAAAAGGATCAGTCCTGGCTCCCACCCACCTTCTTTTTAAGGCTCACAAGTTGATTCTCCTCAGGTTTGAAATCAAGCATTTTGTTTCTTAACATATATCACTGAAACTACATTACAAACTCTGACTATCTTTTCTTGTAGTTAATGTATTCCTTCTCCCAGATGCTATTGAGTCATAGCACTGTATTTCATAGGACTGGTTTTAGTCTTTCCAATATCCTGAATGTAATATCCTGGCATCAGTCTGGAAGCAGAGCATCCCAATTTCCTCACATTACAATACAAGGTTATTCCATGGAAACAGTGCACAGAAATTTTAAGTTAATTAGAGGAAAAGGGAGCAGTGATCTGAATATAAGTATCTAAAATGTCCTTAGAGTACAGATGAAACATTTTGAGAAATCATTGAGGTCCACAGTCCATCCTGATGTGATTATTCTAAACATGGGATGAGTAGGATGAGATGCAAAATGAATGTCAGTTTTGGACCATGATCAGAAAAAAATAGAGAACAGAATTTATTTTAAGTATGAAACCTGAAAGGAAAGACATCAGATCAGGAGAGCTGGTAAAATCAGGAAGACAAATTCTACTAAAACATTAGAAAAAAAATCACAAGAAGTTTCTGATGACAGGTAAATATGGTCATTGAGACAATACTGGAACAAAGAAGCTCTGCTGGCCAAATAAGTATATAGAGAGAAGCTTATTGTTTCTAATGATTAAAATCATGATGGAAGTAATAATTATCAGATTAAAGGTAGCTGTAAAGGAAACAGACAATAAAGGAAACACCATCTCAGAATATGCTAAAGCTGCACTGGTCTAAAGTATACAAACTGACAGTTAATGGCGTAAAAGGAAGAATAGGATCAAGAAATGTCTCGGTATTCATTGACTTTTTGAAGCCGGTTGTTTCAGGGAGTACTATGCAAAGCTAAAGAATTATATTGCAAAGGTAAACACTGTACAAATTCTCTGCAGTGCTATAAGAACTACTGGAAAAGAAGTAAATGGCTCAAGTCAAGGGCAAACCACCACTTTTTATCCTGCTTTTAAAGCAGATGTGGTGAACGTTATATGCAATGAAGAGCATAACTGATGATCTCCATGTAAGTGTCTCAGCCTAGGCAGATGACAGCACATCACCAGCATGAATTCATATGAATGACCCGGGTGCAGGGCTTCTGCTTGAAATTCTTGAACTTCATAAGGTTCACACAGGCCCATTCCCCAAGCCTGTCAAGGTCCCTCTGAATGGCATCCCTTCTCTCCAGTGAATCAGCTGCACCATGTAGCTTGGTGTCATCTGCAAACTTGCTGAGGGTGCACTCAGTCCCACTGTCAACATCACTGATTAAGATATTAAATAGTATTGGATCTTGAGAGACACCACTCATTACTGGCTTCCACTTGGATATTGAGCCATTAACTATAACTCTTCGGACACAGATGTCCATTCGGTTGCTTATCCATCTAACAGTCCACCCGCTAAACCCTTCTCTTTCCAATTTAGCAGCAATAATGTTGTGGAGGACCTTATCAAATGTCTTACAGAAGTCCATGTGGATGACCTCGTAGCTCTTCCCTTGTCCCCTGATGCAGACACTGTGTCGTAGACCTTTAGATTAGTCAGGAGTGATTTGCCCTTGGTGAAACCACGTTAGCTGTCTCTAATCACCACCCATGTGTTTAAGGAAGATGTGCTCCATGATCTTACTGGGCATGGAGGTGAGGCTGGCTAGTCAGTAGATCTCCAGGGTCCTCCTTTTTACCCTTTTTAAAAATAGATTTATGTTTCCCCTTTTCCTAGTCACTGGGGTCTTTGCTTGACAGCCACAACTTTTCAAATATGATGGAGAATGGCCTGGTAACTACATCACCCAATTCCCTCAGGACCCTGAGGTGCATGTCGTTGGGTCCTATGCAGCGTATGTTCAGGCTCCTCAGGTGGTCTCGAATCAGGTGAAAGAGATGCCCATAGCATGGGAGAATTAATAGCTGTGTTGTTTTTTTCAGGGCTGGGCAAAGGCATTTGCTGACCATGTGTTGGAGTCAGCTGGAAATTGAATATTTGCAATCAGTTTCAATTTTCACAAATTATATAATTTTAAAAAAGAAAAATGTGGGTATCTGCTGCATGATTACACTAATCTGGGGGAATTAGGCAACTATTTGCTACAAAACAGTTTGAATTAAGTCCACCTGGGAATTGCAGCCAAGATAAGAAAGCCAAAGCAAAGGTTTACCTTGATAAATGTTAGCAAAAGAATTCTTGATAAATGAAAAGTCTTTTGGAACTAAAAGGTTATGTAGCAGTCTGGATGAAATGTACCAGAAATGGATTGAATTTATAGAGTTTTTAATTTATTTTGGAGTAGGAGGATTGTGCATATCAGTAAAGTTGATGGAAGAAAAATTTATGATGGCAAATTTACTGTGTTAATGAACTCAAGCTATAACAACAGGAATGCCTTCTACTGGCTTGTGTGCTGACCAGCCTCATACATGACACATAGGCATTTGGCCTGGTCTTGTAGAAGCGTTAAAACTCTACTGTTATAGTAAACATATATTCCATTTTTATCTTAAAATGTTGTGAATAAAGTAGAAAGTATTTTTGGTTGCATGTAATGATGTCTTACAATTTTCTAAGGCTTTTTGAGTTAAACCCAAATAAACTAGAGCAAAGCATGAAGCAAGCAGAAATAAACTTCATTACTTTCAGCGATCTCTGTGACTCTTCTACAGTCACAGATTTCCCCAGTGACAGGGGAAGTCTTCTCCAGAGGGGCTAGATTGTTATGTCATTGCTCTAAGGGCTAGCTGGGATTTTTAAACACGCAACAGATCCTCAGTTAATTTCGTATAAATTGAAATTGATTAAAAGATCCTGCAACAGGAAAGAGTACTCAGGAGAAACAGTTACCAGAATACAAGTTGCGTATTTCAGTTTAAGCACTTAAAAATCTGGGTTAAAGCCCACAAGACATGTATTGTGTTACCCCAGGGTGCTGCCCTCAGATGTCCTTGTATCTTTACCATTATAGCTCTCTTAGAGGAAGGGGGACTTCCTACTTATTAAATGAGCTGAAGGGGGAGGAGATTATATGATGTTTGCCTCAGGACGTGAGTAAAAGCAAGGTGCTCATTTATAATATTCCTCACAGAATCTGAACACTAAAATGTGCGTGTGGGATTAGAAATACATATGTTGGTGCATGCAAATGAACAGGAATATGGAAACACGTATTTAAATTGTGCCAATGGCTCTTAGTATCACATGGGAAATTATTGGTTAGAGAGAAAAAAATAGGAACGTACAGAAGAATTGAAAGTTTGGAAGATATACACTACACTGGACAGGAATAGGATCAGCCTGGAGGAAGGAATTAGTTTTAGTTCTGGCATAGATCACGGGCAACGTTGAGGTGCACATCAGCTCCCTAAATGCTATTGCATACTGGCACTGTTGGAAGCATAAAACTGGGCTAGACATACCATTGGTCTGACTCAGTAAGGTATTTCTTCTGTTCTTACAACTGCTTAATTTTCATTACTGACTGTAACATGAAGTTTGGAAAAGTGCTAATGAAATCTGCCAGTAAAACAAAGGTGTCTGACAATGCAGAGTAAGAATGGACTAACAAACAAGAAAGCTCTAGGTAACCTCAAGGACGGCAGCAACAGAAGCATCATTAAATTTATTAACACAAGAATGAAAACTCATTAATATTTTGCTAAGGATTTTTGCTTTAAACAATAGCTTGATACTGGGAAATGACAAAGTAATATAAAGACTCAAAAGGATGCAGCCATGAAAATGTGGATGTTGTTATAGCAGAAGCATCTTGAATGGAAGTGGGAACACATTAATGCCATCTTAGCTGTATTTCTCAGGAATAATTTTTGGCATTCCAGACATGTTCAAGAAAGATTCACCCAGGTCATATTGGTTTCAAGAAAGGTCTATTAGGATGCTCACAGGAACAGCACACTGATCTTAGGAGAGGAGGCCAGTTATCTCTAAACTGCAGTCACAGAAGATGATACGGTACAGCATAGGAATACTAGCTTTAACCTACTAGCAAGCTTGGGTACTGTCAACAGTCTGACTGCAACAATAAGTAGTTCGGTGTGGGCTAAATTACTGTCAAGGCTGCTACCCACAATCAAGCTATCTAATTAAAAGCTGCTCATATATCTCTGCTCTTCACCCTGGTCACAACAGCAGCAGCAAGGAGGATAGATATCAAGTTTTCCATAAGGGTGTCATTTACAGTGACAACCTAAATCAGCCTGATTTGTTAGCTTAGTAAAAAAATGCAAATAAAAATAAAACTGGGAGGAGTCAAGATTGCTCTCAAGAAATGCATGGCAAGCATCGTGAGGAGAGCTTGCCACTAGGAGCTGTTTAACCTACTAGACTATCTTAGAAAAACAAATAGAAATTAAGTGTCCATGAATATATTTACCTTGGAAATCAGAAAACGTTTCTAATAAACCAACCAGTGAGATGCTAGAACAGTCCTTTAATCAGAACTGTGGGTATAAAACCTAACTATTTTTAATACAGAGCTTGATTAGATTAAGAATAGGATTTAATGTTGAGATTGCCTGTAATGACCGCAATCAAGAAAGTTACATATACTGTTATGACTGAAAACATGTGTAGATTGCATTACTGTATAGTACTTTTGTCTTTCTTTAAATACTAAACCATCTCTCTTTTCCATCAAGGCTGAGATGAACCCAATGCCTTGTTGTTAGTCTGTTCCTTTCATAATCTCAAATTGATGAATTCTCATGATCAAGATCCTATACAAGAATCCATTTTCTCTTTAAAGTTTTGTAAATTACATGGTACAAGAGAAAATATCCAACAATTACAAGTTCATTTAAAAAATGCAGATTTGTATTCATTCTCTTTCAGCCTGTGCATTAACATTGTACTTAAAAAATATTCTGCTGTTATAAAGAGAAGCAAACAGAATAATTGCTTCTAATTTATTGTGAATTCTGGTATCTTATTAGGACCCTTGCTCAGGATCCCTTCAGATACCATTGTGACCTTATTGTAGTATAAGTACCACTGATCAAGAAGCTGAAAATTGTCAAGTCTCTCTTAATGTGAGAAATCAGCTGTGGAACACAGATGTACAAAAGACAGATCTTATGTGTAAATTGTACTTTGATTTTTTTATTTTTTTATATAACAATGGTCATACTTCCGAAGAAAAATCAAATTTCTTGTTCCGTGCTACAACCAATCTGCAGAGGGAAACTCTAGAACTAAAAAAAATATTTACAATATTTATTTCTTTATGTAAAGACCCACCATCTGTCTAATAGTATTTTTCTTCTACTACATCATCTACTACATCTACAAGATGAAGGACTCCAAGCTGTTCCAAATCAGCAAGTGACTGTTGCTCTGAACAGTGGAATAGTGGAGGGCACAATGCAATCCTGGGAGCATATCACAGGGAAGAGATCAATACAGGCAATAAACCAACCTGCTAAAACTGAAATAAATGTCAAAGTGCCATCTCTAAGGTAAGGCAAGCATAAATGTATATGCATGAGTATACACATGACATTTCCCTCTTGCATATGTGTTAGTGACTCAATCACTCCCTAGCAGAATGTCAGTGTATCCCCCTCAAAAAAACCAAAACAGCAAAACCCAAACTAAATGAAAAAGGAAAAAAAAAGTGTTTTTCAGGGGAAATAAATGTGGTGGAATCAGTTTCTGGTTTAAAACTAATGAGACCACAAGGACTATGACCTCTTTCTGAGAGGAAATTAGATTTCATTTGAAAAATCTGCCATGTGTACTATTTTGAATTTCTTTATGTGGATTATCTTTGTGACATAAAGTCATCTGTACCATAACAGAGAATCGTGTTCTCATTTACAACTAAGCTCCTTTACGTTGCTTAAAGAACCTTTCCCATTCACTTTAACATCTTTCTATGCTGTCATACATGTGCAAACATATCTACTTGAAACTGGATGAGAATCAGGCTCAGTATATACATATGGAACAGAGCCATAGGGGGGACACCCAGACATGTGGATTGAAGGAAAGAAAACTAAGAAAGAGCAAGAGAGTTAAGCCCAAAGGTGTTATCTCTGGGGTTGTTGAATGAAGAATTTCAAGCTAACTGCATTTTTTGTTTGTTTGTTTGTTTTGTTTTATTGGAAAAGAAGTACACAGAGCTGTAATACTTGTTTATTCTTCTGGTATCTGTGGAATGGGAACCAGCACGTGCATTGCTGGATTTTATAAGCCCTAAAAATAAACTGGAAGAAAAGTCATTAATTGAACTAGGAGAGAAGAATAATAGACTGGGAGTCTGGCCTTTGGGACTCATTACTCTCTGCTTCTGTATCAAACATCTAGGGAACAGGAAAGTATCTTTGGATAACATTTCACAAACTAATTTGGTCTTTGATCTGTGCATTTCATCCAGCTGAGTAAATATTATTTGCAGCCAACTGAGTAAGCTGTTACATTAGCTATAGTGAAATTGCTGATTTTGAGCACTTAGAGTGGAGAAGGTCAATAGCAACCAGGAGAATTAATAGGCATGTGGTTTTTATGAAGTTCCACAAAGTTTAGCTTCCCCTCATTTGGCAATACTACTTGGTTTGAAGCTATAATCTGCAAAGGCAAGGTAATTCTTTCCTTGGGTTGCTGTGACAACGTTAACACAGCTTCTGCGAACAACCTGAAATTGTATCTAAAGGATACAATACAACTGCGACTCCCAGCCAGACTTAAAGGTAAGGGGAAGAAAGGGGAGAATTAAAGGAGAGGGTGATTTTTATGGGTTTTATTGTCTTTGCTAAGAGAATCTAGCAGATTTTTGAACAATAAAATATAGAATTTAACTTTTGTTGGTTTTGGCTTATTGATTTATTTTTTTTTATTACAAACTTAAGGTCCTCATTATCATGGAAGGTTATGTCTACATTTAACCATCAGTATATTGAACTGGTAAGCTTCACAGTTTGTCCTGAAGTCTCAACTTAGCTAGAGCACAGCTTGGCTCCATTTTATACAAAATAAGCTTTAATTTCCTTAGGAAGCAAACACAGTTATCAAGTAAGAGGAGTGGAGCAGAGAAAAAAAAAAAAAAAAGAAAAAGAGTCCAAATTTAACTGAGATATTTCTGCATATCAAGAAGATGGGAAATATCGCTCAGGTATCCCTGTTCCACAGTTTAGGTCTAGCCAGTGTTGACATAAGAAGGGAAATTAGAAGAATTCATAGGATTAAAATGACTCCCTTGTAGTCACATAGATTCCACATAAAATTCAAGAAACTTGAGGGTGTATCTGTTTGCTATTTCAATTCCAAAGTCAGACAAATCAGAAGAAAGGACACATCTAATATATATTCAGTGACTACTTTTATTGAGGGATTAATACATCTAGACATCTGAGAATCTTCCAGCATGTCAGACAAAATCCTAATAGACAAACTTATTAGTAGTAATACTAACAATTCCAGAAGAAATTATACAAAGAGAAGCAACGGAGTCAGACTCTGTGTATCATGAAAAAGCAAAAGCAGGCAGAGATTCTCTTCATAAATATTCATGAAATAGGTTTCTTCATAAATCACCCTTTGGAGCAACTTTGGTAGCTGGAAAGTCCATTCTTCAGAGAAACTAAAAACTCAGACTTCACTTTGAGAGGATGAAGGCCTCATAAATTGATATTTTGAATGTTGTTACCTTTTTTTTCTTTGCATTGACATTGTTTGTTTCCATTAAAGCTGGATTAAAACTAGGGGAGGAAATATTGCAAGAATCCTCTCAAATGTCCTAAACAAATCTGTTTCCCCTGATTTCATGGGTCTACCTTCCATCCCACTGCCCCTTTGCACACAGCACGCATAGAAATGCATTTCTGACTAAAAGGGTTAAACAGTGAGACCATCATCAAAGAGCTGATTTAAAATGAACATTGCCGAAGAAAAACTAATATTACTCATGTGCACCAGAAAGTTAAACCTAAAATTATACTCTTCTGACTAGGGAACAGAAAACTTGCCATTTGTCTTATGTCTAATAAATGCCAGCTAATCCTCATCCAGATTCCTTATCCTTCTCCATATTGGTTTATTTTATTTCATATGGATTCAATGAATATAAAGGCAGAATCATAAAAATGCACAAGCCCAGATATGCTCATATATTGCAGTTGCACAATAATGTGGGATTTGTGATGTACTCCTGGATAAATAAGGTATATTAAAAGGACTAAATGAATTAGCAAGATTAGCTTTGTTTATGAAAAACACTGTCACATATTTCATACAAAAGTGCATAGATAGTACTAGATTGATTTTGCAAGCCTATGATCTCCAGAAATCTGTACTGAATCCTTTCAGTTTCCTGATGGCACTTTCCCATAATAATAGGGACTACAGATTTGCAGAAGCATTGTCATGATAATAAGCTCTATTTCAATGAACAGCAGTTTTGCTCAGGTAATAAAAAAATCTGAAAAAGTAGTAGGCGTATTCTCTAACTGCTTTCCAAATTGAAAAAAAAGGTGCTCTAAAAAAATACTTTCAAGTCCAAAGTCACAGACAGCTGAAGACCAAATTTTTAAGGGGATTATTAAAAACATTTTAAGAAGCAGTTGTTTATTAAAAGAATTTTAATAAAATTAAAATATATTCTTTCATTATAAAAACTAAATATCAAAGGTCAAAATCTTTTGTGGAAGAGGTAAAAAGTCCATCCTGAGAGGACAATTAAAGTTGCTCAGTTTCATATGATCCTCAGATGTTGCATCAGCCAGCCATTAATGATCTCACCAGGGACTGCGTGTAATTCCCTTTGTCCATCATTTTTAGAAGACTAAGTATTAAACACTCTCTTCTAGTTCTCCTCAAATCTTCTGTGCCAGCTACAGATATGTGAGAGAGGAATCAGAAAGGAGGAAGCTGGGAGAGAAGCTACTCCTGTTTCTGTGTCTTTGTGATATAAATAGCATCCAGAGGCTGGTGCTCTGCCGGTGCTAGAAGCAAAGGAAGCTTCCTCCATCTCCTTCACTGTGAAAATAATCCTTTATCTCAATAATTTGCAGATGGTCCATTAATATTGAGGGAGTATTACCTTAGCGGAGAACCCTGTCTTCAAAGAGCAGGTCTACCCAGATCCTTGCTTCAGCAAGGTGCCTACTCACGCTCCTGGCTTAAATGCAAGGGTGACCTAATTATTCATTACTATCAGTCAGTGGCAGAAGTAAACAGCAGCTCACGCAGCAGCTGACTGAGGTCTGAGGTGAGGCTCTGATAACCTCTAGATTACAAATGTCAAACTGTTACCACCTGCCCTGCTGCTAGCGTGAAAATACTGGAAAACAAAAACAATCTGGCAAACTGATAGGTTGAGGGGAGGTGGTTTGCTCTAAGTGACTACTTATTCATCCTATAGTGTGACTGTTTAATTTGTCATATGTGGTCTTGATCAAAAGCCAGCAACATACCAATTGCTTAGCAGAACTGTTGCCCAACAGTTGCTTTTTTTGTGGTTTATGGTGTGTGGTATCTAAAAGTAATATTTCATTCTTTGTATGATGCTCTCAGAAGCTAGAGGAACTGGCTAAAGCTGAAATGCAAAGGACATCCCATCAAGAAGCTGAGTCTGAGAGAAAAGTGAGTACTCCAGAAAATGTTATGAATACAAGAAGAAACAAAATGCTGTCTCTTCACCCCATTTTCAAGGAAAGCAGACTAAAGATGAGGTAATCTGAAATCTGCATTCAGAAAATAGGGGTTAAATTCATATCTCTACTGATAAGAAAAGCACTGAGGATCTTAGCTTAGTTATTCTGACTATTAGAAAGGTACTTACTGTTAAATATTGATGGTAGACACATTGATATGCTGTTCTTCTTGAGCACCTGTTTACAGTCTTATAACGGAAGCCTAACCAAAGATCTTGCTGAAATAGAACTTCACCTTGTTTAGCTCTTTCTGGAGTTATAAATTATTTCACAGGAAACACAAAAAGCTGTCTCCATCCTTTTGTAACAGTGAGTCCAGGTAAAGTTGTATAAGCACCAGTAAACATCATCCAAAGATGAAGGGACCTCTCACCTGCTGGATGTACAGCAGAGCTGGAGCACACTGAGCTTCCAAAGGGGGCTGAAAAGTGGCTGAGGTTTTTCTTGGGAGAAAATACTTGCTGGGTAAAAGAGGAAAATATCAAACTTTGGGTTATAGGATTTCTTATTCTTTATTTCTTTTTAAGTTTTTCTACACGTTTTTCCTTTATTTTCTTCTTGTTGCCACACTCCAGATACATTTATTTGCAAAGACAAATAAGTTAACAGGTAATATGTAAAAAAATTCAATTAGCTACAAACTACTGGTGCTATTTTAAGAACTATCAGTACAGATTCCAAAGATAAGTTTCAGACAGAAATCCTGTAGCCATGTTATATCACCCACGCAGACAGCCTCTATTGTTTCACATGAAATGGTGGTTCCTAGTTTCTCTATCATCTCATTACCAAGACTGTTTAATTGTATCTGCTATTTGATACAAGGGAGCATGGTGCTTGAACGAGCAGAAGAAAGATTAAAAAATGAAGTCCTCTAAGGGCTTTAAACTGTTATTCATGATTCATTTAACAAAAGAGTACCCACCTAAATTATGCACATATATAAGGTTTAGACTAATACATATCCTATCTTGTTTTTTTTCTTTTTTTGTATTGCAAGCACTGCAAAAATTAGGTCAATAATAATTTTAAGCCAAAGAGTATTCCCGCTGACTTCACTTGGGATACTCTGTTGCAAACAGGCACAAGTAGATGTCAGGCTTGCAGAGCTGGGAGCTGAGCATATAATTGAGTTAGAGAAATGGAAGACTGTTTAGGCCTGATTAAGGACTGTTTAATAAAATGTTAAGTCCGAAAATGCTGATGCATCAAACATGAAATTTCTTCTGTAAATGCACAACATTTCTCAATCCGAAACAACGGAAGACTTTCACGTGGAGAGAATATCAGTGAAGAGAAGTTCACTCCTGAACAATCAGAGCACTTACCTGGGCCACGAGTGATTGATGCTTGCATCTCTCTTCTGTCCGATTAAAACAAAGAGGCCTTAGCTAAACTGACTCTCCCAGTAGAACTTGCTAGAGATTTCCTGTACTCACAAACTTACTGACACTTATTCATGCACACAACCTTTATCCATAAATACCTCAAAGGATCCTGGGCTACATGCGATTACCAGTGGTTGTGTATATCAGTGTTTCCAGGATAAGGTATTATATGTCAAAATCAGATTCTTTAGCCAGGAAAGCCAATAGCACAGTGCAAGTCATAGCTTAATCATTTGATATGCCTTACCTTTCTTATTCCTGCAGTAGATCCCAATCTGACTGTTGTGACCCTTCTTTCCTCTCTTGCTCAAAGTGTCTTCCCACATGCTATAATTTCCTGAGATTTGCACTTACTGTCTGAGAAAATAATAAATGATGTCTAACTCTGAACCCTTTTCAGTTAGCACAGTTGCCTCTGTCCTTCCTGAGGAATGTTTATAGTAGGATGCAGCTCCAGCTCACATTGTCTTCAGCAACAAAGCCAACCGAAGTGATCCCTCAGTCCTGACTATGTATTCTGGAGTCTGCCAATTCTCTTTCCTCATCTTACTCTGGTTTTGAGGCCACGGTGTAGAGCAGACCTGTAAAGCAATTCCCTTAAAACAAATCCTCACCAAAGAAAGAGTCACCCACTCTAAGACCAGGAGGCTAGCATACTCCTCAGACTTTGCATTTAAACCAAACAGCTGGTTACAGGAAGAATCTGCAATCAAAGACTACTTCACCACTTTATCTCTGCTTAGTGCACTATGCATTGATAAGTATGAACTTTTAAGCACATATAGGTTTTATTTATATATCACTGCACCTAAGGATTTATTAATTTGGGCCCTGGCCAATGCCTGAATCTTGGTTAATTTTATCTTTCCTTTTTTTTTTTTTTGATGGAATATCTACATACTCCCACAGGTGTCAGAGAGGAGTCAAAGCAATCCTGTTACAGAGAAACCAAACACTGCGTCACTGCTCCCTTATCTAGTCTATTAAATGGAAAGCTTGGTGTTACCTGTAACAGTTCCTACTGGTCTTTTGCTTTATTATGGATAGAATGTAAGGAGTTTGCCATCTTATTATTAGTTGTTAAGTCACAATGCTGTGTACTTTCTACATTTTCACTATACTGTTCTTGAACTTGTTTGTTTTTAGAATCAGGCAAGTGTGGAAATTTGACAGTAATTGGTCCACTTCAAATAAAAGTTAACAGTTACGTTTTCTTACCTTGAGCAATACTCTGTTTCCTTTTGCCTAATATGTGATGGTAACAAATCATAGTAGTAATTTTCTAGTATATTCAATATGAAAAAGAAAATTTCAGGTAATCAAATTTCGGTGTCCAACTTCATAAATACAGAAGACTTTAGCAAGTTTCAAATTTTCAACCATGATATTATAAATTGGAACTATAAAGGCTGTTACCTTTTCAAAGGAAAGACATAAATATACTTTGTTTAGAGCCAACATGCAATTTTCTCATTGTGTTGGTCCACTGTTAATCTTTTCTGAGAGCAACAGTCACAATCAATTCTGAGAGCAACAGTCCAACTCTAACCATTCTATGATTCTATGATAATTACAACTTGCTTTGAATACTTATTAGAATATGCCGAACAAGATAAATTGTTTAGAGTTGTTTGGACAAAAAGCTTATTCCACTCTCTCATAACTAATTTACAACAAAATAAGTTATAGAATTCAGTAATATTTGGAGATAAACGCCTTACTTAGCACAATGGGAAAAATGATACATTTAATTAGGTTTCCATTCTTAGGAAGTAAATAAATACAGCATATTAATTTAAGTATCAGGTTCCTCTGAATACATTCTTAAATATTGCCCTTTCAGTTTTACACTCACAATCTTTTCTTTACTGTAAGAGATTAAATAACCAATTTGCTTTACTCAATGTTAGTCAGACAAGACCAGAAAAGTGAAAATTTTGGCCACCACACTTTCAATAAAAATGTGAATAAACAGGAGAGTCCAGAGAAGTGTAACAACAGAAATCAAAATCTAGGAAAGTAGGAAAGAACAAGAGAGTTGGGGTTATTTATTACAGCAATAAAAACCCGACTGGCTTCAAATGTATGAATACTTAAAAAAACTTAAAACACATAAAAGGCTTTTCCAAAGAAGAATAGAGCAATTTGTTCTCCATATTTATCTTGCATAAAACAAGTGGTAATGATCTGAAATTGCAACACACCAGACTTGTATTAAACATCAGAGAAAAAGTAGGGAGAGCTAGGAGCTGAAGTAGATCAACTAAGGTGGTCATTGCACATCTTAGAGGTGTCTTCAGAACCCAATAAATATCTGTCAAGAATGGTGTTGAAGGCATTGAACCTGCTGTGAGAAAAGGGCCAACAGGCTACACGATATTTCAAGGTCTTTCCAAATTCTAGTCTCTTGATTGCTTCAGGTTATCTACACAGCAAAATCTAGTCAACTTGGGCTTACCAACAATAGCAAAGACATGGTGATATGGACTTTACCAAAAGCTTCACTTACCAAAGCTTGTAACTTTACAGCACATGCTGTATGACCTATCTAGTCCCTTTTCTGGCTGCCAGCATATGTTTCTGCTGTCTTTAGCTTTTCATCACGATTATTGGTTTAAGGCTGTACAGATTACAATTGCTCCGAACTTTCTGGGAAGGCCAACCTGAACTATACTACTCTTATGAAAAGGTTTGGGTTTTTTTTTTTTCAATCTTACACTTACACAGCTCCAGAGCTTCAACTTGTGACTTCTGAGTATACTTGCTGCTACTTAAACCCTTAGAAAAATATCCTGTACAGCTGTCCATGACAATTCTCAAGAAATCATCTCCCACAGAAAAAAACTGTCATAAAGTCAGTATTTCGGGCCCACTCACCTTACCCGTCTCCTCACAGTTGTTGAAGCAGAAAAACCCCACAACCAACAACAGAACTACATTAAAAATGTTTTGATCCGAGAGTCTCAGCTACACTTGCTTTAACAAACTTCCCTCTTCTTGTTGCTATCAGGAGTAGCCTTTCAACTCACTCTGCCCTCTTCCACGGTTTCTGAGTTCCCCACTTAAGCACTGGTGATGGTACCCAACCATTGACTAGCTTAAAGACTGCTTAATATGTGGTAGACACACCTTTGATATATTTTTCAGTCCAAATTTGGTCAAAACAATCTCCTTGTAAAATGCCCTTGTCTCTCTGCTCTGGTATTAGCTTTCCAGTCTTTCTGTTGAAGCTGTGGGCTGGCAGAGCAGGGAATATATGTTTCATGATGAGAGCTAAATGAAGAGAACTAATTTTTTTGCTTCTGCTCAGATTAACCCAAACAAAATTTCTCTTCAAGTCCCTAAATGAAAGTACATTAGTTGCAAAACTAAGATGAAATTCAAACTGAAAAAATACAGTCCCTTTTTTTTTATCCCAGGCTATTCTACATATTTTTCAGTCAATAAAGTACAGAAGCAATACCAGAAGCCAAGACTAAACCCAAGGATCTACTTTTCCCCACTGGCTGTTCTAACTATTAAAGTCTCTCCTTTGCTCTTCAGGGATTACAAATTGTTTCTGCACAGGAGCATATATTCAGTACTCAAGGTGTGGGGAAAGGAAACAAGGGGTGAGGAGAAAGAGTGTCCCCAGGTCAAACCAGACTAAAACTGGTCATAAGGTAATTCTCCTGTAAGTATAGACTAAGGCCAGTGGGTTAGCACCTCCAGTTTCCTGGGTGAGAGCTGTAACTAGAATATAGGAAATATAAGAGACAGGAAAGGTACTACCATCTTCATCATTTCTTAAAATTAAAAATTAAGTTAAATCCACTTCTTTGAGTTGTAGCATCTCTCTGAAAGATTAAGATCCTAGATGGCAAACATAATTAAGGAGAAGGGCTAACTCTAGTGCTTAAGCCTAAAAGAGAGGCAGAATTTATGACATCTTTTTGTTATTTCTTTTTTTCCCTAAGGAAGGCCTTGAACAAAGACATTTACTTGCCTGAAACTCTCATTTTCCAAATTCGAGACAGTCACAAGGGCGATTTGTCTTTTCCATGACAGCGTTTTTTATATATATCCTATAAATATTGCAGTATTTCCATGAATGAAAGTATTAAATAATACAAAAGCAATGAAACTTCTTTGTCCACTTGTCAAAAAGGAAAATATAGGAAATGAAAGGGAACCACAATGGGAGAAATAGTGTTCTGGTGTTCAAATAGCAGGAAAATCTTCAGTTCTTGCTTTTAGGTTTGGAGTTTCTGAAAGTGCCAAATGAAGGAATAGATTATGCAATAAATCGAGAAGCTTCTAGGAAGTTCACATTTGTGGGGCTGGAGCCAGGCAGAAGCAGGATGGAGAGACAGGAGCAGGTAAGGTACACCTTACTTGCTCTTGTAGCTATCTATCATTTAATTAATAAACTTCTCAGGAATATGGGGATTTACTTCACTGGATTAAATGAGACTAAATATGACCAAAATTTGGCCCTTTGTAGTGCAAGACTGTTTTTGAAAATTATTTTGGAAAACATTACAAGAAGTAAATTTTTCTTGAGAAAACCCTGCAATTTCCTGCAGCAATGGTAGGAGCTCTCACACACAAGATGACAGCAGCCGCCGAGGTTTAAACAACTGCATCACACACAGACCAGCTTTGCTCTGAGCAGAACAAGATGTGACAGGGCTACAATTAGCCAATGGCCTTTTCACACACTGGGCTTGAACCCGTGGAGGCAACAGCAAAAGTTTTCATGGAAATTATCCAGTACAAACACAGCTTTCTGTTGCCATAGTAGATGCAGAGCTTCTATCTTCTTAGCTGCAGACAAAGGCTGGGAAAACAAATCATACTGTATTATAATATTTATACTCTGAGGCAAATAGAAAAAATAACCTAATGTGTTTATACACATACAGCTAGCCTGGCTTATCTTGGAGCTTGCCAGAGTTTTTTCCATGTATCAGTTTTGGTTTTTTCCACTGACTTTCACTGCCTATGACAAGAGTTTATTAAACATACAGGAGTAAGTTCTCTTTTATATTAATAGGCAGTTTTCATTTCGCAATAAACTGATGAGTTCTTGTAATTTAGCCAAACATTTGGGGTTTTTTAAAAACATACAACAGACTTGGAATGTTCACATTCTAAGGAAAATAAATGTTTCTTGTTTATACTGCTGTATCTAGATATTGAGTAATTTTGACTGATGTAGTAATTTCCTTTTAGAGAACAGGGTGCCCATTAAGTAGAATTTTACTGAGACCTTTGAGGTACTACTGCCTCTAACAGAAATGCTTTGACAGGTCTAGGAATATGTCCAGGCAACCAAGGGTTAATGCATGTTCTGAAATCACCAGCTTAGCTGTTGGTTTTGCTATATTATGATGGCTTTCTGTGCCTCATCATGCACACCTCAGAACTACCCGTAGGAAAGAAGCTAACCACAGGAAGGAACAGGGAAGTTTGCCATCCTTTCCTGACCCCAATATTTAAGTTTGGTGCAGCAAATATGATAATTTTAACATTACTTCAGACTTGATGACTAGTGTCTCCAAACCATTCATTTAAGTTGTCGTCCCACTCTCACTGCTCCTTGCTCTTCTTGTATGATGCAGAAACAAAAGAACAGAATATATGAGAGATGATATGCACAGTATCTTACTGGAACAAAAACATTACTCATCCCCTCTGGAGAGCATGGGGACTCAGAGGAAGAAGACAGTAGCTCTCATCTCTGTTCAGGACTCATTTGAACCCTTACCCGTGCTCTGGGAGGGAAGGTGTGAGGTAGGTTTTACAAAGACAACTACTAATATATATTAAAAGTGAAATCAACTTTTACTGCTCCTCTGGAGCTGCACTTTTATGTTCTGTGCAGCTCTCTACCCTATCACAGGATATTTTTTAAAGACAACACTATTATCTATGTCAGCACAAGGTACATAGAGCACTTTGTCTCATGGCTATGTGAAGTGGTGTTCGTTGGCCCGAAGCAATCCCACTGCTGAAGGCAGTAAAGAACAAAAGGCATAAGACTAAAGTCAAATGATTTCTTTATTTTTAGCACATACGCTAAAGAGCTGTTTTGATGTTGTTGCAGCCATTCAAAAGAGTGGGTCAAATTCATCAAGTAGTTTTAGCTCAGAAACTTCTTCAGACAGATCCAAAAATTGTCTCGATAGCCAAGTAGTTAGACCACTTGTACAGTGTTTACAGACTGAGTGTCTGCACTTGAAGACCTGGAAACTACATCTCACATTTCTGAGGAGAGTGGTTTAAATGAGAGTACTGGGTGTTCTCAGTGTCTTCTAGACCATGACCTGTTCTGTACTATTCAGATAGTGTCGACTTCATCAACACAGTGACGCTGCCTTTCTGGCCTGGTGGGGAGTGCAAGTAGGACACAAGACCTTAATCTTCAATGCAGGGAGCTTTTACATAGTTACACCCAGCTGAAAAATGCAAAGAGAATAAATGAACTGAAAAACTTTGACCTGACTTCAGATGAAGGGCTATGAAGGGTTGAGTGCTACTCAGAGACTGAAAGCCACCAAGACCCTGAGTCATGGCTGAAAAGGATGCAGTCCCTGTCCCTCAGCCCACTGGCCCCAGGCTGTGGGATGCAAAGATAGCAGCCACTGATGCTTTCCTCCAGCCCTCTCCAGACAGCATATTAAACACAAAACCATTTTTCCTTTCCAGGCTCTCCCTCTGGACAGAAATCCTGATGAAGTTCAAAAATGTAGTTTGAGCCAAATCTCGCCTCTTCCCCTACCCATGCCTTTGTCTAGTTTGTTTGCCAGACTGAGAAAAGCACAAATATTTGCTCAGCTTTCGTTTTATGCCCTGACATCCACTTAGAACCATAAAAACATACTTCTGCCTGAGCAATGTTCACACAGCAGTGTGAACCATCAGCACCAAGCTTTGTCATTTAGCCACCAAGGCTGAAATGCATTCTACGATTCCTAAAGGGATCCTAAAGCAGCAGCAGGTCTTTTCTTATTTGTCCCTCATTGAAGGCATCCTCAAAGGCTTTATAAACATCCTGCTTTGTACATGAACTTGGGGTATTTGTCTACCCATAAATTTATGATTTATGTCACCAGAAGAAAGCAGAGTCTGACAGCAGAAAGATGAAGAAGAAAACAATTCCTGGTCAAAGTATCTATAGCTTTGCTGCTTGTTTGTTTTCTTTCACTAAGGCCTCAAACTGTTGAGGAGAGGAACTACATAACTAATGAAGACCTGACTTCCAACAAAACCCATCTCAGATTTTCCGGGAGATCAAAGTGTAAAAGAAAAGAATAGAGTGGAAGTTAAGAGAAAAAATTTGAGAAGTTTTTGAGATGTTTACATGCTTAAGGACATGAAAATTTGCAAAATACTGGTAAGATCCATTAGCAGAGTGACAGAAAAAAACGCAGTGATAAAGCTCTGAAAAGACTGTACCATACATAGTAAATGAACCGTATTCTTCACTGACTTGCAACTCAAATGCCAATTTTTTAAAGTAGGATTTCCAGTTTCCCTTAGAACATAAAGGTCATTTGAATACATTCAAATACATTTAAAACATCTATAAAAACATAACATCACATATCTTTTTTCAGCATCTTAATTTTTACAGATATTTTAAAAGCTTTCCCAGAAAGTCTTCAAGATATGACTCTTCTATCTTCTGTAGAATTGAAGGATAGCATATAGACACCAATGAAGCTAACAAACCATGATGGGTCAGCTGAGCTGGAGAGGAAAAAGCTTATCTATCCCAGAAAATCTTTCTCCTATTCCAAAGGGGAATAAAATGCTGAAATCCACCAAAAGTTTATGACTGAACCCTTCACCTTAAAAATGTGCTTTGGATTCAGCAATTTGCTTTCACTGAAACTTAAAAATTTTTTGTCTAGCTAGCTTAGGTTTTATAATGTAAAGTTCTTTATGACATCAAAAATCTTGGAACTTGGAAAATCTCTAAGGAGAATATTTGTCGGTTTTGCATTTTTCTCAAATCTGTTTTCAAAATATGGCATTTTGTCAAGTACCTCTGCCACTACATTTCTCCTGAGATGAGGGTTTGGAAAATACTAAGGAGCTTTTCAACTCATGGAATTTATGTTATTTTACACCTGGGTGAGCATCACCCTTTCTGATCTTTCACAGCTTATCTGTTAACATAGAAAAATTCTTTTGGAGTTTTATCATTTCTCACCATGCATTTGCACAAGTGCACTGATAAGAAATCCAAATAATTTCATCATACCAGAAGTATGCACAAGGGTCAACAAAAATGTTCTCTGGGGCCACTTTATGAATTTATTAAAACCGCATAATGAAAAATGAAATATATAAAAAAAGGTATTAAAATAAATACACAGAGAATATTAGCTTTACCCATTACACTGTGAGAGAGCTGGGTCAACAAAGCGCTGATCAACAGCATAAGGCTCTCAGCAGGAAAAATAATGTGACTCAAAAGGATTTGCCAGTTCAGAGGAAACATTACTACTTTATGATAATTCTTATAAACACAGGGAGCTGGTGAATCTATTTTCTTGAGAGAAGAATATTCATGGACCATGTCATCAAGCCTGTTTCTGTACAGTACAAATCAGTAAATCTTGATAAGGCTAAAACATAAGAATGTAGTGAGTAACTTGGAGAGGCATATATACTTCCATCCTGTAAACCCTGTTCTGAGATTTCAGGACTTACACCCCCTCTAAAACAAAGTTTATATGATAAGACCGTAACAGTTGAAACATGCACTCCTGGACTGTAGCAGCAGATGACACTTAGAATTATTGATTTCAAGGAAATTTTTATATTATTTTGTGCTAGTTGTGAGTGAATGCCAGTTACTACATAGAAGACTAGATAAGGCTCAGTTACAAACATGAGAAGCTGTACCAGTTATGTGGGTTGAATAACTCAGAACTGCCCGTGGTTGGAAACCACTGTTCCCACCACAGGGGAAAGGATGGGGATATTCCTCATCCCTTCACTCTGATGTCTGGAGTGGGGGTTTTCAGTTTGCCTATCAGAGGACCTCAGAGGGCTCAAACTGCCCACCTGGGCATGGGCAGCCGGAGTACTGGGTGGACACAACCCCTCTCACCACCTGTCTTTCTAAATGCTTCAGTCAAGAGCAAGATCTCAATACTTGTAAAACACTTTGAAGATGAAGATTGCCAAGGATAACCTTGCTAATTCTTTGAATGCTTCACTGTGATGTTTTAATGTACTCTCTGCAGCTAAAATTAACAAGCAGAGGTTGATTGATTTTCAAAAGGAAAGCAAACCTTCATCCTGAGTTTGCTCAAGCCAAGGGTAGGCATTCTCACCCAGACCCTTCACTGATTTCATGATCTCCCTTAGGACGTTCCCAAAATGACAAGCTCCAAGATCAAAGCTCAGTTTTTGCAGCATCTGACTTTCAGCCCTCCATTCTTGGTGGAAGGGTCACAGCCTTCCAGTCTTCCAAAGCCCAGGACAAGTGGGTGTCTCAGAGGGGATACACAAAGCGCTGTGCTGTGGAGGGAGCTCACTACATAATCAACAGAGAAATCCCACTGAAAAAGAAAGGATAGGAGAGCTTAGGCATGTCTTTGGGAATTCATAACCCAAATCCTATTTTGAAAGTAGGCACCTTCCTACCTATATGTGACAGTTGGACTCATATAACTAATTGGGTTTTCTAAAGCCTACTCAAAAAGTGGCCTACACCTGAAGTGGAATCTGTCTGGGAGGCACTATGGTCAGGAAAGTGGTTTCCCCAGGATTAGGCTCAGCCCTTACACCGTTGGTGGGCTGACCCGTCCAGTACCCCCAGAGGTAGGAAAGATGACTCTCTCTGTTCTGTGTGCAGCTGCAAAAACGGGCTTGGTGCTTCCCCAGAATATGGCAGCCCTTGATTTTATTCTGTTCCTGGGAAAGGTACAAGCCTGCCTGTTTGCAGGAGAACTGCCAATTGTACAAGTTATTCTAGGACTGGAAAACATGCTCCACTCTGTGCTTAGAGCCCTTTTTATCTTGTATGGCCTACTCAAGGACTTCAGATACTTCATAAGAGCGTGCACCTGTCTAACCTAATAACCAATAATACAAGCTCCATAAGGTAAGTAGTTATGGAGGGAGAGTTCTTAGACATCTATCTCACTAGCAAGCTAACAGGACAGCAGCTGGACTTTCCTGACCATGTATTTCATTCAAAGAAACTCGATTTTACCTCCCAGCTCATCTACAATCTGGTGATGCAGCACCTTTCTGCAAAAATGCCTTTGAACCCACTCAGACCGGAATGTCAAAGATGGGTTTCCTTCTTCTTGAAGACATTCTCAGAGTATATATTTAGGAGGCAGACAGCCCTCTAAATACTGAAAGATTGCAATGACTGCTCTTGCGTTTTATGTGGAGCTTGGTTCACTAGACAATCCTGAGAAAATTTTAAGCTATCAGCAGAGGGAGGGGGAAAAAGCCAAAATGATGATTTCTTTCTGAATCCAAATCAAGTTTGCTCAAAAGATAGAACCCAAGTAGCTTGGCATTGCTTAACTGTAGCACTGTTAAGCATGCACTGAAGAAGGGTCTGGGGAACAGCTGTGTCAAGAATCAAAACAATTCCACAGTGCAAACCCCTCTCGTATTGTGTGGTACAGGTGAAGGTCTGAAGGGTGGAAACTAAACCACCTTTTCCAGACCATGTCTATGTTCCTACTGTTCTTCACAAAAGTCTGCTCTTCCAAATGATAACTTATCATCATGAAAGCATCCTGTGACTGCTATTTTTTTGCTTTAATTTGGGGGTTTGCACCCAATTCAGAAATGGGACAAGAAGAGTTGCAACCTCCTATTAGTACTGCTTGATGGTGCTTAAAATAACAGGCTGCAGGAGATAGTACACAGTCTACCCATCCTCAGCATAGATACATCTTGCCTTGCTTACAAGCAGTTTAATTTTTTAAATCTGCTATACTTTCTGTGCTTCAGAAACATTCTTGATACTGAAAAAAAAATTAAATTGTGTTGAGGAATAAGAGAGTGTTTTCTCATAGAGAGCCAAGAATGACAAACTCACAGAGAGGATATTTTCGACATATAAGGATATGTTTTAGACATCCTTTCATACTCATAAGTATTAACATAAGCAGCTGAAAGATTTGCTTAGACGTCCATGCTTCTGAGCTTTTAATAACAGCATCGTAAGAAGAGATTTCTCAATTGCTGACTTCTGGGTTCGTCATTTAGAACAGAAGACAGCAGAGGCACTTGAGTGCAATACCCTTTAATGATACCATCATATAATCTCAATCTCAACAATCTAATGAGTCTGTAATATTTTATTTCATTAATCAATTAGTAATTAAGATTCAGAATTTTTCTCCTTTTGATTCTCAGCTGTACAAAGTCATCATACCCTTCACATGTCTATTCTTCTAAGAGATTTATGAAGCAATAGTTTCAAATTGCCGAAAAGATTGCTAACAATTTATATACTGTTTAATTGCAAAAAGGAAATATTGATAATTAGTTAAACAAGTTTCTTACATCTTTCCCATTAAATTTACAGGAAACAAGTATGAGCTTCATCTCTCATGAACTTCATCTCTCGAATCATAAACACTCTGAAATTTCTGTTATTTTTTTAATTTGGGGAAGTAGAGAAGCAAATGGAAGTGAGTTCAGGAAAGGGTAATTATAACTGTGGCCATCCATTTGGGAAAAATTCAGTCATTTAGACTGCATCTAACTGTAAGTCTCTCAGATTTTAATTCTCAAAAATAAAATGCAATGAAATATATATAAAAAAAAAAAAACATAAAGATTATTTAAATTTACAATATAACTGCAAAGAACACCGTAGGGAAATTATTCTTAACAAGGTAAGGTGTCCTTAAGCAATATATAGTATTTATAACCACTGTGCTCAAACTAGGTCTCATGTCCTGTGTTTAAGAGCATTTTCATTCATTTGCTCCGTGATGACTCAGTTCGAGCAACTTCATTATCTCCAGCATAGTGTCAACAGGAGAATAGGGATGGATACAATTATACTAAAGAAGTAGGGATGTGTTCTGCTCAAGCTAGCAAAATATCTCCTGTTTAAATCAAGCCACTGGGTCCTGTGTGCCGTGCCTTTTTGTTAAAATGGAAAAGAATCTCGGGAGGGTCCCACCACTTATTTAATGGCAGAATAATCTGGACTGGAAAATCCCAATCTAACAGCTACCAAGTCCCACATCGGACAACATTACATTATCTGAAAACCTCAGTTGGAATGGGCAGTTACTTGTCATAAACTGTTTCTCTAGAGTTTGCAGTTTGAGGATGGTTCAACAACTATTAGTTTTTCCAGTTTCTCTATGGCACATGGAAGCCCATAATATGGGGTGAGTTCCCCTGGGACACTTTGATTTATATACTGAAGTTGCATTGCTACAGCTACAAGTGTTTACATTTCCAGTTGTTAAGAAACAAAAATAAGTTTAAAGAAGAAATCATTTATTTTGCTTTACTGGCAAACTGTACAAGGATATTAAATAACTGAGACCAACAATCAAATTGAGTATTCTTTGCAAATAAAAACATTACAAAGGAAGTAGGAGAACAGACTATGTTGAGAAAACAAGAGGGGAAGAGAAACTATACACAGAAATCAAAAGAAAAGTTTTCTCATTAAAATGAGCTTTGCACAGACCATCCACATCAACATGATCCACTAATCTACTTTTGTCAAAATAGTCATGAGTTAAAGACCTCTTGGGATTTTCTTCAGGAATTTAGAAGCAGCATGAGGAATGAATAATTGTCTGTCTGAAATACTGAGCTTTTACACTTAAGCCAGGAGCTGTTTTCCCTGTCTGGGTTATGAATTTGGGGTTACATCCATGTGGGAGCACTCTGTGGAAGTCCTGCTACTGTGCGCAGGATCCACAAGGGGCCACAGCTCAGGCAGCTTTGACTGATGCAACAGTAATTTCCTAACAAGCTGCAAGGGGCTGATCACAGCTACAGGATCTCAAGTTTGTCAGCAGACGCAAGGGGAGATGCAGCAGCAGCTGCCTGGGGATGGAGGTGCCAGGGTTTCCCAGCGACAGCCACTCCTCGGGTGCAGGGTAATTTATTTCTTCCCTAAAGCACTGACATCATGTTCGTCATTTGCCCCAGTAATATGGTGACGTCATGAAATTTACAGATTTTTAGATGTTTTCCCACAAGAAGCTGGCTTGTTAGAGCTGCTCACAATAGATCATCAAGAAAATTTCTAGAAAGGGAAAATCCTCTGATGGCATAGATTTTTCTCTTTCTTTTTTTTTTTTCCTGCCAAAGTTACTACTTGTAACAAACAAGTAGGAAGAGTAGAAGGAGGAGGAGTATCATTACAGAGAAATGCACAGAAAGCGCTGTCAGTGGGATGCTTTTGCACAGAGCCCCAATAGCTATTAAATATTTCCAGTAAATTTCCTCTTTAAATGATTACTCATTTTCTGAGAGGTTCAGCTCTGAAGAGAGTGATTTGAAGACAGATATAAAATGAAAAATTATATATGACAAAAAGCACAAGTCCTTAAGAAGTTATGCCAGGCACAAATTCTTTATTATTTTGTACATTTTTGTAAATAGTTTATTTAATTGACCAAGCAGTATTCAAAAGATTTGACAGAATACAACAGAAAAAAGAAAAAAAGTGCATTAAATTGGAAATGGAATAAAGTAGTAAATACATAACTTTACGCAATATAAATATTTTATGGAAAAATTGTTGATTGTTGGGATTTATACATACAAACTCAGTGTTTATTCACAGTTCATCCTCACTTAGATTTATATGACACAAGATGTTTTTCTGTAGTCAAGATTTTCTTATTGACCCAATAAGAAAAGTATTTTGAGCTTGATGAAGGGACTACTAAAACTTGGTCATCACAAATCTTAGAATACCATCTGCATTGGCCATACCATGGCTATGTAAGGATATGAAAATAGGCATTGCACACACTTCCATGTTGGAAGTCAGAAACCTCGCTGGTTAGTATAAAAATGGTTGTTTCCATCAAGAATTTCTCTCATTAATGGTGGGTACACCTTTTTTCTCACTTCATTTTTCTGTTGGTAGGCTGCCATAGAGCCATAGCCAGCAGACTACAAACCTTATCTCTGAATGTTCTTAGCATTGGACAGACAGGGATTTTTCTCAGGTTCCTAAGGACGACCGAGCTATTTCAATCCTTCCCTGACCACTTTCTAGCAGATGCTATTAGTTTTGTTTCTGCCCAAAAATAACTTCATAGCCAACAAAGTAATTAAAATATCAAACACATATCATTGTTTTATCTATATAACTGCCTTAAGGTTCAGAATGATAAGATGACTGATGAAAGAAGACATGAGCCACCAGCTATGCGCCAAAGCAAGCAAGGGCTTCTATTTAAAGAGCACCACTGCAGCTCTGTCTCTGCTGACAGCACACACTATTGCATAAGTGAAAAGCCTCATAAGAAAATGTCAAGCACCAGAGGGCTTCGGACAGGATTAACAGACACTAAGGTCCAACAAAATCATTATGATAATCCTGCCTGATCCCAGGAATGACAGGCCATATAACGAAAAAATTTAACTGCTCCTTCTCCAAGGTTTTGGGTACGAGGAACTGAGTTACACCAAAGAGTTTTAAACAACTGCCCTCCTCTGAGGTGTTTTGGTACAGGGATGCCATACTTCAACTTTGTGTCTACCAGCAGAGCAGATGGGGGGATAGCTCGTTAGTTCCTGCTTATGTAGTTTTAAAGTAAGATCTTCAAAAGCCTAAGAAATGTTGGCACTTAGATCTCTTTGAATGTGAAAGAGGTAGGTAGGCTGTAGGCTCTTCAAAACTGTTCCCTGAAAAAAATAAAGGATTTTGAAATTTCTCTGGGTCTTTTCAGGTCATTTTTTTACTTGAAGAAAAGTTTCAGATATTGCTTTAATATCCAAGTCAAGCTATTCTTTAAATTGGTCTCATTTTAAAAATATACAATTAACTTGAAAGCTTGAATATTAAATGCCTCATGTGCATCTATGTGCAATATGTCATGATTTTCAATCATGGTTATGACTGTCTTTTCCTGAAACTTATTATCTATCCTTTTTCTATTGCTGCCCTGTAATAGCTGAACAGTTGGGGGGAATGAGGTGAGACTTCATGCAAAGCTGAATGTTACTGAAGGGAAAAGTCAGTAAAATCAGAAGCCTTGATGATATTCTCCATAATCCTTACAATAAAAAAGCAATACTAATGGCAAATTTTGTCAGAATGTATTTTATCTACTGCTCCAAATAGGGCACAGACCATATAGACGAGTTTATGTGTACCTCCTGATGAAGGATTGGTTTTATTTGAGTTTTTTGTTTGTTTCTTTGCTGCCTCGTGGGTTCATGAGCCCAGCTATTTACAACTCACACATATGGAAAGGCCACACAACAACCTGCAGCGCCAGGATTTTTCTTCAGAAGTTTTGCACTGTAATGCTGATGAAACCTAACTGCTCTCTTTGGAAAAATCTGATGTCATGAAAGCCTGGGGTAGATCTATATCTGCAATACGTTAGACCTTTCCAGGGCAGATAAAATACATAAAAAACACAAAAGAGAAATTTCTCCTACAGGAGTTCCTACTGGGTTTATGTTTCAACAGACTAGTCTGAGCAAGCAGTTAATAAACTGCTTGTCTGCAAGGATAATTTAAAATTACTGAAGGCCTTTGCTTCTGCCAATTCCTGTTTTGCCCTCATTGTAATTTCTAAATACTGGTTTGAGTACTGCCATAAGTGTGGTGAAAATTGCCATGGAGCAACAAAAAATGGAGTTGTGGGACTTTGGCGAAAAGGATGGGGAATTCAACTGGGAAGGCTCAGGAAAGACTGAAAGGGCTTGGACAAAGGTAATATTGCAAGACTGGGGAAAGGATATGGAGTAAGTGGAAGGACTCTGGGCATATAGTTGAGGACGGATATGTCCAGGCTGGGAGGAAGCCTAAAACCAAATACGCTGAGCAGGAAGGACAGGGAGAGACAGACACCTGCTCTCTCCCCATCCTCTTGCAACAAGGACTCATGTCGAGGAGAAGAAACATGCACAGGACTTCAGCCATGCTCTTTCCACTTGCCTGCCCCACTCAGTGCCAGGACAATGGCAGCTGTGAGCAGTGGATGCATTTGTTGTATTAATCTGGCAGGCTGAACACTGAACGCAGTCTGGGAACAGACGTTGCCTCCAGAAGGGGAAACTTTAATGAGAGCTGTTTGTGGAAACACCATGTAGCCTTCCTCACAGCCCTGTGCTGGAAAAGAGCTGCAATTTATCTTTCTCTTCCCCGCACAAGTGCAGCTGACCTATCAAGTCCAGACTTCATTTCTTTCGATTTTCTTTGTTTCTGTTTAATTAAGCTTCTTGATACCTAAGAGGATAGTAAAAAAAATATTGTTCCAATCCACATAACCATAAAACAAAACAATATCAAATAACTTCTTAAGCAAAGCCTTATAAGCCAGCACATTAACACAGAAGTAAAAGCCAGAAAAACATATTTTCCTTAAAGTTTGCAGTGTCAAAGCTTTAATCTAGGCTACCTCTGTCATTGCATAAGTAGATTCAGATTGCCAAAGAAATGAACTCAAAAATATCTTTTGTATGTTCTTGCATGATGTTTCTTTCTGAAATAAGTTTATGAACTTATTGTCAACTCTACAACATATATAAAAGAAAAGGAAGAGGCAAACATGGATTACTGCCCTTGAACATGGACTATATGGAACTCCGTGATTCGGTCCCACACAGATCTTAGCTACCCTGATTTCTGAAAACATTTGGATAAGGATGCTATTGTTATTATCATGCTGCTGATCATTGTCACTATTAATAATAATAATGGGGACGTACAAGTGGCTCCCAAACTCCTTCAGTGTGACATCAGGTTTAGAAGTCTGAGTATAACTTTCCTACTCGGAAAGGAGAACCAATAATACCCACTTGCTAAAGCAAGTTCCTGGCAGAGGGATGCTCCCCTGACAATGCAGGCTGTGCCATCACTGCTCCTCCATTAAGGCTGCTGTGCTCCTGCAAGGGCTTTGAGCCCTTAGCTGAAATCATTCCTCTCCTTCTGTTTTTTTCTCAACAGCTACTGTACTGCCTCCTTCCCTCTCTGCTTTTCTGATCCTGTTTTCTGCTTTTCCTCCAGTAGTTCACTGCATTAAAAAACCATCTTTTTTCTCACTAAGTAAAATTCCTAATGTGAAAAAAATATAAGCAAGTATTATTATATTTTTTTTTTAAAGAAAGACTATTTGGGCTAAAATTAAAAACATCCTACTATTAGAAGTAGGAATACTAAACTCAACCTAGTTCTTCCAGACCCATGGCATGAGTCGTTCTGCTCATATGTCAGCACTTCACACTGAGATGAAACAGAAATGAATATGCAATAAAGTATAAGGAATCCAAAAAACAAAAAAAAAAATCCCATTTGCAACATGTATGGAGTATGGACTATAATACATAATTATGCACTAAGAAATAGCATTAAAAATATTTCAAGAGAATACTAATATATATGGCACCTACCCACAGAATGAGCCATTTATAACGTCAGTGAGTAACGAATGGGCTGTATAATGAAATAATTACCTCATTAAAAATTGTCTAGTTAAAGAAAATCGAGACTTCCAAATTACAGAATAGTTTCATGGAGGAAACTTAGTAACTACCCACTCTGCAAGAGCTAAAGGTTTCAGAGCCAGACAGCCAAGAAGAGAAGGTGTCATCTCTCATGAAGGCTCAGGAATAAGGCAGTGGGAGCTAAATAAGCTGGGGAACACAAGGCAATCTACTAAAGCAATCCCAAACAGCAAAACCAGCTGCATTTTGAGTACTAGCTAGAGTCCTTTAAACCCAGTAAGAAGGTGCTCCAATAATACTATTAATGAGAGTCCACTCAAAGCACATGCAGAGGTGTCTGTCCGACCAGACAGGATCCTTTCCACTTGACTTTGACTATTTAGAAGTGCCTTATGACCATTTCTCTGTGTTATATGGGCTCCCTCTGTGTCTGAGGCAGATTCTGAGGATGTTAAATCCCATACAAAAAGACCTCAGGAGGGGATTCTTTCTTTCTATTCACTGCAGAGGGAAACTAGACCATTCTCATTAAGATGGACACATTTAGGCAAAATCTGCAGCAAGAGAAAATTCAGTTAGATACTAGATTAAAGAAACCTTCACAATAAGGGTGGTCACACATTGGAACAGATGCCCAGAAATGCTGTGCAATCTCCACCCTTGGAGACATCCAAAACCTATTGAACAAAGCCCTGAGCAACTTAATGTAACTTTGGAGTTTACATTGTTTTTGGCAGAATGGCTCCAGAGGTCCATTCCAGGCTAAATTATTCTGTGACTGCATGAATCCTTCCTGCAGAACAGTTATATTATTTATCCACCCACAGCTCCACATGCTTTCATGATTTTCTCTCCCTGGGCCATACTGTGTCTTCCCTGCACAGATCAAACTCTGAGAGAGCTCAGAAGGGTCTGGACATGGAAGGAGATATGACAAGGTTCAAGTCACCTCCCCACAACATATTTTTTCAGCCATACATTTTCACCATGTCACATCTGTGTTTGGATCAACATAAGGGAAGCGTATTGAATATTTTCAGCTACAGATAGCATCATCTCTATCTAAACAATAGCTATTGGGTACGCAATTCTGGAGGGTTTTTGGCAAGTGAAACATTAGCTGAGTGTTTACTGTGTAAAACAGCTGTAGCATTCAGAAACCAATAAACAAATGATACATTTATGAATGCATTAACTTGAAAAAACAGTTATTCTCAAACATATTTATTTGCTCACTTTGATAGAGAAAAAGAAATAGGAAATCAGTGGATGCATTTCTGACTGAGCTCTTTAACCATATTTGATACTTAGAAACTCTTTGAAAAACTAATTTCTCTTTGCATAGGCAGTTCTACATTATCTGGGGTCTTTGAGCAACCTGGTCTAGATGGGGCTTTGAGCAACGAGGTCTAGTGGGAGGTGTTCCTGCCCATGGCAGGGGGGTTGGAACTTGATGATCTTTAAGGTCCCTTCTAACCCAAACCATTCTACGATTCTATGATTTCTACAAGCAAATAAACACAATAAATGTTGAAGAATGAGGCATCGCTTGGAGAATACACCTATTGTATTCCTAATCTTTCACATCAGTCACATTTAATTAGCTCCAGTTAAGTTCCTATTATTCAAAGTTTTAATATGTTTATTCAAAGATCTTGTGTTTAAAGTATGGATAGGTGTTGCTCAGCAAAGACCAGACTAAGAAAAACACAGTTGTAAGTAGTATGCTGTATGAGAGCAGAGAGTGAATTCACATGATGTGCCATGACCTCAAAGAGGTTCTGTCCTGGTGGCTGTTAAAAGCAGAGTCAATCCCCAAACCAACTGCTAAAAACAATTGCATCAAGCTCAGGTCTTGCTCTCTCTCCCTAGAGCCGTGCCCCAAGCTTTACTCAGGAGCAACCCCTCAATCTTCTCCCCATATCCCCATAACCAGGGCTCCGCTGTGGCCTTGCTCTGTGCCTCAGTATCTGTTTTTTGCATCATTTATAGTAACGAACTGCAAAAGGTCCCTAGGTACAAATACTCTTAAACTTCAGAAGTGTTAAAAAGATTATTATGGCAACTCCTCCAGATCAGTCAGTATGTGCACCAATCCAAACACAACAACTAAAAAGAAAAGTAAGTTTAAATTAGATAACAGACCTTAAATTAAAAATTGATTAAACATTAGACTATTATGGTTCACATACAGGAGCAGAGAAATATTTCACTGTGTTTATGGTTAAATGTAAAAAATTCTAATAACTGATATTGAGCTTGCAAGATGATTTGATTACATTTTCGATCTTAGTAGAATTAAACTCCATGCAACGTATTAAATTGGCTAGGTAGAATTCCTGTAAGCATAAAAATTAATGTTATGAATATACCTGGATTTGATCAGCTGAAATACAGTATTATCTCAAATATAAACTATGTTTACGAGGCAGTACTCTTATGATGCTCACCTATTGAATCTGGCATAGCAGTTCTAATCAAATTTGGTACTGGTAATATAATAGATAAAAAATATCCTGATGAATTGAAATGACAGGGATGCATTCCTGTCCAGCCTGCTCTTGGTGAACTTGCTTTGGCAGGGGGGTTGGACTAGATGGTCTCCAAAGGTCCCTTCCAACCCCTGCCCTTCTGTGATTCTGTGACTTCAAATCACAAGTGCCCAGGTTTCTTTTAGCAGAATGTACTGAGATTCAGCCTACAGGACCCTCCTTACTATCCTTACTTACTCCTCTTCCTGTCATGTGGAAAGAAGAGTATTCACCAAATAACGATAACACAAACATCCCTCTTACATGATAGATCTGCAATATATGTTTGGATTCTCTGTGTATTCTAACACAAAGCTGGATAAATGTTCATCAGGTGATGGGCAACATTTTGCTCATGACAACCACAGCTTCTGGGTATGTGAAATCACAAAGAAGGCGAGACTACCTTTGAGTGTCACTGTAAATATCCATGTGATGTATGTCATCTCAGAAAAATTTTGAGGATAACCACTCATTCCATTATAGTACATTACATTACAGTACTGAAATAATGATTTGTCAATCTTGTTATTCATGTAGTTCTAAAAGTCAACCTTAAATCTGAATAGAGCATAGTCCCACGTAGTTATGAGGCATTTCAACTTGGGTGATACACAAGGAACTAATTTAGACCTGTCCTGTAATCTGTACTTGCTAAAAACTCCCTAGGGCACAGCTATGCTACAAACTTCTTAAAGAATAGAGCAGTCCTCAAATTCATGTGCAGCTGTGGTTTGTCAGAAAAAGCAGGGAAACACCAACAAACCCTTTAGAGTTGTGCTTGGTATTTTTCTGAAGATACATCACCCCAAAGTTTTAAGAAAGTCTGAATATTCAGAAAATCTACAGAATATAAACCACATAGAAAATAAAGAAAGAAATTAGGAGGAGTGTTTAAAGTTGTAACCCTCCCTAGTCAAAGTATTTTCCTGTTAGACAACTCTCACGCTAAGAAAATTAGTAAAGAACAGACGTGTTCTGCAGCATGGCATGTGGTCACACCAGAAGGTCTGGCATCTTGAGTGACTCTAGGTCCTAAATCCCACTTTGGAAACACACGGCATTTTAATTCCCTTCAGCCAAACAGAGGGAATCTTAGTCAAAGTGATCAGGTACTATGGCAATCAAAATGAACAGTCAGGCTCTGTAACACCAAACCTTCATACAGAAGGATGTCAGATTCTTTAGACAGAAAATTTACCCATCATAAATGAAGACTTTAGTTAATTAAAGTATGTGTAAGTTCATGTTAAATGTACTGAATAGTCTTGATTTTAAAATAGTAAAAAATATACTGTGATCAAAAAATTCACTCTCATTTTTTTAAACTTTCAAAATTTACTTTCCGGTCATTATTTTTAAAAGGCTACACTTAAAAACATATATTTCCAAACTAAATAAACTAGTTTATTTTAGGTCAAGGACCAGCCAAACAAAAAACAAAAAAAAAATGTTATTCTTCCAGCAAAACTAAAAGTATTTCAGCTAGTGATTTTACTCTGAACTACAGACTAGCATTTTCAAGGAGAAACAAATTGGAAAGCACTGAAAGGAAGGCAAACAGGTGCTCTTTGCAAGAGGCAAATCAGCCCCAGGCAAATCAGCAAGGGGATTGTGACCATGATGGGGACAAAATGGACGGCATTGAAATTGCTTCCAGACAGCCCCTGCCTGTGAGAGGTTCCCAAACAGGCCAGGCTGTTTTCAAACTGTTTTTCTTGGCAGAACTGTAAAACACCACCTGAGCTCTCCAAGGATGCAGTCAATCCCAGCTGGATCCTGGAACTGCCATTTGCAGTGGCCTGTGCCAGCAATGGCAAATCAGACGCCACCTTTTCTTTTAAAATGAAACAATGTCTTTTTTTTGTCTTTAATAAAAAGCAATCTCTTCATAGATTATGAGACCTCCATCTGTATGTTTGGCTTTTAATTCCCCCTCCCCCACCAGTTTAGCGCTTACCTCATATACGTTCACTTTCCAGAGCTGGAGTGGCCACAGAGACCTTACAGGACAACAGGGAGGCAGGAGGTGAAGCTGTGTTAGTCCTCTTCCTCCCCACATCTATTCTCAACCCTACAGACAGAACAGTGTAGTTGGTCATGCTTTTCTTCAATCAGTCTCTCTTTTGTTTTTTCATGCACTGGATCAGCACATTTTTCATTCAAAAGCAATGAAAAAGTTTCAGTAGACTTTTCCATTAGGAGGATCAGAATCTGGCTCTACTAATCCATTCAAATGAATTTCAGACTGGCAACGACTTCACCACAATTAGATCATTTTGCAGATAAAATCAGGAAGAGCTCTTGCGTCATGAGGACCAGACCACCCCAAAGCAGGCTACAGAACTTCATTTTTACTCCTGTACTGGCCCCTAATATTTGTATTGAAGACACATCCTCTGAAAAGCAGCTTTATTTTAGCATTTATCATTGTTTTTTAAAAGGCAAGACAAGGCAAAACTTGGTTTTTTACAAGGTATAAATGCAAAGTCTCAGAGAAGTTTTGTAGGTTGAAGTCTATAAACGCAAAGCTGGTCTCTGCGAAACCAACATTTTGCCCCAAAACATCATTGTGCTGGTGGAAAACTAGTACGGGAAAAACTGAACAGGAAAAAAACATTAAGGACAATAAGAACATTTTTCTGATTTTGAAAAAAATGTATTTCATTCTATATTCATATTTTATTTTCAACTGTACTTTTTCACAAAAGGGATTCTTTTATGCCCTATATAAGGCACTAATATGCCTTTGTAATCAGCCTAATAATGAGTTTTGCTGGTCAGTTTTGACTATGTGTTCTTGTACAATTTTTTGGTAGGAAGTATAAGCAAGCCACAATCAGATATTTTCTTACACCAGACACTGTCTCTCTCCCCTTACTGCCCTTTGACAGTGGCTCTTTGTTCTTTGGGCTACCCTGCTGCCACTGACATCAGTTTGCCGAGAAACAAGAGGGTTCAATCCAAAGACTTTATGACCTATGGAAAGAAACTACGTTCCCAAGAGCTGGACTGCAGGCCGCACCACGGGCAGCCCTGGCAATCCCACACAGAGCAATCATTTCTTCCTGGCTCTGTGGAAAAGACATGGGACAAGGCTGGGGGCACCACCAATGCCAGCGCTGCAGCGGGTGAAGGACAGCAGTGTGCTGTCGCCTTTCTCCTCCCACTCCCGACCCCAAAAATCCCATGCTCCAAAGATGTGAGTTGAAGAGAAGAGCGTGTAACTACACCGTCAAAGATCACGTTGCAGTGTGTACAAACGCGGTTGGGAATGCTAGGGTGAAAACCAATAATAATTCAAGCCTCAGGCAAGCACCTGCCTGAGAAAGTTGAGCCTGCACGAGGAAAGTTTGAAAAGCATCACCAATTAGGGATCTCTTCACAGTGGGCAGCTGATATCTCCAGTTTCCAAGGCCAGTCCCAGCACATGCGTAGCATTATTTCCTTCTGCCTTCGTAAGTATCTCTTAATTATAAGAGCTGAAAGCCTCCTGGTTCTTGCATTATAGAAAAGTGTAATTAAGTATACTTGAGGGTTCCCTGTACATTTTGCTGTTCAATAAACCTTTTGATTGCAACTGAAGGCCTAAGATTGAAGTAGCAAGGACAGCTCTCATACTCCACACATGTTTTCCAAACTGTGACCCATGGTCAAGCTTCAACACTTCACTCCAATAAGCAGAGATGGGAAGATTTGCCCTATGATTAGCACTTTAATTATGCTACCATTTTGTAACATTCCACCAATTTGCAGTAGCTTCAGTAGTGGAAGAATCCTGGAAATATCTGTCAGTTCTCTTACATAAGACTGCCTTATATTCTATAAGGGTGTATAAAAATTTTATATAGATACTCTCTATATAAGTATACATTTAAAAAGTTATTCATACATACACACACACTTGTCCACACAATTATCACCTCACTGTATATAAGAATTCAAAGAGGTGAATTGTAAAGTGTTGCAAGACTGATCACATAGATCACCATCTTCCCTGCTAAAGATATCAGACATATTTTTCGCTTCCTTTCTCTCTTTCTTTCCCCCTTGTCCCCATGTCTCTCCTTCCCTCCCAATTAAAAAAGAAATAAAAAACCAACCAAACAAACAAAAAAACCAACCAAAAGCCACACACAGAAAAAGATAGGGAGGAAAAAAAAATTAGTGGATTGTATCCCAATTCAATCAAGTGAATTATGGGTCTAATAGAGCATGCACTAAAGCCACTAACCTTACACTGCTTTAGGGGAGAAATCTGCAGAACCTAGGCCTACAAACCCATGCAGGGATGTGTGACAGGCTGACTACTCACCCCTTTAGGAGTGCTCAGTGCACCCAAAGGAAACCACAAACTCAGTGCAGGACTCAAAACCAGGTGCTCATCATAAAACCATTCAGAAGAACCAGTCTCAGCCTTGTCTAATTTTATATCAGTGAAACTGCGTCACAGTGCTTCAGAGAGGACAACATGTTCCTTGTATTTTTCTAGAACAGGGCTGATCATAAATTATTTTGGGGCACGTTTTCCCTTGGGTAAATGCACTCTCCAGTAATGTGCAATATACTTGAGAATATGCTTCCGCAGCTTGGCAAAACGAGCAGGAGCACCAACTCTCCCACCCATTACAGTATGTAAAACAGCTTTGTATCTGCAATTACCAGGAGAAGTGACAGGACAGTACCCAACTGGGAAAAGTGGAAGCTGCTGAGATTAATCAAGTGTTCCCATGGCAAGAACTATTTTGGAATACATGCCAGGTTTGAAAAGAAAAATCCTTTGTGTTTTATTTGTTTGTTTGTTACCATACAATATGTGGTTTCCCTCCCCTCTTCTTTCTGATTTTGATAAGTGGGCATTTTGAAGAATGAAAGCTTAAAAGGTCTACTTCCTCTAGCACAAGTACATTTACTGTTTATAATGTCAGGTTTAATTCTATAGTGAACACTAGCAAAATTGATGAAAAATATTTTTGAGTTGTGACTGAATAGAGGAAAAAAAATCCAACATAATAATTTTGAAACTGTACTTTAGAAAAAGAAAAGCCAGGAATGATTCAGGTACTGATAACTTGAGAAAAAAAAAAAAAAGATTATAAGGCTCCCAAAAGAGCAGTGTTGGTCAAATGATTACTGCCATGATAAGACAGACATGGTTTATATTTTATACCACTACTCCCGTAAAATTATGCATACTTGTATAATAGTTTACATAGCTGTAAAAATAAAGTATTTAAGTTCCAGTTAGCTGAATAGTTGAAACAGTGTCAAAAGTTGACTTTGCTCACGAATTGTTTTGATTGAAATAGTGCCTACTGGTTGAGACAGACCCAAGATCCAAACACAGCAGATACCATGCACAAGTTTTTGAGTTCCCAATATTTAAAATACTTATTAGTGTTTTTCCTTTAAAATACCAAACATCACAAAGAGAAAAGGTTAACAGGCTAAAACGCTGAGAGTATGAATGCCCAGTGAATCAGCCTGATTTTGTACAACCATGTACAAAAAGCCCGGGCTGGGCTTAGATTCAGCATCAGCACCAGAGGCCTCCTGCCCTCGGTGTGATCCTGCAGCCCCAAACTCAGTAGGAACGTTTTTTGAAGCAAGAATGAGGGAAGAAAGAAAGGAGCCATGGTGCAGGGGGTGCTACAGTGAATCCCAACAAGAACGTCAGTATGACCTGAAGTGTCATACCAAAGCTCTTCAAAACTGGATCGGCGCATTTGGGTACTACAAGAACAAAATCACACAGATTGTGGTGTGTCAGTCCATACAGTCCTAATGTGTTACATCCCTTTTAACTTCTTCACTCCATGCTGTAGCCCAGGGCATCATAAAAGCCTCTTTGCAGTACTGAGGCCTCCCATTTCCATTAGCTCACAAAGAAAAAAATCTCTTTTTTTATTTTTCCCTCTTGAAAACGTGCATTTGCTTCATGCTAAGCAGAGGATGATCTGTGATCTCATCAGCAGTTTTCTTGGAGTTAACTTCTGGAATAAAACAGAGGTACCTAATAGACTTAAACTCTAAAATTTAAACTCTATTCTTCAGAAGTAGAGGTTCAGCTTTTTCAAGGAAGTTTATAAACTCTTTGGCGAGGGATATTCTCTCACACACGTATTCCAGACATTTTAAGCTGGAGTAATCAGTAATATTTTATTCCAAAGCATCGTATGCAATTTAGTTTCCTTATTTGTAAATTCTTTGTGCAGAACAAAGCACATTAAAACTCTGATGAAAGCCATTATTAAGTGACCATCTCATTATATTTATTAAAGGTCTGGGTTCAAAAGTTTATATGACCAAAGACTTGCTGCATATTTTCCTGCAGGCTGCAGATTGCATTCATTTTAAGAGTAATTAGTAGATTATTGGAAGCTTAACGTGTATAAGAGGTGACTGGAGTTTATTTGCCAGAATCTTTAAAAGTGACTTATTTATTCTTGAATCAAATCCAAAGAGATTCTGTAAGAAGCATTTTATTGTAGATGTTTATAATTTGCAGTGTGGCAGTGCCTAGAAATCTCAGTCAAGGACCAAGCTTTATACATACATCACTGTTAGACAGCCCATGCCCTAAGGGGCATGTTTCCTCTAAAAAGCAAAGTAATAAAATGATTCCCATGCACTTCCTAACAATTTTAAGAAATAAATCGATTCATTAAGCAGTGAAAGATTAGCTACACTTCTTATTATTCTTTTACTGGAAAGCACAATGTCTTCTGAATGTCAGAAATCATTCACGGCATCTCATAACCTAAATAAGGTCTTGTCTTTTTCCCATTAATTTTAGTGGTAGTTTTTCCAGGCAACAGCATAAACAGGACTTTTGTGAGTTTTAATTAGCCTAAATTGTCCAATTGCCATCTAAAACAGACACTAAATCATCTGGATACCTACAATGTCATTTAATAACATTTGTGTTTAACAGAGCATTAAAAGGCTAGACATTTTCTACTGCTAGTCTTTGTGTTTCTTGCAATTGTACCTTTAGTAAAATCCTAGACTGTATTTTGTGAAGTATTGTATTTTGCTGATGACTGCCAGTTGTTTTCTACTCATCCACAGAATAATTTGGAGGATGCATTTTCAAACTTATGTGACATATTTGTGTAGGGATAAGGCCTTGTCCTCTTACAACTATTCCTCATCATATACAAAGTCAAAGAAATTCTACAGGTGCTCTATTTAGAGCTTGTAGCATCAGAACTGTATTTCTTTAAGTGCATGCCTATTCAGGTACCATTAGAAGTGTGGGAAATAATAGCATGGCCTGAATTATAAATTATCAAAAAATTCTATCAAAGTGTGGCTCTTTTGGTCAGTTCAAGCATGTACCACAGTATAAATGAAGTTACCTCATGCTACTGCCTCTAAGTTCAGGTACATAACAGTTAACTAATAATAAAAATGATAAAAAATAAATTTTTCCAAATATTCTCCCTTATCAGCTATCACAAAAAGGAAGGATCAATTGAACACATGATTTCTTCTATTTAAAATCTTCTTTATCTTTCTGGATTTAGTACAAATAAGCAGCCTACACAATGAACAGCAATTACCACAAAACACCGTACAAATATGCAAAATAATGAGAGCAATCTAGGATGGATACAGGGAGTCTCTCACAGGCTAGTCTGAAAAAAAATCTGATGTAGGGTGCATTTAAATGCACAGGAAAGGCTTAAGTTTAAAAATGAAAGAGGAAGATGAGAATATTTTGAGAGAAGTGAGACGGAGATGGCAATTGCAGTAATAAAGAAAGAGAAATAGGGCTGTGCATCCGTTATATGCAACTGCAGAAAAAAAGAGTTAAAGGAGAGATGAGAAAATGAGCATCACATTGCCTTGAAAGTAATATTTCAGATCAGTATAAAAGAGGCCTCCTTCCAGCAAAACACTTAACCACATGCGTGGCTTGAAGGACATGGAGAGTGTCACCGACGAAGCCAATGAGCTAATGTCTTCAGCAGGCAGTTTTCCAGGGTTCAGCAACCATTACTGTAGCAGCAGCAGCACAGACCCCTATCTGCACACATAGTTGTATTTAGATTTACCTAGGTGCCATTTACCTCCATATAAAGCATAAAGAGGGAAGTCAGTTGCTAAGTCTGTAGTGGCAGGGCTCGGCAGCAATCCCCCACACAGCACTGGCCACACAGCTCAGGGGTTTTGCACAAGACAGGGACAACTCCCAACAGGCAGAAGGGGCAAGGCGAAAGTAAGTTTGCCAAATAGATATCGGTTATGTCACGGCACTTCTCCGCATGGCCAGGGAGTGTGCCTTGTCCTCTCTTATTTACTAACGTAAATGTGACCAAAGCAGTACGGTGCAAAGATATCCAAATTAGCTCTAATTTGCCACCTGCAACTCAGTTGCCGGCCTGCTTCTGCGCTACCTTCTGTAGCTTATTCAGGGAGGAAATTCTGGGATTGCACTAAAAATCTTGATATAGATATAGACCATGCACTGAGTTTATACTATGAACTTTCAACCTTTTGGGAAAGCAATTCTTCTTGTCCTGTGTAGAGCAGAGTCCCAGGGTATTTGAACCAGCCCTTTGGCCTTTTAGAATATTGAGAGGCCTGTGATTCTGCAAATTTTACTCCCTGTTTGCTTTTGCTTTCCTGCTAATCCAGTATTTATAGTGCCTCTTACATTTCTCCCACTTAAAAACTAGTTGCAGCAATTCTAAAATAGAAAGCTTAATGGCAGCATTAGTGACGCTGTCTCTCACAGGTTTTATAAAGCCTGTTTCACCCTTCTCTCCAGACCTGCTGAAACAATGACTACAATCCAAATACAAGCACAGTCCTGACAGTTTCTTTGATGTTTCCATCCAGTTCTTGTGAACAAAGAGTACAGTATGAGTATTTGCAGTGATAGCAACAGCTATGCAGAAGAAAAGCTATTATCCTTGTTTTACCTAAGTCTTGGATGATATGCCATGATTTGTTTTCAGGGAGTTTTACCAAGTTACTAAAATGATAGAGAACTAAATTAGACTTTGTTGTTAAAGGGAATAACCCCAATGGACTCCAGACCTAGTCAAGGACAGTGTTAGCTCTATTTTGCCCTGAAATGATTATGTATGCATTTGCAAAAGCTGTTTCACACTAAGTGGACCCATATAGTACAAAGCAAACAGGTATGACCATCTTTCAAGCAGATCAAAAGACCTGTGGTCATATCCATAGGATTACAAGCCCACACAAGCACACTTTGCTTCTTCAGATCAGCTGCTTTGGATTTGGTAGTACTTCAATAGAATCACAAGGTTTTTCAGTAGGAACAAACTCATAGGAAGACCTCATCATGCATGCAGGCATACCTTGTATCACTGGCAAGTTATGTTGTCTCTTCATAAGGATTACATGATTGGCTCCCTTGTTTTTGTGGGCTGATATTTCTTAGGAAGCTCTGTAAGTATGTAACCAGTAAGAATTTTTTTCAGAGGCTGCTGAAGTTTTAACTGACTTGTTCTTCTTAAACTCACCTTTGGAACAGCCCAGGATTGTTTTGTTATTAAACTCAGTTCAAAGAAAACAATTTTGGCTTCATTTAACACTGATTTGTTTGAGAATCACTCTTTCCTCGTATTTCTATGTAATGAGTGCATTATTTTAGTTGGAAGGAAGAGATTTACTTGGATTGGTAGAAAGAAATAGATACTTTACTTATGGAGATACAGGCCTTTTAGATAACACCAGTAAAAAGGCCCACATAGCAATTCTTAATGCATTTTTACAGACTATCTAGTACAAAGGCAAAAACAAAGCCAGTAAAAAAAAAAAAAACAACAAAAAAAGTCTCAAACTTCACCCAAAAGTATTTTTTCCTATAAAGTCAGAAAAGGTGCTGACTTTCATAAGTTCTCTAAAAAATCAAAGTACATTGTCTTTTTTTGTTATTTCACAAACCTCAAGTTTGAGTGGACTAAAAATGTTTAGGGACAAAGAAGAAATCTATTTCAGTTTTCATGAAATGATGTTGTTTTTCATTACTTCTATTTTTTTTCTCACTTTTCCAAACATAAACATAGGTGTTCAGCCATGTCATTTTGTTTCTCAGAGTCCAATGTCCTGGTGCTTTCCCTTCCAGTGCTCTGACCACATCTGTGTGGCACCAAACCCAAGGGGCCATATCCCAACGTTTCTCAAATCTTACGTCAACCTGAGTTTTGTGTGACTGTTACCAAGTTAGATGGTCTTTCACTCAGAGTGAACCTCCTGATGAGTACTGAATTTTAGTCTGTAAATCTCAAGGGCAACAGCTGTTCTTATCATATGTGACCTTGGTGATTGTCATGTTTGTGATAACCAACAAGAGTGATACCTTTCTGATCTTTCTTATAGAGCAGTTGCAGGGTCTTGCTCTACAAACCCTTCCCTCTGTGAAGAATCCTCTCTTCCTGCCCTGGCTTTTCAATGTAGCCTCAGCTCTGCCTGATTGCCAAATTAACCTCCTTCCTTCTGCCACATGACTCTTTTAAGAAATTGCCCAAAAAGAGTAAAAGAGAAAACACAATATGATGATCAGAAAGTTGGCCATAATGTTAGGTACCATCATTTTTTTTCCATTCCTATTGCCATCAATGGCAGGTTAGCCATCGCCTTGTTCAGCTGTGATTTGTTGAGATCTAATTGTGTCAGTTTATAAAGCCTAAGCTAGAGAGTACATTATCATAGGAGGATACTGACATTTTACTTCTGTCTTTTATACCATTCAGGTTGCATAATAGTATGTTTCTGCCCAGTCTCTCTGCTACTTACAGCTCATGTCTTTGTTCTGCTGCTACCAAGCAAGTCCATTCATATGCAAGTCTTATTATGTTTACACAATAGCAAAGCAACTTTCAAAATTACATCATTTTTGTCAGTTTATAATGTAAAGCTTTCCAGTTAGATTTTAATTCTTCCTTTCTGGTGAACTCTGAACTCTTGAAGAGGCCTGAATAGCATTTAAGTCCTTAGTTGCTGGCTTTGCCCAGCATCTTTTCACTTCACTGCTACCAGGTGCAAGATCAGTTGAGGCACATTGATGCTGTCATATTTCCAGTTATTCCTACTTGACATAGTTTTCTTATGATTATTTTTCAAAGTGTGGAGTAAATTGGGAGACCATTTCATAAGCTGGTAGGTGATTGACTAAATTTAAAAATAACAGGGGGACTTAGCTGGGTCTCCTATTCTAGGCTAAATTTCAAGGCAGCCCTAAGAAACTAGTGGCTGAGCAAGCTGCCTCACTGATCCCTTCACTTTCCTCTCATGTGTTTTTCTCATGAAGTAAAACTCCCATGTTGAAGCTGCCTCCACTGTGGTTTATGCTACCACAGCACATTCACAGTGTTCCTGGAGTGCGTGCAGTCAATGACCTGAGCTCAGCTGATGCCCAGATCCCCTCTCAACCATAGCGACCCAGGTGCCTGTGACTGTGTTGATGCTAGTAACAAATTCTGTTTGAAGTTCCCATAAAACAGTAGCCTTCTCAGAAAAATCTGGCAGAAGCACCACACAGTAGGAGTTGGTGCACTCAGTCTAATTGCTATAGAACAGGTTCTCATCTTAAAAGAAACATTTCAGTCACAGTGAAAAACCTGTTTACTTTGTATGACCCGCCTCAACAGACAAAAAAGACCTTTAGACAGCAAGACTAAGACAATTCTATTTTCCTTCTAGGTATCCCATTAAAAGACTTTGGTCTCTCAGCAGATGAAGCAGCTCCAACAGTCCTTACACTAAATTTATGTTTGGAAGAGAGAAAGATTCACAAGAAAACATTGTTAACAACTTTTTTGTTTGTTTCTCACTGGTTTAGTTCCTGTACATGACTGGAGACTAACCAGCTGACAACATAGTTCTGACTTTAGAGGGACATCAGTTATTTCTTCCTTCTAAGTTTCTTGTATGTCTAAGTCATTTTGAGAATTATTATCTTGTTTAAATTTCTTCCTATCTGTTATAAACTCACATAAATATTTAGTTTAAACAAACATCTTCAAAGTGTCTCCTTACAATCAGTAACAGACCCTTCCCAGACAAATACAAATGTTTGGAAATCCAGCATGATGTACTGTGAAATTACAAACCAAAAATTGCTAAGTGCACATTCTTACAAAGCTGCGTTTTCAAGGCGGTATTTCCATCCCCTGAAATATGAGCTGTTTATACTGCAGTGACTCTGGTAAAATGTGCAGTCCTTGGTGGATGGTCGAATGCTGACCGATGATGATTACAAGAAGAGATTTTAATTTTCAGCCTGCTAGAACAGAAAACCTCTGAAGGGGGAGGAGGTGAAGGAAGAAAGGTAAGGCTGATCTTGCTTTATTTCAGCTGTCTACAATTTATGTCTTCATCAGAGCTAGTTCTCATCTGTTGTGTTTGTGGAGAGTTCAGTCAGCGGAGCCTGGGGAATGATTCGTCCTGCCCATAAGCAGGTACCTACATCTGAGCAGATGGATTTCCTCTTGAACACTAGTTGACTAAATGAGATCGGTGATATATAAACCTGCAACATGAATCTCCTCTTTAAATCATTGGCATTTTTACAGTAGATTTAAAGAGAAGCGGGATCAATGATTTTCAAGATGTAGAAAAAGTAATTACTATTGCGAAAACTTATTTTATTGCTTCTTAGAAAGAAGAATGTTTAAAGGGATATCGGTAACTAAAAAGTATGGTGCAAGATTATTTTAGATTCATTGCATCAATAGTAGAAATCATTACTTTTAGCATTAAGTGGGATACATCAAACATGAACATTTCTTTTTCCATTAAGTTAGCAGTTAAACAGCTGCCAGAAATTATCATTTCTCATTATTTGGCTTTTTTTAAGTTCACAGAAGAAATTTGCTTGGAAAGAATAGTTGGATATAAATTTTCACCTCAGCAAAGTTTATAGAATTTCCCTGACAATTGCAGAGTACAATGATGCATAAAAAATGTCATGATCAAGCAGAATGACCTAGGACAAGTTACATAACAGATGTTTTAGCTAGAGTAGCATATGTATTATACATCTGACAATCTTCTGTCTCTACAAATCAGTACTTGTTTGCAAAGCCATAGAGAAATAATGTCTTAGTATGCAAAAGGGTGTAGAAGGCAAAAAAAAAAAAAAAAAAAAAAATCTTCAAGAAAAAATTACCTGTTTGCTACATAATTTCAGCTGTTAGAGAACAACTGCAATTTAAAAATGTAACAGATTGAAAGTATTTTCACTCTTTGGATGCTATTAGCATCATCAGTGAGTAAATAACGGAAGCACATTTCAAGTCATTGCACTGGAATTTGTGTTTGCCAACAACGAGCACTGTCTTGCGACCATTACAGAGCATTCCTCCCAAAAGGGACGTGCTGGGGCACGCGCCTGACCTCTCGCTGGGCAGCAGCTAAGGCAACGCTGGAACGGCTCTGCCAGTCACCAATCAGTTTTAAAAAGCTACACAACAGTACTTGCACTATTGCAATACCAGCAGAGCTAGAGAAATAAATGTGAATGTTAGAAAGTTGTGAATGTTGTATGTCTATGCCAGTTGTTGCCGACTAGCTCTATTTACTTCTGTGAGGTATATTGTCTTTACTGCCGGAGATGATTACCTTTAGATTTATGACATGGCACTTCTCAAGATCTAAAGCTTCTGCATCCTCTGCAATATTTCTTTATATCTGTCCCTGCCTGCAAGGATAGAATGATTTTTTTTTATTTTTGTGTAGAGACACACAGAACAAGAATAACTACTATGGAGTGGTCAGAGAAATGACACTTAAAGTGTGCATACATCGGATGCATGGTTCACCATGGTAGGTCACACAGGCCCCTTTTTGTCCAATGAAGTTCCTTTTGCCTGCTTTCAAAGCAAGAAGTGCAGGTATCTGGATAGAGCTCATCACTGAGAAAGGTTTAGCCACAAGTACATGACAGATACGTTCTGTACTGTAAGCACAGATCCTTTGCCTGTCACCTGATTGATACCTTAGTATGGTATGCTCCAAATCGAAAGGACAGCAGTTTTGGAACCAGGCAGTGCTCAAGAGTAATTAGGGTGAGAAAAAAAAATCATAAACATTTTTAGTCAGACCTCATTAGCAAGAAGTGTTAATTCTTTTTGCCTTTTGCATAGCCATAGTTATATAACTGCTAATTTTCTGCCACGTTCAAATATTTAAATCCAATCAAAACAGAACTTTGCATAAGACTTGCCCTTTTATGCTGATGGTGGGCTTCGGGGGTCTAAGAGAAACATTATAGATCTAAAGTTTAAGCCTTAAACAATGTCAAGAAAAAGCAAATTGGACCAAAGGCTTATAACTAGGGCTCAACACCCAATGGGAATGGATCTGGAATAGACACTGCCTATCTCATTTCTACCTAAACACCTTTTATTTGACTAGAACTTTCTCCTGAGCAAACACCAAACTGGTCCTAACACAGGTTAGAGCCACCATCGACCTGCTTTGACTTGTGTCTCTCTGCTATGACCCCAGGAGGCTGCTCCCACTGATGCACTCCCCCCTTATTTCCCCCAGGAGTGCCTCCCAGGCTGAATGGCAGGAGGAGGATATCTGCATCGTGTGCTTTCTAGAAATGGCAGTCCCAAACATCGGAGCCATACATATCTTTACTGTACACCTCAGTATTAAGCCAGTTCTCCACCTCTTTTGTGCCCAAAGAAAGAGGGATGACCAGTGACAGCATAGCTACATCCAAGATCAAAGTAGAAATCTGCCTTTAATTTCTCTATCAAGCTCTCTACCAAAGAATTCATTGGATCATGGCTGGAGTGCTGAACAAACCATAAAATCTGGAACTAGCAAATGGAAATTGTAAATATTTACGGTTATTATACTATGAAGGAGTAAAAGTTACCCTGCTCAAGTAGAATATGCCACATAATAGAATCATGGCATGCTTACTTAAGTAACAGATATTTTGATAATAAATGCTGATATTAAAAAGGCATCCAAAATAATGAATTTATATAAAGTTGCTAATGCCCAATATTAGATGTTGTTAAAGTGATTGGAGCAAATGGAAGCAGATGCCTGTCTGCATATGTCCAGTATTAATACCCAGGATTTAATACCTACAGCTACTTTATTCAAAGAGATGTCTTTGTTTCAAATGATTACAAGCTCTTTTATTGTCTGGTTTTAGCTTTCCTGAATTGCAATCAGAACAAGATCTGAGTATGTATCTGTTTTTTTCAGGTTTGTTTTGCCTTTAATGTTATTATTTAGTAATTCAGCTGAGATGGCTTGAAATTAAATTTTACTAAAATTACATTAAAGTGGAGCAACAAACACTAGACAGTATAAAAAAAAAAAAAAAAAGATATGATTGTTGGGTTTGCCTGAATAAACCAATTAGAACAGCCTATTGAGATTAAGAGCAACTAAACCGATCTCTGGCATAAATGTTGTCTCTGCTGACTTTAAATGGGGCCATGAATTTACCCTGTTAGTACATACTATAGGATGGTGCAATGGGGAGTAAAACAGGGAATCATAAACTTTGTAACACAGGTGACATCAGAAGAAAAACATTGTCTGTGGACCCCCTTCCCTACAGATCATGGCAACTACAGTCATCAGTTCTTTAAACAGAAAATTAATTCCACCCCATTCACAGCTATGTTATATGTTTACAAGGAAATCACATATTGACTAACTTCATTTAGAGCAAATCACACCCTGCCCCTATTTCTAATAATCTCAACAGCAAGAAGACATGCGCTCCTTGGTCGTCTGCCATACTGGAGTGTATGCTTACAGAAGGCTGATATAGATACAAGTCCCATTTTTCTTGTCTTTATCACAGCATGCCAGATATAACCTCTAAATGCACATTTTTTTCTTTTTAATTTCCTCATTGTTTTCTTTTTAAAGCATCTTTTAAATATTGAGCAGTGTGAAGTAATTGCCATAAAAGCTCAACTTATTACTGGGTAGTTGAAATCAGATGTTTCTTCACTCTTTCAGCGCAGCAAATTGCCAAACTAGCCCTGTTAGGATGAACAATTTTCCATGGCTCCCTGGGGTTTGTTACAGTGAAGCTAGACTGCACTGGGAAAGTACTGACAGATTTTTTACTTATTTTCATGCAACTAAAAGAACAGAAACAAAGTGAATGAGCACCACACGATCCCCTGCTCTCTCCAGAGAGCATCCCACAGAACGTTCTGCAGATGACTGGTGGCCTGCAGAGCACAATTGAGGAGCTGTTGGAAGAGAGGTGGTTTTGTAATGAGCCGGCTTTGCTTGCAAGTGAGTTAAATATGCATTTCAAAGCCCATTTTGCCACCATATATTTCAAATCCTGCACAAAACTCACATAGACTTTTCTTTAATTAAAGTTTCAGCACTTAAGAATACTTGTAAAATCACAGAAATCCCCGTGTTTTTCACACTCTAGCAACCCACAGAATCACTTCATGGCATCTTAGGAGTAACGTGCAGGCCATCTAAAGAGGAAGCATATTGACTTTTCTCAAATCAGGACACTAAACTTCAGAAAAAGTTTGGATTTTTTTCTATTTTCTTCTTCCTTTCAGCTCTTTTATTTTTTTTAAAAAAAAAAAAAAAAAAAAAGGAAGATCTATTTGCCCCAGAGTGGTTTTAACTACTGCAGTGATCCATAATAAAGCATTCAAGCTTCTGCAGCTCTAAAGGTGAATTGACTGCAGCAACACTGAGAAATCTGATGCTTTGTGAGAGCTGGTTTTTGCTTTCAGATATACAACATGCACATTTGATAAGCATGCCTCCTTTACTATGCTGTTCCTTGAACATAAGTCTTTAATTTATCTGCACTCTCAGATAACACCCAGAAGTAACAGTCCGAAGAACTACTGGGAAGATGATGCCCTATAATAAAATTTGCTACAAGTAAGCCACATGCACAACAGTCATGGAATGACTTTAAAAGGCAAAAAGATAATCCAACAAATATACATCAAAAATGTATTAGTTGGCTATCAGATGCAGGTGAAAATAATTTCTCTTTCTATACCTTTTTCATAAATCAAAACAACAGAATATCTCAGTTGCTTTTATTCTCACTTGGGTACAGTATAACTAGGGGTTTTGTTTTTTTTAATTTGATTTTATTTCTCTAAGTATCAGTCCTTCTTCAATATATATCATCACAGGCATTTATATCCATATGAATAATAACCTAATACAGGATCATGTAGTGAAAATTAGATGGATTTCACACAAGTGCACAATCCAAATCTTACTAAAGGAAATGTACAGATCACAGTAAACATTGAATCAGATTTGACAGATGATCTGATGCACACTAAGGACACTGAAATCCATTTAGGAGTTAAAAATAAGATGCACAAAATTATATATCTATGTATATATATATGACTTTAAGACTGCTAAAATATAGCAAAATTGTTATAGCCTTATAATGACTATTTTTAGCAACATATGTTGCTAAATATGGCATGAAATCAAATTAGTCAGGCTATCCAAGCAAATGTAATGAAACCATCTACCTTTAGGTAGAACTGCTTTCTAATTATAAAAAAGAAATGTCATTAAAATCAACAACACTGACATATTTGCTTTTAACCACAGAAAAATTAGAATGATTTAGCTTCTTTCATTCAAAGTTGTTTTCCCAGCTGTGTACTTAACTGTGTTTATGTCATGTTTATTTTAGTAGAAGAAAGATTAATTTTTTAGGCATTAGTACAACAGTTTAGACTTAAAAGGCCTTCCCAGGACTTTTGTTTAAAAAAGACAAAAAGTTACAACTGCAGGACCTATGGGCATACCTAAATGGTCTAAGGGTGGTGTCCCTGATGTAAGGATGGCAATGTATAAACTGAATAAGCTTATAAAATAACAGATACATATATGTGTGATGGAAATTTGTCTGTTGAATCAAAGAGCCCTTTAACAGATGAGATCTAACCAGATCTGAAAGCTGATGTAAGCTACCTGCACTCTTAAAATAAAGGTATTCTTAACAGTAAGAGTAATTCATTAATGAAACAAAATAATTATGATACATTTGAAGGTTTTGTGTTCTTTTATTTCAGGGTGATAAGATTAAATAAGGCACTATTTAAAAAAACAAGTAAACACACATGCACACAGGCTCATGACTTATTTTTTGCTCTCCATTTTCTTTTTTTTTTTTAAGGATGACTGAAAAAAAGGACCACCTCATCTAATTTCAGCTGCCCACAAGCTAGAAGTCTAGTCTAGTCTCATTCTTAGGCTCCCTTTATAGTTAGCATTACCTTCAGAAGGAGATTCATCTTCCCTCTTCTGAAGAAATCATTGTTACTTTCAAAGCAAACCGCTGTGCAATCCTGGTCCATAACATCAATAACTGAGGTTCTGCAATCTGCGACCACCCTGTATAAAAAATAAAGTCATTCACATCTGCCAAAACCAAGTTTTCATTTTCCTAAACATTTGGCCATTTCCTTCTTATTCATCCACTTAGACTGTGTTTCTCTCTCATAACCCAAGCACGAACTCCCTCCAGAAGTTCAATAACATGCAAATGACTGCAAGGAGGAGGCGCAGCAGAGTGGCGCTGGCCATTGCATAGGCTGAGGGATATCAATGGACCTCATGCTGTGAGTAGTGTTTTGGGGATATCCACCATACAGTATAAACTATTCCATAATATTAAAACACCAGCTTCCTGATCGTGCTCTTCCAGTTCAGAACGATACAATTAAATGTAGCAAGATTCACCACTGTATTATAAACAGTAGCATATCTAATTAATAACAGTGTAATTGTCTTATTTTTTTCTTTTTATTTACTTCTTTGAGGTTAGACCCAGTTGTCATACCTTGAATACTAATAAGAGTGACAAGAATCTTCATATTATCCAGTCAAAGCCAATTAAAGAACTCCCCAGGAAAAACAACCTATTAAAAACTGCCAAAGTAAATAAAATATCTGGCACTTTCCAACATAGAGTTTTCACAGATAACCTTATTTGACTACTTTGCCTTTTTATTCAGGAAGTCCTTAGGATCAAATACTGTTCCAGGAAGGCTTGTGACTGACTGTAGAGAGGCTGGAAGACGAAGGTGTTTGTAGTGTCACAGAGAATGAACCCACTGATTAGCATGTGCAAGAATATATATAAAAGAGAAAAGCAATGAGCTGCAGAATACAGCATGAGGCATCTTTTCAGTTACTTTTATGACCTCTAAAGGGACAGTTTAGCATGGTAGATGTTTACTGAATGACAGAGATCCAATACCTTCAAAGTAATAAGACATAAAAATTATTTCTTTGCTGTCATGTAAAATAGAAAAATGAAATTAAGTGGATAAAAATTGTGTCAATGGCTGTATCAAAATAATTTGGCCTTCAAGTTTTTCCTCTGGGATGCAGAAGAGATTAAATGATTGTCAATTAATCTATGTTAAATGTGCATCATACTATACAGAAGTGGGAGAAAAGATGACACTTTTAGCTAGTTTTCCAATCAATAATTAACAGACACAACAATATGCCACTATATGTAGGTATTTCAGTAGATATACTAAACATCTTCCACAAACAGTTTTATTCTTTAGAAATTCCTAAATGGGGTTTTAGGAATTTCTAAATGGGAATCATTTGAAGTTCCTCCACTTTGGGAAGTCAAGGCAGAGTAGTAGTTAGGTATAAATCCATACCCTACTACTGACTTCCTCAGCCAGGTATGCTCCAGAGAGCTGAGAATCCAGAAATATCCAATTCTACCCCATTTCCAGCCTAAGGTCAATGTAGATTTGCTTTCTTCGAGTGGTCAGAAGTCAAACTTTTAGGGGAAAGAGCTACCTGCTATAAAAACACTTCTACACAGAGACTTGATATGAAGTAATTCTTGCGCTGTCAGTTGATACCCTTAGCATATGGTGATATGATATGTCCCTAGGTGGACAAGCTCTGGCAATAAATATTGTCTTCATCAATGGGAAACAGACAGTAAAATCATACAAAGACACTGTGGTCTCTTAAAAAAAAAAAAAGGATTATGTGTAAATTCAGTAAGGATGGATAGGTTCATATTACTTTATTTATGAGAAATATGATTTATTTATAGATAGATTTCTTAAGAATATTAAGAGATTTACTAAGAATATTTTTGAGTTTGTTTGTTTGTTTATTTGTTCAATTATAGAGCAGACCATAAGTATTTATAGACAAAGGCAGTGAAAACAACCAGCTTCTGGCAGACAAGATGCGACTGAACATACTGCATGAAGAGTGGCAATATTAATCTTCGCTGTTTAATACAGCAACCCAAAGAGGCCATCTGCCTGTCATTTGCAAGCGTTTCATAAAACCTACTGAAGCATAGATGTGAATAGCTTGTTGGAACTGTGATAAGAGGCAGGAAAAAAGTCACGTGTATTAATTATAATCATTCCTAATTGCTCATCCTTTAGGAAATAAACAATACTGTTTCTACTGAACATGAAATAAAAATGTTTAAAAATGCAGATGGGTGTGTGGGCACAATCAGTCGCTTACAGAATGCTTGAAGAAATTCGAGCCTGACATGTGAATCCCTTATCCAATTATTTGCTCTTCCTGCTCTTGGCTTATGGTAATTAAAAAAAAAAAAAAAAAAAAAAAGAAAAGAAAAGAAAAGAAAAAAATGGAAAAAATTGTTACGTGATATGAATACTTCATTATTGACAAAAGGCAAACAGGCTTTACAAAAAATTATGCTTTATTAAGCAAGGTCAGTTTGATTCTTGCAACCTGAGTCATCATTTGGGCATGATAAGGAGGAGCAGAGCTAAGTACACAATACTGGTTCACTGTGATCACTAATGAAGAAGGAAGTACTCAGAGAGAAAAACAAAATCAAGTCAAAAGGAGGTACAGTGTTCATGAGTCACATTAGATCTTTGCTCCCCACAATTGTCTGCTGAACAAATTTCAGGTCTGCATAAATACAAGGGGAAACTATATAAAGATGTGTGCGCTCCTAATCCCAAACGTATTATTTTTTTCTTGAACTCTGAGTCTTTGTCATTTCTATTATATTACACTTATTCTGTTTTACAGGCAACCAGCTCCCTTTCAGTGAGAAAGGTTGGATAATTAGCTGTACTGTCAAATTTATACCTACCAGGCACTTTAATTACCATAGAGAGGCCTAGTTTCTTAGCAGGCAACCAGGTCTGGGACACACTGTTGTGATCCAAGTCTTCTAATACTTCCTTGTCAGGTTCACATTATAGGAAGGAAAAGTATCCTAAATTTAATATCTCAACTGATTTCTGTTGCATTGATTTCTATTTCTTTTTTTTCACAATATCACAGTGTCTCTTGAGCTGAATAAACATGGTCAAAACATTCCATAGCCTCTCTTTTTATTTGCTTTCTGTAAGGGTGAGTCTACACTAGGTAGCTTCTTCAGGGCCAGACAGATCTTTAACCTAGACTAGTTGTGATCAGGCCACTAGCAGATGTACTAGAGACTAGGATGATTATAGCTTCCTCTTTCTCTCCTACTAGCATTATTCAGCAGGGTTTGTGCCTGACAACTCCATTCACAGCATGTCTGGCTCAGTCCCCAAATATGACATTTTTTCTTAATTAATTGATGACTGTTCGCAATATGTTTTCTACTATTCTGGTCTCGTCTCTCATTATCAGAAGGGGGTTTGATTGGCTTTTGATCCAGAGGAGCATGTTTTACTTTGGTCTGTTACATTTGCAAATAGGACCCATTGTTGGGAATAGTCTTGCAGAATATTATCCGTGTAGAAGATTGTATTTTGCAGCAGTGGCCAAAGGTTCAGACACTGCCTGGCAATTACAGTTCTGCAGCACTCAGATGGAGGTAAACTATTTTAAAGGTGATTAAGGATATGTATTCATTATTACATCAACATGTTCCTGATGATCAGCTGATTGCTGATCCATAAATGTGTGTGTTCTTACCTGATCCAATGGCAAGGTAAACCACATTATTTTAACATATACTAATTTTAGTATGTCAGATACTTCTAAAAATTTATTAAGTAACTAAAATTACATTCAGTCTTTCCCAAATACAAATATCCCAAAACAAAGCAATAACCCACCTCTAAGTTACTACCCACAGCATGTTGACTAGTTTCTTCCCAGTTTAAAGATTTTCAACCTCTAAACTCAACACAGACAGTAGATGCTATAAGGAAAATCTTTTGGACCATTTCCAGAAACAAATTAAAAAAGACAAAGAGATGGCCCAATCTAGGTTTGAGCCACAACACTGGTGTACAGCTTACAGAGGTCTTCAGACTGCAACCCTTCAGGACTGGACTATGTCTTTGTCACAGTGATGGAGATCAAGAATGCAAAAGCTCCCATAACTGTTTTGAATTTGATGGCTACTGCTTTCCTGGTAATGGAGGTCTCCCTCTCTCACAATTTTAAAGCTTTATAATGAGATAAATACTTTTGGAAAATCTTCTATGAGGTGAAATTATAACCTATTGTTCCACCTGATTCACCTCCGTGGCTTTTTCCTAGGCAAACAGAAATGTAAGGTATTTTAGAGACCTTCAGGACATAGGATGATAAACTGCACCAAATTTCAAGGAAAAAAAAATGTTCTTTTGATCAAAAACAACATTCACAGCACCTTTATTAGAATCTGAGACACTGTTCATGCAATGCAGGTAGTTTAAAGCACTGCAAGATGAACAGTGTTGAAATGTACACTATTTTTACTTCCACCTCATTGAAGTCTTCCATTACTATTAATAGAATTGAGCAAAATATTCCTAATTTATTGCTATTACCAGTAGACAATACAGCCTAAATATTTACTGCATACATAGCAAAGTATGTAAAACCTGACAGACACTGCTCAACAAGTTTCCAAATTCTAAAACAAATAAATGAGAGTCTACACTAGCACGTACTCAGTCTACATCAATGCAGATGGTGCATTAGTCTACAGTTAAGACAAGATTTTGATTCTAAAGATTAAACTTCATCATTCCTGCTCTTGACTGTGGCTCTGTTAAGTAGTAAAAATAGAAATGTATCAGGTGACAAGCCTTGACTAATTTTCCCAGGAAAGATTATAAAACTAAGAAAGCTGTTTTTAAGTGAGAGGATCTGTGCTTTAGCTAAGTATCTCAGTCAATTTGAACAGCTCTTCTGAAACTTTTAATTTACCTGTCTTTCCACCCTTAATAGCACTTTCTATTGCAAATGTGATAGAATTCTGTCAGTATTCTCCTGTTTTCCTAAAGCTTAGGGCATTGAACTCTTTTGAGAGGCCTATTGTCTTCCTTTTCCCTTAAAAAGCATAAAAAAAATTTCTCCCGATACAAAGACACTCTGAACATAAGGACTACTTTACCTATCATCAATAATATGTTAGAATATTTTCTGACAAGATGTTTAGCAGATTTTCCCACCATTTTAATATTACAAAAATGGGGGGTGGGGGGACAAGCTTTCAGTTTGCAGAGAGATAAGAACTCAGTTTTTAGCCCCTGCCTTTCCCTAGTAGGGCTCTAGCTGGAAAAGCTTTCATTTTCTGCTCAGTTCTGTATTTTCCCTCAAAATTGGCTTTACAACCCTACTTTTAATAACTGTAGAGCACTAGTTACCAGCTGTCTCATAATGTATCTCACTTTTCATGTCTTCCCTTCTTCCTCATTCCCTCTTTCACTCCTCATTCCCAGCCTCACTGCTTGGACTCTAGCCCAAACCATTTCACTCCAGGTCAGACTTATCTTTCCATAATGTGTAGAAAGGGCAGAGATCCCGGGGCAGAAGAAATCCTGCAGCATTCACTGGGTGCTGCAGGGTCTTGCTCAGCTTCTCATACAGCACCTATGTACAGAAAAGCCTAACTAGTGGAGGGGCTACTTTCAGATTCTGGTTGAAGGAACTCCTGTTGATAACTCTGCAGAAGTATCCTTCTTTGTATTTCCACACCATTGCCACATGTACAGTGTTTCCAGGAGTTAAAAACAGAAGCTTCGAGAAACTTAGAGAAAAAGACATAAACATTCCAAAATCCCATGTACTACAGAGGTTAGTTCCCAGCTCCATTGGCATGAACATTACGGATGTTCAAGAATCTTGGTTTTGATTTAATGGGCTGTCTGAAACGCATTTTTGTTGATCAAAATATTTTATGTGAAAATTCAAATGTCTACAATCGTAAACAAATGTAAACATTTCTTCAAAAAGAGGTAACAGAATCTTTACAATACTCTCATTCTCTTCTTATAGAACTACTGCATTCTTGCTGCAGTCAGCATATTGCTTTAGCCAACCGAAAACTGCTTACTTTTTTTGGTATGTAATCTATTATTGTCCAGTTGCAAACAGCACTTTAATCACAAGTTCAGTGGAATTGTGAATGTAGTGCTGATATTTATCCATGACAAACATGTTGAACCATACAGTCTTCCTACTTTGTGTTCAGTCAAGTCTCTCTGATGCAGCAACAAACTCATTCTCCCCAGTGGTTCATGAACTGCATTCTAAATAACACACAAGGACACCAAGGTCTCTACTCAGAAAATTATTTACAGAGATGCTGCAGATGCAGAGGTGGCAAGAAGTCAAGCTGTGTACGTATACAGCTGGATTTTCTTGTACTGCATTTGAAGTACTCCTTTGTGTAATCTCCTCCTTCCGAGTTCCCTGACAGTAATATCCTTGCCTTGTCTGTATTTTTTCCATACAGCTGAACATGTGCTCACTCAAAAAGAAGGCTGCCATGAAGCGTTTCTCCTGATTTAGCCAAGTCAAACTTGCCCGTGAGTGTAGGTGCACAAGGAACATAAACCAGAAAATAAGGAGGTTCCAACCCTCAGCTGAAACTGCAAATCAACAAGATTGATTTACAATCTGCCTGGACACAGAAAAAGAATCCACTAAGATGTTAGAAAACCCCAGACCAAAAATCACCATCAGACTAAAAGACATGTGTGGACAGCACATGAAGAGGGTGTGAGGGGCAGGTGTGTAGATCACAAGGGTATAATTGCCCAGAGATTTCTTTTTCAGGGTCCTTCTCCTTGGGGGCACCCTGCCCAGGCTGTCCTTGATGCTGTACCTTTCAATTAAATTAATTATTTTATAAAATCCAATGCCTGAGACTCTGCTGTGGCAAACCTGGCGTTGAGCCTGAAGAAGGAGGACGTGCACCCAAGAGTAAGAGAGTGTGTGTGTGTGTGTGTGTGTATATGTGCGCGCAACACTATGAATAGTGTGTGAATGCTCATGCAGTGACTTCTCCTTGAACATCAATATTATGAGAACACTGCTGGGATGTGGAAAGACCTCCAAAAAAATTGCACGGAAGGAATCGCCAAAGTTTGAAGTTATATAGCAGTTTCCAAAGAAGTAGATCAAGAAAGTGCTTTCCACTATTCCAGATATAAAGTAGTGAATTAAATGCCTAAAAACAGAAGAGAAAAACACTGCTATGCCCCTAGTTATTACTCATATGAACCACAACAAATTTTAATTATTTTAGTAGTACAAGTTTGCAGCAACTTTAAAGAAAGATGGAATATATTGGCTAATTGTCTAGAAGAGACAGTGACTAAAAAGTTAAATCTTTTTTTTTTTTTTTTTTTTTCCTGGACAATGTCTTTTTGCTCCTGAATCAGATTATTTGGTTGAAAATTGAAAAGTCAAGAAAGTGATAAATCTTGTATTGTTCTTCCAGTTCAGAAATAAAAATGAGACGGAGAGGACCTATTAATTCTCTGTCTTTGAAAGACTTGGTCATCTCCTGATTCAGTAAAACCATTAAGTACAGCCAGTATTTCTTCCATATGACAGAGCAATTTAAGCACCTGATATTTTTATTGCTTTTATTAAAGAAGTGAAGAAGGGTTTCTAATTCAATAGAAAAGAAATCTGGTTTGCATGTAAGTGGATTCTAATTTCCAATCAAATGCAACTTGCCACAACTTCCAAGATATATATTAGTGACTAAGTAATGAAGAAATATAATGTTTACATTTTTCTATGTTGAAAATACTTAAAAAGCATTTAAAAATACATGTAACTGTAAAAGTTGTGCAATTTAAAGATATTTTATCTTTTGCATGTCAAGGTAAATGTTCAAGCATAAAGGTTAAATTATCTGAAATTCAGGATTCAAAGAGTTGTATTGGGAATGCCATTGTACAGAACCTTAATTGAAATTTAAATATGCAAAAAAAGAGATTAAAAACAAATACATAATTTAAGTTTTCCTGATCATTGATTTAAATCATGATTTATGATCAGTGAATTAAATCACTTAGATTAAATCGCTGATTAACAGGCATAAGGCAGACAAAGGTTGAAGTGCACATCATGATATCTGAGAACTTATCACCAGACCAGATCTGAAAGTGAAACAAGCAGACTTTTCTCTGAGAATCCAAATATTGAACTGCTGTTGTGTAAATATTAGACACAATCCTCACATTATCTTTGAATAAAAATATCAACTTTCCAAACAAGTTATCAAATAAATAATTAAGAACTTGTGTTTTGATTTCCAGTTGCAATGCTATAATAACACTGTAAAAAGACAAATTAATTATTCTTTTAAGTCACGGATTATTTAAAATGTACCATACAATCTTCCGGACTTCAATGTCAGTAGTTATCAAATGCTCTGGTTTGTTGGAGATTAAGCCAGTGACATCAATCATAGCCTTTTTCTAATTACGCAAATAATGTGAGTAGTAAAGCCCTGGATTACACTTCTTCCTAAAAGTAAGCAATCTTCTGTTCTAATTCTGGCTTGCAGTAAGCTTGAATCGAATTGTATGCATGTTAGACATATCCAGGATAAACACACTTTTCCAGAATCAAAAGAATTTCTCGCAATTGCATGTTCCACTCTTTTTCAGAATGACTGTATATCTCAGGAATGTACTACTAAGCAAAGCTAGATCAATTTTTAATTAATCATAAAACAGAAATAGAGGGGTTTTATTTATTATACGCAGAAGGGCTTCTTGTTCCTACTCAAACATACTCAAACTTGAAGCTAAATTCCTAACCAGAGATGGCTCCCTGAGTCATGTGTTGGCATGATATAGCAGAAAAGCATAATAATGGGTTTTGACATGGATTTTTGTCAGGGTCATGCTGAATTCTTAACATCTTGGAAGGCCTTCATCTTCCACGCCTGTCTGAAAAATGCATATGTCAAAGACATAACTGGAGTCATGACTCAAAAAGAAACCATACCAAATCAAGGTGAAAAAAACCAGTGGTTACTACGGGGAGGATGAGTAAATATTGAAACTATCATGGGAAGTGGTGGACACTCCATTTCTTCCTATTGATAAATCTTGCCTGAATATATTGCTGGAAGACACATCTTACTTGTAACTTTTATTGGAGGGGTACCCATGTGAATCTCTCTGCTTGTTTGTATAGACAACCCAAGAAGGCATCATAGTCCCTTCTTTCCTTGAAGTATATGTAGTAAAGAAATAGTTACATCTTGAGTGTTACAGAAATGGTCCTGCCACTGGTTCTGCCCCTGTTAAGTCAAATGGTTTTCATTTATGTCACCATATTTTATGAGGCGTTATGTGCATGTCTCCATTCTTGGGAATTAGTAGTGATTAATGGTAATTTTGATGATGGTAAATATTAAATTTGGGAAATTAACATTTGATTAGTAGATACCTAAAAGGAAATCAAGTCTTTCTAAAAAAAATGTTTACCTTGCATTAGAGGAGACCTGTTGTTTTCATTTCCATGCAAGGTTAGTTTAAGACATTTAATTACATACTTATTTCAGTCCAGAACAGAGATACCAAAGCTAAACCTATTCAGGAAGGAGATGGTACTAGGTATTTTTCTGTATTCAGGCTTCATTTTCTGGGATCTTGACTTCTTTGTACATGTAAAATGAATTAGATCACTTTATTAACCTTCAAGGAAAGACTTGGCTTTGTAACATAGCACACATGATTCAAAAAGCCCATTAGAAATTACATTTCTCAACTCAAAGTAGAAGCAACTGTTACATAAATCTAGGGGGTAATGGTGAGGGAACTTGTTTTTCCCATTTACCTGAAGTCATTTAGAAAGTCTGTCATTAACTGTCCTGTTCCTCATATTTTTCTTCTATGAAATTACAATAATCATAGGACCCATCTTCATAAAGCTCTTGCAAATCCATGCATAGGTATTCATATATAAAAGTCAAGCAATATCACTATTATACTTTTCTTGAACTAATTCTTGAAAGGAACAAATACTAAGCTATGCAAATCGAACAGCATTTAAGAAAAATTAAAGGATCAATTCTTTTCTCATCCTTTCATCCCAAATTGTTCGAAGAGTTCCAAAACTCCACTGAATGGTCTCAAAATGCCTGACACAAAACACAGTACTTGCAAAGCACTTTGTCTTCTCTGACTGCTCATAAGAAAGTAACCCAGGTTTGTCACAAAACCAATTCTTTGCAGTATTTGCTTTATGACTTGACTGTAAAGAGTTGAAGGCATTTCCCTAGTCAAGGGTTTTTGAGTTTGCTCACTTCAGCTTTCTCTGTGTTGTTTTCTTTTCCCAGGGGTGGTTGGCCCTAAAAGTGTCATTACCTGAAAGTGGATCTTTTATCTGAGGGGAAGGTAGATCCTCCTGCCTGACTTGAACCTTGCAGGACTCCAAAGGGACTTTCCTCGCTGAACAACTCTTCTGAAGGTTGGTTGGAGGACTCTCAAAGCTAGAAGAAAAGGACTTCAACAATGAAACAAGACAGCCTAACATCACAACAACCATTTCACTACCGGAAATGATCCATCAGTCATATCTGCAATTTTTTTTGACCATAGAGGAAAAGGCTTTTTTAGGTTCTAAGTGCTTATAAAGCGTGTAAATGTCATTGTGAATTAAGTGTTTCAGAGCAACAATTTACTACCGCACAGTGTACTAAGTTTGGAATGAATGTACTGTTCCCAGGCCAAACACAAACTCCTTAAAAGCAGATAAAGTCCAGCGGAGCTTCAGATCAGAATTCAGAACTGCAAGGAGGCTGCTAGAATTGTATTTAACCATAGTGGGTAACTTACTATAAAACGTCACCGTGGCTTTAAATTACAAAGTATCAAGCTGTTTCAACAGAGGAATTAATGAGGCTTTGTTCCTTATGGATCTTGCAATGCTATATGTTCCCCTGTCAAGGTAACTCTGGCTTCTCTCCTTGTGATGAGTCCCCTTTGTCTTCCACAGTGCCACCCATCTCCCCACATAACTCCTCACTATCCATGTCCACCAAGCCAGTGCTGGGGATGGTTCCCAGCTTTGCTATGCTGAATTGCTGAGCAGCATTCATCTGGTGACTGGCCAGCAACAGGACAACAGAGACAGCAACTTGCAGGTTTCCTCCCAGGAAGGGTTTCTCTTACCCAGCTGCCATACACACTAAATTTTAGTAACTTAATAACAAAAGGTCTGTTAATCTGAGAAATGTGATTAAGATTGGACAGTAGAGTAAAAATTTGTTCTCATGGAACAGAAATGCACAGATACATGGACTGAGTGACTGCATAGCCCTTATTGCCTTAGAAAACCTGCTTAAAAATGCTGCGTCAATGAAACCCACACAAGGAAATCTGTATTCATCACCTCACGCTTTCAAAGAGAAGCTGAGCAAGGTTTGGTTTCCTGATTTGTTTTTGTCCATTTAGACTCTATGTGAAGGAATGGGCAAAAATCACAAATACAAAAGAAGGCTGCTATTTTGTACAATATCTGACAAATGACTTTGTGCTGCTGATCGCACACACCAGATGGTATACTGCCATAACCAAAACTGGTGCTGACACAAATATTGTCCATACTTGCAAATTTTAATTATTTTTGGATGCAAGACACAAACACGCATTCTTTTTTTCTAGGAGGCTTTGCCATACAACTTTGAAACAACCAAATACTGCTAATCAAAATATTGCTCTAAATTTTCAAACATTCTCTGTTTGTATAACTGGGATGGGGAAAAAATAGCTTTTCCTTATTTTTTTTTTTGTTTTTGCAATGTGGGGTGATTTTTACTTTTAAAAAATCTTTGATAACTTGCTGTATTTTGTGATATGCTTGAATGGATGTGAGGATAAATTGTAAAGCTGATTTCCCTGAGAACCTTGAGTTGTGCCAAGTTAAATCCCCCAGCTGAGTGGGGTGGCTATTAGGAGTGGGTTGTGGCTCTTTCACCCAGCAGTGCCATGCAGAGCCAGGTGTAGTTGAACGAAAGCTTAGTTTCCAGTAAGATCTCCTTCCCATTAGATTAGAAACATGGAAACTGGGGGAAGGGAGGAAAGATAGAGGAAAAGTACATTTCTGGCCGTGATCAAAATGAGGGGAATACAGAAGAGAGCTCTGTAACTCCAGACAGATGCTGTAGGCTACCTGTACACTTCATTTTATACAAGTGACTGTCTTGCAGAAAATTAGTGTCAGAAAGCTCACAAAAAGCTGCCATCCACCATAAGTTTACATGAGAACGTACTTGCTCTCTAACACCAAGTACCCACCAGTCATGTACTGTAAGCCCAAATCAAACTGAAAGCCAAGCCTGGTTAAAATAAAATCTTGATATGACTTTGTCTAAATAAAAGCTCTGAACAGGAATGCGCATGTCTCACAAGCACTGCTTTGCCTCAGGTGATGTTAGCTGTTACCAGAGCTTTGCCAAATATACCATGCTTATTTTTGTCTAACATACCAAATTCTATTTCCTTCAAAAACAACTGAACTATTCCTCCACAGTTATGACAGAGTTCAGAAGAGTGAGAGAAGCAGATGACCCCTGGAAACTCACCATCAGATGTGAATAGGCAAGGTTTGAAAATAGAGTACTGACTGTATCCTCCCAGTTTCCCACCCAAAAGATCTGTAGAAATGCAAAGATGAAATCATCCTGCAGCTACTGACGGCACTAACCAAACTAAGGAATAAAGAGCATAGATGACCCAATAGCTTCAGTAAAACTATTCATACATACTACCTGAGGATGTGCTTTGATGTTTGGCTGGGTCCAAGGCATGGATCACATCACAAAACTCATGAGCATCGAAAGGATAAAAGAAAATACACTATACTGACTGTTCAAGATGAGAAAGATAGCAGTGGCTGAAGATGAAAAAGGCAAAGTTGTTCCAATACAAAAAAAAAAAACTGACTCTCAACATTTAGTTCTACAAGTTAGGAAAATTCCCCTTTGCATTTCAATTGCTAAAAAAGGAACTACTACTAAAACCAGATTCAGATTCTTACTTGGACCTTAATCTTACCATTGTCTCCGCTCACACTGGCCTTTGTGACATCCTGCTGAATACTAACATGAATACAGAAATCAGCACTATCAAATGCACTAGAGAGAGGTATTAATGAATTTATATGAGGCCAAGAATAACCAGAAAAGATACCCGAATTGTCATTTTCTTGCAGCTTCTCCCAATGTGTATGATCATAACTATTGTAGCGATGCCAAAAAAACAGGGAACTATATTTAAACTCCAAAGAAGGTATTTGGAGTTCAAAATGCTAATCATATTTACGTAGAAAGGGAAGGAAACCTTGTAATAACAAACATACAAATTTTATTGGCTTATTTGTGTTCATTAAAATCAGATGCTCTCTGTAGCCAAAAGAACAGGAGCTACAGCAAGAGAAAAGCAGACTTGGATGGTTAAAGCACAGCAGTTATTTTACCTCACCATGTGTTGTTTTTCAAGCTTCTAGCAGTCAGATGTCTGCCGGAAAAACACGGTCATCTGTGAGGGCACAGAGAGTTGATCAAATAATAAAGGCTTTGTTTGACAAAACCCGATCTAGTTCTAGGGGCAAAAGAGCAAAATTCCTTCCACAGGTTAAAATGACATTGTATTTCCACCACTTGAAATGCAGGCTTCTTGTTTAAAGTATTTTACTTAATAATATAAAAAAAATAATCTGTTGCACTGATTTTTTTCTGTTTCCTTGAACACAGTAGTTCATACAAGAATAAACTTACAAAAAAAATCAGCTGAAGGCAGATCTGACATTCTTCTGACATCAAAATTTGCTGCTTTATACATCTTTTTCCTCTGGTTACTTACTGACATGAATGATAGAGATTTGTGTGTCCTGGGCAAAAAAAAAAAAAGGTAACTTAGATACCATCATGATCTTAGGCAACCTCAGACTTTGCAGTAGATCTGAAATGCCAAAAATATAGTCCAAGAAGGGGAAAAATAAGATCAGTTCAGGCAACAGTGATAATGATGAGATGAGTTTACCTGAATGAATAATGGATAGAGGGACATCCATTCTGCCCTGCATTTTTGAAGCTTTTTGAATCAAGCAGGTCAGAAGACAGAAGTGTCATTTACCAGAACTATACAATACCTTTTTCACTTCAGTAAAACCTACCAATGTAACTCTTTTAGACTGTTATCAATTAGATCAGCCATAAACAAGGCTATACTGGTTGCTAAGTGAAAGTACACGCTGAAATCAATTATACCATATGCACATAACCATTAATGCAGCTGACTACAGTCCTCCACACTTAAAGGCACAAATGGCAGAGGTGGTGCCCAGGATCTCCCACTTTTCCTTCTTCAGGGCCTGGGCACTCTAAATCCTATGCTCAGCTCCTCTGTTTCTAACGTGGTGCCTGAAGTAAATGAGGCTTATGCAGACAGGCTGTCTGTCTCCCCAAAGACGTCGAGTTTCAGCCAAACTTACAGAGGAGCGGAATTGTCAGACATAATGGTAAACCTACAAGCTTCATAAAAATAATCGCCCAGGTAAAGGAGAAGTAGCAAGCAAATGCTCTGACTGTGGGAAGAAGAACCGAGCAAGTGAACTCGAGCTTTTTAACTTTACTAGAGGCTCCATCTGGACAGGACACCTGGCAGACTCTCCAGTCATGAAAATTTTCAACTGGAGCTTGTAATCAAGTGCGAAACACAAATATAAATTTTTTTTTCTTGTTTCAGGATTTGGAAGAACTAATTGCTTTTTCAGGACATTGAAATGAGAACAGAAATTAACCAGGAGGCAGAGAAGCTCAGTCTCTTCCATATGGTCTTCCACAGCCCCAAACATTTCTGCTTTACTTAATGTTACTGCAGGTGGTGGCTACAGCAATGGCATGGGGAAACTTCTAATTGCAGCAATCTTTTTGCACAAGATCAAAAGATGTTTCTTTGCTTCATTTGCTGGGTACCCATTTTTTGAAACATTCTTTTCCTCCACTTTAAAATTGGTCTCAGGTTCTAGACTTGTCAAGTTTTTTTCCAGCTACATCTGAAGTTCAAAGGACAAGCTGTTTTGAAATATTTTGAGGTTATTCTGAATATGTTATTGTTTTTCTCAGTTCTCCATTTTTCAAAACCCAAGCACTCGGACACCATCAGGCATCCAGATACCACAAGTGTTTTGGGAATGAATCCTTACTAGCAGAGACCATAACCTCTACTGAGTATAGTGGTAAGGATATATATTACATTCCTGAAATTTACTCTTAATAAAAATGTATTAATTTATATACAGGCATTAACCTCTATATTGAAACAAGGATACTGTCAAGTCCACAGTTTGATCTCATAACTCTTCCCAGATCATATGCCTCAAAACATAGTCAAATAAAAAAACCCACCTCATAGTTATTTTAATGAACCTTCCCCTTCGTAGCAATAGCAGGTTTTAAAGGGGACTCTTGGGCACCCCTTAGTATGAAACTTAGCCCAGAACAGATGCTGATACTGACTTTCATCTTAGTGCAAGATACAAGTCAGACCAAGAGAGTAGGACAGGAAATTCCAGTTTCTGCAAACACAAATAAACTTCAGAGCAAACTCCGCTGCACAACATTACGATTATTTCAGTCCTGAAATCTAAGGATCGGGAAGAAGAAGAGAAAGGTTCTCTTCAAAAACTGGAGTGGGTCAGAGGCACACTCAGTGTGGGAGGCCACCCCAGCACTCCTGCAGGCACTACAAATGCGAAGGCAACACATGGTCATTATGGAGACACGTTGCTGCGTTGGACCGTGCTGGTTTACGGCTGTAACAGAAAGAATGAGCCACATACTGAACTCAACTCTGCATGTAAACTAAATTTTACCCTTATGGTAACCCTTGTGGATTTCAAGATGCATGGTTATAAATAATGGGCAACATGTCCTTTTATTTCCAGCTCATATATTGCCAAAAGAAATAAGCAGGGAAGCTGCATTCATGTCCAGGATCACAGTGGCAGTTCCTTACAGATTTTTTTTCCTTATATCCTTTGGGGTTTTTATTTTTTTCTAAAAGTGACTAATGATAATGGATGGTTGTGCTTATCCCTGTTATTAGTTGAAGCAAAGTCAGAGTAGTTTCAGCCTGGATTAATATGGATCATAAAAGCCTTTGTAAAGTAAGTGTTGTTCACCAAAGTAATACACAATTTTCTTTCTTTCCTACATAGTTTTCCTATGTTATTTGGCAACTGCTTGCTAAATGCTAGTAGTAAAATATCTGCTTTAAAAAGGACACAGGCTTGGGGGGAAGGCATCATAGTAATTGTTAGGAGCTTCAGTTTGTTGTTTTATAAAAAGTAAAAATATAACATTGCTTCACATCTCCCAAAGAGTATTTCTGGTGCCTTGCAGCCATAACGCATTATCGTGAGGACCTACAGATCTGAAACCACTTTTTGCAGGAATTTGTGGGCAGAAAGCTGTCTGTCCCTTGCCACTCTGTAACTACACCCCCCCAGAGCAACCTCAAAGCACTGCTCTACCTAGTGTCTTCATGTCAGCCTGGACGATCCTGTGGCACCATGCTCTGGGGTTCCATGTGCAGATCACAGAATGGGAGCCCACATCTGGCACCTTGAGTCAGATGAGAAGAAAGAGATGCAGAGGAAGGCTGCAGGTGGGGACTGACCTTGCAGATGGGTTTTTTGTTGGTTTGTTGGGGTTTTTTTTCCCCTTCTATACAATGCACCACCTCCTGTACTCTCTCCCACTCCATGATTTTGGGCATCAAGGACGCTCACCTGACAGATCGTGCTTAAGACTAACCATTCATGATCTGCCATATCCAAGATGTGGGGTACTGGATTGGGAGAGAAAATGTGAGGAAGATCCACGAAAAAAAGCTTAAGAGGGAGCAGGAGGTAGGAGCCAATTAAATGAGTAACACATTCACTATGAAATACCTCACAGAACTTCCTTAATCTCCTACCAATGCTGCGTATCCACAAAATGGGTTTGCACTATATCTCCTGAGAAGTATAGCCACTCCAGTGAAGAGAAGTCTATTGCTATATCCCTGAACAATTCAAGTCAAGAGGGTGAGATCGCCCACCTTTCTTTCCTTATGCCCGATATTGCAAATCTAGAGACTATTCACAAATACTTCATATATTGCCATGGGGTAGTAATCAAGTTTTAATAAAAAATCCACTTGCATATTCTCTCTTTAGTTGTTATTTTAGAGTTACTGCAGTAACTCACAACAGCCCATTATACCTCAAAATGAATCTGGTGTTCTAAAAAGCTTTCCTGCTTTTATTTTGGCTGCATGAGAGACATATGGTCTCTCAAGAAATAAGTAATGCCTGAGTGCATTCAAAATCACCTTTTGAAGTCCATCAGCAAAGTTTATTTGCATGAAGAACTGCATTCTAAAGGTTAGGTTACCTACCTGTTATCATAGAAAAGCTATCCTACTGCTTTAAAAGAGACTGCTTGAGGCCATGAGAAATTACTTCCCCAAATGTTCTTACTATTAAAGGCTAAATTCACTGAACCAATAACTTTCTGTTAATTTGTAACATTTTCTCAAGTGCTGCCTTTGGAATAGAAAATGAAAATAAATTATCCTTTGGTGCTTAACAATGCCTTCCTTGCATATAAATGTGCTCCAAAGACTTGAAGACTGCTTAACAATGTCTCTGGGTGCATTTGAGCTCTACAAACTCTAAGACTTAAGGGACCCTGAAAATCCACAAGGACAAACAAGCCACTGACACTTACCTCAGTGTTTTCTAAACTTTTAGATGTCAATGGCCAATCTAGCTCAGAATAAGAATGCATCTCAGAATGCTCATTTACTTTTCATAACACACATGAAACACACCTGTAGATGGTGAACGCCTCAGCTCAAGCTCTTTCAGTGTTTTAGAAATCCTGGACATAAACTGCATGTTCTGTAAGTTATACACAAACTGGATGACACCAGCATACAACAAGGAGACCCTTAAAGTAAATTAATATGATTAAGAGAAACAATTAAGATATATCTGCTGATCTTTTCCCCATCTTCAGTCTTATGAAATCCTTGAGATAGCAAAGATATCAGAGAGGACTGAAGTGACAGCAAACCTGCCAAACTGAACTGACATTTTGGGTACTAAAGAGGCATTTGAATGAAGAAAGGGCAAGAAGTCAGGGCTAAATCAATAAATATAAGTACTAAAAAGCTTTTTGTCCTGCAGTATAGTAATCCCTAATGAGAACCTCAACGCTAGCCAGTCTGACTCCCTTCTTCAACAGTACTTACCATCTGAGGACAGAATGGGGAAAGATGTCACTGGCAGATAGGTGATACTCCATGTCTCTTTTAACATCCCCTCCAGACCTGCAGACCTATTAAACTGAAAATAAGGAGCAATAGAATAGATTTGAGTGACAGAGAGAAAGAAAAGGCAGCTCTGAATGTCTACGGATGGGGAGCGAGGAACAACTTGCCCAGGTAGGGAATGAGCACAATCCTCCCACGCACTGGGCTAAGGAATCAGTCTCTTATTTTCTTTACCCTTAGTCTAATGAATAGTATTCGTTCCCATGTGGGAGTAAAAAAGGAGCTTTTCAGCCGAAAAAAAAAAAGAAGAAGAAAGAGGCTGAGCCCTTGGAGACTGAGCAGCCTGGTGAACAGTGTCCTGGTGGAACAGAAGAGTTGGGCTTAGGGACCAGCTTCAAACTGCTCAGAAAAGAGTTGAAAAGAGCAATGACAGTGCTCGGGTGACAGTCCTGCTCATCATCTGATGTATACCAACAACTTTAAAACTCAAACCTGCCACTGCCACCCCTGCCAGACCTGCCTTTTGTTCTTTGTCCCCTGAGGCACAGCAGGATTTGACCCTAGACTTCCCCAGACAGAACTGAGTCATGTTCTGCTTCAGGGCATGCCAGAAGCATTAGAGCTTTGACAGGACCAGGCATCTGTGCTTGTACCTCATGGATCCAGTCAGGAGCCATGGACCCAGTGTTCTCTGTTAGTTGGTCCACTAGATGTCAAAGTTGTTTGGTTTAGACTTTATTCAAAATACAGTGTCAGCTATCACTTTCTTCTATAACATGACTGGGTACTTGCAAACTGATGTTTAAGTCCTCAGTTTGCTTCCCTGCCTTCCCCCGGGGGTTCAGGGTTCATGCACTTGGGACTGCAGCCCACGTCTCCCAGTTCACTGAGGTACCCTAACCACCAGACTGGACTTACGCTGAAACAGAATTAATTCAGGACCAAGAGAGGGGAATCATAAAAAAGGAAGATGGCTCTCTAACCCTTTTTGCTGTGTGCTATCTAATGGCTATAATGTATATAACCAGACCTTAAAACGGAGACTGGAAATTCTTTTTCCTCCATGAGCATGATGTCAGAAAACTCATGCCCTTGCCAGAAGCAGAGTGTAAGAGGAGAGGTGGAGGATATTCCCTTCTTTCAGTATCCCCTTCCTAATTAGACTGTAGCCCAACAGCTACATTGCTTACTCATGGACTGCAAACTCCCTGAAGCCAATGTGAATAAGGATGCTGCTTTTGAAAAAAAAAAAAAAAAAGTCCTTTTCTGTAGTTGTGGGGGCTTTCAAGAGCACAAGAGAAATATTGTTATTAAAAGCTCTTCTCAAGCCCCATCAGTCTGGTGCTGCACAGGACATGAAAACAAGAACTGAAAAGCTTTCACTCTAATAGATAGTTTGGTACAGGGGCAGGGAAACACAGACAGGATCCCGATGGTTTTGGAAGAAGGAGACAGCTATCAGCAATTGTCTGCAATAAAAGTCTCTACTGGTGATGCCAGAAACCTTACATTTGTACAGATTATCAAGAGAAAGGTTTCACATCCTAATTAATGTACTGTCAGCCTCACACAGCTTGTGCCCATGTATGATCAACAAAGATTTTGGGTAGGTACTGTTTTCGCATCAGTACTATATGGTAGAAGAAAGCTAGTTACCGATTGCTCCCACCCAAATTAGATTTTAAAAAACAATATTCCATGTAATTTAGTATGTAACAAGTGACAAAAGCACCTTCATGTTGTGAAATAGCACAATGAATTAGATTGCATCATGCCATGAGTAAACTTGTCAACATTCAGTGGGAACAAAGAATTGCTGGGCTTACAACCAGCTGTTTCCAGACTTACAAGAATCCTGTGGTTCTGAACTCATTTCAGACCATTCGATGCATCCCTTGATCATGATTTCTCTGCAAAGTCTGCTCATTGGCAGATGGCCTCTATCCGTAAGCTGAGCAGCTCATGTAAGGATCATCACAACTCCCATCAATTTCTTGAGCATCTGGGCCCTGAGATCTCCAACATAAAAAACAAATCCCAGTCAGCATTAGCGAGAAAAATAAAATTGGAAAACAAAATTCCTATTGCCTTAAGTATTAGACACTTCACTGTGATTTGGGTCCTGTCTTCCCCAAAGTAATTACCAGCATGTCCAAATCTCATGGCTGGAATCTAAATAACTTGGCTACAAGCAGTACTGCCACTTTGCACCAACCAGTGCTCCACACTTACTAAGGTCTGAAGAAACCACAATTAAAATTGTTAGTGTTTTAAAACCAGTTTAGTTTAAGGAAAGTGAGCAAAATATTCACAAATGGACATCTACTCCATATGCTACTGCAGACAGTATTTTCATTCCATAAGTAGGTCTTTAAGAAGAATTCAGGCTCAACATTTTCAGTTTTGATAGCAGGGGAAGGAGACTAAAAAAGTTATTATCATCTTCCTCGGATTGTATTGGCCATGTGATCAACTTAAATTTCACCCAATTTTGATACATCGAGGCAACTAGAAGAGTGTAATGTTTTAGTCTAAATGAAGACAACAAGCTTCTTTAAACAAATGAATATTCCAGTGGGAGGTCTGAAACCGACCAATGTTGAATCAATAACCTGGAGATTAAAATTACTTCACTGGTGTATCATCCAAATGCACAAAAATGCAGGAATTCAAGACAAAATAAGAATGATGAAGAAAAAGCTGAAATTTTATGATGAGGTAGTACTCAAAAAGTCTTTGAAATCAATAGCAGTATCACCCACAGCTCACTGGGCTTCAATCTATACTGAATTACATCTTTAACAGATACCTTGTACCATACTAAAGAATTTTAGTTTGCCTGTAGCATGGATTTTAGGACAAGAAGGAACCCTTGAGCATTATATGTAGCCACGAACTCTCATATTAAAAGTCACTTTGCTATGTGCCCTTGGAAGAAAAGTGTGATTTATAGCAGCTTTAATACTTAAGCTCATTTGCTGAGAGTTATTCTGTAAACTGTATGTCTAAATGACAATAAATCCACAACCTCTATTATTTCCTAAACTAGCCCCTGTTCAGTTTCAGTCTCTAAATGTAGGGTACTCTAAATTACGGTGGAAATGTAATGAGAAACTTCGCTGGGGGGTCTTAAAATCAACGTGTATGAGAGGGAAGGGTGTTCTTGGGCTTTCAGTTGCAGCTTTGCCTCTTCCTGACCTGGTCGCGCTTCCCCACTTGCAGCAGCTTTCCCACCGATCCCATGGTCAAGATAAGCCGGGTACACGGCAATTAGCTTTAGATAACGCCTTGTGTCATTTGATAGACTCTTTCATTGTCATCAAAGCCCAGTTTACTACGGAGCCTCCGTGGGGTTTGATCATTTAATTAACTGGAGGACTGTTTCCCACAGCTAGCACGACGCCGTTTAAATTTATCTGCCCCTTACGAACACCCTGCGGTTCCATCTCCGCTCACGGGGAGTTTTCATGCATTTCGCGGGGACCGCATCTTCCCCGGCGCCCTCCCGAGAACCCTCAAGCCCCTGTGGCGGCTGCAGAGCCCGGGCTGCCTGCCCTCCCAGCCCGGAGCTGCCGGGTGGGCTCGGGGCTGCTTTCCTCCGGAGGGGCTGAGCCCAGCCGGGCGGGGAAGCTTTGCCCTGGCTCGGCGGAGGCAGCGGCGCGGTGAAGGCGCGGAGCGGAGCGGATCAGCGGGCACCCCCCCCCCCCCCCCCCCCCCGTGCTGGGCCGCGGCTCCCCCGGGGAGGCGAGGGGCGGAGCGGGGGCAGGCGGTGCGCTCCTCCCCCGGGGCACCGACGGCTCCGTCCCGTTGCCGCGGAAGCCCCCGGGAGCACGTCGGGGCGAAGCGGAGTCGGGTCCGGCGCTGAGCGGCGGGGGGGGACCGAGAGGGCGGAGGCAGGAGGGGATAAAAACGCCGGCGCCGCAGTGACCGGGAGTCTCCTGTCTTCCCTCCTCACCCGCCGCCGGCACCGGGCTCCGGGCCTCGGCTCCATCTCCGTGGGGCATCGGGCTTATCGCTGCTTGCGCCCGCGGGGGAGCGCAGCGGAGCCGCTACCGCCTTCTCGGCGGCCCCCAGTTTCCCCCGGAGCGGAGCATGCGGGGCCGGGGCTGGCGACGGCGGCGGGGCCGGCATCGCGCTCCCCGGACATGAAGCGGCCGCCGAGAGCTCCAGGTAAACGCTGCCCGGCGGGGTGGCGGAGCAGGCATCTCCCCGGCACCTCGGGTATGGCGGGCGGGCAGGCTCCGGAGGGGCAGGAGCCGGGGATGAGAGGGGCCGCCGGAGCCACGAGCACCCGGGAGAGACCCAGCTCCTGCCTCCGCCGCGGAGTGGAGCGGCCCTGCCCGGGGAAGGCGGTCTGAGACCCTTCGGCGAGGGGTGGGGGGGCGAGGCGAGGGGAGGCACGGTGGCTGTGGGTGCCCCCGGTCCGGTGCCGGCTTAGCCCGCCCGGCCGCCGGGCTGGCCGAAAGTTTGCCCTCCGCCAACCCCCCCCAGTAGGGATCTGTGGGGATGCAGTCCCCATCGGGAGGCTGCTAGGAGCAACCCCACCCCATTTTAGGCAGGAGGGTTTCTCTGAAGTTTAGCCCATCAAAGAAGCTATTGGAGGCGGTGAGGATCCTACGCTGGGCAACTAAACTTTCATCAGATCTGGCATTGCTTGGAGACTGGTTACTGATACTGATACTGTAACAGGCATTGCCTCTTATAATTGCATTTTTTTCTTAATTATTTGCTGATCTCCTTAGCAACTGAAGTCATTTGCAAGGTTTAAGCTAGGGTACAGCCTCATTTACAAAGTAACACAGGAAAAAAGATGCATTGCTGTTTCCCTTGTATTCTCTCAAGACGGCTAAAAGCTGCAGAGTGTTGACTTCATTGAGCTGGTACTGCCGTAGACAGACTGCTGATGATTAGTCCAACTCAGGCTCTGTAGTACGTCACCCAGTTGCTCATCTGTGTCTCAGTTTTCTTTAAGCCAAGTGAGTTATCATGGGTGCAAAAAAAAAAAAAAATCTGTCTTCAGAGAAATTTAGTCTTTATTGAGGGATGAGCCAGAGAAGGTAGTTTTAGCTGGCTAAGGTTAGTAGGACAAATTCATCTCTAATTCAGCACTACTGAGGTTGGGCCAGGTGCTGGCCAGAGAGACCACTGCATTTGCCAAACTGACCTCAGGATCGGTGTGCTGCAAAGGTGATGTAAAGCCATTTTTTTCATCACTGTTAGGTCCTGCATCACGCAGAGCTTAGCCCAGTTCAGGGATTTAGTCCAGTGTATCAAGACATCACCCAGATGTAGTTCACCAACAGTCTCTGCTGTCCAATCCATCATGTCACTAAATCTCATGGATTACGACGATTGGGTAATCCAGATCTGCTCAGTCAGAAATGCTGAGCACAGCTGTCAGGCAGATTTGATGCAGAGAGTGCCGTTCCCACTCAAGAGTGATAAAAGCACAGTACAGCCTGGAGACTGGAGTGAGGTGGCCACTAAGGGGGTATTTCCTCCGACAGCATCCCACCCACAAGCGCATAAGGAACGGAAGTTTATGCAGACCTTCCTTACAAGTGTAACATTTTAAAAGATTAATTATGTGGGATGCCACTAGTCTGTTTGTAATTAATGGCTATGTCATGTACTTAAGCAGGATTCATAAAGTTAGGATTAAAAGCATGAATAATTGTGCTTGTATAATATTGTTGTTATAAATTAATAAAACCCCATTCTAACAGTCACTTTTTCTTCTGAGTTCACGAGGAAAGCTTTGTCAAATGCCATGTCAAAAAAAAAAAAAGGGCTGTGAGGAAACATTGCTAACACCTGAGCCATAACCATTTCTTTCATGTCATGTTTTTTATACTTAACTAATAAAGCCCTGATTCATCTGATATGTTGACTGGCAAGAGGGGAGAGCAACTGTGTGGGCATTGGAAATCAATGGGAAGGTGCAAAGGTGTGTGAGTGATTTGTGGTCTGGTGAGGCCGGGGGACAGAGGAGTCAGAGGAGACAGTCACAGGGGATGTGGCACAAAGGAAAGAGCTAGGAAATGTAGAAATGGTGTGGACCTTCTGGAGGGTGGACTTAGATCTGTAATATTTCGTAGTGTTTGAGCTCTCTAGAGGCTCAGCAGTATTCCTGCAGTAGTACAGGGGGATTGTGTGCAAATATTTGCATTTTCACTCTGCAGAAGCTGCCAGCCAGACGTGGGACTATTTGCAGCACCAATGTGCAGGAAGGTGTTATTCCTGCTGTAAAGCATTTATCCATCCTGTTTGTTTAATGCTGAAAAGACTAATGGTAGCATTTGCAAGAGCACTCGGGTGACTTGTGATCTCCAGTCCAATTCGCTGCTTAAACTAAGAGATGTGCCACACAAGGATTTTTTTAGCAAAGTCTCAAATGAACTGGGAAAGATAGCTTGGTGTACAGGTTTCCCTGGAAGAAACAGTCATAATCTTGAAGGTACTTACAGGAGAAGAGAAAGCTGGTGTAGAGATTATTAAGGTAGCATTAATGGAAGAGAGAGCCCCGAGAAAATGGAAACGAGTGTTTAGGACATTAGTTTAGTTGCAGTGATAACTGATGGTGAGGATATTTATGGTTGCCCAGTATTCCCCTTTTCCATAAGCAGCTCTAGGCACTCATTACTTTTAAAAAAAAAAAAAAACAAAAACCAAAAACCAAACCAAAACAAAACAAAAAACCAAAACAAACAAAAAACCCCCAACAACCCAACAAACACATGTATTAAAAAGATCAAATCCAGGAGCCAAATCCTTAACTCCTCTCTAGGAGCTGATCTGTCAATAGAGCTGTTACTGATAACAGAGGATATTCCCTACTATATGAAGATATGTCCTGCATTTCTTCTCAAACAGTTAAGAAGCATATGCACCATTACCGCACAGATGATTCATCTCAGGGAGTACTGTGTTTTTGGCAGTGAACTTAAAATATCACATTTTAACACCACAAAGATATGATTTCTTTGAAAAAAATTCAAGTACAAAACTCCCAGCCATGCCCTTCACTTTACTATAAATCAAAAAAGCTATTTACCGAGCTCATTCAGAAATAATGGTGAAGTACTTAGCCAGAGTCTGTTGGCTCATGTTAGCGGATAGTATTTAATAGCAATAACTCTCTTGAGAAAATATGCAATATTGAAGTTTGTAAAATAGTACATTTCTAAGACCTGAAGTAGTGGTTTTGGGTTACAATATGCGACTTTTTAATATGAGGCTAATTGTAGGCTTTGTTCTTCCATGCCACCTAACATGTACACATTACTAACCTGCATAAATGTTATTTTCATAGAATCATAGAATGGTTTGGGTTGGAAGGGACCTTAAAGATCACCTTGTTCCAATTCCCCTGCCATGGGCAGGGACACCTCCCACTAGACCAAGTTGCTCAAATTTCTGAAAAATTTCAAATTTTGAAGAAGTTCAAATGATCACATAGGTTATAAATATTTATGTTGAGCGTGCTTGCCTTTACAGACCATCCTGTGTAATTTATGCAGAAATTTTGGGGAACACAGGTTAAGTGGCAAGTTGCAGCTCAACAGTCCTACTCTCCCAAAGGCAAAGAACCTGTTGGGAATGTAGGCACTACACTGTGAGCTGGACACAGCAAGGAAGGTTTCTACTTGTCAGGGTACTCTCAAAATAGCCTTGTGTGGCCCGTGGTACATTTAAGATACCTGTAATTTGAATTTGCCTCATCAGACAAGGTAAGTTATCTGAAACAGTTCTCATTGGGAAACTTCAATGAGCTTTGGAAATTCACAACCCAGTTTTCAGCCCTTGCAGAGTGTTTTTGCACCTTAGAACTCAAAGGTATTATGCTGATTTACACCAGTCGCTGATCTGACCTTGGGATTTGGTTGCAGACTATCTCAGAGTACCTGGTGAGATAATTCTAGGTATGGACAGAAACAAATGTGCAAGGTCATTTAGGCTATTTAAACCTGGTAACCTTTCCAAAACCGAGCATTGACCTAGCATGTCCCATTTGGAGTATCTCCAGGATCACAGTTATATTCAGCATAGGAGCTGATTTTTGGAAGTGCCATTAATCTTTTTGCAAGTGCAGTTACGTTAAAAATCAGACTTCGTAGGTTACAAACCCAGACATTCAAATATTAGTGGGAAAGGCAACCTGTGCAACAGTGGTTTGTCTCCCACTGTGTGGATGCTTTATAATTCACTTGTCACACACACGGTATACAGTTTTCAGATATCTCACTTCATGCAATATACTAACTAAACAAGCAGCTATTAAACTCTTTTTTTCATCTGTCAGTGTTTCTCCACTGTGCCTTATGTACTGCATGCCATACAAATCCACACTGAGGTACAGAATTACTTCCTCGCAGTCATTTCTATAATGCTTTCATAGGTCTCGCCCTGTAGAAGAATTTCTATCTGTTAATTGTTGCCATAAAAGGTTAGCTAGTTAGCTAGCAAAACCAACTAAGTTAGGTGCTTAGGACTAGTTAAAAAAATAATTCCTCTGGGTTCCTAACCTCCCACTGGAAACCCCATGCAGTTAGATTCTTCAGTAGGATCTAAAAGACTAGAAAACATTATGAATCTTGACACTAAGCTTTTATTCTAATCAATTAATTTGTTTTTACAATATTCTTATAGTTGGTATCATGTTGCTATATCCCTTTTATAGACAGGGAAGCAAGGAGAAGCCTTTATAGTCATAAGTGCCAGCTAGACTCATAGCATTTTGACTCTCATCTCAGCACTTCTTGAGATCAGTCCCTCCCAAACCTAATACACAGAGGTTCCTTATTTTCTAACTCTCAAGGTGGTGACTGTAATATGTTCTTTGTTTTCTAACAGTCACTAGTTCATATAATTTGCCTGACCTCACAAGAACTCTGTGGCAGAGGCTAGGATATGCTCTGCTTCTCAGGTATAGGCATTTACTTAGCTCTTGATGTAATCACCCTTTCTTTTTCCTGTCCTTCCTCAGATCCCATGCATAGTGAGAGGAAAGGTTCTGGAGAAAAAATTAAGCAGTCGTGTAACTAAGGACTGTATATAAAATCTTAAATGGCACAGAAAACCCTAATTCTGACACTTTAATTTTTGAGCAATTGACTTGGCAGTCTTGCCATTCTCTTAATATAGTTTTTTTGGAATGTGAACATTTAAAGCCAATTTATATATAAATTCTTGTGAAAGGTGAATTCTCCCATCCTGCTGCCTTCATATTTCTTCTTTTAATGGGTCATTAGAAGGTTCAGCTCTTTAGATTCATAGCACATCCTCTACCACTTGACTTAAGCGTAGAAGATCTGTCAGCAGAAGACAGCAGCCTGCCAGATTGGCAGAGGGTTAGAGATGAGGGGAATAAGGACCTGAGGAGGACTGGAAATTAGTGCAGTTCACATATATCAATTAATTACGTAGATAATCTTAGATTCATAAGTAGCAGATGCAAATTCTCCAGAGAAGTGTGTTCTAAGGTTCACGTCCTGAAACTCTTGCCTCTCTTCTGCTTAACCCTCTTGTTCTTTACACCATCCCCATCTGCTTTTTCAGTCTTAAATGCCTTGGCTGACTTCTGCACCCTCACTGCCTCCAAACTCCTCCTCAGTTGCTTCATTAGTAATGATGATGACGCTCCATTAGCATCCTCCTTCCCTGGTTTTGCCCTTCCCTCCCTTCACATCTTTTATTGTCATTTTACCTCTCTCCCCTTCTTTGGCTGCTCTGTGCCCTGCTATCCTCCACCCTTTAGGTCTTGATTTTAATGTTGTTGTACTCAAGACTCATCCTTTCTTCATCCATCTTGCCTCATCAGAGAATACGACTTCTCCTTTAACTCTGCTTCTTTCCCTTTGAGGTCACTGCTCTCTCCTCCTCCCTGCTGCCCACAGGCAGTGTCCCAGCTCCTGGGCATAGCCACCATCAACAGCACACAGCAGACATTGTGGGGTTTGTCGCCCTCAGATGCTGTACCAACGGGTGGGTGAGCTTGGAGGAATGAGTATGAGGTTAATATGTGGGAGCTGAATGCCATGTTTGAGCTGTGAAGGGGTGGGGATGATCAATGCATAAGGATTCACCTGGGAATTTACTGACAAACTCTCAGCAGGTATCCAGGGAGAGCAAGAGTGAACAGAAATCTTCATTACCCTGCTATGTATGTGTACATTTTGTTAGAAGAAGGCAAAAAGCATATCCCTTGGCACAAATCACTACCCTGCCAAATGTTATGTCTCTGCTTCAAACCATAGTGACACTAAAATATTCTCAGAAAAGAGAATATTTGGTTGGGTTTGTTCTTACTATTTAAGTATGAGCAAAATATTTTTTTCCTTTACTAAGTTTTGAGAAATATCTGACTCATTCTTACTGAAAGTTCCTAAAACTTGCACCTGAGCTAGGTACCAGGCATAGAAAATTTTCTCCTCAACAGTTATTTTGGCAAAGGTAGAAGTAGTAGAATACAAAATATTCCAATTGGACATCTTGAATAACTTTAAAAATAGGCTGTTGCTACCTGAACTATCAGTTACTGAATTAAAAAAAGGGGGAAAAAAAAAAAAGAAATAAATTCGTATGACATTTAAAGCTAAGTACTCTGAGAAAATTCTTTTCTTGAAAATGTGTGACATTTTCTGATTGGGAAGAAACACATGTTGAAACTGCTCCCCACTAGACAAGAAAATAGCATTTTTGGATGAGCATTTTTCTTTCCTGTACCAGGAGTTTTCTATTTGGGTTGGTTCGGAAACAGGTAGGGGATGCCATAGCCCAGTCACGTCCTGCAGAGGATTTTTTTTTTTCATTTTTTTGATTCTTTTTTTTTATGAACTGTCAAAAGTTGCACTCCTTAGTCCAAGACTGAAGAACAGTTGGATTGGGTTTGAAGACAAAAAGTATCATATCTGTAGTGCGAATATTCACACATGGGTGCAGAATTTCATGTTAACAATGTTAAGCTTACATCACCTAAGAACAACTAGATTTTATAATTAACCATATGAAACATTAAGGATTAATTCCCAGCATTTTTTCAAAAGGCATGTTTAAGAAACCAGGCAGGGTATGAATCGTAAATGTTAACGTGCTGTACCTCTGTATCCCTCTTTTGACAGCAATTAGTGCAAAGCTAACGGCACATATAATCTGCAGCAAGGAGCACGGGGAGACAGCTAAGAGACAGTGACAATGTCTTTAAACTGGCGGGCGATTCCTACTCGACTTGGAGTTTTTAAAGTGAACTGCAAAGGGCTGGCATGCCTCTTGGTCTTCACAGTGAGCGTTTGTGGCAGTGCCCCAGGGATGTGTCCAACAGCCTGCATCTGTGCCAGTGATATCGTGAGCTGCACCAATAAGAACCTCTCTCGGGTGCCAGGAAATCTGTATAAAAGTATGAAAAGGCTGGATCTGAGTTATAACAGAATTGGGTTTTTGGAGCCTGAATGGGTCCCAGTGCTGTTTGAGAAACTGAACACTTTAATAATCAATCATAATAGCATTAGCAGCATTATCACTGGAAGCTTTTCCACAACCCCAAATCTGAAGTATCTAGACTTGTCCTCCAACAGCCTGAAGACACTGGGTGGCCCTGTGTTTCAGGAGCTAAAGACACTGGAGGTTCTCCTGCTGTACAACAATCAGATAACACAGATAGAGTCTTCAGCCTTCGGAGGATTGTACAAATTGCAGAAACTGTACTTAAGCTATAACTTCCTCTCGCATTTCCCACTGGACTTGTACACTGGAAAACATAAACTGACAGATCTTGTGCTGCTGGACATTTCCTTTAACCACATCCAGTCAATGCCTATTCAGCGCCTGAGTTCAGTGCCGGCCAAACATCTTAGTGGAATTTATCTTCATGGCAACCCATTTTATTGTGACTGTGTGCTGTACTCCATGCTAATCTTCTGGTATCAAAGGCACTTTGGCTCGGTGGTGGACTTCAAAAACGAGTACACCTGCTTGTTGCGATCAGACCCAAGAGGTTACAATAAACTGCCTTTACTGCACGACAACTTTCTGAATTGCTCCGAAAGCACTGTCAACAGCTCTTTCCAAGCCTTTGGGTTTATTCACGATGCCCAGGTTGGTGACAGGCTGATTGTACACTGTGACAGCAGAATCAGCGATGCAGGCACGCACTTTGTTTGGGTTAGCCCGGACAACAGATTGCTGGAGCCAGACAGGGAGACCGACAACTTTAAGGTGTTTCATAATGGCAGCCTGGAGATAACAGATGCCCAGCTGGAGGACTCAGGGCTGTATTCCTGCATCGCAATAAATAAGAAAAGACTATTGAATGAAACCATAGAGGTTAGAATAAATGTTAGCAATTTCACAGTGAACAGGTCCCACGCTCATGAAGCATTTAATACAGCTTTTACCACCCTTGCTGCCTGTGTAGCCAGTATTGTTTTAGTACTGCTGTATCTCTATCTGACCCCCTGTCCGTGCCAATGTAAGGCAAAAAGGAGGAAGAGGAAGCTGAACCAAAGCAGTGCCCATTCATCCATACTGAATTCCACACCACCGCAAGAGCTGCCAGCCGACGAGAAGAAGGCTAGCACAGGTAAACGGGTGGTTTTCCTGGAACCTGTGCATGAACCAAAACATGGTCAGAATGGGAAAGTAAAACTGTTCCCTAATGACAATATCATTGCTGAGAGTATCTTGAAAACTACTCGAACAAAATCTGACTCCGATTCTGTCAACTCCGTGTTCTCAGATACGCCTTTCATGCCATCAACTTAGTTTGCTGCCTGTGTTTGTATTGTGCAGTTACGTTTCTGATTACCTCCTTTGCTTGTAGCAGCCATCAGGAAATATAAATAAAAAGAGAGAAAATGTTTTAAAAAAAGCTATCTATTGTCAGTCCTTGAACTGTGTCTCCTTTCTCTGTGAGTGCAGGCCCGTGCGACAGTGATACCTCGTTGGGGAAAAGCAAATAGGGTGGCATTAATGTGAATGTCTTCAATGCAAGCTTAGCCTTGGCTTTTACTCCCTGGTCCATCCATAGCTATTTCTCATGCATGTTTAGAGACGCTTTCAGTGCATACAGCTGACTCTTCAGAGGCAGAAGCTGACCCCTATGAAACACTCTCAGTCGTGCTGATAACTCAGCTCCTCTGCAGTGAGCACAGAAGCAAACTCAGACAGCTACTGAGAAAAATGCCCAAGCTTCCTGCAGTTCCTTTCACAGGCTCATAAAATCTTTACAGTAAAATCACTAAGGGAAAAAAGTCATGAGTTCTCTTGGACTGATCAGAACAAAAAGATTAGATTTGCCACCAGGACGCCTAGAAGCACTGGATAAATGTTTATCGCCTTCAGCTGATAAAGTGTTTGCCCATAATTTCTTGAAAACCTTAAATGGGGGGCATTGTACTCATTTCATTCAAAACTTAGTCATGGGATTACTCATGAGAAGTAGAGTGGCTATATTTGATTACAAATATTGACACATAATGAGAACAGGTGAAAGTTAATGTGTTACATTTGCAATTGCCTTAGTCAAGAAATGAAAGTTGTCAGTCATGAGGACTCAAGCTAATCAGCAGTAACTCATTAAGCTGCAATAACTGGATTGATTCCAATCAGTTGTCTTAACCTCCGCTGTATGGTTGGCATTACATGTGGTGAACAAGCCTGCCACCATCACCAGGGCTCCTGCTTCTTCTTAGGGCTGGGTAGCTTCTCTTCAGAGGTAACTTCATGAAATAGGGAAAATATTTCAATTAATCTTTTCAGTGGCACATGTTCCAGCAGTCTTATAAAATTTTCTTCCTAAAGATTTTTCTTAAAAGAGGAAATACAGTATTTGGACAAACTCATGAAAAATATAGAAGACTTTACACACTGTGAATTCAGAAAGCACAGCTTTTCTCTAGACTTGGTCCTTGTCTTGTATGTAGTCTTCCTTGCTTGCCCAAATGTGTCGTTGTCAAAGTTTATGAACTTGATAAGACTGGCCTGGACTGGAAAGTGTTGTGTTATTGTAATGAGAATAGTGTTCTATTTGCTATTTCTTTTTCTCTTATATTTGCCTTTTTTGTTGTTTTTTTTTAAAGTTACTTATGTTGGGACTGGGCTGGACTTTGCCAATCTTCCTCACATTGATTAGTACCAACTTCAAAAGAGTTTTGCAAGGATTTGCAGGTTACCGAAGAAGAGTAATTGGAACATATCTGTCTCATTATAACTTTGGGGAATATACTGAAAGGGTAAAGGATAAACAAATCAGAATCAAAAGGCTACATGGTAGGGCAACTATAATTTATTTTTGAGAGGCTTACTGTAACAGCTACTTGCCATTTTTTGTGATTTATTTTAAGAGGCATGTCGTCAAGCCAAAGCTTATATCTGGCTGAGCCAAGGCTATCAACAATTGATTTGCTATGGAGAAATACTGATGTAGCTAATTGTTTGAAAGCAAGCTATCTGGAAAACAGATTAGATCAGGAAACGGTGTTGCTGTGATCTATGCAAATTATGTGGAAATAGAAAACTGCTGGAGATTTTCATTCAGCTGTTCAGGGAAACAGAAGATGGAAATTCTTTTTCTAGGCAGAAGGTAATAAATATTGGGAGATAAAGTTGACATGGGGTTTGGGTCTTTTATTTGTCCATTTATCTGTGCAAATTTAAAAATGGCTTCTGCTATCAAGCAGGTTAGCATCCTTTCATAAAGCTCTGTCCCCCTTTTGTCTATATACATGCAATAAACCAAAATCCTTATATTTATATATAAGGTATGATAGCAAAACAGCAACTGTCTTGTTAAAATCAGTGATACAGTTGGGTCATCTGTCAATTAGGCAAAGGCTTGACACTGTCTCTTCTCAAAGATTCTCTTATAGAAAAGATTCAAGTAAGCTGCGTGACCTGCTACTGTGCCATGCCCGTGGTGGGTGGGTGTCCTCCGTGTTGGGCAAGGAGACGATCAGTAATTTGGGGCCAAAGGACTGAAAGGGTGGTGAGGCAGAGTGGGAAATGGAGAGGCGAAAATTCCTATAGAAAGTTGTACAGATCAGTTGCAGTTCTTGGCAGATATTATGCTCTGTTGTCCTACATGAGGTTAATTGACCCAGATTTTGGTGTTTACACAAAAGCGCTGACGGTCAGTTCCAAATTGGGCTGAAAAAAAAAATAGGCTGTTGTCGGTGTCTCTGGGAGGCAGATGTACACATCTCCTTAGCAGCCTCTTGCCGTTGGCAGTGCAAGCCAGTGACGCCGTGTATTGGACTGACCGCACATTTTAAACTGCATAGTAGCCCTAAATAAAAAACATAGAGATCCCGCAGCCTGCCTTCCAGAGGGCTGCTGTCCTGCAGCAAGAGTGTGGGGATTTGTGGGATCAGAGTAAAGTTACCAGGTGACTAGAGAAGCTGAGCATTGCTCTAAAGAGCAGATATTTACTGTGATTATTAAGTGGCTGTATTTTACTGTCTGCTTCAAAGTGCTCATAGTTGTAACTGTGATTAGGAATAAGGTGGTAAAACTGAAGCTTTGGAAGGAGCTGTTCACTTGTTTGCTACTTTTTTATTACAGTCTCTTGAGTTCAGTAGGCGCACTTTTAATAAAGATTTTTAAAGTCTTTACTGAATATTTACCATAAGCACTAACACCACAAATCTACAGTCCCGGTCCTCTCCTTGGAAGGCTGTGGAAAGACAATGCAGCTGTTCCTCTTTTCCCACCGCAACAGAAGTCCTCCGAGAGCTGTTAGGAGGGAGCTGCCATCCAGCTCCACAGCCGCAAAGTACCCTGGGGTGGTTGCATGGGCAGGAGAGGAGGCTCCCCAGATGCCACACCTGCACTTCCCCATTACTCTATGTCCTGGATTTCATGTTGCTGTCTCCAGCAACTATCGAAGACTTGAATGATATTTTTAATACCTTCTGCAAGGTGATGAGTGCTCTGGCACCAGTCCAGCCATGCTCTTAAAATGGGTTTGCAGCAGGGCAGAGGTACCAACCCACTGGCGAGAAGCCTCTGGCTGGGCGTGGGGCCACTCACTGCCTCTGCAAGCTGCCCAGAATGAGATATTCCCCATACAGCTCAGATAACCCCGGGTGAGTTCTGCTCTCCCTTGTCTTCTTTGCAGTGCCTAAGACTGTGCCATACAAGGTCATATACAGGGCTCTAAACTGTAGCTCAATACTGTGTCTTTTTGTGGTCCTCCTTTGAACCTGGGCCCTCCACCACTTCAACGGTGGTGAATAGCTTTTCTCTTACGCAAGGGCCTGTTGCATCAGTTCCAGCTGTCTCACAGATCAAAAATAAAGGTAATGGCCACAAACAGCTCTGGGAGGTCATGTCCTTGCTTCTCTGTGTTTCCAGTACCACACATGCCTGCAAGGTATAAGCTTTTGTGGAGTGCATTAGAAACCGGTCATATGGGGCCATCATGAAACCTCTCAGGCCAGCCCTGAGCAACAGCAGCAACTGTGTTGTCCCCATATTACCCACCTGTAGTGGCAGGTGAGAGGGGAGGCTGCTAGTCATGTCTCCTGACCTCAATAAGGTTAAGTATCTGACCACAGCCACCTCACTAACAATGAACACATACAAAGGCTGAGTGCCCCTCAAATACACTGAGCAGCTGTGAACTACGCTGGAAGCTGAGGGTGAACCAAATCAGCCCTTTATCTACTGTTGGTTTTGACAGCCAACGCCATGTCCTTTTAGACCAGATGTTCACTCCCTGCTTGTTAGGCAAATAGTGCTCCTGGTTAGTAATATGTCTATCTCCTCAGCGTTGCTTCTTCAAAAAGTCAGATTTCTGAGGACTGCTAATAACTGTGTCAAAGGACTAACAGACTTTATAGCTTATTTTTTTTAACAAGCAAAACCCTAGGGTCAAGTTGTGATTAAACCATAGGCTTTCATTTGGAATAGTACAAGATTATTTCTTCCTGTTGGACTAAGTCAATCTCCTTCAGAGTTCTTTTATACCTCAACTGCAGGTGTTCCTAACAACCTCTCATGTCTCTGAACTGGGTGAGAATAAACCAGCCTCTATGGGCCAAAGCATGCCATCGTGACCATCTCTAAAGCAATGTAGAATTGACAGTTCCCTATGGACTACAGCCACTGGCCATCCCACCCAGCACACGCTTCTTCTATCTTCATCGAGGCTGAGCCATCACCATCTGGCAGGTTCAGGGACTGTTTCCAGCCTCTTCCTTCGTAGTTTTCTGTGTCGACTAGCTTCCTGAAGACAGTTTCTGGATGTACAGTAAAGTTGCTGGAAGGGATCATTTTAATTGATAAATTGAAACAGCTACTTCCAAATGGCTTCTAAATGATGAGAACTGGCATTGGTAAGTAATAGCTTTTCAGAAGACAGGATACGCGTTTCATTTACAAATTGATCCATTTAGATTTTACTGACTTTCTTTTTGCTCTTTCAGGTAAATAATACTTGAATCATTATATATAAAGAAAAAGAGAGTGCATATTTAAGGAATTTTTCCTGTGATATTTAAGGAATTTTTCCTGTGTTTCTTTTTTGTTTTTCCTGGTAGGGCTCAGATGTGGATAGGGGTAGAAATTTGAGGATGAGGGAGATAAGGGCAAGAAGTAATTTTGGCCAAAGTTCACTTGATATTTTTTAAAAAGGCTAATATCTGAGCTCTTGCCTTCAGTGGGTACATGATAAAAATTAAAAGATGAAACACTTTATACATTTACCTAAATATGGAATTCATGGGTATTTTGGAGGGCGGGTGCTAACAGAATTCTGACAGTATCACAGGTATGAAAGCGATTCATACAAAATCAAAGTGTAAGAGTACTAGTATTTGTTTTTGAAGAAGCGATATCCCAAACTTACTGAAGAGATCATGTCATAGGTAAAAGGGTCTTGCCTTTCTGCCTTACTTAATAGAAAGCTCTAGTTTTAATATTAAATAACTGAACAGATGCAGTGGAGAAAATATTTTTCTTTTGAATTACTGGTTTGTGCTCTCATTATGTTAGGTGGATTTTTTCCTTGTATAAATGTATTTTCCTTTAATTTGCAAAATAACTTAATTTACTGGAATAATATCTTATTTAGTTCTCCTAATGAAGTCTACATTTGGTAGGGGAGGGGACGAGGGTCTGGAATGATACAATCAGTTTGATGACACCCAGATATCAGGAGAAGTTAGTTGTGGATTCAAGTGTTTTCTTTAATCAAACACAGAATGATAGAATCATTTAGGTTGGAAAAGACCTTTAAGATAATCGAGTCCAACTCCATCCAACTGAATCCAACATGAGATTATCCAGACATAGACCTGTAGGTTGTTTCAATTTAACTGAAATTTTCTATCTCATTTGACTAATTTAAAATGGCATATTTCGAGCCTTTTATTTTTTTAAAGGAGAAAGACTATTCATGAAACTTCTTGCATCCACTTAACTAAATTGATTTAGAAACCATCACTAATGTGAAACAACAACTCTGTTGCAGAAAGCAACCCTCATATACAGAAAGGCTCTATGAATATTTCTGATGACAGTACAGGATCTACTGTAAGTATTGCCTTGGCAAGCTAGAGCCAAATTGCAACATGCAGACCTTTCCTAGACAAGTGGGAAGATGTTTTCTTCAATCACATTAGCTCAATCACCAAATTCAATTGAAATCCTCATTTAGCCCTTACCACAGATCACCTTTTGAATTCAGTGACTTTATTTGCACTTTTGAACTGTGCATGGAGCATCGCAGGCTGCTGCAGTGTGTGTCCCTGATAGGGATGTCAGGAGAAGGGAAGAGCCATGGGGAGGGAGTGAACACATTTGCTCAAGAGCTGCTTAATACGGTACACTGCCAATTTATCTCCTCAGGGGTCAATGGCCCTAAAATCAAAATGCTCACCAGGACCAAACAGACCTCAGACACCCTCTCCAGAAGGGTGATGAGGCTCTGATATCTGCTCCTTTGGCAGAGCACAGAGCCACAACAACTGCAAATGCTGCCCTTTGCATAAGACAAAATGTCCTTTCACAGAAACAAAAGGATTTCTAGCACTTTCCCTGGTAGCTGAGGTGCTGTTGGCAATAATATACCACAAAATAAATTAACTCAGATAAGCACTGCTGTTGCCTGGAGCAGCTCAATTAGCCTTTTGCACTTGGAGCAGAGGGTTTTATTGCACCAGACAGAACCTCAGACCAGGCTACATCTGACTTTGGTCCTCTTTGCTCTTTTTACCTGGCACCAGAATCACTGAAAACCACTGGTTTTGTTATATTTTTTACCTGAGTATTTAGACCAAACAAAATCTGGAGCCTTTCCCCAGGCAGTCCACTGTTACCTAAATGTTCGTGGAAGAGAAACAAAGCTTTTCTCCTTGGTTTTAGTGCCAGAACGGAGATTCTTTCTGATTTAATCCATGGAACAGTGTTGGTATGATGTTACTACTGCTACTAACACTCTCAGATGTGTCAGTCAAAGTGAGATCCTGCTGAAGGAGATGTTTTGCAAAAGAGCAGAAGGTGTACTTGTTTCTCTGACCTTGTTTTTTAAAGGAGAAATGAATATACTTGAGCTATTGCCTTAAATAATTTCAAACCCTATTTTTTAAACTAGCATTCATGAAGGCAAGTGCATGACATTTGTAATTGCAATCCGATCAGTAATTTTGTAATTTTGGGATGAGAGAACTTTCCCTTGATTTTATCTACTCTCCTTTCCTTTCTGTCCATATACTAAAAAGACAGTTGATCTATTTTTCAATGCATGTGTCCCCCCTCCACTGTTTATTTTCAAGCATGGATAATCAATGCATACAATTTAAGCAAAATGATCATGTTGCAGTGAATGGTCTCTATGATCCATATGTTCTGTAGAGATAAGCTGATTTGTTGAATATGCTGTCCTGTATATCATTTCACATTTTAAAAATATATTTAGACAAGCTGCTATTATTCTTGCTACATTTGTGGTATGTAATTTTCTTAAAATTTCCTTCCCATTACAGAAAAAAAATACAGTAAAATGTCAGAAATCACTGCATTTACTAAAAACAGTCATTTTTGTCCTTTAACGCTGTAATGTTTTTGTCTTCAGCAGTAGCAGTCCCTCCTATTAATTCACACCTAATGCAGAGTAAGTCTGGCTTTCAACAGCACCTGCTTTGTGTCAATTGTGAAAACAGGCTTCTTCCTTTCACCAAACTTGGCAAACACTTCTTTTCTGAATAACAATACCCCACATCTACGAGGTCTGTCATAAAATTTCATCCTAGGCGGAGTCTCTGTCTCATATAAGAAATGTTACAGGTACCTAGAAGCTACATTCTCATCATTTATTCCCCAATGATTTTATTATAGGGTTAGCATTGTGGCTGTTGGCATTATAATTTTGTATTGAAGAAAACAAATTCTCATTGCTGCTCCATCTGCAAAATAGCAGTTGCAAAGTTCTGTTTGCTGTATTCAGGCTGCTTGTGATGAATTCCCAACTCAATCATGGGCATGTCATCTCGTGTAAGTGCCTGAGAGTGATATGGCCAGCTCTCCACTACGGCCAGACCCTGCTCCTCTTATACTCAGCGGGGAGAAATTGTTGGAAAGCACGCCAGAAGAATCAATGTGCTATGTGCTTGGCAAATTCATGATGATTTGTAATTGCTTCACAATAAAGAAATGCAATAGAAGGAAGTTTTAAAATTCTCATCATCACGATGCATAAAAACGTTATAAAGCTTCCTTGTTGTTACTGTGCCGCTTTCTTACTCTTCAGCAGTGTAAGTAAATCTCTCCCTCTCCAGTGTATACAATAGTATCAAATTAGGCCTGTACAAAATACTACACTCTCTGGGAATAACTCAGAATTATGGGTATATATAGACTCCTACAGGTCTTGCTCAGTAAGGCATAACTAGCAAAATTTATGTTCACCAACTACAAAGAATCACAGACTGCACTAATTTTCATTATCAGTGCAGATATGTCCCCTGCTGAATTAGGCAGGGTGCATTTCACAGTGTGAATGATATGTGTGAAGGGGGCCCTTTTTCTTGTCAAAATGGTATTCAAAAGGCAGAGCGAGGTCTGGGGCTCAGAAGCAATGCTGTTTTCTTGCCACCCAGAAGTGATGAGCTGCTCTTGTGGAGAGCACAGGCTGCTCCCTGCCTTGGCCATGCAATTTGTTAAAAATAGAAATGCTGTAGAGGGAAATTTTTGCCAGAGGAAAGACAGTACCCTTTGAGTTAAAGGTGAGAAAATAACACAGAGGAGTTAAAACTGAAAACATAAGCAGTACCTGAACCTTGGTAGGGACGCTGGCTTTTGGATATATATTAAATCTTAATACTGCCTTAATGATTTCCTCCTGTGTAGAAAACTGGAAGATTACTTGTTGTCTCAGTAGTACAGCTGCAGATCATTCATCCCAGAAATGAGAAGACCTTATTGTCAACAGAAAAGAAGTACTTTCTGGTTTTTGATTTTAATTGTCATCATGTTATGAGTTCAGGCAACGTTGCTCACAGTATGTAAATGATGGTAATATTAATCCATGATCTCCCTAAAAGGCAGTGGATAATTGGATTGATTTGTAAGGGTGGCACAGGACAAGTGACGTGGGTATTTCCTTAAGTTTTTGTGCTTTTGAGTAGATTTCTTACTATATCCAAGCCATCACTTGTAAAAATAAGTACCTTTCAGAAGAGATGCTAAAATCTTGCAACTGAAGTAGGAATGCTTAGGATTTTTATTTTTCCTCTACAAAAAATCAAGTAACTAACTTAATTGTGTCCTAAAACCAGAACATAACATTTTCGTCTTTGAGGATGTACTCACTAAAAGGGGTGACTTGCAACAGGGTATGTGTGCTGCTGTCAGCTTTGCCAATTAATATTGCACCCTTGTAGTGGGAGGAGAAGAACTGGCACAGTAGCAGGGGGAAATGGGTGTGTATCTCTGGAGGCTAAATATAAAACTATGAGGATGACTCTGTGTTGTTCCCCAAACAGCCAGGATGGGAATTCATGTTCTCATGGGAGCCAGAAGAAACTCCACTCTTATGGCTGCTGTTTCCGGACAGACCAACTGCAGCTGTCACCACAATGGATGGATGCCACAAATTTCAGGTATTCGAATACACCCATATAGAGCAAAGTGGGATAAGCCTTATCTTTCTGATAAGGAATGGGTTTTTTTTTCCCCAAAGCTTGTGAGAGGAATTTGACCAGACTTGAAAAAGGACCTTCATGTAAGTATAGGAAGCTGTGAGCTACAATTTATGACCATTGATAACCACTGTGGAAATACTGTGTAATGGTATTTTGGTAATGCCTGCTTTAAAATCTGACTCTGAGCATCTTTGTAGAGCTTGATTCATCAATAACTGCAAAACATGTTGATTCTTGTGACAGGAAGCATTATAGTAGCCTGTATTATATTAGGTTCTTTCTACACGGTGGAAGTTTTTTGAATGTCTTTCAGCAACACATTAAGTGTGCGTTGTACTTCAAGGAGAAAATACTTTCACAGGTAGGTACTTATCAATACACAATGTCTGCATTTTTAAAAATATGATGACATTACTTGCTATGACCATAATATTTTCACACAAATACCCCCAGACTACAGCATGCTGCCATCTGTGTAAGTTGAAGAGAAATATTTTCCTCCAGAGGATAGTTTAGAGCTTCAGAAAGCCTTTCTCTCTGCACTGACCACACAGGAAAACTAATGTCTGAACGTACATTAGCCTGTGGGAATACTGCCATAATGGACCATTTGAATCCTTTCAAAAGGCCGTGTTCTCAGCAGTGGCAAGTGTTTTTCTGTAACATCCACACTGAAAGACTCTCCAAAAACTGACACATGAAGCCAATCCTTGAAGTCAAGCTGCATGCTGTAGCAGCCAGAAAGGAGCCTCGCTGATCAGTGAAGATTCAATGCCAGCTGACCTTTCCAGGCTGCCAGAAGTACTGATTTTGGCTGTAAGGAATCAAAACCTCTCATTGCTGAGAAAGAGTTGTCATCACTGACTGCTCCATGAAGCAGCCCGGCATATTACTGATATTAATCTGCTGACACAACTCGAGTTCAGGCTTTGCGCTCTGCCAACTCTACTTCCTTCTGTGAATAATAGCAGAATCTGGAAGTTTTTGTGGTTTTGTTTTTTTACATCTTCTTTTTATTTAGTTTCTATATGAATTCATGAACATAAGCCAGACTTAACTGCACTGCCCCTATGCGACCTCTTTTTCCTTTGTCTCTTCTTCTCCGATCTCAAGGGCATTGCTCATGGCCAGGCTGAGGTTGTGATGTGCAACCAGCAAGAGGTCCAAGGAGGATCCAAGAGGTCCAAGGAGGCCTTTTTACTCCTGAGGAGTCCCTGCAAAGGTGAATAGTTTTGAAATATCCAGGTAAAGTCTGACAACATAGGATACATCACTCTCAATCTACGCCAAAGTCTAAAATTGTCTTTTGATATTCAAAGAAGGGTTTCTTGAATATTTCAAAAATCCTCTGAGCCCGTCAGTAATCTTTACATGAACAATATATATAAATATATGGTGTCTGTGAGCAATTCTAATTTTCGCCATTGAAGTACAAAGCCACTGCAGTTTTCTATCACTGTTTCCAATTTAAGAATATCAGTAACAAAAACCCTCCAATTTAGTCACCCACAAAATAGCAATCACAACATCAGCGAGGCTGTTAAAGCTAGAAGAGAATTGACATAAATTTTAGAAGGAACAATGAGAGAAGCCTCGAGATCAGTAAAAAGAAGTGTGACTTGAGTCTCTGAAGTAGGTAATCTAAGGGATAGAGCACATCAGGAAAGGTAGGAACTGGTGATAGCAACTACATCAAATGCACAATAATAAACTTACAGAAGATAATTTAAAAAATTGGGAGTAAAGTGCATTAAAACTGCACCAAGACCTTCCTAAGAACCTAAAATCAAAAGGAGTCATACAAAAAGCAGAAATAAGGAACATAATTAGATATGAATTTAAAAGGAATTGAGAAAGTTCAGATGGTTAAAGTGTTAACATTATTTTGGAATATAAAGGCAGCAAAAATATGCAACATGCAAGGCCTAATAAGTACATGAGAAGCAAAAGAAGGGCAAAGTAAAGGTTCATTGCTTAACAGGCAATGCACAGAGTACTAAAGTGTTCACTGTCTTTACACAAAAAGATTAATTTCTGATCAGATACTTAACCTCATTAATTTTAATGTGAAAATAGGAGCATAGCCAGAATAGGGAGATATTAAGTTAAAAAATGTCTGGATAAGCTAAGCGTAATTGAAGCCATCAGGACCTGATGACATTCAACTTCACTTGTTTAAAAGAATAGAAAGAAATCTCTAAAATATTCACTGCTATCTTTGAAAACTCACAGAACATGAGCGGGTCTTAGATAATGCAAAAAAAGCAAATACAGTTCCTACCTTATAGAAACACACAGGGAATTACAGATTATTCAGTGAAATGTGAATTCCGGGAATGATTCTGGAACGAGTGGTTAGATAACCAATTTATAAGTGCCTGGAGCATACTAAGATGGCAAAAACAGCTGACAGATTTGACAAGAACAAATTGTATTGACCCTGCTCACTGCTGACAAGTTAACTGGCCTTGGCTGGATAATAGGAACAGCTTTTTGGCCACCTGGACAGTGAAACAGTGGGAGAGACTATTGACTGATGCTGTTACATCTTTTTTTTTTTTTTTTTCTGAGGATTTTTAAAAACAAGTTACGCACACATCTTCTGGTAATGGTGTAGGCATCTCTGATCTTTCTTCATTGTAGGGTGTTGAACTAGAAGAGCTACAAGGTCTTTTCCTGCCCTATTGCTTTATGTAGGTAATATTTGTTTAGAGTCTCCATTGCCCCATGACTTGCGTTGCATGTTTCCTGCCCTGGATGCAAGTTACTAAAGATTGTCTGGAATCTGGAACTACATACAAACTCTTTTATTCAAAAGTGACCCAAGATTGAAATGGTTCATGTGGGCTTAATTTTCCTTTGGAAATTTGAGCAGAAAGCAAGCAACATTTTTCCCCAGAAGTTTGGTTTGGTTCTGTTCCTTAGGTTCATCTACATAGCACTTCTGAAATCTGCCCTATCCCAACAGTACCTCTGAAATAGATGTCATACGTATGATGATGAATGAATTAGTTGGGGGACAAACTGTTGTCCCTCCATTGCAGAAGTGAATGTAATTTTGCCCTGAAAGCATCTCACACTGAACACTAGCGTGTTGGGAAAATCTTGAGCCATACTATTACTTGTGAAGCAGCTCCATAAACAAAGTGTCATTTGGGTTCACTTTTCAAAGTTCCAAGCCACTGGACCAAGATATTGCCTTAGCTGTAAGTGCTGATCGTTCAAGATGAATCTTCCTCTGTTTCATAGTTTCTGTCAGTGCAGGCAAGTTTAACAGAGATGGGAAAACTTCTCAAACACTCTTGGGACCTCTTGTAAGTCTGAAGTTTGCTTTGCAGCGAATGCAGCCCAGCCCAGCATAAAAGAATGCGGTGCACAGTCAGTGAGACTGCTGGCATGATTTAGTGTTACTCAGCAGGAGGGAATTGCACAGTCTGGGCTGGACTTCTGAAAATGAGAGAGGTCTGTTTCCCCTCTCAAAACGTCACCATAGAGTGCCCCAAAATGGGACTGAATTATTCCTTCCAGCCGTTCCCCAATTTATATGACTGTAACAAATCTTCAAAGACAGTGTTGTCTTCACTGTGTATAATACACCTAAGTTGATTGTCTACTATTTGGCAGTGAAACTAGTAGGTATTTTTTCAGGTACTAAAAACCTTCATCCCCATATGGTAGGTAGTCCTTTCATATTTCTGATAGCACTTCCACTAAAAGGAGACATTAATCTGCTGGGTGAGCAAGGCAAAGCTACCTCACTGCAGTTATCTCCTTACCACTTTTTCTGCCTACCCTTTTTTGGGATCCAACCTCTCTAGAAAAAATGGAAGATACTAAAACATCCTTAGTAAGTAGCATATATAAGCATTCAGACCTATTCAAAGTATGTTTTGCTGATTATCATTTAACAAAAACAGAATTATATCTTGAACAAGCTTGTGATGTTAAACACATCTTAAAACTCAATCTGTCGGTAGTTTTTTTATTAAAATAATGAGACCTTATTAAAAGCTAATTGCCACATTTCATTTTAAAGTGGAAGCTCTTAAAGAATACAAGATATATATTAGCTTCATACAGATTTAGGGCTTGATTGTTCTCTTTCAGATGGTTGCATCAGAACTATTAAACATAATAAAATGACAATAAACTAGATTGAGAGCAGAACTAGGGCCCACAGTGCAATCAGTAACCTTTTGAGATCCTGACAGCAAAGTAACAATGAGATGGAGCTTTGAAAAACTAGTAATATACTTCTTAATTTTTACCCCAAGTATGAACTCTGGTTAAGAAATTTAGGAATTTCCACATTATTTATATGCTATTATACTGAAGAGTTCAGGACACATTCAGTCATCAGAAGCATGAGACTGGGCTTCTAAATATTTTATGTACTTGATGGAATAGAAAAAAAAAAAGACAGAGTTATCAGCATTCAGCTGAACAATGTCTTTTTATGTAACATGATGTTTTCCATCCTTTACTTTATGGACACTTGGCATTTGTGACACTTTGAGATACCTTTGCAGAAAGCTGTTTGGGAGAGTGGTGGATGATAAAGTCAACTCTGGAGAGCACAAAATGTTGCCAACTGAATGGACCATATTTTGGTCTAGGCTTCTCTTTTGTCCCATACTAGAATTGCAACTGTATTTTAAGCAAGGGATGGGCCTTTATCCTGAGACTGTCCTGTATCTTGGGATTATCTGTGTGTCTTCATGCAAAGTAACTGAGTTCATCTGTGCCTTGATTTCCCACAGATAAAATGTGGAGAATGTAAATGAGCTAATTCACAGTGGCACTGTGGGTATAAAAAAATTACTGAGGACTGTCAGAAGCCTGGGAACTGTGGCTGGTCTGGGACCACCAGCTTTGAAAGTGTACACATGCCCTCAGCTTGATCCATCATGACTCACCCAGGGCCAAAGTGGGACCCAGCCTCAGTGTTTTCTGCCAGCCCCTGGAAGTGTGTACCCCCTGCTGCACGTCTTCCTAATCCAAGCACAAAAACAGAGATCCAGAAGAGCTGTTTCCTGGAGTCAGGTTTACGGCTAGAAATTTTTGCTATGGACAATTTTCAGATTTTCTGTACGCTTTATAAAGAAAGAAAATTATTTTATAAATACAGTTTTACCAATTTCTCTTGAGAATATGACACCATTGCAGAAAAGGACAACTGTTTCCTCAGGTTAAATATGATGCCAGACATTTGCATCAGTAAAGTCAAATAAATTCATTTCAGGGCATGCAGGTGTAACTAAAATCAGATTCCAGCCTTTTGTAAGTAATCCATGTTCCTGTGGTGGAAAGTCGCCTCTGTTTATGCACATTGGATGCATCTTTCAGGCAGAGAACTCATCCTGTGAGAGATGTTTCAGTTCACTGAGCAGCATTTCACAAAATATTACAACTGCTTCTTGTATTTTGCAGATGTAATTTCCTTTCTATTATCTTTTCTCCAACACATTATTCTGAGAGAGTTACATAAGGAGAAAAATCTCATCAGTAGCCTGCCACAGTGAAAAATTATGTGATCAATGTAACGTGTGCATTGATTAAGTTCCCTGTGGAGTCCCCAATTCCATGTCATCTTTTTGAGCACTAGATTTTGCCTTTACATCTCCGATGTAGCCAAGATGTGTAAAAATTAATGTAAGCTGACAACTTCTTATTAGTTACACATCTGAGGAGTCTCAAGTGGATAAGCTGTTCCTCCCCAAGTCAGTTGTGAGTTATACTTGCTAATTGACTCAAATCTGCCTGGTTGAGGTACTAGCTTCTTAATAACCAAGGGCAAATGGTGGCTAGAATTAGGGCTTTTGAGTCATATCATGCCAAAACAATTTTCATTAAATCCACCTGCTATCATTGTATTTCCTCAAGCCAGAATCCTTATATAATAAAAAAAATGTGTTTCAGAGCCAGTCCCAATTCTCTGCTCTGTCAACTGACTGTCAGAGCTCTTGCTGCGAGCTGGAAGATGGGATCTCCAGCTTCCTGCGTAGAAATGGGGCAGCCTACAGCTCTTCAGTGCCCAGAAAGAGACCAGGCACATCACTCTCCTGACAGCCATCGGAGCAGAGAGGGAGGAAGGACCAGGAGGAGCAGGAGAGAAAAAGGTTGGGAGAAAGAGGTAGGAACAAGAAAAAGAATGAGAGGAACAAATGAAGAAATCAAGAATAAAACTACCATGAGACAAGGAGAAGAAATGTATAAACACAAGTCTGTGAGGTCAAAATAGGTGCTGAGCAAAGGCATTGCTCAGGTCTGAGCTTGGCTGTCTCTGGGCCATGGGAAACTCCAGAGAAACAGGCATCTCTTTGGGATGTCTGAAAGCCTGATTGAGCTTGGGTCTTGTTCTGCTGCACTGGCTCGCTCATCACACTAGTGTCCAAAAGTAGCCATTCTTGTGTTGTCTGGGTGCACTCTGAATGAATTTAAGTAGTTATTATCATTTATTTTCATTTAAGATCACTTTATTGTGAGAATTCTAAAATACTTTTGAAAATACATACTAGTACATAATAAGAAATACAGATTTCATGCTACATTGTTATATACAAGCTTTGAGCATACAGCAAATTGAAATGAAAATAAAGAAACCCAAAAATCTGTATTTCTGTATAGCCAGCAGAAAAGATTTTGATACTATCATGACAGCTTTAATGTGGGGTTTTTTTTCCTGTTACAATTTATTCACCTTTTGATACATGCTTGGGAAAGATCTGTTCTTTGGAGCATATCCAAAAGAAAATTATTCTCTAGAAAATTCTTCAGCCACCTTTATTAAAGTTAGCCTCCTGTACCTGCAGTCAAAACTTAACGGCTAAAATAAAATACATTCTCAAAGGGGTAAGTCTGAAGCTGTGAGGGATATGGATTAGAAATTAAATGCTTAATAATTATTTCATCTCTAACTGTGCTGTCTCCACAGTGAGAGGAAAAGCTGAATAAAAGACACATGTATGGGAAGAAGAGGAGGGAATGTGAACAAATAAACCAAAAGAAAAATTTTATTACAATTATTTTGTATAAAGCGGGTATTCGAATTAGCATACTGAATTATGTGAACATTTTTGTTGTTCATAGTCAGAAGGCTGTAGTGAATACAATAGAAACAGGACATAAAAAGAAAAGATCTCCAGGAGCACTAGTATGGAAAAGAAAAGGGGGCAGGTGCCCAGTTTGTAAGTACAATTTAATGTGTAACATGTTTTAGTTTTAAGGACTGACGTTAACTATATATTTCCATATGAATACCCGTGACATTTGAGTATTTAAGGCGTCCTTAAAAAAATATGGTTTTAAAACATTGAAATCTCTTCCTCTCAGCTTGGGCTGGTTATTCCTATACCACATTCCAGATAACAAAAATACTTGGCAAGACATGGTATTTCGAGCACAAGCAACAGTAATGGACAGATGGCTTCTGGCCTGGAGCTGGAGAACAGCAAGGTTGCATCTGTCTGCTACCAGTACATAGGCATTCCCCAGCAATACTCATGCACCTTTATTGAGACAATCTGGGATAAAGCATGCCAAATTAGGCTCTTTGTCCTTTCTTTAAAAACGTTACACATTTTTTCTAAGATTCTGAGGACATCTTTGAAATGGAGAAACTTTTCAGTGTTCCCTTTATATTATCTTCTCTCTCTGCAAACAAACTTCCAGGAAACAATGCACTCAGCTCGTGAAGATGCGGACTGACTGAGATTTCAGGATGGGCTGAGTTACAAGTGTGTAAACCTAGAGTAACAGCTGCACAGTCCGTGGCTTTGCTTTAGATTCAGACTGGTTCAGCTGAGATCAGATTCCAGCCAAACTGATGTCTGCATACACAGAAAATGTAGGCCTCCTTCCAAAGAGCTGCCATTACACATATGAAGAATGTGTGAACGTGAGGCTAATTCTGCAGCACAGGGTATCGGGCACTCAAACAGTTAATTTATTACTATTTTCTGTGACTTAATGCAAAAATCAATAATTTTCTTTAAAAATGCAGGGGGAAAAACACCACATGTGAGAGATGAGAGATTATATGGTTTACAAAATACTGTCTCCTCTCTGAGCCACATCCCTGTTATTTCAGCTAAGGTCAAATTTTGCAGATGAAGTATTGCCCTTCTGAAAAGCGTCTGCCTTATGTGTCTTGAGATCTGGAATTTAAAAAGAAATCGGCTTAGCCTAGTCCCTCAAAAGAATTATCTTTTAAAAAAAGATAGGCCATGTGCACAGGATGAAGAACCATGCTCTGGGATGTGGTTATTTGGAAAGGATTTGAGGGTCAGGGGAGAAAATTACTCATGCTGAGGTCTCAAAGCAATGTGCTGATGTGGTCCTTATATTTTCAAATGGGAATCTCAAGTAGGAGCAGGGGAGTGTGGTACTATGCTGGAAGAGTGTCCACTTCTGGTGTCCACTCTTTGTGAGGAGTGATAAGAAAGTCAGGAGACTTCAGTGAAGAATAGCATAACAGACAAGGGAAAAGGGGGAAGGAAGGGAAGACAATCTTTAAAGGCTGATTCCAGCAGCTTAATATGTTTAATTTAATGAATCAAAGGTCAGGAATGTCATGAGCACATGTCAGAGAGGACTTTATTCCACCTGGTTTTAGCTGATCTAATGTCATCTAGCGTAAACCACCTCTTCCAGGCCCTCTCTGAAACTGATGGAAAGAGAAAGTATCATCACACCAGGATGCTTTTGCTCCAGCCTAAACTAAATGTCCTAAAGAGCTTGGATAAATCATTATGTGTCTCCATGGACTACTGGAGGAAACGAAATGATTCATTCAGACTAGGCACCTGATTCTGAGACAAGTGAATTAAGAAGAGATTAATCCCCACATGCACTGCATCGGAGCAAAGCTATGCAATAGCTCACTGGAGCAGGCCAGGGATTAACAATATCTATCAGCTAAAAGTTGAAGTTAGACTAATTTAGGCTATAAATAAAGCAAAGAGCTTTAAAAACAGTATAAACATAATTAACAGCTGGAACAATTTACTAGAAAATGCAGTAGATCCTTCATGACTGGTCATTTTAAAACCAAGCTTTGTTGTTTTTTCCATAAAATGCTTTAGCTCAAAAAATTAATTTCAGAGAAGTCCTACATCTCACATTAGTTTAGTAGTGGGATTCAACTGTCCTAAATCAGGGATCTAAAAATATATCATTTACAACTAAACTTGGCACCTCAGACTGAGGTGCCTTCCTTATTCCTTACAAAAAATAGGCACCTTCAGAGGGTGATACATTTAATCCTAAAAGCAAGGCAGAGAAACTGTTTATTGGAGACACCTGTTTCTTTCCATTGTTTCTGAAGGGCACACCAGGCAATTCACATTGACATAGGGCATTTAACTAACCAAGTGAGATTATTCTCATGCTTGATGGTTTCTCCTAGCCTGACAACTCATGAAGCTCCAACCAAAGTGACGGGCACTGCTTTCTCATCTAGTCCAAGTTTGCACACATTTCTTCACATTAATGCAGATCTTGACATAAAATGCCAAATTCCCTCAGGTTTCCCGGAGCATATCACTGTCTTACAGTGTTTTTATATTTATATGCTAACTATTAAAATGCAATTCTGTTCAGTTGCATGACCATGTAGGAACAGCAATGTTTTATTCATTCATTTGATTCCAGTGCCCATTCTGAACAGCATTAACTTATTTCCACCTATTTTTATGGCAAGTAGAAAAACAAAGCTGTTCCCAGTTTTCTACTCTAGAAAGTCCAGCAAAGCAGGATAAGCAGAACATTTTTATTAATGTATTCTCAGCTGAGGGAGTTCATCTGAAGAATCATTAAGCCTCGGTCATAATAGCATGAGGACAACATAATGGTTATATATTCCCAACCCACCATTAGAAAAGCATTTGTTCCACTTCTACCCTGAATAATTTGAGAAGAAAGACAGTTAGAGACAATGCTGTCCCTGTCCTAGGCCTTGTCCTCTATTGGTCAGCCCTTTGTTCAGAGGGAATCTGAAACGCCATTGCTTGGTTATATCTCATGTTAAGACACTCAGACAAAATTTCTCTCTCTTCTCTCCATGCATTTAAAGGTATGTTTCACAGATGTGTTTAGAGGCATGAAAAAAATTCAAAATTCTATCTTGTACAAAAAAGACATTGACAGCAGATGTTTCTTCCAACTCTTGACTAATAACAACATGACTCTCTCTGAAGTCTCCACGTAGCCCTTCATCTTCATTAAATGCAAAAGCAGTTTCAGACTTCTTCTCACAGGCTTTGGGCTCATGCAATGAATCAGTCCCAAAGGTGAGTGTAAAAAGCTGCAAACTCCCCCCCACCATCAGCACCACTCTATCTTTCCCACAGAGATCCTCAAGGAGAAGAATTGTGTTTTGCAGAGAGAAGCAGCACAGTCTGTGCAGCAGAACCACATTTATCCCTCTGCCAAAGTGCTTTATGCATCTGCAGTACGGGGGCCAGATTTGCCTCTTCATGCCAATTTCTCATAAGAAAAGCCTCAGCTTTCCAGATTAGTGGTAGAATATGCCTCAGCAAATCAGCCAGACAAGCAGATCAGATACACTTCCATCTGTACTGGGCCTGGACATAAACCTTAAAAAAATCCCACTTCACAAAAACTTTGTGACAAATTATAACTTCTATCCACCATGAGACAAGAAACCCTAAAGATGGGTAGAATTGTGTTATGAGCTCCCTCAAAGTGCTACTGACACACAAAACTCTTTACAGAGAAATTTTCCCTGGAAGTAGGTAGTCAAATGTACCCTGAGCAAATCATCAGAGAAGTCAGTCTGTGAGCAGATCAACACACGAGGGGGACAGTCATATGTTACGTGCCCTACAGGACTCTACTGACTACAAAGTGCATCCCTATGACTAGCTTGGATGTAGACAACTGTACTACAGAGATCTACCCTTCAGTGAAACCTATCCCAAAATAAATGTCTGACAGTGCAAAGACACCAGGGGAGAAAACAACTTATGTGAGAAGCATCAGCCTCCTCTTCTGTTCTGTGTGCCGGACTGTGGCTTAAACAGGCTGTGACCCCTTCACAGATGGAAGAGAAGTTTTAATCCTGCTGCAACAGACGTGGCTCCTTGACTTGAGGCTTGTCCACAGGATCAGACTTTGGCGCTGAACTTCTATGGGGTACATTCACTCATAACTCTATAATACTAGAGGGAATTTTTAATACTAAAAAACACAGACATTCATCACAAAATACAGTTTCACCAATCACAACATATAACAGAAATGCACAAGGCCTTTAGATTGCAGAGCAGCCTCAGGATCTCAGAGCTGCGGAAGGGCAGTTCTCATGGTGGAGGATCTTGCAAACTGTAGTGCTCTGGAAGCCTCAGTTGTTGCCTCAATGTGACATTTCTGCTACTTCTCTTTGTATTCTTTTTGCTCAAAGCAGGCACCTGACAAAAATGTCAGTTCCTTTCAGTTGCTGCCAGAGTCTGGGGAAATACATGCTGTGTGGAAATGCTTTACTGCTCTCTAAATTACAACAACAACAATTATAATTTCCTTTTTTTAATTATTTGTGAAAAAAAAATTTAAAAAGAAAGCCTGTTTTATTCCATATCCATCAAGAGCAAAATCTGAAGGGACCAAACTTCCTAGGAACAAGAAATCCCAAATCTGGATTATCTCCAAGCCAATATATCTGAAACAATCCTCAAGAAGAATAGAAACAAAGGAAGAGGAATTAAGGCCCATTGCTGCAAGAAGCCATTTCCATGAGCAATATGTAACTTGCTCTTAAACAAGCACTATATAATCTGTGATGCCTTTCTTTCAAGGAAACTAACAGCCAGAAAATTATTTAATACTTTTAAGTGAAATTTATATTTTAGGCAAATCTTTTCAGCCTAGTGGACCAACAATCTTGATTTTAATTTGACTTCTATGATATATCCTATCTTCAAATAAGAAAAGACTCATCAGTTTTCCACTGCAAACTATTGATGTTGGCTACAGTAGCATAACATGTGCTATAGCTCTGGCTAGCCTTAGTGTAAAATGTCATACATGCGTTCCTGCCAGCACTGGATTTGGAAGAGAAGGAGAACAGGCAGAGGATGAGGTGGACAGGTACTGGATGTCTGCACTCTGTTGGTATTCCCAAGTCCCATCGACTTGCATAGGTGACCCTCTTGGGCTGCAATCCATTTTTAGAAGCACATAGCTCCTATAACCCAGCTTCTGGGTATTCTGCTAATTTAAAAAAAAATAAAAAAAACCTCTTTGAAAACAGAAAAGCTAACAAAGTTGACCAGGAATTTCTATAGGTAGAAATACATAACAGCAGAAAGAGGGGAAATGCAGCAGGTATCTTCATTACTTGCAAGACCACCACCCTCCGGGGACCATGACAAAGGATTATGGAGGGCACAGCACACCCACTGAAGCAAACCAGTGTACCTTCCTTTCCGAGATAGTGCAGAGCCCTCTGATTTCAGGACAAACCCTCCTAATTGCTGGAGGAAAGTAATCAACCCTTCTTTCCTCATATGCTGTTCTGAAAGAAACAGCAGTTACATCTCGAGCACCCTCAAAGACTGGCAGAGGAGCAGCTGGGAGCACAGCCCGTGACATGCTGAACTGCCCAGAAGCTTCCTCATGTGCTCTCCAGGAAACTCTCTTACCAATGGTTGGGGTTCCCATCTAGATGGACCACAAATCTGGATTTAAAAATGGCCACAGGTTAGCGCTTGGGAGGAAACACTGACTTCTACTCTGTGTTTATTCTGGGGATACGGTTATTTTCTTTTCTAGTTATTCCTGCATCTCACACTTCCCATAGGCTCTATAGAAATGTTTTCTGGCTATGCGATACCATCGGTAGACAGGGTTACCCCACTCATTATACTTGCTTGATTGGTTAGTTCTAGCACAGATGGAAAGTCAACAATGTCACTGGATTTGCATATGGCTTGCTCTTCAAGCTTAACCTCTAATAGAATAACAAAATGACTGACATACAAGAACTGATTAGAGGGAACATGAAAATATAGCCATCAAATGCACAGGCACACACTGCAATTTGATAGAGGCCAAAAGTCACAGTGCGGTGCAGTGCCAAGTTCATATGGATCACATCTAATTCAATGACATCTCTTACCTATAGGCAAGTTAGAATCACGCTACAGAATTTCCTGTCATTTCTTTCTTTTTGCCTCAATAATCTCCAAGATCTGTTTAATACTCCAACTACACTGGGGACCATGCTTTTAAATAGCTTTTAAATAGCATCCTCATTCTCAAAGCAAAGATTTTCAGCTTTCCCATGCCATGAACTGAAGTCCTAGAAATGTCACCTTTCTCATAATCTCAGCACCTCCTCCTTGTCCAGCTACAAATACAGGAAGGAATACTGTGGGCTCATTAATTTTCTTTCCAAATCTCAACAAAAAAACCCAGTCACTAAGCAAAAGTAACCAGCAATATATCTTCTTGATGCACTGAGCATATTGCTGATCTAGTGCTGGTGAAATGTTGTTTCCTAGGAGCTGAGCAACCCTGTTGTTACACCAGAATTTTCTAAGTGTCTTTTTTTGAATAGTTCTTATATTGACTCAAATATTCACTCAATCAAACTATTAGATTCTGAAACCAGAAAATGAATATTTTATCTATGTAGTACTGGATTTTATGTTGAGAGAAGGTTTTTAAACAAGCATTTCTAATTTCACTGCAGCTAGAGATGTTTGCCTTTGTGTCATGGCCAGTAATAAGCTTTGACTACCATGCCTCATTTGCAACAACCTAATATTCAGAACTGAAATAAAAAGCAAGAATACAGAAAATATTCAAAAGTCTTTTTGCTTCTACATCAGTATTTTCATGTTTCCTTCAGTCACTGCTAATTGACTGTTCCTCAGTTCTCAAGAAAAACCCATGCTTTTTTGCTTACATTGATCACCCCTTTTCACATGAAATATGTTTCAGGTATAACTCTGTCAATTTAGACACCATGGCCAGATTCAAATAACCTAATTTCCATACATCTCAGCCCTATGTCTACTGTATCTTACTGACCAGACAAGAAGAGCAAAGAACAATACCTATGCAGAGGGACAGAACATTTGGGCTTTGTGAATGAGAACCCTGGTGTAAATATTGATGCAGGATGAGAGACTGTAAACAGGTAAGCTAATGACACACTTGTGCTGATTCCTCAAGGTGGATTCCTTCATTATTTAATATTATTGTTTTCTCAATGGTTCAAATGTCATTACTGCTAGCAATGGCTGTTACTAACTTGCTGCTGTCTTACTGCATCATCTGCTTTGCTACAGGTCTAATTTAGATGTTAATCATCTATCTAGTCTAAGCTACTCAGGTAGGCTTTTCCATAATCAGTGGTCTATTTAAAATATGTATCTAAGAATCTTTGAAAAATTTGCTCTGTGAAGGTGTCAGCTTCTCTCCCCTTATATGAAAGAAGCTACAGGACTCTTTGTTAGTCCAGTTCCCCTGTGTGCTCTTAATTTGCTTTGACAGCTAGAGTTAGGCAAGACAGATTCCATACTAAAACATTAAATTGCCTTTTAGTCTTATATTCAGTGACCTGTTATAATTAGCACATGTAATATAAGTTCTTTCCAATTTTCCTCTAAAACCATTTATTCTAAGCCCTGAGTTGCCTGGGTAATTCATACCTTGACATTGGTGTTTCAGAGCTGTGCTATCTTAGTGAAGCGACGCAAAGAATCATGTCAGGTCCAGAGGTGTATTCTGTGATTCTAAGACAGAGACAGCAAAAACACACATTAACTAACTTTTCGCAAGAAGGCCAAGTGAAAATACAGAGCAAACAGCTGTTCGGAAAAATGGCTCCAAAAGGTGGGACCATCATCAGCCTAATTAAGCAGATTCTTCCTCATTCAGCTCCTCTCATCAATAACATGAATTCAGACTACAATTATGTATGAAAAGGTTTCACAGTATATTTATTTCCAGAGTCCCTTTATTACAAGGATTTCTTTTCTTTCGGCTAGTGCTCCCAGTTTCTCCACTGGGCAGGACACGGGGTATTTGTAGCTATGTAGATTGACCCCTCTTGTACTAACCCTTCAACGTAAAAGGGAAGAAGGGCACACCAACCCAGTGCCTGGCCAAAGCTCAGTTCACTTCTCCAGCCCCCATCTTCACTCCAGACAGCTACAGGGAGACTTGGGTCATCAAGCAACACGCACAGGTGACCTGTGAACACAGCATGTCTAGCAAAAAGGTTATCACACTTTGGGTTCCTGAAAGCCACAACGATAGCGTGGCACAAGTAGAAAGCAAGACAGATTGAGGTCATCACTGCTCCCTTTAACAGCAGAACATGTGCTATGTCCTGTGCCCTCACTGCTTCTGTGTCAGGAGCATCTGGGTCGTGTTGGGGATGGCTGGGATGGAGGTGGAGATACAATCAGGAGCACAAAGAAAGATTCTACTGGGAAGGACTCCCCTGAGACACCACAACATCATTGTTATGCTCAACCAATACTTCCTCCAAGTAATTAATAAGCATCATGTATTATAACATGATATTTCCATTTTAATAATTAACAGCATTAATAATTAAATTTTATTGGCATTCCTATTTAATGCAAATAGTACAGGAAATATTACTCAATTGAGATTTTTGCATGCCTGGATAGCTCTACCCAGGACAACTTTACAACTATCTTGGCTCAAACTAAGCCCTAATGCAATTAGTTTTTAAAAGGAATCATTGCATTACTTTAAGAGGCATAGCTGTAAAAACAGACTAAGGCAATCCTAGGTCTAGAAGATGTGGGGTGACTTGGCCCTCTGGTCTTTGTGCAAGACCCTAGCCTGCATTATAAATACACAACTCCAGTTGCAAATAGCAGAGTTAAACATGTTCTTTGCAAACTCTGCAGCAGCTGGACCATGGAAAGGTCAAGCATGTGTGCAGTGGGTCTTACTAAAAGGTCACAAGAGATGCAAATATGAATCATCTTTAGCGTGGTCCGCACTGTTTCTCCCTTTGGAAAATGTTCGCTAAGTCCCTCTGGCCAAACCTCCCCCCTTCTCCCTGAATCCAGAGAGAGCAGATCGAGTGGTCGGTGCTTCACTGGTGGCTCCCCTACAGGGCAGCGCTCCAAGAGACGGCTCCTGCCAGGACAGGCTGTAAGGAGGGTGGTACAGCACAGCCAGGTCATATTGGGCCCACAAAAACATTACAGGAGTAATGTATACAAATACATACAGGATTAGCCATCTTCCTTAATCTTTTTCTTCTTTTATTTAGATATTTCTTCTGTATATTTTTTTATTCAAAATGTGCCTGCTACCTGCCTTCACTGAGGCTCTGAAAGACAAATACACATTAATGTGGGAAGATAGAGGGTTTACACTTACTGTTCTTTACCTCATCCTCTGCAGTTAATCATACCTTAGATTAAACCACCTGAAATCTAACACATGGGTTTAAGACTAGAAATAATAAACACGTATGTAACTACTTCAGGATTGAGACCCAGCTCATTGCTATCCATTGACCATATTTTTTCAAATATACAGGAATGCCCCCAAGTTCTACATATCAGTGTATAAACAATATGACAAAATCAAAATTAATTTAAAAAATGTTTTTCCAAATGTTATTTCAATTGGTGAATTCTAAGAAATTTCACTTGGCCATTAGAGTTCAGTACCATACCTTTTAAATCTGCTTATTATTTAACAACTGAGTGGATGGGAGGTATAGGATTCCCTGGCCAACAAGATACTAAAGTGAGACCTTTCATTCTATTTCAGAAAAAGTACCTGGAATTAATGACAAATTATTTGGGGGCCACCAAGCCAAACTTTTCATATGGTGTAAACACACTCTGAACCAGAGCTGAGCCTAGATGTCTGTATGGTTGGGTGACCCAGGGCACCACTCGCCGCAGTCCCAGGACATGGCCAGAGGCCAGTCACAGTGTAGCCATGGCTTGGGGCTGCTCTCCCTGGGACATTCTCCCAGCAAAGCCATGCTAACCCTACAGTCAGGCATCACCTTCTACCTCCTGTTCTGCATGGTGAAAAGACCACTCATTACACCAAATTTATTGTCCCTCCTGCCTGGCCATCGCCACCTCCCCAGCTCTGCCAGAGCAGAAGCACTTCTTATTCCAGGCATTTCTTAATCCATTTCCTTGCTCCAAGAGTGGTCTGTCAGGCGAAGTCAAACCATCTTTTAGACATGCTGAAGTTCAGTGAAGCAGAGCAGGGAACGCCAGTAAAAATCACACCGCTGGTGGAAAAGAGCAGATCAGGCATTTGCATCACCAAACAACACAGCTCCGACCTGATGAGAAAGCCCATCAAAAGCCCATGGTAATGTCTAGGAAGATCTTCTGTTACTGAGAGCACTCTTTGCAAAGCATCTTTCATGTTTGTTTTAGTGGAAATATTGGTGAGAGAAAATGCCGTCGGAAGCAGCTGATGTTTCCTGGTCTATTTAATCTTGCTCAGTGCCCTGTAAGTACCCTTTCTACTGAGCCAATTGTTAGTGCACCTATTTGAAGATCAAGCTCTATATGAATAATTGTGAACTGACTACCTTTCTAAGGTAGACAATTAAATAAAATATCTAGGTATATATTGCACAACAGTATTTATAAATAAACTAGAATGGTTGCATTGAACCACAGAGAGTTATAGAAACAGACAAAAAATCAGCCTCATCCTGTCAATTAAAGAACAACAGCAATAAAACAAGGTGGCAAAAAACTCATTTGTTTAAAAATTTGTTTAAATCTCAACAAGCAACAGTGTACAATAGACAAATTTAGCATATTTCCAAAGAGTCTGTTTTCCAAAGTAGATGTTGATCTATTCCCTAAAGCAGGGCACTTGAGAGACTGAAAGCAAAAGGCTTTTTTCCTCTGAAGAACATTTCTGGCCACCTCCAAGCCTGGAGGTTGGGCAGGAGGACAACTGAACTGGAGGTGATCCTTCCCTCCCAGCAATCTCCCTGTGCCTCCCTTGTGTTGTTCGTGCCCCTGAACCTTCAGCTCCACGCACAGGAGGGGTGGTGAGCACCAGGGCTCAGCCATGGCTCTGCACCTCAATTTCATTCCATTGCCCACCGACAACAGAAAAGCTATTTATCCTTATGGTCCACACAGCCAACAAACAAGCAGCTACCACACGTGGCTCACAAGTCAGCTGGACATGGAGTTTAATGTCATTATGCTAGATGGAAACCCAAGCTATTTCTATGAGCCCTTCTCAGCAGCAGAAGCAGCCACCCCGCATGCAATCACGGCTAGACAAATTTTTTGATTGAATAAAGCCCTCAAAGATAAACAAGTTTGCCATTAGTGCAGTGCAATGAAAATAAAATCGATGGCAGATGGTTGCCAATGTGTCTTGTTCAGACACTTCAGATAAACACAGGGAATGGCAGAGAGACACAACAAGTGTAAAACAAAAATTGGTGGAAATGAACAATGTTGTGGATTTGCCACTCTCTTACCGACTGCTTTAACCATGTGAAAGCCAAGGTTGGAGTTTCTGCTTCCTCCACTCTAAAAATTTTGTTTAAATGTATACTACATCTTTTACATACAAATTAAAAACCCTGAATAAAGTAATAAATTTGAATATAGAAGCCTAGAAACATGACATTAGAAGTATAACATTATATGCCTCCTGCACAGAAAGGGAAATAATATAGAAAAGTCTATTGTTATTGTAAGAGTTTATTATTGTCATCTAAAAGACTAGGGATGTGTTTTTGAGTGATCTTGTCCAATTGTTTGGACATACATTTTAAGTAACAGGTCTGAAAGTAGAGCAGAATGGAAAAATAACTATTTTTGCAAGCATCTCACAAAAACAAAGACTAGCTGCATTGAAGAGCAGCATCTCTTACTGATTTCTTTTATATTGCATCGAAAGCAAAATCCACTTACGTTTGTTAATAAGGACATCATAAAAGACAAGGATATATGATTTAATATTTGTGTGTGTGTCTATGCACATTTAAGTGCCGATTTTATTTCAGCGTTTTACCGTCAGCTGTCTCAGTATTCCAGCAAGTCATGGTCAGCCCAGCCAAAAGCTGCCTGTGATAGGAATTGTGAGGAGTTCCAGGCTAATAGCATGCTGAGTAACAACACATTTTCTTTTTTCAGTTTTAAAATGGCTTTCTCTCAGTTTCACAGTAAGTTGCCTTGTTCTTCTACTATAGAGTTGAATAGAACTACTATTCTTGTACTATGCGTTACATAATTTTGTCAAATCTCTTTAAACTAGATAGGTCCTACTGTTTTCAGAATCTGCTACCTTCAGTTTTAGCTTTAATTGCATCTGTCAAACAAGTTTCTAGATATTGATCAAAGATCTCGTAGAGCACCTTTTCTTCCTGCAGCTCCAGCTTCCAGCACTGAGGAGAGGAAAAGCACATGAGGAGATCTAGGAGGATGGCTCCGTTGTTTCCCTCTTCATTAACCCTCCTAGCTTTAGGGGGGGAATCCCATCAAAATATCCCAGTTACTCCGCTGCCTCATATTTTTATGAGAACAGAACAAGGCCTGAGAGACTCTCCTTGCACCACTGCTGTCTGACATCTGTGTAGTGCCATCCGCAGAGGTGGCACCCCATGGGGATGCTATCAGCCCTAAGCTGTGGCAACCATTACAACCCACTTCTAGCTTCAGACTCTTCTCCACCTTGCAAAGGGATGGGGCAAGATGAGGATTTATTGTTAGGAGGCGAGCCAGAAATCTGTGGCAAGTGGTATGTTTGATCGTATGTCAACGATAAAAAATCAATGATAATGATAAAACAATGCAGGAATGAGAATGCAAGGCAGATAATTGGGCGTACAAAAAAGAAAAGACTCATATTGTGAAAAGCAAAAAAAATATATTATAGAGAACTGCTCATTTCTCACAAAGCACTTTGCATTCTTACCATCATTCTTTCATTAAAATCTATTCAGGTGATATAGACTCCCAGGACCACCTGCAAAGTACATGCTATGCCTTGCAGCTACCAGTTGTCTCAAGGACTCAACCTGAGGAACATCAGAGCAGGGTCAATGCCACTATTTAGTGAAAGAGGGGCTCTTCTGGTTGAGTTTCTACTCTGTAATTGAATCAAGGTCAGGAGTGCCTGCAAGCCCCACTACAGTAGTACCTACTACTGGTACTAGTGCAATTCCCCAAACCAGGATGACGCTCTTGATGGAGAAAAACTGTTGGAAAATAAAATGCATATACTTCAGGAAGAGTTCTCATAAAATTGGGGGGTTTTCCATCAAATTTTGGTGTGTTTTCTTTTTCCCTCCCAATGCTACCCCAAATGCTGCAGAAGCTGGAAAACATGACTGGTTGTCCTTCCTCTCCCAGTGATGTTTTCCTTATCTCAGGGTTTGTTTGTTTTGGTTTGTTTTGGTTTTTTTCTATCATTACTAAAACAAATGAATTGAATTAAGTCACAACTTCAAGATAAAATTGCTAACCACCTCCTTAGGGAAAGCTATCAGTCACTGGTCAAAACTTGTCTTTTTTCTTTCCCTTAAAGAAGACAGGACTGCTTATGTTATGGCTGTACCAGTAAATTATTACTACTTCCTCTTTGTTTATGTTACCTTCAAAAATCAGTGCTCCTGTTTTTCCTACCACAAACTTGATTACTAGCAGGGTTTATGCTGAATTTTCTGTGCCTTTTCCTCTTCCCAATTGTTAGTCTGAGTGTAGCCTGTTTTATTATTTATGATAATATGAAGTGCTACCACCTATCATAAGCAGCTAAGAAAATAGCATACTTTACTTTTTAAATTCATTATCAACTACAAAACATAGTATTTTCCAGCCAGATAAAAAACTGAAACTTTTGAAAATGTTGCAGTATCAATGCATTGAATTATTTCTAGCTGAAGAGGATATTTTTTTTTACAGAAACATCATAAATCAATGTGCTTTCAGTGCTGTCTTTTTAAAAAAAATGTAGTGATTTTGATGAAATCAAAGGAGAGTTTGGAAAGTGAAGCATTTTACTTTGAAAAATGTTGAAATGAACCCTTGTGACAAATGGTTTTGATTATTGGTTCAAATCTGCAAAATAACAAAAGCTCACAAAATATCTCAGTATCTTTTTAGTTTTATGGTTTTTCCCAAGCCATTTGTCCACATTTTTCATTCAAAACATTCCTTATAACTCTGTTTCTGTACTCTTATCCATAAACCCACTTATTTTTCCAGACCTATTCTTTGCTCATCTCTTAGCTCTCGGCTGTTGAGAGAAGCAGAGAGTAGATATGGACACCAAATAAAAAGCAGGGACTCGATAACCTTATCAAAAAAATCAACTAATTAAAATTGTTTTCCTAACATTCACTCAGCACTGTTTTTTGTAAGACAGCAATAAAAGAAATCACAGCTAAGCTGATGCTAGTCCCAAATATGTTTTTATGCTAGAGCACTGATATGATCAGTTCCTGCAAGTGAAGTGATGGTGGTTTGAAAAGTCCATGGTCTGTGACAGAAGCATTTTGGTTTTTCTCTTCTAGGAGAAACATTTTTCCCCAATGCCTCATTCTTCAAACTACTGAAAAATTATATTATGGGTTTTTTTCTCAAATTATAAAAGTATTACAACTGACGTTCTGCCAGAGAGAACTTTAAACCCCACATATCTTAAATGTAGACAAAAACCTTTACCTTTCTCAAGTAATTTTCACTTTGTTGGGCTAGCGAGTCTAATTTTCTTTTGCTTTCCTAGGTGATCTTGCACCTATATTGTCAGGTCTCATAACAAGGGATCAGAGCAGGCACTAAGAAGTTCTAATTAAAACTTAGACTTTCTGCCATGAAGCCTGTCCTGCTTTTTTATCCACAAACATGTACGGGTACAGCTTATCTGCTTGTTATCCTGAGAAATGCAAGTTTTGCAAGCTGCCATAGGAGCCTGTTTCAAGAAACACCCAGAAACAGTGGGCTCTAAGGAACTTTGGAATAACCCTGCAGGCTCCACAGAGCAGTCTTGGAAGGTGATTTCAAAGATCACATTAAAGCATAATCAAGGACATCTGAAAAAGGTTTGTAAAAGCAAGTGCCTGCATTAGAGTTATTTTTTTTTCTAATTTTGCACCGGGTTACAATAGCAATATCCTATTAAAATCAATGGAGTTTAACAAAAGAATTAGACTACAGCATTTTGAATAAAATAGTCCATACATCAGTAATATGTGAGAGAGATTGAAAGCATCAGTACATTTCTGAACATATAAATGTGCACTCTACTTTTAACAAACTACACTTTGCATTTAAATTATTTTATCCACTTCAGTACTTTGGGCCTGATTCCTCTTTTGTCTGTTTCTATTCAATGAGACCACTTGAATAAAAATACAGATTCAGAGACACTGAAAAGTACTGTGAATTTCTATTCATTTTGCAGAATTCTGATGCCAGAACATGCCTTAGCTTATTTCTCAAAGTGTTTTCAAAGTGAAATGACTGAGAAAAAACCCTTGCTAAGACTTTAATAAGAGCAGATTCTCGTTCCTTCTAACTCCCCATAGCAGTAACTTTTTGGTGATTTCAGATTCTTAATGGTTTTCTTGGTTTATTGTCTATAGCCCTATTATCTTTACAGAAGCTACAGATTTCATTAACTCGGTATATAAGACTTATCTCTTCTTATTTTTTTAAGTTGTCTGCGTAAATATTACTGTCCCTGGGGGAGAGTGGAATTGCTTGTGTTGAATTTAGTGCATCTATAACTCCTTCAGCTTCGTATTGGAATAAATACAGAAGATTCATCTTTCAAGGCCTTTACTGCATGACTGGGGTGGGAGGAGAGGGCATGGGGCAAGGGGGATCCTCCTCACATAATTTTTCCTCTGCTGTATTTTCTTTGGTTCTTGTATTTGTCCATTTGCTTTCTATTACTTTCTTCTGGAAGCTGCTGGTGGTTGGAGACAAAGGTTCACCTGGTGCTCTGAGGTAGCAAAGAAAATGCCTCAGGTGTTTAGCTAGTGTTGTTTCTTCTCCCATCAGGGCTGAGAAGGGCATGACTTTCATGACTTTGGGGCTTTACAGTGCTCCATGACCTTGGTTGACCTCAGCGTATCCTCCAGGAGAGTATATTTCAGCTGTGCCCCAGGGGCCAATGCTGCCCACAGCAAGGAGATCTACCTGAGCTCTGGGAATGCGGCTGAGTGCTTGGAACAGGAGGCAGGTCTCTTCCCATGCTCCCAGTGTAATTAAGGGAGGGAGACAGGCTTCTCCACACAGGAAGGTGTCAAAGCAGCTCAGATGGCAACCTGCAGTGAACTGTCATCCCAAGGCTCAGGCACCACCTGAGGCAGGGAGCCCAGGAACTCCATGGACTGGGCACCCACTGCCGATCTTCCCTTGCGGGAACCACTGTTTCATTTGGGCACATATGTTTGGACCTAACTACTGCTTTTAGTCTTGATATAACATTCCAAAAGTCTCTATGTGGGTTTGCCAGCTCATTTGCTTCAGTATGTGCCACACATAACACCAGGGGCTGTTTTTAAGGGTCAGTCTGAGAGCGCTGGGTAGTTCATTTGGTAGCACTCAGACTAGGCAGATGACCTACAGGCACGTTGCATTCTTTGGATGCAAAGTCCCAAGTGATTTTTTTTTTCTGTGTCTTTAGTGAGAAAATGTTGAAGGAATCGGAGGGGTTGTTCACCCTGGAGAAGAGAAGAGTGAGGAGGGAATGACATCAGTCTTGCAAAGTGTGCAAGACCCTTGAGAGAGAAAGTGTATAAACTCTGCTCAGTGACCACTGTGGCGAGAAGACACATTAATGGGATCCTAGGGCCAACTGTCGCTGAAGTTTCACTTAGATATCAAGAAACTTTTTCTAATAGTAAGGATCATTAACCATTGGAAACATTGCCAGAAACAATTTAGGTACAGTTAACTCTGCCTGGGGACAAAGAGACAGACTACACAACCTTCAAAGATCTTATTTTACTATTAACTCATTTGGACTAGGCATTATAGCATGTACAGAGGTTCAGATTGGATGTCTGTACTGTCCATTCTGGTCTTTGGCTCTATTTAACTATGGAAATGAAGAGATCTGTTTCTCAGTCTGTAATTCAACATAAAACCAGTTTCAAAACCTCATGCGTGCACAGAAACTACTGCAGCATCAAGCCTGCTCAGCCCGAGCTGGTCCTGGCTCTTGTCGAATTGCAGAAACTGTGGCAGAAACACAGAAGGGCAGAGGCTGGAGATGATATAGTGCAACCCCTCTGCTCAAGCAGGGTCACCCAGAGCAGGCTGCCCAGGACTGTGTCCAGATGGCTTTTGAATATCTCCAAGGATGGAGATGCCACAACCTCTCTGGGCAACCTGTGCCAGAGTTCAACCACCCTCCCAGTAGAAAGGTGTTTTCTTGTGTTTAGAGGGAACCTCCTTTGTGTCAGTTTGTGCCCATTGCCTCTGGTCCTGTCACTGGGCACCTCTGAGGTTAGTCTGGCTCCCTCTTCTTTACTGTCACCCATCACATTTACACACATTGATGAGATCCCCCTGGAGCCATCTTATCTTGAGGCTTAACATTCTCAGCTGTCTCAGCCTCTCCTCATGTGTCAGATGCTCCCATACCTTCATGTTTCTTTGCTGGACTTGGCCCCAGTATGTCCCTGTCTCTCTTGTACTTGGGAGCCCAGCACTGGACACAGTACTCCAGCTATGTCTCACCAGTGCTGGAGATAGTGTCAATGAGAGAAATCATCAAAAGCAGTGTAAAGTGGATCTGAAGTTCAAGGAGAGACTAATTTGTATGAGGCTGCCACAAGCGTCCTGCTTACTGCATGGGATCAATCAACAAGATTTAGCTGTGATGATATCATGTTTCTAAAGATACCTTTCTCCAGCTGAATATGTTATCATTCACTAGCCTGAAGGAGAGTGCGATAAACTTCACTGATATTTCAGAAAACTTTCTCTTTTCTGAGAATGCAATTTAATTTTTTTAATTATTTTTTTATTAAGTGAGCTTCCTATTTTTTTTCTGAACTCCCCAGCAGCGTTATTTAAAAAAACCAAAACAACAGACACCCATTACTTGAAAGGAAATCTTGCTTCTCATCCAATATTGGATGAACTATACAATCAGCCACTAAACTGCAGTGTCTTGCCCAGGGTTATTTTATATTTTATATAATATCTCACTGCAAGAACACCTTCCTCTCCCCATACCATTAATGTACAGAGACTTTTTAGGAGTTTGTAAACCACTTACAACCGAAAAGAAAAAATGAGTTGCTAAATGATGAGAGCTGGTTGCAAAAGAATACATAACAGTTCCTAAAGAACAGTAAGAGTATCCTAAAAGTATATAGAAGCTTACAGCAAGCAAGTGCTTTAGACAATCCCTTTTTAAAATTAGACAGGAATGTTTAATTTTCTCGCAAGGATAAAACATTTTTCATGCTGTCAACCCAACATATGAGCTATAAAAATAATAGATATTCTGTCATCCTATCTGGCTATGCCCCAAAACACAAGGGTTTTAAGAAGAAAGGTACTTGGAACTAGGCCACATGTTTGGTATGAACATCCCTCAAGATCCCAGATATGCTTATGAAAGAAATCCAGAAGGAATTAAAATACTATAGAGCATTTTATAATTCCATTTATGCCCTCTTAAAAAAATAATTGTTCTGTGTTACTGCTAATTCAAACCACTCCTTAACAGGAAAGCTTTATTATTTTGAGAAAAGAACATTCACCCATAAAACAAATAAAATATCTGCAGTAGGAGACTAACCAAGAAAGCAGACAGTGGATTAAGCTGCTCCCTGAAGAGTGATAGTATATTTTAAATTATTTACTAGACCCCTCTGTCTCCACCCTTCCAACCTCCTCCTGTGTCACCCTCCTTGTGTGCCCTGTGTCCCAGCTCAGGCAGCTGGGCAGAGCACACTCATCGCTCCTACAGGGATGCTGGCAGATGAGATTGAGAAGGGACCCCAAAAGGTGGCCCGTGAAGGTGCTCAGGACATGGAATTGTGTTACACTTGACCCAAAGCCCTCTAGACAGGCTTTCTTCAGGCAGCAACTTGGGAACAGCTGCCCACACCGTTCCTCCAGAGTTCCCATCGCTGCAGAAGGGTAATGTGCTCCTGCATCTCCAAAGAGTCCCAAGCTGGCAAAGGCCCCTCCTTTGGAATAACTGGACTCTACCCGATCATTCCCAGGAGCTGCAGTTTCCTCCGGCCTGTTTGTGCTGGCAACTGCCTGCTGTGTATGCTTTCCTCTCTCAAGTGCTGCAGCTACCACATACACATCAGAGAAACTGTACCTGGCAATTTAGCACAAACAAATGTGAGATTTGCATGACCACACCGACAGGGCCCATGGGTTATCTTGTCAAAAAGCTAGGTATGTATAATATACCTAGTTCTGGGTTCTGGGCCCCTCACCACAGGAAGGACATTGAGCTGCTGGAGTGTGTCCAGAGGAGAGCCACCAAGCTGGTGAGGGGTCTAGAGAACAAGTCATATGAGGAGAGGCTGAGGGAACTGGGCATGTTTAGTTTGGAGAAGAGGAGGCTGAGGGGGGACCTCATTGCCCTCTACAACTACCTGAAAGGAGGGTGTAGAGAGGTGGGTGTTGGCCTCTTCTCCCAAGTGAATAATGGCAGGACCAGAGGAAATGGTCTGAAGTTGCAGCAGGGGAGGATTAGATTAGATGTTAGGAAGAATTACTTTACTGAGAGAGTGGTCAGGCGCTGGAACAGCCTCCCCAGGGAGGTGGTGGAGTCGCCATCCCTGGAGGTATTTAAGAAACGTGTAGACATGGCACTTCAGGGCATGCTCTAGTGCCCGAGATTGTTGGTTTGTGTCTGCCTGTGGGTGGGTGTGGTGTGTGGTGTGTGTTGTTTTTTGGTTTTGGTTTTGGTTTTTTCTGTGGTTGGACTTGATGATCTCAAAGGTCCTTTCCAACCACGAAGATTCTGTGATTCTGTGTAATATGCAACCCATGTAGTTATCTAGACTTCCTTTGTAATTAAAGGAGATGAATGTATACTTCTCAGGTATGAGCTACATAATGTATTTTAGTCATCCAGATTAAGATGAAGTGAATAATTTCTTAGAAGTACCTTTTTTTCCCTTTACTTACCATAGAAGGAATCCAGGTGACTAAGTCAGATGCTAAAAAGTTGTCTGAGATTAATCCCACCTATTCTATCTTGCTGGAGAGTTAACAAGCCTTTGTATACAAAAAACATGGTGGCTACTCACATGTGCATTATTATGTCCCATATCACTGCTAATGAGGAAAAGATTTGCTTAAAAAGACCAGGAGGGGATGTTCGTTCTTTAGCATCCATTCATCCATTACCACTAATCACAATCACTAGCCCGGCAGCTACACATTTGTCTGAAACATTGTTTCTTAGGCAAATGTATAATTCGTTTCTGGAAAGTCAAAATTAACCCTGAGGGAAAATCCACAGTTTATGCCTCATTTGTATCCAGTGACAGCCCTCCAAAAGATGGGGCTGTGTATGCACAGTGCATTAAATGGATGACAGAGGTCACTTTGAACAGCTACTCGTTACTCTGGGATGAAAGTGCTGCTGGTATTACGCAGGTCATTTCAAGCAAATGCCAGTAGAGCCAGTCTACACTGCAGCATTTCATTCTATGTCACAGGCAAAATATTTTAGGAAGGTTTCTGGCAATCTTCATGTTTTATTATTGGAACCCATTTTGCCCTCTTTGGATTGTGGAGTCAGCTGCTCTAGCTATCATCCATCAAATTATATAGGTTTCAGCAAAACCCATAAAACTCACAGTGACATTTTTGTGTTTCAGTGCCCAACACTTCAGACTTCCAGGTTAGGGGTGAGTGAATTGTTGGTCCCAATGACAAACTCTCTCTTCATATGATCCAGCTTCCAGCTTTCAGTCCTGAAAGGGCTGTCAAAAATTTAACATCATTTTACACCTTTCTATCTAAACATCTCAGAGAGAGACTACAGCATGTGGGATGGAAGGCAAATCTAATAAAGGGGTTGTGGAGAAGTGAATGGGGAGAGGAACAAAAAAGAAAACTCCCTGGAGTTATTTTTAAACTTTGCATGTTTCTGAGCATGTTTAAAGGTCTGGGTGTTACTCTAGACTGCAAGGAGATAGAGCACAAGGAAGTGCTCTTCTGGCAGGATGATCGAAGGCACAGATGTGCTCTGCTCACACACATTCACTTTTTCTTTCCACAAACACAGAGCTGAACAGCATGCCCGCCCGCCACATTCTACTGCACAAGGAGAAAGAAACATGGCTCTAAAGGAGTCTTTTCCTGTTTTTTAAAGTATTCACCCTGCCCATACCTCACACTCACAAGGGGAATCAAACTCTTCACTCATCCACAACCAAAAGACAAGCTATGGAGGTATGGCTTGAGGTAAGGCTTAACATAAGGCAAATGTCTTCACAGGGAGTGGTATGAAATCACAATCCTCCTGTGCACACACAGGGAACCTACTACATATATGTCTGGCTGGTAAAATAGAAAGGCCACATGTGAAACGCAGGTACTGCTGAGGAGATACCACCCCCACCAAATTCCAAAAAGCCATGCTTTTCTTTAGAGGGTGGAAGTAACTTGGTGACACTACCCTTCAAGTTATCTTCTTTCCCACATCCTTATTTTATTGTGTTCACCCTACACATCACATTGGTAAGAGCAACCCCAAAAGTGCAAGAATTGTGGAAAGCCCATTCACTTTTGTTTATGGTCTTTTCAAAAGTGCCAACTTGCCAAACATGTTAAGGTGGACTTCGGGGCCCTCTAGTGGCTTGGGAGAGGGGAAATTATGAAAGAGGAATGGCAATTAAATCTTTAAAAAAGACAGCAACATTTCCTACCCCTTTTGAACCAAAACACCAAGCATAAGCAGAGTTTCTCCATTACTTCCAGTAGAATTGAAAGTCTGCATTAGCCCATGTCCCTGCTTTGCTCTTCCATCAAACTTTTCTTCTTTGAAGGAGGACTAAACTGGACGTTGCACATTGCCATCAATTTTCTAGTGCTAAAGGCCAATTGTGGTCCCAATGTAAATGCCAAACTCTTCTCATCAAGGGGAAAGGCATTCTCAGAACGTTACAGATATGGCAAGTCTGTAAACTGTATGATCTGTCAAAGCTTGTGAACCAAGAGTGGGACACAAAATTGGCTTCCATCTTATTCTGCTTAAGTGCAGTGATTTTTTTTTGCGGGATACTCATTTACAGCACGCTTTTCTAGCCCATATCTTGTTGTATAACTCCAGTACCTGGGAAGCAGGTCAGTGGGCACTTTGAACCTCTTACTGCCGTGCATGAAGATGTCCCAGCATGTGAATGGAGCCATAAGGCTGCACTACAGCCAGGGAAGCAGCACTGTCACCTCAGCCCTGGAAGGATGCTGCAGCAGGCCAGCACTGTGTCCCCTCAAATGTCACATGGCCTGAGGGCTGTTTAAGACTTTGCAAAGAGGCTACAGCTGAACCTCAAAACCATATTCAGCAGTAAGGTAAGAGGTTGCTCAAGTGTTTTCTCTTAAAAATGACATGCTATTTTGCAAGAAAGTTGGATAGCTCTCTCTAAATACCTGAAACTTGTAAAGCAGTAGGAAAAAGACAAAAATACTCGGTGAGCCTGAGGTAGTTCCTATAGAGGCAATTTCAGTATTGCTAGCCCAGAATGTTTGAAATTTGGGGTAAATGTCTTCGGCTGCGTAATCTTAAGATTTTTGTTAAAATCTTGACAGTGTAGGGAAGGCAGTATGTGTTTCTTTCTGCCTAACTTCTGGTCTTCTACCTTCTTTATAGCTTTTTCTGTATAAAATTTTCTTTAGATCCCAGCTAGAAACCTATTTTTATGTAAAATCTGAGATTTCCACAGACCTCTTAGAGTTCCAGAGAAAAGCAGCTTCTAGGCAGGACTTGCAATAAAATCACAATTGGCAGCAGAGCAATGTACTGCTGCTGCCTTGCTTATAAACATCTAGTGCAGATAATCTCAGGTCTTTTTTTAACCAAGGAAAACTTCATGCCAGATTATTGTCCACTTTCAGAAGAGACTTTAGAGCACACACAGGCTGAGACATAAAAGAGAAGTGCTGCAGCTTAGTTTATGGGCTGTACCCAGGCTGCTTTCAGCAGGGAGCTGAGGGGCAGGTGCTTGAAGAGACCCCAAAAGCCCTGTTGTGGACACTGCAAAGGGGAAGGTTTAGGTATGAACACAGAAATATCTTCAGCTAACCAGTGCTGTGACTGTTCAGTAATCATTATAGACTGTTGAGACCCAAAGATTTGGTGGACACAACCCCATTTAAAGTTGGTGCCCTCCTCTCTTGTGTGAGCCTGATTTCATGACTTGGAAATGCTGCAGAGAGGATGCTGACTTTAGCAAGCTGCCGATAACAACAGACAGTATATCTATACAACATAACAGCATGTCAAGCAAAGATACCTCGCCCCTGGAAGCAGTCTAGTCGCATGAGCACAGTGGTTTGTTGTGTTAAGTAGCCAAGAGGAGGCCAGCACTGCGGTAGGACAGCAATACTGCCTCTGGTTACACTTACCTATGCCGAGCATGGCATCATGCTGGTCCTCGACACCTGAAGTGTGAATCAGCAGCTCAGGTCTCCCACTGGAATAAAACAAGTGTTTCTTTAGATGTATCTCCTGTTCAAAACCTAGTTTCCTTTTTCCTTGTTTTTCTTTTTACTTCTCTTTGCTGATTTCACACCAATTATCACATTTACGTAGATAATAAAACATAAGGGCTCGTCCAGACTTGAAAGTTAAAGCAGATTTATGCTGAGTGTGAATTTACACCACCACAATAGCTTTTTCTGAGTAATTTCCTGTATGGACAGGCCCACTGCTATTATAGAGTACAGGGAGCAATCCCCAAGTCTCTCCTGAACATCACCCTAGTTAAACCGATTCAGACTACCTCTTGTGGGCACACGGGGAAGGAATCTCCAAGTGCCCCAGCCTCCTTTCTTGAATGAGACATTACTGAGAAAAAAAGACAGTGGCCAGACCAGTGAAAATGCCTGAATTATTGGATGGAGGTCTCAGGGCTGTGGTTCCCCAGTGCCTTCAGCACCGATGATGGTGGCTGTTCTCCACCTCCCACCATACTCCACTCCTCTCCTGAGCAAAACTTGAATAAAGCAGAAGATGTAACCTTACATATCTTATATTTGGCCTACAATCTGAATGCACTTTTCCTCCCACATGCTGTCATACTGAATTATCAGTTCATCTGTAAGTCCATTTTCCCTTGTACTCTGGTAGAACATTGTTTCTAAATGACCAAGATGGAATAAAATGTACCATGAAGAGCCCAAAAGGATTAAATTAGTGGAGAGTGGATTAAATGTGCAACATTTTCCATTTCTCTAACACTCACAGAGAAAGAAATGAATCTGTGGGATATTAGGAAATGTTGCATTAATTGACATTTCAACCTGCCTGTGACATTTGCTTTTGAAGTCATCCAGTAAATCACAACGTGCCTAGTCAGTACATGTAGCAATGTATTGTTATTGTCACAGTGCTTCAAGTACTTCATCCACATTACGCTGCAAGTAAAATTACTCCATCTGTTTACAATCTTATTCTGTATCATTTCATATTTTTATTAGGACCCTCGTTTCCTTAGTTTCGTAGAAAGATGTTGCGGTAATTATTCTAATTGGAGACCTGCAAATGCTATGGTTTTATTTTGCACTTCTCAAAGCTGATCATGGCATTTAAAACTAAAACTATTCAAGTGCTAAATCAAAGGAAAACTTAGTAAGTAGGAGAAAGGATTACTAGATAACTGGTATATTTTTTAATAATGTGGATAATAATTTGAACTTTAATTTCAGAACCCATTGAAGTAAAAGATAATTCTCCTTTTGACTTTCTGTTTCTTTTTTCTCTTCAGGAGTCCTTCTCCAAAATACCTAGTAATATCCGTTATCAGAGAGAACATGGTCTGGTCAACGGTCTGGTGTTTTTAAAGATTCCTTTGGTTCTAAAAGTAAAATAGTTTGTGTTCTACTAAGTTCACTACACAGCTTCTCCAGACGTAGTTTTCTAGTTTTCTTCTTTGGACGTGGTTTTCAAGTAGTTTCCGAGCTTCAGCACATCTGCAACACTCCGCTGGAAACCTTAGCTCAAAGTGCAGTTGCAATGAAAACACAAGGATGTTAAGGGATAAAATGCAAAATAACTCAAAAATATAATAATTTGCCACTGTGCATTCATTGGACTAGCATATCTGCAACACTGTGCGAGCATCTGTCAACCTCATCTCAGTAAGAAGTTACTGATTATACATGAAGTGTGGAGAGGGACTATAAGAGGAAATAAAGATGAAAAATACCTCTGTGGGAAAGTAAAATGAAACATATGTGAGAGTTTTCTTTAGAAAGAATTTAATAGAGGCATTAAAAATAAGCAGGAGTTAGACAAAAAGTGAACCAGACTTTCCCACTTGCTCTTACTTATAATATAAAGACTTGGGGAACTCCAGTGGAATGCTACAATTTACAATGAACAAATAGAAATATTTTTATTTATTTATGCATTAGTTAGTGCTAGAATTCTTTGTCAAAGGACCATAGCTGCCTTATCAGATTGGGGCAGAGTTTGGGGAAACAATTAGCCAATGGTTCTGGCAACAAGAACTTTCCAATATACTTGTGAAAGGTTGTTAATAAAGGAAAAGAAGGGGTTATGTCTCAGGACAGAAAGAAACTGCTAGTTTGCGTGGAAAGAACAGCTACCTTAATGGAAAGTTTTTTCTTTATTACCCGGTGTCATGCTCCTACCTAAAAGGGATGTGGCATGAGCAGGCACCAGGGCCAGAAGTCTGGTGAAGACGGTCACACTGGGATCTTCTAATAGGGAATGATGACCCCTACACCTTCAGGGACTGAAGTCCTCACACAAATGCAAGTTTAGTCCTCAGTGTGTGTCTTCACATTGCCTCTCTCAAATAAGGAGATGAGAACCTGAAGCACAAAGGCTGAGTGACTTGTCCAAAACCACCAAAATATCTTCTGCAAAGTGCTGAAAGGCTGTCTTACAGCTCAGGTCCTCAGAGCCCAGCCTTCTGGTTCACATGTCCAATGCTCTGAACACAGGCAGTAGCTGCAGCCAAGCTGAAAATCAGTTTACTCCACAGAAGGCCTTACACTCCCCTAGTCATCCAGACTGGAGACCTCTGTGTCTAGTCCAAGCATCCATGTTTCCCTTCCGTGACGCCAGGTAAGTCCAGCAAGCACACCTACACCCAGGAACTGGGAAGCTCAGGCACATCCCCTGAGAAACAGCCCTGCATCACTTACGGAGTGTATCACTTAATATCTCTGCTGTTGGAGTATCTGTTTCCCACTGTTTTTTAAATAGGTGGTTGTTCTCAGCATGGAAATAGTTTCACTAAAATGAGCATGGGGCAATGCAAAAGCTTAAGAACTCTGAATGCAAGCTGTGTTTCTCCTGTGGTTACATTTTCTTTACTCAGTGAAAATAGTTGTTTTCCTTTGCTCCATGTGCAGTTACCTAATTTGGTTTACTGTTCCCTTATTCTGCACCACTTCCACAAAAAACACAACTAAGAGTCTCACCTGAATTTTTTTTTTTCTCTCTTTGGTCATCTGTCAATCACTCTGAGACTTAGGCTCGTCCTCCAAACCCTCATAAATAAGTCATGATCATGGTAAAGTGAAAAGAAAATAACTTGGTCTGTGTTCAAAAGTACTTACCAATACAAATTGCCCAGAGGTGTTTCAGCTCAGGTTTCCCTTTCCTCTCATTTATCCATCCTATAGTGTTTTCCTGACAGCTATCTAGGAACTATATGACTCACAATTCAAGAATAGAAACTTTGGAAAATTTCTTATGGAAATTTTTTCTTCTTTTCTTTGGAAAATGTCTTATTGCAGATGAACGGATTTTAAATCATTTCCCCAGAGTTAAGAACTCAAAATACAGACACATGCACACGCAAGCATAATTTAATTTTTTTTAACAAACAACAAGTTCTATGTTTTGTGCCAGGAGTGTAGACTGGAGTAGAGAGATTACAAACATGAACGCGTGACTAAAAATATACATACAGATGGGAGGGTATTAAAACCCATGTTGCTTATTTCAGAACAGATGGAGACTATGCTGTATTACAACTAATATTTTGGGAAAATACTAAGCTGTGCAACTCCCAAATTAAAGTGTAAGTACAACAAAGCAGGCAGTATTTTTTGTGTCACTAACCAGATGCTTTTAGAGGCAATATGTTTAAAAAAAAAGGGGGGGGGGAGAGTGAAGCAGCTGAACCACATAAATAGTTCTGTTGATTTCTCACAGGTGCTTAAGCTTTGGCAAAATAACGACCTTAATCACCAGTTCACTTCTTGTAATTAATAAGACAGTCTAATCTACTTTTCTCTTTGAAAACCACTGTTCTCTGACTCAGAGCTTTCCTATCAGCATTACAGGGTGATTTTAGGGCACGCAGACTGATATGATTACATTAAGATGGAAAAAAATCACAAAAAATTATTTGGCTGAATGTCAGGAAAAAGTTCCTGATAGTGAACTCTTTTTTGATTACAAAATAATTCCTCATTGAAAGAAGTAGGAACCAGCATCTCTTGGGACTAATTTGTTGTGAGGCTAAGAAATAAATGATGTAGTAGATTATTGCTCCCTCTAATTTCTGTGACTCGGCAGCTGCAATTTCAAACTGAGCTTCAGTGTAGAGTACTGTAGAAGTATTTGAACTCTCTAAAGATTTTATAATGAGCTCTGAAAGAAACCGAGCTATAGTAGAATGAAGGCCACAGATTTGTTTTGGCTTAAATCAATGTAAAAGCCCCTTTAAGCTAAGGCCAACAATTTAAGCTGGGTGAGTTATGGTGTTTGTCATTCTGGGGCAAAAGGGTCTCATGGAGGCATTGAGAATAAGTAGCTGAAGTTGCCTACCTGTCTTCTTGGGAAGAGTAACTCATATTTCCAAAGTACCCAAAGCAACTGAATATAATGGGAAAAATCTGACAAAATTAATGGAGGATTTCCAGGACTCCTCTCAAATAAAGGAACTGATATAGTTTCTGTTTTCTTCCACCATCTTTCCCTTCAGCCAGGTGACTCTGGCCATCTGTGTGACTACACCTTTTCTCTCCTGTCAATAACAGAACTTAGCTCTCAGCCACTACAAGGTTATAAGACACAACTCAAGGATGCACCAGCTCGTGTGATTTGTTTGCTTTCTGTTCACCTGATTTTCTTCCTCTGTAAGAGAGACAGAGGCGTAGTCAATATTTTTGTAGTGATTCCAGAGTTTTGCTGTCACAATATAAGCAACTGGTAGGGGATGGGCTATGTCAAAACTTAGTGTTTGACTTGTATTCAGTCAGCTCACGGAGTAAAGCAAGCAGCTTGGAAAGATCCTCCAGAACAGATGCACCCCGTTCTTCTGCTGCAAGATGAGAAAGAATGTGTTAAGATGATGACAGACATAACTCAGGATAGACACACTGAATTTGACAGCTGCCTGGCCGTTTTTAACTGAGATAAGATAATGATGACTAAGTTATGTTATAAAGAAGATTCTTCTCTCTTACAGTCTTTTGGCTAGCTTCACATTGAATATATTTCAAGTCTTGAAGTTTTGTGCCATACAGACTTCAAAGGTTATGCAATTTTCTACCTTATTCTCCATTTAAAATTTTGCCTCTGCACGCTGAATCACTGAAAATGGTGGAAAGTTTTGTTGTAGCTAGCGGAAACTTTCTTTTCTCCCTGTGTGTAAGGCAGGACAGCCCAGCCCATGCAGGTTCACTCAGTTACCAAATCAACCAACAGGTTTTCAGTACCACAAAGGTGATCGCTGGCTCTAGCTGTGGTTCTGTGTCTGTTCCCTCCAAGTAACGGGTACAGCAGTTCTGTTTTAATGTTTTGTCTCCACGAAACCATGGCTGTTACTGCAATGACTTCTGGGGACACTGAGCTCTCACCCACCAAACTGAACGCAGATATCTTGGAAGTATAAAGTATCTTGTTCTTCCATCTCTTGCAGTTTCAGTGGCATAGACATCTGTCTGAGACATCTTCATTATCCAGGGCTAGCTAAAGGCTCATTCATTAATCAAATACTTTGTAAAATATATGTGATCTAACAATTATTGTGCAACACAGAAGATTTTTCAGAAGTAAATGAAGAATCCTAGTGGCAAGATGGAGGAACATAATGCAAAGGAATAATAGTAAGGAAAACATCTTAAAAGTAACTAATCAACATATCAAAAAAAAGCTAATACATACATGTTCACCTTAAATACTGAAAACCCTTTCTGTTTTACAAATACTTTTTAATTAAAAGAAATGTGCCTTGGTTATTTAATGGGTTGTCACTATTGGCATTATTTTAAAAACAAAAGTGTGCTTGAAAATAATGAATATACTTAGTTGGTAGCTTTTTCTATATGACTGATTTTGAAGTGTCAGTATTGATAGGTCAGGTTAGTCATATACTGGAAATATCTTTAAAATTTAATAAACTTCAACCTAAGCAATAATCTAAAAATGTTCAAAAAATAAATTATATGGCTCAAAGGAAATGCTTTCTTTTTATTCTGATTTCCATACAACTATTTTCTATCAGGTGGAATACAACTCAAATACCTTTCAAATTCCATCCTCTGTGAGTGTCTTATGATTTGAAAATCTCAAAAGCACTTTACAAACAGTTTAGTAGGCTGTTATTAGCAGTTCAATGTAAAAAGTAAACATTTTTATTTGAATTTGTAAGAAAAGTTCTGAGTCTTCCTCTCCACTGGCTTGAAATTAAAACAAATCCAAGACAGCAGATAACAGTCAGTCCATGAAGAGGGACTATTCACACATTTTCTGAGTTTGATAGTGGGACCCAGTCCCATATTATCAATGTCAGCTACTATATTTAAACTCAGGTGAGTACCTTGCCAAATGGAGCTTTCAGAGCAGAGCTGGAAGGACAGATTTCCATATTGCTACTCCAAGGCTGAGCGATGCAAGCCTGCATGTCTCCAAAGGAAACAAAAAGGAAAATGTAGTTTACCCATTCTCATTTCAATAAGGAGCTTGATGACTTCCTTGAGTATCACTGTGTATATTTTTCTACATATCTACTTAATAAGAAGACAAATATAATGATTCCCATTTGTTGGGAGGGATATTTATGCCACATACAGCAGCTGCTTTTGCTTCTGCTTCTTGCTGTCACCAGCTCCTCTAGCTGTGCTTTGTCAGGATCTTGCTGTAGGGATCTACCTTAGATTTTAACATAGCTTACTGTCTAATTAGTACTGCCTTTTGTAAATTAAGATCTTTCTGATGGTGCTATGTCAGTGTCACAAGCAATGACTTTATTTTCCATCCATAACCACATTCCTTCTATTCCTTCCAGGAAGAAATCATGCCTGTTTTGAAAACATCTTTTTTCCCCGGCATAATATTTTGTGCAGTGTACTTATCCAGACTTTTTTCTGTGCAGGAATTTCTCAGTACCCAAGAAATTACTTGAACTAAAAAGTACCAAGGGGGAGCATACAACAGCTACTCTTCTGTTATACAAAGTCTGCAAGCCACTGCTGTCAGCTCCGCAACCAAGTACACTTATGCATCAGCTGAAGTTGGTTTGGCTATATTACTACCAAACAAATTAAAACTCTCAGCAGTATTTCTGAAAGATCCTTGCCCTTCAAGATAGTTCATGCTTCTCCAAAATGGCCCATTTTCTGCTGTTGACACTGCCACTTGCTGTTCCAGCCTTTCTTATTACCATTTAATTACCCTTTTCAAAAGCACAGTAAAACTAACAATGCAACATTTTGCATAAAAAACCTGCAGAGTAGATGAATTGCCCGTATGTACTGAGTTTGCCACAGAACTGAAATTTTCCCTGTCACGTTACAGTACTTCTTTCCCCAAATGGCTCTTCCATCTTCTGTCTCTCCTGTCTTGCTTTTTAGTGAGAAGTCTTAGCATGACAGAAGTAGCTTCATACAAGAGATCACAGGTATTTAGCATACCTTCCCATTCACAGGCTCAGTTCTACTATTTGGGAAGCCAGTCTCCTCTTCCAGTCACTACTGCAGTCAGGGTAAGAAAATTAAGTTCTACAGCTGATGGAAATGGTTTTTTGCCCTTTTGAGTACAAAGAGACAAAACAAGTGTTTCTCCCCAGTTTTCCTTTCCCTGTGGAGTTTCATATCTGAGACTTTTCTCAAAGCCAAATTTTCCCAAAGTAAGGTTCTTTTCTTCTTCCTTGTCATTTGTTCCTTCTTTATTTAAATCAGAAATGACTGGCTGATCAAAATTGCTTGAAGTTATTAGTGGTCTGTTTGGCTGAGCATGTTGCCAGCATAGCTATTGAAACTCCAGGGACTTTAAAATAACTGATGACAAAGACTTCAGACAGTGACTGGCTGTGCTGGGACTCTGGGCTCCATGTAACAGTAGTTTGTCTCTTCTCAACAACCAATAAATAGTACCCAAGCGATAACTATCTGTACCAATAGTCCATGTTCCTATCATATTTAAATGAATAAAGGGCATGGGAGTTACTATAGAAGACTAAAATATTCTTAACTGTACTCTTATGCTAAAGTGAAACAAATCTCAGACAGGGAGGTAATTCTGCCCCTCTACCCTGCTCCGGTGAGACCCCACCTGGAGTACTGTGTCCAGATCTGGGACCCCCAACATAAGAAGGACGTGGACCTGTTGGAGCGAGTTCAGAGGAGGGCCACGAAGATGATCTGAGGGCTGGAACACCTCTCCTCTGATGACAGCCTGAGAGGGTTGGGAGTGTTCAGCCTGGAGAAGAGAAAGCTCCGGGGAGACCTTATAGCAGTCTTCCAGTACTTAAAGGGGGCCTACAGGAAAGGTGGGGAGGGACTCTTTATCAGGCAGTGTAGTGATAGGATGAGGGGTAATGAATCATAGAATCATAGAATCATCTAGGTTGGAAGAGACCCTTGGGATCATCGAGTCCAACCATCTACCCTACTCTACAAAGTTCTCCCCTATACCATATCCCCCAACACCACATCTAAATGGCTCTTAAACACATCTAGGGATGGTGACTCAACCACCTCCCTGGGTAGCCTATTCTAATGCCCGACCACTCTTTCTGTGAAAAATTCTTAATTTGGTTAAAAACAAATTTTGGTTTCGTTTTAAACTGAAAGAAGGGAGATTTAGATTAGATATTAGGAAGCAATTCTTTACTGTGAGGGTGGTGGGACACTGGAACAGGTTGCCCAGAGAAGTTGTGGATGCCCCATCCCTGGAAGTGTTCAAGGCCAGGTTGTGTGGGACTTTGAGCAACCTGCTCTAGTGGAAGGTGACCCTGCCTATGGCAGGGGGGTTGAAACTCGATGGTCTTTATGGTCCCTTCCAACCCAAACCATTCTATGATTCCATAGAAAGTGTCACCCGTGCTCTGAAATGCTTTTTTTCCAGTTTCTCAACTCCTCTAACTGTATGTGATGGTTATGCCTCAACTCAGTCTTCCTCCCTGGACATTTTAACCTTCTTCAGACTGATCAGTTGAACGCCTTGGCTGGGATGAGGTTCCTGTCCCACAGCTTCTCAGTGGGGAGGTGATGAGCTGTCCCTCAGCAGCACCCCCAGGCTTTGCAGAGAAGTCGTATTTTCCCTTTGCAGTGTTGCCTCCAGAAGTCTATGGATCAGTGCTTTACGGGGTGACTGCCATGACCTTGGCAGCCCACCTGTGCTGCCCAAAGAGGTTTGAGAACTCTTGAGAATCAGAAATGTTTGTAGAACAGAAAGAACAAACATCTTCCAGGAGCCCTTGAGGTTTCACTGATCCTCCTGTGACCTGCCTTCTCACTGAAGGTCCATTGTCATACAGACAATGCGCTCTGAAGCACCATTCAGGTTCCGCTTTTTGAGATTCCCTGATACTTGTCTAAAAATAGATAGTTTTGTTCTCATAGCCTCACAAAAGACCACAGTAATACTGAAACCAGTAAGACCTAAGGTGGTCAGCAGCAGATGTATCTATACAGCAGTTCTCCTGTGAAGTCCAAAAGTTGTCCACACCCTGAGCCAGTCTGCTCCTTGAGAATCAAGTGCAAAGTCTAGGAATAAATATTAATTAATAATCACTGAGCAGAAGGTAATGGACTATCTTCTGCTAATAGATTACTAAAATCCGCTAGAATCTAGCAGAAAAACTAGCTCATGTTTGTGTTCTGGACTTCTCTGAGGCACCTTTCCACTGAAATTATGAAATATGATGTAAAATTGGGTTTTTTATATACCACTAGATGGCAAACTAGCAGTGTGATACACATCAAACTTCCTATCATGGAAATCTCTGATTAGGCATTATTGTAAAAAACACAGGCTATCTGTATGCAAATAAACAGAGACTTGATGTGATGCATGCTGATAGAAAACAAAGAATACTTCAGCTTTCATGTTTCAAATTAATTTGTGATGTTTTAAGGCTGGACAATACGGATCTTGTTGAAATCACAAAAGATTTCTAGGGCAAATGTTTCACACAGCCTTTGCTTTCCCTTTTGATATCCCATGGCCACACACCGCCTGGGGCTGAATGTCAGACAATGCTGTAGTGGCTTCACCTGGAAATAAGTGAGGGAGTTTGAACAAGACTATCACAAGGGCCTGTAACTGGACTGAGATGTGTAGAAGTACTCAAGGAGCGCAGTCAGGCTCTTTCCATTGTCTACATTTTGCAGGGATCTCATCATTAATATAAACTCAACTGCTGCTGTTGCTTCCTGGAAGGTCTGCAGGGGCAGAGCAATCAAAAAGAGTCCACTAAAGAGAGGGGAAAGGCACCAAAAAGTCTCCCAAGAGCTCCCAGTCATTTTCCCCGTTGCTAAAATGAAGTTATCTAAGGGTGTAATTGCTAACAGTTGGGTTTCCAGCTCTGAAAATCTCTAAGTTACAGAATAAGCACTAGAAATGCAGAATGCTCCATAACCCAACTAAAATGTATGGAAAATTGGGAAGAGTGAATGTGCTCATTTAAGCCAAAATGTAACCACATAGTGACTCAAGTCCCAAACAGAAGTGTACGCTGGGAGAGAAGAGAGTCACTTGACTTGTTTGTACATATTTAGTCCCTTGCATTTCGTTTATATCAGGGGAAGATGATGATGGAATCAGGTATTTCCTTGGACACAAGTGAGGATCTGCAAACTATGGAGAGAGAAGCTTTTCTCTGCTGTGCACCAAAGAGAGTCAAAACGCAGAGAGCACTCCTCGTCACAGCCCCCCAGACTGCTTTTTCCATAACCAGCAGGCCCAAATGCTTCCTGAGCTCTCTGAGGGTCATAGCTATGAATAAATTCCTTCTGGGTTCTCTGCCTGATGCCATTTCACAGATGCAACAGTTAATCCCCTACTATTATTTTAGTTAAAAGCTGCCACATGAACCCCAGTGCCCACATCTCCCAGAATCTGTCCGGGCTTCTAAGCAGTGCTGTTTATAGGGACTGATTTCCATTATTTCAGCTGTCACCAAACACACATTGAATCAAGACCTGCTTTTGCAGAATGGGGTTTCAGCAGGCTTCCTGTTCATCCTGGACAAATGAGTCGTGCTCCCAGCATTCAGAAATTGCCCGATGGCTCTCTTCATAACAGCAAAATTATAAAATACTGTATTATTGTTGTTGATATTATTAATTTTAGTCTTGGAAGTGCTCATTTCTGTTTTCTTTTTATTCACAACTGGAGGATCCAGGCAAAAGCAATAGACATGTACACAAGTTCTGAGGTATGCACTTATTTTTAATGTACTGCAGTGTTTGGACTGCAAGAAAACTGCTCATAACTAAGCCACCACAAATGCTTGTGATGCATTTTTTCTGCTTAGCCTGTGTATTTAAGTCTTAATTGATCGAGACCAAGTCTTACACTGCAGAATAAATGCTTTTTTTATGAACTAGGCCCTCAATTGTGTTTGATAAGTGCCTAAAGAGTTGAACTAGGCAGGTATCGAAGGCTGTTGGAGGCAGCTTCCACTGCCTATTTTACCTAAGTATGAACTCTGGAAAACTGAAAGGGCTGGGGGTACACGGGGTGATGGGCAGAGTTTAGGGAGACAATGCTTCAGGTTTAGGTCCACCTCTGCTTCCAGCCAGCAGAAACAGTGGTTGCAGCAATCTTTGCTCTCTCCATTTTACACTCGTTCTCAGCACCCCGTTTTGCTCCTGTCCCTTTCTTTTCAGCAACAGAAACACCTTCAGCTCTGTCAGGCTCCCATCCTTCACCCTTGAGGCAGTAAAATCATTGTTTTGCATATTTTTCAGGGGACGCTTGAGCTGACTCAAGTTGTCACATACTCACAAATAGCAGACTGCATTAACTGAGCTTCAGCTGCATTTCTGAAAGCAATGTGATTATAACAGCTTTAAAAGACAGGACAGTCTGTAATTAGCAGAGGGTTTTTCCTGGTAATTACATTAACCTTTAGTTGAATGTTACTCAACCCATCACAATGTTATTTTTATGGTTGCCTACCAAAGTATGCCTCCGTAGGATTGCGACCCTGTCTTGGTCAGTGGAAAATTCCACATCCTTGCATAAATCCTACAAGTGTCTTGCTTTGGTTGAGTGCCACCCTGCACTGTGCCTGGTAAGGTTTTGCAAACAATGGACTCGCTGGCTGGAGGGAATCCAGCTCCACTAGTAGCATTTTCAGTCATTCTTTTCCTGTGTAATGAATGAAGAATGAAAAATGCAGCTATTCACAGAAGCAGTTTTGTCAGACAGTAATGACCTGAGTACTAATGTAACAGAGTTCGACACACGATATGTCCTATATATCATTATTTTCCTTAGGGTTTTTTTGTCTTTGTGTTTTCCAAGCACCGAACTATATCTGGGGTTCAACAGACCTCTAGAAAGGTACAGAGAAAACAGGGCGCACGACTATAGCAGAAAACAATTAAAGCAAACATTCCTCATAAAAATCCAACGAAGAGATTAGGTGTACAAATACACAAAAGTTCATGAGAGGTGGTCTGGCACCACAGAATCTTTCTTTGCTCATTTAATCTGATTAAGTTCATTCCATATAACTGTAGTCTTCAATGCAGTAAAAGTACTGCTGTAACCCAGCTTAACTCAAGTACTAGTGAAAATCTCATGTGTGCAGTTATGACAACAGAATAAGACCTTAGGATAAGCTGAGTGAATAAGGCATGAGAAAAATTATTTTTATTAAAAATAAATTGCTAAGAAATAAAACATTGCCCAGTTTTGACTAGTTTTGTTTCTGAATTCTTAAAATTATAATCCTGATGCAGGTCTATGAATAACAGAAAGAAATATCAGCTGAAATAGTCCTGTAAGCTGCTGAGAGTAGAAGTAATCATTGGGGACTCAGGTCACCAAGCTTTCGGAACATTCTCTGATTTATCTTGGCCTCAGTTCCCTACCAGCTAAACGGGCGTATATCTTCCTTTTCCCCAGCTTTCTTTTATGTTCAGACCAAAAATGTTCTTTGGGGCAGCAGGTTAGTTTGCTGTAGACGTCTGGGTTGGGGTCTTGGCAGGGTTTCCAGGTGCCACTATACCCCTGTGATAGCTGTGTCAAAACGAAAAGGGAGTTTCTCCATAATGTTCATAACAGCATCATTCTGATGTTGTTTTCTCTTTCTTTTACCAATGCACACTTTTGTGAAGTCTAGGTGTGTAACATAGTCCTGCTTCAAGCCCAGGTGGCACAGTCTGGGTACCCAGAGATGAATATGTCAGTTCAAATGCTGACAAGGGAGAGAGGATGGGCAGCTGCCCACCAAATTGGGGTTTCCTCTGAAAACTAGGATGCAGGAACTGTGCAAAGCAATGCAACTGGTTACTTACCTGCTTCATTTCTCAGCACAGCCAAAGGACTTTTGTCATGCAGTCACTTGGTCCATGAATACAAGCACCACTTTCATTGAATGGATTTCAGTAGCAATACTATTCCTTCTCTATTAATTTTTGTTTCTCCACTGATTCATTCCTTGGCATACCATCAACTTTTTCTCCAGCTGAACAGATACATTAATTATATTTCCCTCTTTCAGGAACTTTCTTCATCTATTTTTTACCCTGTAATGTGAAGGCCTCCTGGATGGGTTTGCATTATAAATCATTCCTATTTTCTCCATTCAATACTTAGCATTCTTCAAAGTGGCAGAAATATGGTAATGAAGGGAGTAGTATCTCCATTTCACATAGCAAGGTATACTGAAGTTAAAAGACAATCTGATAACTTCTGAGTGGAAATTATACCACCTAATATCAGACCTTGAAGTTAGGTGTCTAAATTCATGTCATACTGGGGTGAACTGGCGCTTCTGGAGGATGACTTGACCTCCTATATTGAACCTCTACACTAAGATTAGATGAACTGCATCCTAGAAGTACTTATTCATGTTTTAATGACTATAAAAGGAGGCTGGATGAGAACCTCACCTTCCAACCATCTTCATCATGGACATCCAAAGTTGATTAACATGAATCCCATGCTGAATGTCCTAACTTCCAGAAACTTCAGGAATCCACCTACTCCTGTGATGTGGGAAGACTTAAAATACAACATGAAAATCTCGGGTTATTCAGCAGCTTTTCAAAATATTTTTCTTATTAACAAGTCAAAAACTCATAGTCTTCTGCTGCAAACTTGTGCAGATCTCAACACTTGAAAGCTGCAGTTGGCCGTTCTCATTCCTCCTGTGTAGTCATGCTCCTTGAGATGGAAAGGACCTCATACTGCCTCACTTTCTGAAACAAAAAAGGCTGTTCTGTGCTATGATGACTACATGGCACAGGAGTGGAAAGCTGTGGGGATTTCCCATGCTGTGGTCATGGGTCATGGGATGACAGATTCCACCTGGAGCACTTCTTATATCCTGACTTTCTGCAAACTCCTTTCTTCACCAGTTTGGATATGCACAAGGGTGTTCTCTGAAGTTCATTTTTGCTCCAGAGGAAACTGCTTCCAGACTCAACAAAAGGAGGCAGACTTCTACAGAGACCAACTGAAAATGCCTAAATTACACTCCCTTCTGGGCCCCTGAATTGGGCTTGCCCAGAACATGGATGGAGGGTAAGGAGATTGGTCTCTCACCTCTGTGGAAAAAGGTCTTTGAAACAGGAGCAGGCTTTGTTAAATTTATAAGCATTGTGTCTACCAAACCAGAGCCCCGGACCTCTGTAGCTCTGAACTCAGCTGTTGTCTACCGCAAAAGAGCAGCAGAGTGATTACTTACCCACAGCTGTGAGTAGAACCAGTATGAGCAGTAACTTCTTCCCTAAATCTTCCATCACTAAAGAAATAGAATCCACCATGGTGAACCATTGAGGACCTCTTCTTGCATTTATAGGAGGCTGAACAATTTTGGAAGGGCTTTGGTGAATGTTGTGTATTTCTCACTAATGTACTTAATCAGATCTTTTTTAGAAGTTAAAAAGACCCCAAATAAGCTAAAGATCAGATAAGATAGCTAGATTAAGTACCTTCAGTTCCCATTAATGATGTCTTAGAAGAACAAACTTGGATCCACAGCGCTTATATTAAAATCTGAAAACTTCCAAAGCAAATGTAAATTTGTTTGTGGTGTGGCTGAGCTTCCACAGGACATCTGGCTGCCCCAAATTAAACATTTAATGTTCTTACAAAATTCAGTAGAATGGTTTATCTTTAGGCTCTATCTTTTTATGAAAATGCTAAATCTTGCCCCAAAGCTACATCACAGAAAGCCTCCAAAAGACCATGATGTTTGCAGAATTTCTATGCAGTACTTTAGGATGCACACTGTTACATAAACACCTATTGCAAGGCTGGAACTATGATGTTGTGGTATCCTTTTCCATCTCTACAAAAGTTTTACTGTGGCTATGAAGGGCATTGGACTTCATGGTTTATGTATACTACCACGCATAAATAATATCTAGGCTAGAAAAGGGCAGCCATAGGGTAAATTTTGGTTTGACAGGACAACAGGAATGTTAATTTCAGATAAATATGGCTGATAATAATAAAGCTTCACATAAGTTTCATATAATGCCTTTTCCTATCTTTCCCTTCATCTTTTCTAGAAGCAAGAAAATATCACTTTCTAAGTCTCCTAATGCTTCCTGGGGTAAATGGAGTTCTAACATAAATGCATAGCTCCTTTTCATGCTCAAGTTTTGTTTTTCTTTATACTTCAAAATAGTGTGGAAGGAGTCCCACAGCACCACAGCTTCACCTAAAGCTGTTTACATAAAAAAAACCCTTTTCCTCAGTTTATCACTCAGGAAATTTGCATCCCGATCATAAAATAAATGTCATTATTCCACTTAACAGCCATAAGGATGCAAATTTCATCTTCTCTAATGATGAGTTTTACCTCTGGTCAAAAAGATTAAAAACCTTTTCCTACAGTTGTTCAAGCCATACCAGGGAGCAATAAAATTTTACAGCCTTGTTTAAAATACAGCATCACTACTCTGTCTGATTAATCTTCAAAATCTAATCACCATCTGATATGACTACAAAAGACACAGTAAAAGTATTTTTTAAATTTTTTCCAAACCTTCTAACAGATCAGCATTAGGTGATAGATTTGCTTGTGTTGCCAAAATACTGACCTTCACTGCTCAAATAGATGCTTTGAAATAGATCATGGGAACTCTTACTGCCTGTGGAAAGAAATGTTTGTTTGATTGTCAGTAGATTGTTAAACACCGTTACTGACGTCCTCTTTAATACATCACACAACCCTCATATACTTGTGGCTCTCCACCTTTTGTTCGGTGCTACGTTGTCCATGTGCAAACACACCTGACTTTGCATTTGAACAAGAGCCCCCTCAGATGGCTCTGTGTCTTCTCCTTGTCCAGCTCCAAGGTTTGAGCCCTCAACTCGGTCTTGCAGCTCATTGAAGTTTCAGTGCCAAAGCTGCCTGGCTGCCTTGGAGCAGGGGGAAGCCGTAACCACAGTTGTCTCTGTCTGCTCACGCAAATGTAGCTGTAACCTCATCTGCAGCAAGGCTTCCAAAGAGAAAATCATATGGCAAACATATTTATCAAAAACTGTAAAAAAAAAAAAAATCTTTAAGAAGCAAAACTTGAGTGATCTTTCTTTTTTCCCCCCAGGATATCTCTTATTTGGCATTATTATCTTCAATGTTTACTAAAAATAAAGATTAAATTTGGGTATGACTAGTTGAATATTTAATATTGGTATCTTTCTCAATAGCACAGTTTTTCAACAAAGTCAAAACTTAACACTGATAATGTTAGTGAAAAAAGATTATTAAATTTTTCTTTATTTTGGAAGATTTTTTTTACAGTTTTAAGAAAGAAAGAGAAGTATTTTTTCAACAGAAGAAAATCATAATTGTGGTGATCTTCATTAAAGGAACAATGAAAATCCAGAAAGTGTAGGAAAAAATGAGTAGGGGTCAACTTTGAACATCCTTAGATACCACTGACTAAGCAATTAGTTAAAACGGTCATTTTCCTGTTTCATACTGAACTTTATTTACAACCCAGACCTTGCTAGGAAATACCCAAGTTCTCCTAATTTTGTCCACTTTTGCTACCAATCACATGTTTATGTGTGTGGTCATTGTTGACACACCACATGGCAGGTATTGCACACTTCCTGATCGACTACAGAAGTAGGAAGGAGTCGTTAGGACCTCAGAGGCAGCAGACCAAAAAATGTGGCCCTGGGAAGAAGGGCTGCAGAGCTTCTGTGTATGCTCCCAGTGCTGGAAACACCACCAGCACAGCTGCCAAGTTGTAGTTGCCCACACAAGCACATGCTAAATGAATCCTTATCTCTCCATTCTACCATGAACAATTATTTGTTTTCTCTTTATCTGTATTTTCATCTCCACCCTAGGACCCATTCAGCTCTTTTACAAAGACAATCCTTGGATAGGATTCAGATTCAAGCTTCTCCTTTTTTTTTTTTTCTCCAGACAAAGCCTTTTTATAATTGTGCAGGCATTACAAAAGATTCCTTTTTTTCTAAATTTTAACTCGAGTCAGATCTCTTTGTATTGTATAGTTAGGCAGCATCAGCACTTCAAGCAAACTCTGAGAGTACAACTCCCTAGTACCCAAAAGCGAGACCAGGGTGTTACCATCACGTATGGAGAATCAGACCACAATTATACCTTGGGCCTTGAATGCATACACCAGCTGAATTAGAAATAGCTTTAGATAAATAATGAACCTTGGCCTGGAGCTGCTGAGTGAAGATGTGCAGTCCCAGGTAAAAGAAGGTAAGCAGAGATTAACCGTTTCTAGATTGGATCATCTGAAGTTTGCACTTTTTCACTTCCCATCTCTGTATAATGGGAAACTGAATTCAGTCCATCATATGCCACTACACACATTCCTGGTTTGGGGTTTGGTATAGAATGGACGAGTAAGCAAAGGCATTCAATTTACTTGACCTTGCTGCATTTTCTCTTTTGAGACAGAACCTCTCAGAAACCTGAGTGTAGCAAGGGGTACAAAAAGGCCTAAAATGCACCATTATAACAATGATGTGTCCCAGCAACAGGCCCCTTCACTGTTCGTGTACCCTACTGCATGTTACAGTGGCAGCAGCAGGAAAGGAAAACATCACAAAACCCCAAAAACCACCTCTGTGCCCCTGTGTGACCCCCAAGTATGGGGCAGCTGTTCTGGTTCTCAGCATGCAACACTAGCCTAACAGCCAGCGTGTCAGTGAAGTGTAGCACTCAGCAAATAATAAACTTATTGAAACATCACTTTTTTTTACTTTTTGCAGACAGGAAACCATATATTTTACTATCACATGAAAGACAGCACTCTGCTGCTTTTTTTGTCTTTTTTTTTTTTTTTTTAAAGCAACAGTTTGTCTAACGGCTTTGCACAAGTATAAGCTAGGTTATTCACATGCTTCTGAGTATATTCTTGTTCCTTTCTAAGTTCACTTGTTTATTAAATGGCATAAGGATGTCTCAGAAGCACTGAAGTCCAAAAGACATCGAAAGATTAGGAAAAACAACAGTTCTACAAACTGAGTTTTCAGTTCATGTAAACTCCATTACTATAATTTTAACAATTTGTTAAAAGTTTTGAAACTGGGATGGTAAAGTTGTTTCCCACATGGACTAAAATAATATATATTTCAGGTCCTTTTGTTAAGAATTATAACAGAATTCAAAATAAGGGATTTTTTCAATTAGGAAGCTAGTAAAAAACATAGTAGGAAAAGGCAAAAAAATAATGAGAAAAGTTCATATTATTAATTAGAAAAGTTACTTTTATCTGTAACAGACATTCTTTGCTCTTTTGGAGACAGCAATTAGTCTAAGTAAATTAAATCGAGTGTTTAATAAGATTTTTAAGAAGTCGGGAAAGCTGGAAAGAGATAAATAAGTCTAGACAGAATATCCCTGTTTAATGTGGTTATTCATGCCACCTATGAAGGATGTGACTTGCGGTGACCAAGCTCTGTAATCATTTTAGCATGGTACAGAGCATCATTTGAATGAAAGAACTCAGTCGTTTGAACTTCGGGGTGTACAATAGTCCCTCTCATATTGGTAGTGTGTTTAATGAGTTGAAATTAGTCTGAAGAGAGAAATTGTCCCAGTTCCCATTTTTTTCTACAGATTCTTTTTAAGCTTAGACATTTTCCCCAAGATATTCAGGAAACTCTACTCAGGAAAAGGGAGAAAAGTCTGATTACACTTAAAATACATACTGTAGTCAATGCTTTGCACTATTTTGATTGCTGCTGTGTTAACTTCTGCATTTCCTGCTGACGGTTCACTGGAACATTCCATGCAGCCATTACAAGGCACAGATTTTCTGTATAAAGTTTTACATTTTAGTCATGGAGAAGCAAGAAGTAGAAGCTGCCATACATCACCCAGGATGAGATCAGAAGTGCCACAGAGGCAGGAAGCTCACATATCTTCGCTGGAATGTATGGATCAAAATCTGATCAGGAGAAATCCTGAGTTAGGTAAATATGAATCAGAATTTATTCATCTACATCTTCACACCCCATTTCAGTGGTTTGATCCATCATTTCAAAGGAAGCACCATCATTATTTTGGAAATTTTGTGACCCCTCAGTGAGATTTTAGGCTCAAGATCATAGTCCCAGATGACAACACAGTGCTTACCTGACTGGATTTTTCAAAAAGCAATGAGTATCTCCTAGACCAGAATGACAATTCTTCTTCCTGTTCTTCACTTGTAGGTTTACAAGATGAATCTCACAATACGACATGAAAAAGGTTTGAGGGAGAAGAGCTGGAACATGGCTGTCGTATGGGGACACGGCTCTGACTAGTCTTTCATCCTCTCTTCAAGTGTTTTGCAGGATACAACAGGCAAACTGGATTTCATATAGAAAATGATGCTTCACCTCAAACCAGACACAAAATACATCCCTTTTTGCTTTCAGCCAGTGAGTTACCCTGGGTATCCCTGAAGAGCTTTGTGCTTCATGCAGTGCTACAATACTGCACCACTGACACTGCAATGCAAATAGCAAATGGTAACAGAAGAAAGAGCAGCTATATTGTGGGCATGCCATCCAGCCACCAAACCCTACCCACCCCATCCCCAAACATTCTCTCCCCCCGCCCAAACCCTCAAACAACCGCAAAATCAATAGTTAAGTAAAATGAAAAGATCACTATTGAAAACGGGAAAATAATCTTCACTGTGTAGTGAATCAAAACACATTTTGGCCACATGCTAATTCCTAATGGGTTGGACTTCTAGATAAGACACAAAAAATTCATTAAAGCAGGAACAAGAACTGTATGTTTCATTTCTCCCCCTTTTATATTTCTGATTAGCAGCTTAAGCATTTCCTTGTTTTCTAGAGCTGAAGGCTACAACATCTTGAAATTTTTTTTGCTGACTTTCTCTTGATACGTGAATAACACTTTTTCATTGCTTGACTTGCTGATTAAAGAGTTTTCACTGTGGTCGTTTAAAATCTTACTTCTTCAGTCTCTCATCAGTATTGTCAGGGCAGGAGAGATGACTGTGGCAGCAATCTTAATAAACAAGACAGAAGAGACATCAAAAAAGATTTATTGACAGGACTTTGCTATTAATCAGGCTCCTTTTAAAAGCCAGTAAACGTTGCCCTGTAGTGTATTTACTCTTGAGGCTTGCAGAGTACCACATGGCATACAATAATTAAGGTGACAGGTAGGAGGCAGCATCCTGCCAGGATTCTCACCATGACATTCAGGTTTAATAATTTTTGTAAAGTGCATATTATGTGTTGATCTGGAATATGTTCCCTTTTCATCAGGCATGACTGCTTCATCTGACAATCTGTACAAGGCTCCACAGTTATGGTCACAAGAACCACCAAAGACCCAAAACCCAACTTTGACCTTCCCTGCCTCTCACCACGATCAGGAAGGGACAGACAAATTGTACAGGTCACAGAGAAACAAAAGCAAAAGCTTAGCAAAAGTCCAGGAACACAGCAAAATAATGTACAGTTTCAGCATCAGTTCCATCACTGTGCCACGGCCAATGTTTCCCAGTTCTGACCAACAGGCTTCCAGGGTGCTGAACAAAAACCCAGGAACTGAAAACACACATGCAAAGGTGACTACTTAAAATAACGAAGACTTCAAGAGAAATATTCTGGATTATATATTTTGAGATACTCTGGGCGAAACTAAGGAGCGTTCACAGAACATAAGAGGTATGAAGGATGCTCCAGAAAATCGCTTTTTTTTTAAACACAAAGTCTTTATGCATGGGGAAATCAAAGCTGTGCAGAGTAAAAGGGTAAAAGATTTAGTGAAATTTAGCACAGGGTTTGTGCCACAAAAAAAGGGTACTCAGCTCTTGTGTGATCCTCAACCTGACCCCCCTCCAAGATGGGAATAAGGCAGAGAACATGGCAGAGCTGAGATGGTCTCTTTTCATTGATCCAGTAGTGCCTGAAGGAACATAGGGGCTCTCAGTGAGCACCTGCAGCCATTGCCTCCCCAAAATGTTGTGTGATGATGCTTCCAGCAAAAATTAAGGATACAGGGATTCAATTTGTTCAGGGTATGGGATATAGTTGTATGATCTCATACTTCACAAATTTATCGCAGCCAGTGCTGAAACACCTTTCTTGCCCGTCTGTATGAACTAAGTTCTACCTCCTTGTATCTAAATCATATGAATTCTCCGAAACCAGTGTTGCTTCTGAGTCATCTTACACTCCAACTGGGCTCAAACAAGAGAGTAGACAAGCAGAGATAGACTGACTCATTACTCAGATTTGAGGAATGTCTGCGTTAGTGACAAACAAGATGCTTAACCCTACTGACTGTTATTTACTCTCCTCACTCTCACCAATCCATGTGAGCAGGAATAAAATTCAAACACTAATTCTCATCTCATGTGAGTCATGCTTTCTTACACTATTATGACCTCTGTTTGGTTTTTTTCGTTTGTCCCTTTGGCACACCAGTGCAAAAATAACTGTTTGGAAGGGAAGGGGAAGAAGAATTGAAAATAATTTATGGAAAGGGCTTGTACTTCAAATTTTAATGGAAAAGCTAAGTTTCACAGATAAATTACCTAAATCTACTAACGTATAAGTCTTACTATCAAAAATAATGAAGAGGGAAGGGGACTGCAACTATCTTTTCTTTAGCAATCTGCTCTTGAAAACCCTAACTTTAGTTAACAGAAGAAAATCTTCTCACTTTAACCACTCTTACTGAGGAAAATATAGTTCTTTTCAACAGATTCGTTTTATACTTCCACAGCTCCGTTTTCCCAACTCAGAACTTAAATTCCAATACTTTTATTCACACTGAATAGCTTTAAGTAGTCATACCTATTTCAGTGAGCCTTCGAGAAGAAACCTCTGTGTCAGCTGAGGTTTCTAAAACTGGCCATGCATGGAAAATTCTTGTGTGAAACTAAGTCATCAGGCTGGATTTCATGTATCAACAAGTCTGTCAATTCATTTCTGTTTCTACAGATGTTTTCCAGTTGTGTCATACCTACCCTTTAAACATTGCTTCAGAGTTCCAGTTCAAAATGAAGTCCACAGATACAAAGCAAGTTCTTAATCTAAGTGGCCTTTAATTCCAATATGGATGTTGAAGATGCCAAAGGGTTTGTCTAAAAAGCACAGAATTAGGGAAAACACGTTATAAAAAACTGTGTGGTCTAATTTAAAAAAAAAAAAAATAAAATAGCTATTTCATGCTCTGAAACATAAGAAGGGTCATATTCATTACTTAGAAATAACCCTTAGAAAATTTTGAAGATGGGAAAAAAAGTGTCTATGTATCTTTAGCAGGCATATTGTAAGCCTCTTCTTGGACTGAAAGAGCTGGGGAGATGAGGTGTTGGTACTGTACTTTTACATATGTTTTAATAACAAGTTCATTTTAGTCATCTAGGCTATTTCTTGTAGTCAAGGTTGACCTTATAGTTACCCCAAGCCTATGGCCGCAAGCCTTCTATGTTTTAATCCGAGGACTTGTGTCCAAACACACGTGTATTAACACTAAAATTTCCACTGAGCTCCAAGGAACAACAGTGCACTTCAGTTCTTAGTTCTTAGTCAGCATTTTTTGCAGGATATCTTGAATTTACCAATTAAGTGCCCAACCTCAGCAGAGAAATTCATCCAGAGGCAAACTTGTAGTTCTCTATTTTCGTCTTTCAAATTGTCCACTTTATTTTTTCCCCCTAATTATTAGAAAGAAAATTTATCACACTGTCATTTTTGCTGGTAAAAGAATTTTCAATATTTGACCAAATCTGTGTAAATATTCACTCCTTTTACTGAACTATTTTTGGAAGAGTTTTCTGTTTTCAGTTATAAAGCATCTTCATTCCTGCTGGACCTAGTCAGTTTCTCAAGGTGTTTAGAATATTTGTTCAGATAAGGAAGTTTTGAAAATGTTCAGTTTGCACTTACAGTTCCAAAATTTCTCTACAATTTTTGTTCTGCATTGCCTTTTTTCTTTGAATGGATTATGAAAAAAATCAAAGTCAAGACAGTTTTCACAGGTGGTATAAACTGGGTTGTTAGAAGTAATGGCTGTTTGACCTCAACATTTTGTGCTTTTGCCCTAAAAATCTGTGGCAGTCTTGGGTAATAACCCAGGCTGATGAGCCATTCTGCTGTCTCATTTCACAAAAGCAAAGAGTTCGAGCCTCATAGTACCACAACACCATGATATTCAAAGGTCTTTGCAAATACTCTGAAGAAAAATTTTCAGCAGCATGACTCAAGGTAAATAATACTTTGGCAAAATATTCTGGCTAAATTTTTTTTTGGTGCACATATATGTCAGCTGAGAGAAAGAAAGCATTTCAACCAGTGGGTCAAATGTTAGTTTAGAACAAATACAAACATGCTCTGAAAAATTGCACATTAAGTCTCTTACGCAACAGGTAAATCCTTAAGATTTTACTGGGTGTGTAGGACCAAAAGAAGGTCAACCAATTGACTACATATGGTTCAACAGCTGCTTCCTTTGACCTGCCAAAATCTTTGCTGTTATCATGCTAAGAGAAACCTACTTAACAACACTTTGTATTTGTAATTTTAATTGGTGATGAAACTAAAAGTATTGGATTATGAGAACTAAACCAATAAAATATCAAGTACTTTTAAGAAAGATTTACAAATATTATATAGTCTCTAGTTCTGAAGACAGCAAAGTCTAATGACACCTCCAAACAAAAAAGATCCTGATTGCTTTGTAATTTTGGGGAAGATTAAAGCTGGAAAGCAACACTGCTGTCAAAAGGCACATGTACCAAAGAGGACAAAGAAAATCCAGACCAGCATCATGACACAAAAGAGAGAAAGAAACGGTGTCAGAAAATCACAGAGGAAATCGTCTTCACTTTGTGTTGTGTAACTTCTGCTCCACTCCTCACTTCCTATCAATAAGGCAGTCTTCTGCTCTACATTCTTCATGTATCATCTTTATTAATAAATTCTTTTTATGGTAATTATTAATTAGTGGTTAGTCGTGTTTGCATAAGCTCTCTTGAATTAATTTCTTGCTAATTTCTCCTTTCTTGCAATTGCCATGACTTATGAAAAGTTTGATTACTTGGTTCTTACACATTTTTATTCACAATTAGAAATTTAATGTAAATTTAAGTCTGAGATGTAATATGACAATACGTCCCACCCTACCTTAAGTAACCATGACAGACACCTAATTTGATTTCTTTATTTAAAATGATTTATGAATGTGGCTATCCTGCATTTGGAAGCTGTCATAACTTTGCAAATTAAGCTGGCAATGTTGCGTTATGAGGGGCACCAATCTTTCCAATCTTTCAACTAAGCCAAAACCAAACTGCAGACTTAGTCTTAATTAAGAACTAGCTAAAAATTTCCTTATATTTTTGGAACTTTTGAAATGCAGCAAATAAAAACTCAGCACTTGTTCAAATTTTTCTATTCCATTGAAGACTTATTTATGAAATGAAATGAAAATTATGAAAAAAAGGCTTTATTAAAAGTTTATAGAAAATTTTGTTTCTGAAATTCAACTTATTCCTTTCAGATACCTCTTTTCAGATGTCAAGGATCTTTTGAACCACTCTAAAAGAAAAAAATAAAACTCAGTTTTAAATGTACATAGGTTAAAATGACATAGAAAAAAAAACCAAATTCAGATTAATTTTCTGCTATCAGAACACTTCATGATATTTAGATGTTCCCTAACTCCAGAAGAGAAGTTATCTCTCACAAAAATATGCATTTTAAAGGGAGAGTGAGAACAGAACAGAAACAATTGTAAAAACCATTCTGCAGTCCTAAATAATTCTCACAGAGAATTAAGTAGCTAATTTCTTGCTCTTATTAGCCTGGAATGCAAAGTCAGTAGATCTTTCAAGAGTAAATTGTCATTTACAGAGCAAAACTTGATGGTTAAAATGTATTTTAGATAACAGCCCAAGGGTGTCACTTCATTACAGCTCCCCAAAGAAAACAATCAAGTTTGTCAGCATTCCACTGAGAGTCTTTAAACAGACAAGTTCATGAACTTACAGAACAGTAGGAAAAAAAAAAAAAAGTCAAAAAGCTACCAAAAAAGACCTATCATGAAGTAAACATAAGCCAACCTGCTGATTCTGTGTCCAGTTTAGAAGAGTAGATAAAGCAATTTCTGAGAAAAACCATGTTAAGTGCTGCTGTTTTGACATGGAAAATTTTGCAGAACAATATTAGTGCAACATATTTCATTTGCATAAAACCAGAGATTTCTGACCTCTTCTGTCAATCTGACTTGGTCTGTATGTTCACCATCTCCCCATCTGTCTGATTAGCTATTCCAGAAGGACAATAAAAAAGAAAATACACAAATGTAATACAGTAAAATGTCATGCCTTATTGAATTTAGGGATGGAATATATATTTAATATTATTGTGCTGTTTATAACTGTTTTAAAATCAAAGTGTTTCAAAGGATGAGCTAATATAAAATTAATATATATCTTCAAGAAAAAGAAAGTGTGCATACTGTTCAAAGCTTATTTTCTCAGGAAGATCTTCTGAAGTGATTTAGCTGCATGCAATCCTTTGGTAAGCTTTACCTCAACATCTGCTAAGGACCTTAAAAATCTTCCCCTAACATTTTGCATGCAGAATTTGAACAATCTTTCTTTATTCACTCTTCCTTAGGTTGCGTTTCTTAACCTCTGTAGTTTCCTCCTTACCTTACAAGGGCTTTGGAATAGGAGCAGCTATATTCCTTTGCTGTCTGGCCCGTCACACATGAAGTCAGACAAGACAGCCTTCAGGCCTAAGAGTCCTAGGAGCAAAGCTCTTCTCTGTAATATTCTTCCGCATAATTCCAAATTTGCAAAATTTATTGTCTACTGTCAGTAGAGACCAAGCCGCAATTTCAAAATCTGAGCAGATTTCTAGGAAGAACAGGATATGATCGACATTTTAATAGCTGTCATTCATTATAAAATTTCACTGGGGAAGTAACAGAAATGATAGTGATTCACAAACTAATAAAGGCCAGAACACCAGCAACTGGCTTCAGCTGGGGAATCTGCAAAAAAATAAGTTTTGTTCTGATACCGTTGGTGGTAAAAGATTAACTTTCCTATAGCACTCTCTAGAAATAGTCTAAGACTTCCTACTGCCAAAACCTAAAACTAAAGTGTAAAAAAAATCACATAGATAGTAGGACAACTTCTCTCCTAAGGCAAATGGCACACATTAACCTCAATGAGGTTTTGCACAGCCAGGACAGCAGACAGGGAAGTGCAGGTTGTCTTACCAAATTTTTAAGAATTCCCCGGTATGGCTGACACACACATTCTTTAAAGGCCTGTGGCCTTCAAGGTTTTTATAACTTTATCCTCCAACGTCGAAATCACACCCAGCCCCAGACCTTGGTAACATTCATGAAAATGAGCGTGGAGGGCATGAGTATAGCCTCCAGGATTTTAGTGTCTCCTTGATTCCTGCAATATGTTCATCCTGCTAAAGAGGGATTCTGTTTTTTTGGCTTTAATGTTTCATCTTCTTTGAGATGAAGGAAAGATTTTCTTGATTCTGCTTTATTTTATCAGATCTTTGTTGCATATTTTGTAATTAAACAAACCAATTGCAGCAGCCCCAGCATTTGATGTGTTTTCTCAGGACTTTGAAATTTCTACAATATATTGATTTTTATGACACAAACCACATCCCTCCAGATTCTTAACTACTTAGATAATAAGAAAGACTGGACAAGGATATTTCTTGGAAATATTTAAGATCCATTGCACTTTATAACAGTCTTGCAGAAGCAGTCCAGTGACAGCTCTGTAAATATTTTTTGTGATGAAATTTCCTTCTTCCCTGCCCACCATATTTTGTGTTTATTATAATTTTTATTGAAGATCTTTGCCAAAAATATAGCTATTATTGTTTTTTTACACTAAGAATTTCCACGTCCCTTAACTCGTGCTAGAGGTATTTTCAATGCCTTTCTGAGCAACTATAAGGAGAGTTGTACAGTGGTGGTTTACGATGTGACCGATAAGGGCATAACTGTTCCAGTTGATAAAGCAGAACAAAAACCTTTGAAGAAAACAAAAAAAACCCCAACCTCCCTTTCAAGGGGGAACCTTATTTTAATGCTTTAAGAGGTAATGAAACTCCCCAAATATCAAGTATCTAAAAGCTTCTTAACATATTCTACATTTTTTCTCAGTCATTAATTTCTTGAATTAAGAGAACAGCACAGTGAAAATGTTGGCCCTGTCCAAAATCGTTAGTGTGGTAATTTGCCCTGGCCCAGCTACAAATAGCATTTATAGGCAGAAAAGAGGAGAACACACAGAAAAGTGGGGGAGGCTGCGCTGCAACTGCACCAGCAGCAACACCAGCAGCCCCGGCACTCTGGGAGGAGGGTCTGGATGCAGGAGGTGAGGAAGAACCCCCTTGTTGGAGTTGTTGGATACCAGTGAAGAGGTGGCCCCACTGTGCTATGTGGGAATGTGGTGGCAGAAGGCAACAGGACAAGCTGTGTCTCCCACAAGAGAACAAAGCATTTATGTGTATTAAGCTCAAACGCAAAAAGAAATTGAAACCACAGTTTGGGAATGCTCCAAGATGAAAGAGCCAACTTTGCCATTTGGACGGGGATTAAATCCCAGAGATAAAATCCTTAGGCTAAAAAAACCTAACATCTGGACTTGTCAAAAATTTCTTATTTGCCATTGAGGAGAACATAAAAATAGGGCCAAGGAAAAAAAAAAAAAAGGAAAAAGAAAAAGAGAAAAAAATATCTCAATCTCAAAATCACAGTCCACAAAAGCAGATGTTCCACAATAAACTCTGCAAGTCAAGACAAAGAAATGTTGGAAGATGATGCAAGAATTGGAATGTATTATCAGCTCTGTAAGAGATTGCAGATACCATTTCAACATGCAGAGCATGGAAAGAAGATGGGAACAATAAGACTGCTGAAGTCTCCCTAAGATAGGAGCCTACAGAATGAGAGCTGAAAGCAGAAATAGCAGAGAAATGTGTCAATGCACTGAAAGCAAATGAACCATGTATTCATTTAACATGTCCAGGGCAGCATAGCACAAGGACCATAGCACAAGTGTCAACACCGAAAGATCAGTGAAACACTCAGATCTTAAGTGTGATTCATTGGAATGCCAGAGAAAAAGAAAGCAACCTGTAATTAGCTTAGAATGGATCAGGTCTCATTTCCACCAAAGGCAAGAGCTGGAGAAGAGGAGGGGACTAACCAGGCTAAGAAAGAGTTTGTAATGTCTTGTCGAGGGCAGCAAAGCTCTTACTAGAATAGATCTGGAAAAGACTGTCTCCAAGAAAGTGGCCCTCACCCTGAAGCTGCAGAGATTTTTGCTTTGGGTTATCACAGCATGGAGGAAAAGAGGAGGGAGATTTATACTCTCTTAAGTGAATTGACATCCAAAAGCAACTCCTTCACTGACCAGATAAAGAACATAAAGCCCCTGAGTACTCAGCTTTATAGCTAAGGTAGCTACCTTGGGTAGCACAAAAAGTTGAATGCCTACAATATCTACCCCCATCTTCCATGAACACCCAGGCTAATTAACTGGTATGACAAAGACAGCTCCATCATCATTTTAAAAGAAGGCATCTACAACTTCATGGAGCTTTGAGCCCATTCTGGGCAATTTCTTTTGGTGCATTTTGACAACTGCAGCAAGTCTAAGCATGTCAAAAACAGAAGCAGAGGAGTGCCTACTTTCTGGCTCCTGACTGAGCTCAGATTTGACTCAGATGTCAAATTGTTCAGACCACTCAGGAAGATGATTCAGAAATGTGCAAAAGTATTATTCTAGGCCATCCAGATGAAATGTGAGGTGCTCTTGGAAATTATTCACCCCAAGAAGTCAGGCAGCAGCTGAGTAGCGTCATCACACATTTTGGACAAAAGTGCTTAAATTCTGCCTAGTCAATTATTGGAATTAGGCCTGATCAAATACACAAAAGAAGGAACATTTTCAGCTTTCAACAAAGACAGAAATGCCTGGACAGATGATGAACGTCCATGGTTTTTCCATGCCTGATGCATCAGCATGGGTCTGACGGGTAGGTTAAGAAAATAATACATCATACTTGTTTTCATTCAGCGCCTCCTTTGGGAGACACTGTCTGCATCTCAAATAGCAAATCCAGTCTGTGGAAATTCCAGAGCCCTGTATCTATTTCCCTGCTGTTAAAACTGGAGACCTGTGAGACACCAGTCTATGGAAGGTGGAGATGAAAATGTTGACTTTCCTGTCCTCAATTTGATATGAGGTCAGAACAGAGCTGGAAAGTGCACCCACATCTAAGGTCTTCAAAGATCTCCCTCATCCAACTGTTTCGACACTCACTGTCTGTGTCTCAGACCATGGTTCAGCTCCAGTTGTTTCACCAAACCCACAAGATTTCTCTGTATTTAAATTTTAAACAGCTCAATGTGCTAAAGTTTACATAGATGACATTTTGATCTGACTATGTATTTATACAGCAAAAAGCATGACAGATGGGTCAGAACAACTTGGGGAAAAGCCCAGCCTGATGGGTTAATGCTAAATAAACAAGACAAGAAGTTAAGTTTAGACAAATGAAAAAAGGGAGGAAAAGTTGATACAGGAAGATATGCAGAGAGGGTTTGCAAAAACATCCAAAGAGAAGGGTGTGGAAGTGATGGCCAAAAGCCTGAGACACATTACCGACACTAAAAAGAGCTGAGCATCAGTGCACTCACACAGAAAAGAAGGTCCTGCTTGATTCAGGCCTATAAAGGCCTTGTGTATTTATTATGGGAAGCGTAATCACAAGGCAGGCTCAGGACGACAGTAACAACTCATACAGCTTTTAGGCTGGAGCTGGCTCATGTCCTGCTGGTCCAGAACCTGAGTACACTGCGTTGGCAGCATCCTGCAGTACAACACTTAGATATCTTAGGCAATGCCAGCATTTCTTTTTAAGCAGCACAGACCTTCTAAGTGTATAACAATATGAGAGTAAAATATTATCCTCATTTTAAACATGGACTGTAGATGTCACTGTGCTATAGGAAGACATGCATTAGCCGTAATTATCCAGTGCGGTAATATTAGGACAGCAGTTTATACAACCCATCCATCTAAATTTCCAGACTAGATTTTCCAGGCAAGACTACAGAGGGGCTCTCTCTGTTCCTGCCGTGGAAACCGGGCCACTGCCCAGCAGACACTGCAAAAGCAGGGAAGGTAGCAGGGGGGCAAAGCAGATGGAAGCTGGCTCCAGACACACTGCAGGGGCTGGGAGAGCAGTCTCCCCTTCAGCAGTTGTTTAGGGATGCTGATGTTTAGTATCTAAAGCTCTCAACTAAAACAGGTTGCTGCTGGGTACTTAATGAGCAGATATACTATAAACACTGTACTCTTCTGGGTGCCTCAAAGAATTTAGTGTCCAAGCAGCCTGATTTCTCCTGGCTCTGACACCAAAAAGACCAAGAAAGAAAAGATGCATTTGTGATCTGGAGCACAAGCAGATTTAGGGTAAGGCTCCTCTGTAGTCAGATTGATATGGGACTGCAGCACACACAGACCTTCCTCATCCATTTGGGTGCCAGTACCAATGCCGCTACTAGCCAGGCTTGGGATGTGGTGTATGCATACAACATCCCGCAAGTCTTCCAGTCTGGCCTGGAGCTTATGGTCCAGCACTTCACTGGCTTTCAGCAGCAGCCAAAATTAAAGCTGCCCCAGGTCTGCCTAAAGGTCCTGCAACCATAGACTTTCAGTGAAGACAGCCCTGAGGACTCATTTGAAGTTGCACACTGAGTCTTATTTGGGATCCCAAGGCTGAGCTATGAAGAGGAGAAAAGGTAGGATGGAGCAACAGCAGCAGATGCTGGACTTGACTTTCACTGGAAACTATTTCAGCTGCCAGCTGAACTCTTGTTGAAGTGCACAGTGTGACAAGACCTGGGCACTGTGAGTCCAATTCTTCTCTTGTGGATTCTAATTTGGAAAAGCATATCTTAATTTTCATTTGTGCCAGTGTGATAAGACAATGAGACTTAGGGGTCAGAATCTCACTTGCCCTAAATCAGCATTGCTGATAGGTCGATCCTGACCCACATTGGCTTTTACCTACCTAACTCCTGGCCATGGTGACAGTCCAACTGCAGCAGCCCAAAACTCAGAAAACACCACAGCATAAGCTGACTAAACAAGCCCTGCCAGCCTGGTGCTGCTACTTAGCCTGGTTCAAACTTGCATTATACCTATCCTAGGGTACTGCGGTCGTTCGTGTGGCTGCTGTTTAGATGTAGAGGTAGTGCAATCTAAAGGCATTATTATGTTATGTTTGGTATCAACCTCCTTTTACAGTCATTGTGCTTTGTGCTGGAGTTAAGTATGGAAACATGTGTTGTAGCATAGATTTTGTCTGGAACGTGAGGGAAAAGGTGTGAAAATGGGACATTTCTACAGAAATAGAACCTTCTGGACAATATTCTTCAGACAATTCTACACCGTTCTGCAACCCTTTTTTAATGGCACTGCATTGACGGGTGGTAATCTTGAATTGTTCATTAACCACAGTTTTCTGTCCTGTTATTGACCTGCTGCAATGTAATTGCAGCAGTGCGAGTGTCGTCTCCAGAAGGTCCCTCTGTGAGGAAAAAAAAATATCACAGAAGTGTCTCCCATCCATCTTGATTGTAATTGTGAGCAGAAGGCTCCGCAAAGTCACACAGTCTGGGTTTGTTTCCACTGACTCATGGCTGCCTCTGGGAATGCTGAGCAAATGCAGCTGCTGAGATGTCTTTTAAGCTGCTTGGTTGCAGGTTGATCATAATTGCTATCAGAGAGCCAAGGGATACAGAGCTTTTATGCAGAGTTCATATACAATATGTTTAGTAGCCCAAGGGGAAGATTTCTGCCCAGTGATTTTCTCTGCACATCTGCTCACTTACCTCCTTTTTTTTTTCCATACCTATTGCTATTACCAAATCCTATTTCTCCTGAAAAAAAGAAATGAGGGAATCTCAGCAATGCTGCAGAACCAGATCACTCATTGACACTGTGTCATTCAAGGAGGGAGGAAAAAGAAGAATCAAAGCTGTGATTCCCCTCTCTGCTTGCTTCTTTGTTTATTTGCTCATTTGCTTAGTAATACCTGTAAGAACAAAAGGCAGAGAAATTGCTGATCCCAGATTCAGCAGTGTTATGAAAACAGGTAGCTCCACATTGATAAAACTGTTAGGTGGGTTAGTGCCATTACTTTTGGTTTGAAGCCTCACATGGTGTCAGACACTTCTACATCCTTCTGGGACAGAACACAGAACTCAGGGGTCATTCCTCTAACACAATATATGCATCTTTGCCACTGGTAAGACATTTGCTATGAAATACCAATGAAAACCAAAACACAAAGGGGTGCCAGGAGGGAGAACCCTGGCTGTGTCATTTTCATTTCTTGTATTATTACAAAGTTCATTCAATTTCCTTAAATTTCACTATTTTGTATTAAACATCATCGATATAAAAGATTAACGTGTTACCCATGCTATTCTAGTTTGGCTTCATTTTTAAAAGAAAACTTGTCTCTGTGACCCTGCAATCACTGTAAAATTTAATCGACGTATAACTAAAATACTGTCTCTTGGTCATATGTTGTCATTATACAACAATCCTTAACTCAGCTACAGGGATGTTTTAACTACATTGACTAATACAGTAGAGATTACAAGCTAAAATTCAAATAGAAAAATTTGAAGGCACTTCATGTGAGAATTATGAAGTAGAAAGGGCATAAAGAAGGATGCCCTTAGCCCCATGAGTATTGCAAATCCTTCTGCATTTTCAGGGGGACAGGAAAATTCTGCCCCAGAAAACCCCCCCACAGAGAAGTAGTTCTGCATGCTCAGAAATATAGGATGTGGCCTTAGCAGTCTTAGATGCACATGAAAATGAGTATCATCAGACCACAATACAAAGCAAAGACAGTGTTTCCGCCCAAGATAGATTAATTGGCATGTAAGCATTAAACTATTTGCATCAAGTCACTGTGGAGCACCTTGGCTCACAACTGAGGAAAATGAGATGGGATTTTCAGTGGTTTTCTAATTTCAGCCATTGGTAGGAAGGGGATCCAGGGAGTTCTGAGCTTCCCACTGCATTGTTGTCACGGCTTGGATCATCCCCAAAAACACCACCCTGGGCTTGCACAGAGAGCAGAACAAGGCTTGACAGAACCTCGGAGGAAAGAGATGGACTACTTGCTTGCCAGGTCAGACCCAGGCCTCCTCCAGCTCTAAGATGTTGTAGCCTGTCAGGTAAAATGAGACAGAAAGCTATCTCTGTGACATGACAAACAGGAAGAAACTAACTCAGATAAAAACAGTGCATCATTCAGATGTTAGTCTTTTTGGACACAGAGTGAATTACTGTGTTAGTTATACATTCCTGTGAGTTGATGGACACCAACCTGTGAGCCAGCCACAAATGTTTAAATATGGAGATAGAGCTCCTTTAAACCAGCACCTCAATGACCTTTGCTGAACTGCAGTACCACAGAACGTTGCATACATCCATCTGACTAGCATTATAAACGCTGAACAATTTTAATGTTGCCTTTCCCTCTAGTAAAAAAGTCAGGTTTAGAGCCTCAAGAATAAACTTGACCTCTTCTTTCACACACTGGTAACTAAAGAAAGGATCTCCAGAGGGCTCCTTCCTAACACTTGTCTTTTTAAGCCCTGTCATGTGTAAGAGTTTGTTGTAGGCTTAAAGAAATCAAAGTGCAAAGTGTACTGTATTCCACCAAACCCTGGTAGTATTGCCAAGAAACTTAGCAATTCTTTTCTCAACCTGGAGACTGAAAAATAAATGACTACGTTTCTATACTGGCCTGCACTGTAAGTGCTTAATATTAGAAAAAGAGCACTTATAAAATGGCAGCCAGTTGTCAGTCCCTTACATTTGCCTTCAGAAACCCTTTCTCCAAAGTCATATTTAGTGGCAATCTTGTTCCTTAAATGTCCATTTGGAATGGAAATCTCTTGGCTGCATCGTCTCACAGTCTGATCACAGCTGCTTAGACTATGAGGCACATTAAATTTAAGTGAAGTAGGTAATGCACAAAGCTTCACCAAAGGGTGTAGCTGTACCAGCTCATGACAAGATCATTCAGCTTCAATACAGATTTTATAAAAGTACATCATAACATGAAACTAATGGTTATTATTGCTGGCTTGACAGCAGAAAAGTATTAATTGGCAAACCACAGCCTCTGAATACCTGTAGAATATGGAGTCCTAACAACGAAAAAGTGCAAAGTTATTTTAAAGATTCATTAACGATTAGACATAGATGAGTTATTTCACCTTTAGTAATTTTTCTAGTTAGTTCCTGCATCACAAACTTTAGGGTCTGTACCCATAAAATGCTGAAAGCCTTCATCTCCCTGGACTAGAATAGCTTTGGTCTATAATCAGAAGAGGACATGAGTCCTGGCAGATTACACATCATGGTGATCATGGAGCTTTCCTGGAGATACATGGGCCTCACAGAGAAGGTCTGGATGCAGCCAGTGGGAGTAGCTGGGTACCTCTGCACACAGCAGCTTGAAAGAGCTGTCTTGTGGGACAACAAGAGAGGTCAAGTCAACAAACCTGCCTTACAGTCACCTAGAAAATAGACTGAAGGCGCGGGAAGCATCAGATGCAGCTTCTTCAGACTGCTGGACATGGGCTGTCTTGTCCTTTGTATATCACCTCTTTATAGAGGGAAAAGCAGTAGCAAGGAGCTACCAGGCCTAAGGTCCTTCCCATAGAGGTCAGGGCTCCCAGCACAGCACTGCTGGGATGCCCAGCACGGCAAAGGGACAGCACCACCCCACAAGGCATGACGAAAATAGGCTATATCAAACTGTGGTCAGGGACAGGTTCTGATTTCAAGAGGACTTTTGGCTGAAGTAGGTCTATCTGGTTTTGACTGAAAGCAGGAACTGCAAGATTTCTTTCCAAAACTGAGCAGATGTCACTGATTAAAGTGTGCAGGGCATGGCTGCTTCGTCTACTTACACAAGAATTCAGTAATTAGACTTACAGCTAAGATATACAAGACCTCATTCAGTTGTATTCTCCCCTTCAGAGGATTTTAGCCTCCTCTGTGCCACTTTCACAGAGGCTGTAAAGTGAAGGCTTAGGTGTATAGGTTGTCATTGCTTTTAAAAGGAGAATGCAACGCGGACAGGTTAAAGGCTGATTTTGCTTGAAGCCAACAGGAGCCAGCAGTCCCAATCACAGGATCTGTCAGCCTGTCAGCCAGCCCCTGGGAGGGAAACTGCTCAGAGTGAAATTGTGTTGCTTCAGAAAAGCAGTGTTCTCTTAAAAGTCTCGTTTCCTTTTAATCAAAAATAAACTCTTTGTGGCCTTCACAACTCGTTATCGATTGGATAAGCAGTGGATCATAGAATCATAGAATCATAGAATGGTTAGAGTTGGAAGGGACCTTAAAGATCATTGAATTCCAACCCCCCTGCCATGGGCAGGGACACCTCCACTAGAGCGGGTTGCTCAAAGCCCCATCCAGCCTGGCCTTAAACACTTCCAGGGATGGGGCATCCACAACTTCCCTGGGCAACCTGTTCCAGTGCTTCACCACCCTCACAGTAAAGAATTTCCTCCTAATACCTAATCTAAATCTCCCCTCTTCCAATTTCTAACCATTACCCCTTGTCCTGTCACTACATCTCCTGACAAAGAGTCCCTCTCTGGCTCTCCTGTAGGCTCCCTTCAGATATTGGAAGGCTGCTATGAGGTCTCCCCGGAGCCTTCTCTTCTCCACGGCTGAACAACCCCAGCTCTCTCAGCCTGTCTTCATAGGAGAGGTGCTCCATCCCTCTGATCATCTTTGTGGCCCTCCGCTGGACCCATTCCAACAGGTCCATGTCCTTCCTGTGTTGAGGACTCCAAAGCTGGACACAGTATTCCAGGTGGGGTCTCACCAGAGAAGAGTAGAGGGGTAGAATCACCTCCCGCGACCTGCTGGCCACACTTCTCTTGATGCAGCCCAGGATGTGGTTGGCTTTCTGGGCTGCCAGTGTGCACTGCCAGCTCATGTTGAGCTTCTCATCCACGAGCACTCCCAAGTCCTTCTCCTCAGGGCTGCCTGCCCTGCAGGATAACCTGCAACTCAGCTAAAAAGCAATAGCTTCTGTCATCACTGGACCAAGGAGGCATGACAGTGGAGAGGATGAGTAGAATGACTTCCTCAGTTGGCTAAACCAATAAAAATGCATAATGTGAACATGGACTGAGGTTTTCACCTCAGTCTCTGGAGATTTCTCCACTAGTACATGATCATCCTTTTCCCACAGCACAAGCGCTCCAGCCCCTAACCAGCTTGGGACTCCTCCATTGAACTCGCTCCGGCTCACTGAGGTCCTTCTTGTGCTGGGTTAGAGCAGGGGACAACTGGATCCAGCATTCTGGATGTGGTCTAATAAGTTACATCCCTCAATCTACTGGTTTGTGCAGCCCAGGAGACAGCTGGCTATTTCCTCCCCGCCCTTCCTCTCCAGCCTGGGCTGCTGCAGGGGTGCTTCCTTCCCAGGGGCAGCACTGGGCATTTCTCCTTTTGTACAGTGTCCACTGTAACTCTCCACTAGATAAATGGTTGAACTGTACGACCATGAATGACAAGACGGGGTTGAAATTGCTTTACATTGTCATCCTTTTTGCCTTATATTATTTATATAATAACAGTATAAATCTGTTAAAATAATTCCAGGTTTATTAGAAATAGCTAGCAGAAATCTATTTCTATGTTTATAAACACTGATTAATTTTTCTGTACATACATATACCTTCATAATTTCCCTCAATTTCTTTGAAGCGGCACATAAGCAATAGAGTTGGCATGCCAGAATGTGTCACTTTCCCCTTTGTCATACCTAACAAATTTATCAGTGGCAGAAGAGCCCCTTGGCTTCCCAAAGGTGCTGCAGGAAGAGTCATTCTCCAGGACTTTGTCATTGCAGTCATATTTTCCATCTAAGAGCATAGCACAGGTTTAGAGAAATTGAAACCCATTTTCCATCATCTTCTACTAACCTCTGCAAGATGTTCTCCAATCCCAGCTATACTGTTCCAGAGAGCTAAACGATGTGGACTCTGTATCTCTTCATAGCACAATAAGGTCTCAGACATCACTTCCTGAAGGGTAGTGATCTCAGCTGGCATAAGTTCAGTAATTTTCCTGGGCAAAAGAAAAAAAGCCAGTGATCAAACTTTAGAATTATGTTAACCAAACTCAGTCCCCACAGACATCTCACTAAAATCCCCTTGAAAGCAGGACATGGGCAAAGGTGTCTCTTCAGCAAACTCGTACTTGGCATCACCTAGAAGCACATACTGAACACTGCCAGCAAGTATGTCTTATAAAGACTAAAATTATCACATAAGAGGAAGCTCAAATATTTAAAATTATACACACTCTGAGTGAGGCTTCATCTAGTCTAGTATCTGGTATCAGAGGTATCACCTTAAGAAAAGCTAATTAAAAGCAAAGCAATTACACAATGTTTCTTTCACAAGAATACTTCCCTTTCTAGTAATTTAGAGTTTAGGAACATGCTGAGCTGGAGTTTACTTTTGGATCAGGATACTTAACAGGCACTGATAAGCCACTTAGTCATGAATTTGTCCTTATTAAGTCATGTATATTTGTGGTTTCCGTAACTTCCTATTGGAATAAGTTCCACAGTTTACCTGAGCTTTAGATATGTGAAAAAATATTCACCCATAGCATTAATACAGAACCCTGCTGTCCACAGTAAAATTAAAATAAAACTTCTCCTTAAAAGAGAAACATAATCTAATACTGCAATTTTTTGTAATACTTTCCTTCTTTTTATGATGTGGATAACTGACCATATTTTATAATGCCAAAAATGGAAAAAGTGGCAGTGAGTATGTAATTTCTCTCTCCGCCTTTTTTCCTTGATACAACACACTGGCACATTTGTATCATCTTTCTAGTCGGAAAGCATCCGTTACGAGAGGCGTCCAGATGGAAGAGGGGCTTGTAGTCAATTCACTGGCAGCTGCGAGCAGCTGATGGCCAAGCAGGGGAGTAACCTGCTGCAAAAGCAACGAAGACCCTGGCAGATCATCAGCCACTGCAGACACAACATCAAGCCAAAGCTGCTGAATTGTTACTATAAATGCAGCACCATGCAAAAACCATCTGACTTGTTTCCATATCTAGCTTAGATCTGGACACACTTTGTCTGGTTTTATGTGACACAGACTCTGATAAACATCCTGCAGAAGCTCAGCCAGATCTCACTTCCCCACCCCATGGGCTTATCAGTGAACTCAACAGTTCCTTCACTTTTCCACTTCAAGCAGCTGATACAACTCACAGGGATGCTCAGGGCTGGGACATCCCAGTGCCAGATGATCCAGCACAGGGTAAGCATATACGCATGATCCCATCTGGGTGACTCCCAGCACTCAGGGCTGCCCAAGTCAGTGACCCATAGCGTGGGACATTGCTGCGCAGGGACAACCCACAGCTCCAGCCGAGCTACTGCAGGGTAGTGCCCACCATGCCCCATCTGGGCTGGCTACTTGGAAAATACTGAAGCATCTCCCAATGCATACACAGGCTGGATTTAAGTGTTTCTATTAAGCAGGAGATCCCCATTCCCCACACAGCGAGCAGTTGGATGTATATGTTCCTGTCAGAAAGGTCAGGCTCAAACCATTCAAAAAGAGAAGGAGGCAGAAATTTTAATCTTCTTGCTTGGGCCTTCCGCCACTGGCTTTTGGTGTGGGCTTTGGCTTGTGCTGTAGACCTCACCCGGACCTGAAGAATCAACTGAAGAAAATATGGTTCAGAAATGGTAAGATTGTAAAATGGCCGTTTCTGGCAGTTTTTGCATTGTGTGCAAAAGATTGTATCATTTAACATACTTCTAAGTTGTGACAGGGAAAAACTTGTCTTTGGAAAACCTATAATTTGCTTGGAATAAGCAAAATACTAATTTATAAGATAAACTGATGGAACTAAACAGTCAATTTTTAGTTCAGGCACTGATTTAAGCAGTCTGTGAAGATTTCTCGATCTCACTCAATCCAGACTGTAGACAGAACTTCTCCTAGTTTGCTGAGCTCTGCTCTTTTCTGTTTTTGCAGCATGTGTGGTTTATTGTTATTTCAAATGTTTTTTGTTAAATATTGAGAATACTGAGACAGAATTTTCTTCCCACTGGCACATGACACATAGCAGTTAAATCTGGTAAAAGGAATGTGTACATACGGCAAGCAATCCATAGGAGGTCTGTGACAGATGTAGAGATGAGTATTCAAAATGCATACAGGAAAAATTCCTGAAGTTATACTAATTAAATTCTTGCACTAATTAGAATGAAAAGTGAGCCAAGAAGAACTGGTCAGAAGCACGAGAGGTTGGTTACCATTGTTATTTTCTGGAGTTCTTCTGTTAAACATTTAGGAAGAATTACTTTACTGAGAGAGTGGTCAGGCACTGGAACTGCCTGCCCAGGGAGGTGCTGGAGTCGCCATCCCTGGAGGTATTTAAGAAACGTGTAGACATGGCACTTCAGGGCATGCTCTAGTGCCCGAGATTGTTGGTTTGTGTCTGTTTGTGGGTGGTGTGGTGTGTGGTTGTGGGCGTTTGTTTTGGTTTGGTTTTGGTGTTGGTGTTCTGGGATTTTGGGGGTTTTTTTTGGTTTTGGTGGTTTTAGGTTTTTTTTTGTTTGTGTTGTTTTTTTTTTTTTGTTGGTTGGACCCGATGATCTCAAAGGTCCCATCCAACCAAAAATATTCTGTGATTCTGTGATTCACATGAAAAGAAAGTGATTGTAACATCAATTCCCCAACTGCACTTGTATGAGACCTCAAACTCTTGCACCAATTAAAGAAAAAAATTGATTTTTCTTAGGGTTGGACCAAAAGAGCCAAGTGCAGCAAGGGTCTGGGCACGTTCTTGTGTTCATCAATCTATGTGCGTCTCTCATTGTCCCGGTATTGGCAGTGTGCACAGGTAGCACAGGGCTGTGCCATGGATGGCACAGCCATGTTGTCATTACCTGATGGCTCAGCATTTCATCTGGGGACTCAGCAGAACTAGGTGTAGGAGTTCAGCACTCAAACCAACTTACTGTCAGCATTATACAGCCTGAGCACATTCTGATGTCTCGTGGTCTTTAACTGATAAAAGCTTCGGAGCTTGTCCTTGACATAAATGAACATTATCACTGTTCCAGGAGTAAGGCATAGAGGCAAGGGATGAGCTTTGGTTGAGAGGAAGCTGGTGGCTGGGATAAGATCAAAACAAGGATTCTCTGAGGGAATGGTGTCCCCTTTCACTGTTTCAGAAACATTTTCAGCTCTGAGGACAGCTCTGGGCTTGACCTGCCAGGTTGTCCTTCTTTCCTCAGTACTTGAATCTTACATCACTGCTTGAGCCTATTATTAAAATTACAATGCCAGAAGGAAAATTTTTAAAATAATCTTCCGGATTTTCACATTCTTTATGTCTTTGGATGGAAGGAAAGGTAATGAAAGTACCAGACACAGATGCATTATTCAGCAAAGTGACTGCTACATCATAGAGATCCATGCCAGGGTTTGTGAACCACAATGGAAATAAGTGGACATAGATTGACTTAGGCTGTTCTTCCTCAGCATGCTTGGTCACCATCCCAGACCGTTACCATTCCACAGGACATAGCAATGATAGTTGTCCTACAAGTCTACCTATCTGTATGCAACAAAAGTTTTTATTTTAAGGATTGCAGGACTGATCCAATGGAAACCACAAGCCTCTTTGGTTTCTTCCATAAGTAGTGCCAGAGAGCAGGAAGGAACTGAGGATACCTCAGTAGAAAACAAGAAGTCCAATTTATCTCTGCTGATCAAGCATAGCTTGTTTCTAAATGAGACAGGGTTTCCTTAGGAGATCACTGGGAGCTTGTGAAAAGTCTAGAAATAAATGTGGGTACTTTTCAATAATCTTTTTACATAAGAGCAAGTAGGGCAGAAACACCACTAACTGCCTGGTGAAATAATAGCATTACTTTTTTTTTGTGGTAAATGGCATCAAATCTCCAGGTCGGTTTTATGAATAAAATTTTCTTCTGCATTCAGTGCAGTAATTTATTGCATCTTTTTACAACATGAGTGCCTTAGTCTTGGCTCATGTGCAGTATGTTTTAGTTTTAATGAGTGTTTATGTATGTAGATCCAGAATTTTCCATTCATATGGTATTAAAAACTTCAACTTTGCAAATAAGAATTTTGAGAATATTGTCTGTGCGTAATAACTCAATTTATAATAGCTACAGTACAATCTGAAGAAGTCTACTGATAGTTTTCAAATAGTTGATTGTAATGGTCACATCCTAGATTTTGAAAAGTCCACAGAAATCCTCTTACCCTCACACAAGTAATCAGTGTTCTTCACACCCCTATGTACGGTAACAATATTTTTGGTGTAAACAAGTTCCTGGACAAGTACAAATAAGTACAAATTGTACTTACATCTAGTACGACAGTTTACAACTGTTACTCCTCCCAGTGTGGCCAAAGCAATTCTATTAGAAGCCATGTTGAGAATAACAATGATTTAGCAGATAGCCAAGATAACCAAGTTATTTTTAGTTTGGTGCTAAATATGGAAGTTCTAACCCATTTGGTGTTCCAGGCAGAGCAGGCAAAGTGGTCAAATGTTTTATTATCCAAACCAGAATGAAAAGATTTCCATTTAACACCATTTATTTTTGGTATTTCAATGTGAAAATGAAACAATCATCTCCATTTCCAATAGATCTGGATGAGTTCGGATGTTTCATTTTCTATGTGCTACGTAGATTTGAATCTACCTAGCATAAATATAGATGTCTAATATCCTTTTCTCAGGTTTATAGGACTACTTACCTCTTTAGACTGTAATGTAGTCAACCATATCTTCTTCAGTCTTTTAGCTTTTATTAATTCATTATATGCGATTAAGCTTTGTAGAAATAATTTGTGATTGAATTGGCAGAACAGAAACTGAGTGTAAAGAAAATTTGGCAAAGTGCCCATTTTAGTATACTAATTCTGCCAAGTGAGTTGATAATAAGATTGAACAGGATTTCAAAGATTAGAGAGACTTGGCTTAGAAGGACATGAAGGTTAGTTCTATGTCATTTTTCGGCTGTTTAAAGGGAGCCAGTGTTTGAATTCTGTACTTTTGTGATGAACTCTTTCTATAATCATCCATGGGGAAAAGTGTGCCAAAATTAAAAATTAAATAAAAACAGCAAATTATTTATTTCGATTAGCTTTGGATGCTGAAATTGATCCACACAGTCCCAAGATTTATTAACTCAGGGGCTTACGTGTCAGGGCCTGCCAGATAACTGATAGGGTGACCTACCTGCTACAAGAGCATATTCAGACTGCTCAACTTTAAATGTTTTTTTTTTCATGTTGCAGACTGTAGACAGAAGAACATGTCAAAATTAAATCAAAGGGATCAGTGAGAGCTGCCTTGTCACTTTTTTCACTGATTTTTCAGGAACTGTTTCTGTCTGTTTAAACTGCAAGACAGTCTGCACAAAGGGTTGAAAATTTAAGTGACCTCCCACAGAAAGAAGTAACCAAGAAAAGCAGACAAACACAACCCTGATGCAATCAGCAGCCTTCTCAGGCCATCAGGTTTGTCTGTTTGATGGATGATCAAGCCCTGTTTGTAGCTTCTAATGCCTGTTTCATATTTATCATTCATAAATCAAAAAGTCTTGGCAAATTCAAATGTTCTGCAAACGTACTGCAATTTTTTTAAGACAGATGAAGAAAATCACTTTCTGAGTTTGTTTGTTTTGAGCCACATTATTATAAGGCATTGCATGCACCCTATTAAAAATGTCTTGTTGTTATCCCATGATTGCATCTTTATATGTCTACAGTTTTTCTCTGCACCTGTTGTATCCAGGTTAAACATTTCTATAATAAGCCCAAAGCAATGCATGAAAGTGAAGAACTGGAGCTATCAGCCCAGTACATCCAGACATTGAGATGGATCAGACTTTTTCAGTCAAAGGTTTGGGGACAGAAATTGTGGAAAGTCATTTTATGACCAGTTCAGCCTAAACCACAACAGTCAGTTAAACAATCCTTGAAATTCATGTCTGTTTTGGGTCCTTCTGAGGGCCCATGGCTGGAAGGAGACCTCCAACAGAGATTGGGTGCTGTTCCATGAAAGCTTTGTGCTCTGCACGCTGTGAAAGAAAACTGATACTTCCCATTAACAATCAAAATCTTGTTAGAAGGGCAAGAATCAGCTCTGTGTCTTGAAACTAGGAGTAAGTTTCTGTAACTGCTTTGTAAGACATTTTTATCTTGCAGAAAGAGGACTAGGTTCTCTGCCTTCCACTTTCTCCTGCCATTCCTTGGCTCTAATTAGAGCAATGCTTTAAGTAGGTATCACCCAGCAGAACCACCTCCTTCTACTGTGGCTGGGAATTCAGTAAATCTGGATGTCGAGGGCAGAGAAGAAAAGAGTTAGGAGTTCTGGGAGCTGCTGGATAATCAGTCTCTTCCCCCTTTCAGATGCTACATAATGCTCCTGCCCCGCTCCCCTGCCAGGCAGAGATCCAGGTGTGCACAAGAAGGAGAACAAACCTGAACTACGGCAGTCAACGACCTGAGGTGCAGAGGTCTGGAATGGAGCCCGGCAGCAGCTGTGTTTTCCGTCCAGGAGCCTCAGAGAGCCCTAGCACTTTCTGTCGGCCTGGCATGACCCAGCCCAGGACTTGCAGCCATCACGCAGCCTGGTTCCCACTGAGCAGAGCAGGGCAAGCTTAGCGCCTTAGCTTCCATTTCTCTGCCCAGATGACTGGACCCAAAGACAAGCAGACTGGAGGGAGCATGTATCCGTCCAGTGCACGTTTCAAGGAGAAGGCTTTGCTGCTCTTACCTTTGCTGGTGATTCAGGCCCATACACCCTGGTGTGAGCTGGACTAGGGGACTTGAATCAGGAGTTCCCTTCTCCAGACTGTGGCAGTGGGATTGTAAGCTCCTGTGAGAAACAAAAAGCATGGCCAACGGGGCAGTAACATTTTAAAGCTCCTCCGTCAAACCTGCCAGAGACATCAATACTGCTTTGTAACTAGCTTTCTTGTCTGGAAAACATATCCAGTAAGCAAGGGTTGTGGGTATATTCCAGCTGTGGCCTTGATGGCAGCTGTCACCTCTGCACAGACATCCTTGAGGTTTCCTTAGGTGAGTCACGACTAAACTTCTGGATGGGACAAGTTACCCAGATACTAAAGGACAAAGCACAGGACAAGGGCAAAGGACAGAACAAAAGGTCTCTCAGTCTCCTTTGAGCTTCTAGCACAGAGAAGGTGCAAGGTCAATGTATTTCACCACCTTCCTCTAATATGTATTGAATTTACAAAAGAAAGGCCACAAAAAGGTGACTTAGAGTTTAATGATCTGCATTTTGGTCATGGACATATTTTGCAATCGTAATAAATCTTAAAACAGATTAATATATCTGCTGTTCAAGATGGAGCACAGTTGTAGAAAAAGGTACAAAATATTTTATTCATAAGTCTAGGAAGACTGGGAACTCAATCCAATTGACTGCACTGACCTACTTTTAATGAATACCTAATCTCACATAGCTGTGCTGGTTGTCTCAGAACTGATAGTACAACAGGTGAACATGCATTTCTGGCCACTAAAACACATTTTTTAGCTCCAGTGTTTTCTTCTTTGTGTTTTATTTTAATTCATTGCAGTAATAGAATGATTTTTCCTTTTTTTTAGGATCTGCTTTTGGTCAGACTTGCTGGCTTAGTGCTTGCTGAATGTAAAAACCTTTAGCATGAAGAAGCATTAAAATAATGTTGCCTTTCTTGCAGCCTGGAATTGCAGCTAGATTAGCATCACTACAAATAATTTTAAAATAAACATGCTTGTTCACTGTATTATAAAACTATGTCTTGTCCATGATATATTCTTTCTGTTGCAGATTTCATATACTGTAATTCAATATCCTGAAGTGGAAATTTTCAATCAATGAAGACTTTTTAATATTAATTTATGGATACTCAAATTACTGCCACTTATTTGAAACCTCTTACAAAACAGATTTTGATGTTCTGCAGATCTTTGTATAAAAGATGAAACTGAATTTGGCATTTCTCTCCATTTTTCTTTTCCTTCTTCTAAGTAATAGGGCTTTTTTCTGTATGTTTATTCCTCACTGAAACATAGCAGTCTCCTTTTTTATTTTTTAAGAGCAGCATGCTATGTGTTACATGCGCTAATGAATTGGCATTTATAAAGCAGAATGTATATGGTATCTAAGATGACTGCTGTGAAAATGCCTAAGTTGCTGCACTCTCTAAATAGAGCACAATTATGGCATACGGTTGGAGTGCTTTTATCTGTACTGCCACTGCTGGAAATTTAACTGTGTATGTGACCTGAATATTTAGAGCTCAATGGAAAATTCCATAAATGTAGTGTAGCTTCAGAGCACCTAACAGCTGTCACGAATATTATACCCATTATACACCATTGCCAAATCATACATATGAAGCCCCTCTCCCATCCTGGGTGTATTCTGTCGCTTGTATTGATGCAGTATTTTAAAAGTCCCTTTGAAAAATGTAATGATTCTAGGTGCTAAGTAGCTTGCATAATAATACAGTGGTAGTTTTTCCTGTCTGTATATTCATACTCCTTCCTGGCTGTGTGCAGTTAATGTTCAAACCTGAAAATGCAGGAAGAAACTATATTATATGTGGACATTTACTGCGTGCTTTTGTTTGCTTAGCTTGATATACATGCTAAAAGCCACTACCTAGCTGAGCAAACAGAAAAGGAGAGGGAGCGGCTCTTCACACTCTTAGAAGGTTTCTTATTATAGAGGGACAGTGCAGAGGTGTAATAGATCCATGGATCCTTCCTTTCACTCTTACTACAGGAGCACACTTACACTCCAGAGCATCTTCGTAGGAGGAACTGCAGAAAAAACAAACAAGAGAGTTTATAAGAGCAAAACAGAGACTTTGCAAAGCATTATGTTTGAAAAAGCACAGTATTTTAATCAAGATTGCACAAGTTGCAGGCTGACTTCCTAACTAATGGTTCTTCCTGCCTCCTACTTATAGTTCAGCTCCTCCTGCTTTTATGCTGTTGGAACATGTCAAAAGACTCTTCGCTGTAGAGAAGAGAAAAGTGCTAAATGTGGTGCTCTCAGCTGCCATTGACAGCCTGCTGCTGTGTGGCTGTGTAAAGGGACAGAGAGGGAGCGTAAAGCGTTAGGCGACATCCACTTGGGTGTTCATGTGTGCCAGGGCCAATCTCAGTAACACAGAGGTATCAAAGTTCATGCAGAAGTAATGGCAGTTTACCTACCTAAAAGCAAAGTCTGTGTGGCAAAGTAATTTCTCTGTGGAGAGGACCCAGAAAGGTTACAAATTCCAACCCTTTGCCCATAGCTGAATGGGACCAACGCTGTCCACACCTGTCCTGACAATGCTTGTCCAGCTTGGTTTCATGGTTTTCCATAGACACCACCATCTCTTGAGGTCATCTGTTCCAGCACTCGCCTGTCCTTGCCCTTATAAAGTGGTTTTTTTGCTCCTAATGTCTAACTTGAATCTTTCTTGCAGCAGTACATACCCATCACTACTTGTCCTAAAGCAGTAGTAACAGAGAACAGATTGTTCCCTTTCTCACTGCAGTACTCCCTCTGCATGTTGCTCCACACAGTAACTCCTCGTTAGTATTAATACCAATCATCTCGATCTATGCAATGGCAAGAGAAGGAGATTGCATGTGACATTCTGCCAGTAAAAATGGGAGAAAGAGAAAGAGAGAAGAACTAATCACCTGTCTAAATTAGGGTAATGGCAATCTGCCCCTGACAAATTACACAGTAGTCAGCATACTGCGACATATAGATGTAGAGCTAAGATTAATCCTTACTCCCATGGGAATGTTGCAACTCATGGGGATTCCCACAAGGAAATGGTCCTTGAGTACTCCTGAGCATCAGGAACATGATTATAGGAGACTTTTCTGAGGCCCAGCCCTAGGGAAGGCATTTATACAGGCCAGATTTGTTACAAGCACTTGCAACTGAACACTTTTAGGAAGACCTTTCTCAATCAAATCCTGTTAAACTAATAGGAATTTAAGGCAAACTCATGTTTAGAAAAGGTGATGAAAATTATTTTATTTATTGGTTTATAGTTTAGTACTGCAGCCACCTCGGATTACAAAGAAATTGCATCAGACAAGCAGACCATTAAAACCTCTGCTGAAGAGCAACCCTGAGGAGAAGGACTTGGGAGTGCTCGTGGATGAGAAGCTCAACATGAGAGAGAAGTGTGGCCAGCAGGTCGCGGGAGGTGATTCTACCCCTCTACTCTGCGCTCATGAGACCCCACGTGGGGTACTGTGTCCAGCTTTGGAGTCCTCAACACAGGAAGGACATGGACCTGCTGGAACGGGTCCAGCGGAGGGCCACAAAGATGATCAGAGGGATGGAGCACCTCTCCTATGAAGACAGGCTGAGAGAGCTGGGGTTGTTCAGCCGTGGAGAAGAGAAGGCTCCGGGGAGACCTCATAGCAGCCTTCCAATATCTGAAGGGAGCCTACCGGAGAGCCAGGGAGGGACTCTTTGTCAGGAGATGTAGTGACAGGACAAGGGGTAATGGTTCGAAATTGGAAGAGGGGAGATTTAGGTTCTTTACTGTGAGGGTGGTAAGGCACTGGAACAGGTTGCCCAGGGAAGTTGTGGATGCCCCATCCCTGGAAGTGTTTAAGACCAGGCTGGATGGGGCTTTGGGCAACCTGCTCTAGTGGGAGGTGTCCCTGCCCATGGCAGGGGGGTTGGAATTCAATGATCTTTAAGGTCCCTTCCAACTCTAACCATTCTATGATTCTATGATTCTATTTTCCCTATCCCTGGATTCTTTTGAATAATTTAGAAGCATCAGAGAGGTGAATGTCATTGACTGTCTCTGTTGCTATAATACTTTGCAGCTTCTCCAGGTCTCCACCAAATTCTCTAACTAACCACAAATATCAAGTCCCATTTTAAGGATCAGAGTCAAAACAAAGAGACTTAGAGACCACCATCCCCCACAGCCGTCACATCCAGGAACCTTGTGGAGAACTGGTAATTCAGCCAAAGGTGAATTTGACCTCAAAAATTTTAATTGCAGAAGATACATATTTTCTGAGTGCTAAATGAGAATCATGTTTGGGGATATGGCAGGGATGTTTAACCAAAAGGGTTTTGAAAAAAAAAAAAGTAAAAATCACTGTTTTTTAATATAGCAAAGACTCTCTATCACTGAAGACCCAAAATATCCCTGAACCCCTAGGTATGATTTGTAGTTGCCTTCATGCTCTTAGTAGCTTTCTCAGTTCTGTGAAGTGAATTACATGATGTCATTAAAACTAAAGCAACTCATGCAACTTGCTGAAGCTGCATATAATTAAAATGCAGTGGAAATCCCTGCATGCAGGAACTTACTTGTTGTCATCCTCCCTTCAGGAGAGAACAGTATGTTGATGTACTGACAGAGAGAAGCAATCACCTCTTGCACAGAGGGAGTGCTGCTGGTGGAGCAGGGACTGGGAGCAAGGCAAGGATCTGCTGCTTCCTGTTACTCACAGCACCCCTGGGATGCCATGGGAAAGGCGACCAAGAGCGCCACAGCTGTACGCACCCAGATAAACCTTCAGTTGCATAAACAAAGCTGGTAACTCCCTGCCCCCCAGCACGCTGGGTACACACAAACCTCTCAAGGGGGCTCATGGGTAGCTGGAAATCTGTCCTTCCCCCCTCGTGGTCTCAGGGGTGTAGAGAGCCTGAGCCAGGTCCCAGCGTGGGCCTGGGAAGAAGGCATTGTGCCAGCCTCAGCTTTGGGTTAATGAAAACCTCAGTGACTTCTGAGAGATTATTTGTACTCACTGGGGTTGTAATTTAAAGGCCCAGACCTCTTCCAGTCCAAAACAATTAGCGTCATCTGTCATCTACTTATTTCTAATTTACAGTAGTAAAGTCACCTCTCATAGGACTTAAATGAGTTTTCTAAACTTTACTATTACTAGTTTTAAATAATAACAATTTTGCAACTGACTGTGTTAATTCATATGCAAAAAAAAAGTTAAATATTTTCAGTGTCAGGCATATTATTGTCTTTTTATCACACTAAGTTAACAGTTACATTCTCTTAAGAAATCAAATACAAACACTACTTTTACAGTGCAAAGCATGCTAAAAATTTACAGGTTTTCCTGGATTAATATTTTGGCTTTACCTTGCATTTATGACAAAACTTTTTTGCAATGTCGTACCCTGCTGGTATCTTTTCTCCTGAGGGAACCCTTCTGACTTCACCCAGAGTCACTGGAAGTCATTGAAGAATCATATAAACACAGAATGGTTTAGGTCAGAAGCGACCTTCAAAGACCATCTAGTCCAACCCCTCTTCCGTGAGCAGACATCTTTCACTAGACCAGGTTTCTCAAATCACCATCCAACCTGACCTTGAACACTTCCAGGGATGGGACATTCACAGCTTCTCTGGGCAACCTGTTCCAGTGTCTCACCACCCTCATATTGAAAAAATTATTCCTGCTATCCATTAATAGAATCAAAGCCAGACACTCCAGAAACCTGACACTCAGCAATGACATTGTTAGCATCATCCTTCAGGAAGGCTGGACCACTGTTTTGCCAATACTCACTCTTTTGCCAGTTTAATTGTCAAATCTTTTAAAAGCCTACATCCTGGATTCATGGGACAGGGAATAAAGAATTTTTCAAGGAAAAAAATTTACAGGATTAATGGTTGTGGAGAAAAGTTTGGAAAATGGAAACTATAGTGGACTGAAATACCATAACACAGATAAAAATGATCCAAATACTATTTTAAAGCCTTTCTGATTTTAAAACCAACCTGAAAATTTTACATCTCTAACTCGTGATACTTAACACAGACAATAAATCCTAAAACTGGGAATATTTGTGTACCTAATTCCAATGCCTTGTAAAGGCAATGCAGTTGACAGCTGCCACAGTTGTATTTGGGTCAGTACATGTGGTCACTTTGTTTAAGTGAAAGGTTTCGTTTCATTGGAGAGCCGAAACATAAAGTGTTGTCATGAGCTGCACTAATGGCATAAATCTGGGATTTCCACAGAACCTCATGTGCTTATCTTCTCCCTGATGTCTGTTATAATGATGATATCACAAAGAAAATCTTGTTTATCCCACACAACTGTTTGGGGTGAGGTTAGAAGGGTAGATGACTGGAAAGAGCAGAAGGTGTCAAGGCACCCTGGCCATACAAAGCATATTGCATACTGTTGAACAAGCCCAGCCCAGCAATGACTACATGGCCATGACAGCTGTTTAATAACCTGTATGAAAGGAGCTGGTGTCTCCCAGCGGTTCTTTCCTGCAGGTTCTAGTGACCCTGAGCAGTGACACCTGCCCAGGTGACTCAGAGTGATTGATACCCATGCTTGTGGCCAAGCTGGCAGCTGACGTCCTTTGGATTGGTGCTGCTGGGTCCAACTTGGAGCAGGCAAGGAGGATGAGGACATGGTGGTCTTGCACTATTGGCATAAACCCATCATCCTGTGGTAGCAGCCAGCTGTGCCTGCCGTGGATTAGGACCCCAGTATTTTATGGGCTTCTGTAGAAATGGATAACAGGAAAGTGATCTTTGTATTATGGAGCTTCCAGACTAAATATCTACCCTGTACATAGACAGCTTCATTCCTTAGGCCACCTATCTCAAAGCCCTTTCCCCACTTAAAAGTACAGTCATTTAAAAGGACAAAAATTCAGTTTCATCTTTGTTGTCGGCTCCTTACTTCATGTCTCAAAATCCCATAGGAATAGTTATTGACCCATGGAGGTTTTACTGTATCTTGTGATTTCTATTAATGTTTCCTTGTGTGAAACAAAACATGGAACTGAGACAGCAAAAAGCACACAGGCAGCACTTCCCTGCCTTGTGTTTCATGTGTAAGGTAAGAACAAACAGCAGATGTCAGCACTAATCCAGAACTTGAAATGTTCACATGGAATTTAACCAGACCCCACTTTACTGTCCTCAAAATGCATATGCTCAAACTGTGAAGAAACTCATCAAAATCTCTTCTTGGAAACACAAATATATTTCTATTTAAAGAAACTCAGTAAATTTTAAGTATCACTTCTACTTGAGTACTCCCAGCTAGCAAGAGAGCGCATCTATATGGATAGGTTTTTGCCTTATCCTTGCACTGAAAGATCACCAGATCCACACACCTTCCCTAAAAATGAAAATTTTTTTAAAAAAAAAGCTTCAGAAGAGATAGCAGTTTTGAAAAGGGAAAGTGCAAAGGTTCAAGAAAGACCTGATGAGTCACAAGGAGGCCTGAAGCTGAAGGACAGAGGAGAACCAGAGGGCTCTTGGTACAGTTGGCAGATAGGGGCTGCGGCTCAGCCTTGCTTTGGGGTGAGGATGGGGCAAGCAAGTGAAATGGGTGTAAGAGCGTGGCCACTGCAGCCAGGGATAGAAGTAGACTCCATATCTGCTGAACAAGATCTACAAACCACTGAAGATTTTCCTGGAAACAAAGCACAATTTAGCAGTACAATTACACACAAACCATGTGCACCTACATGCTGAGCTACATGAAGATGTGGGAACAGAAGAACAGCATCTCTGCCTGGTGACCACCACTTTGAGGACAATGGATGCTGAATTCCTTCTGGAGGACATGCAGCATGCATTAACACACTGCCTCCCAAGCCCTGGAAACTTTTTCAGTTCCTGGAAGAGAAGGCAAAAAGAAAATCTTAAAGTGTGCCACAGATTGTAAGGTCATTTCCTGCCAGCATGAAGCACAGAGAAATTCCTCAGGATTTTGACTACTGTCACAGCTACTAGACATACAAGAACATATTATCTATGATAAAGCCCAAGATTGCTCTTTCCAATGTGGTGGGATCTCTGAAATCATGCAGCAATCTGATGCCTGCAGCAAATCATCCCTGATAAGACTGCTCCAAACAGTCATGTTTGACTTTGAGCCATGATTTCTCCCCCAAAAGAAGCAATTTTTCTACCAATACATAGGAAAACATGGTTTTATTCTGTTGGGTTTTTTTTTTTAGTTTTCTGAAGCATTTTCCATCAAAAACAAAAAAATGGCAGGTTTAATGGCTTTATTATCTACAACTACAGCTTGGTCTCAAAGGATCACATGTTCCTTAACTGACATTGAATGGAAGAGGACAAGAGGTATACCCATGGTCAATTATAAAAGTAAAAATAGCTTTGCTATTTAAAATCGTATTTGTTCTGGTTACAAAACCAAACCGACATCCGTTTACATTATGAACTTAACAGACTCGGATAGTTCCTCCTGAGCTGAGAGTTAAATCTCAGCCTGAACAAACTGGCAAGATGCCCAGAGCCACCTTCAGTTTTTAGCAAACACCACCACCGGATTACATCCAACTGCCTCCCCTGTCATTCCACGAACTTTACTCCCTGAACTTCTTTGCTCTATACTATTTTTGCAAGAAATAAGTAGGCTGTTTTTATTAACTAGTAAAAGAATTTACTTTGATTCATCTTCTCTGACCAGAAGAACATAAGAGGTCATCAATCTTAACTTCTCTGTCAGCACAGAGATGTCAAATCAGAATGAAGTAGTGGAAAAACTGTTGAGGGAAAAAGTGGAAAAAACAAGACAAACTGAATGAAAGAGAGTGAATCCCCTTTCTCAAAATAGGGGTAAAGAAATATTGCTGAGCTGCCTTGCTGCCTACTAGTTGATGCTCTGTCAGGTTAGAAACTTCATTTTTCATGCAGAATCAAAGACATTATGATACCTGAGAAGATTTGCTTTATGAAGAGCTGCTTTTAATGAATTGGGAGAAAAATTAGAAAAGCAAACAATTTCTCCTGTGAATTAACAGTGCTTTGACCTCCACTTTTTATAACATAGAAAATCGCCCTTTACACCATACACCCAAAATTAGTTGCATCATCTTTTCTTTGCAGGATGCTCCCATGTGGGACTACAATCCTCTCCTGCTTTCACCTGTGAACTGCTCTCCCCAAGGTGTCCTCTCTCATTCTAAGTGGTGACTGGCTCGTTTCCAAACAGAAGCACAGAAGACTGAATTTTCTACCCATTTCAACACTTTCTTCATGCACACCAGATGCTCTTAAGCATAACCCCGAGGGAAAGGATGAGGTTTATATCACACTCTGAAGATGAGGAAATTCCGGTGGCTCCACAAGTAAAGTGAAATCACACGATCTGTCTGCCATAAATATCCCACATCTAGACTTTAGATATAAAAAGTATTAACAAAAATACTTCAGCTGTTCTGTATTACTACTCCAGCAATGACAGAAGGAGAGCTGGATTGAAGTATATTTGCTCTATAACTAGTGCAGTTCTCTACTCTTTGAAATCCTGGTCAGCCACAAGAAACTTTCAGTAGCTGATGGGTAACCTTTCACTTAGCTCAGTGGCAGGCAGGGTTAGCTCCAAACCAAACACAGCAACCTGACAACACATACACAAAGGTGAGCTTCATGTCAGATTGAAATTTTTGTAAATACTAACAGGTGAGTAAAAGAAAAAAAAAGGATTTAGCCACTGAAGAGGTCTAGGAATCTGGGAGCCATTGAGGACAACAAACACATAGTATGAAGAACGTACTATCTTGCAGCATACCTTGATATCCAAAGCCATTTCTTTTCCCCATCCACCAGTATCTTTTCTACCCTGTCTGGACAAGACTTCAGCCAGCCCTTTCTCATCAGAGATTTACCTTATTCAAACACCGGGGAAACAAATAAACTGCATCATCTCTCAGTAGGAGAGGGCATTATAAAAGGCACAGAGCTGCTTATTATCAAAGTAGTGATGGCTTTGTGTCCCAAGTCAGTTTGGCCCCTCCCGTCATTTCACATGAGGGCAAGCAGCAGCCAGAAGCTCAACCCTGCAGAGCACTTCCTTCTGATGCCCCTTCCTCTGAGACCTCCCAGGGAGGAGAGGACAGACAGTCCTGGGCAACCAGTGCCCACAGGGACCTTCAAATGAAGGGAAGCCAAAGTCTATCTGACAGCAGACAGCTGCTGATAGTTCTCAAAGAATGAATATGAATGAATATAAATGAATATAAATATGCCAATGAAAACATTATCCCAATGAAATATAACAAGGGATTCACCTAATTTATTGAATGTGAAATTTTATTAGATCCCAGTTCACTGCTTGCTTACTCAAATTGTCTTGGGCTTCTAAAAAGTACTTATTGGTACACAGTAAATACAGATATACACAAGTCTTCTGGGTAACGTCTAAAGGAAACCTCTAAAAAACAGGGTTTATGAATGTAGAGCTCTAATTTGTGTGCTAACTAGTGAGAGTGGTCAAATATTTTCAAGCATTTTTATAAACAAGGCCATTCATGAAATGCTGAGTAAATTGGAAGTGGGTGGTTCTCTCAGCAATGCTGTTATATGCTTTCCTAAAAGGAGCTTTTGACCATTCAGTAGCTCCTTTGTGTACATTTTATTCTTATCTGTGATCCCATCTGTCACAAGACCCTCTACATCCTTAAATATTACCTCTTATCTGACCACTCTAGTCCAAAAGCAGATAAAATATCTATGTGTCGCATAAATATATACCACATCGCAGAGTGAGAGTGAATACGAGAATGCAGGCGTGTGCAGTCACATAAAGACATGACTTCATACTGAAAAAGTTGCAACCTACACCTTTTTGCAGGGATACTATAATTTCTTGCTTGTCACTGTACATAAGTAGTTTATCAGAAAAACACATTGACAGGAGTGTGCCAACCAGCTTTGTTGGATATGAACGCAGACATATTTTTGGATTTTCAGGACATTTGTCTGGTTTAAAATACCAATAGTGGAACACATTCTAACAGAGGAGTCCTTAAGCAGCTCTCAGAAAAGCAGAATCTGGCTCATTCATCCGTTCAGACACATGAAGTGGTAAAGAGAACAGTGTTTTCTATCTAGTAAAGACTTTTATCATATCACACTCTTTGCCACAGAAATATCACTAATACTTTTTTTTTAAAAACAGATTGTTGCAAAGCCATAAGCAGTTCTTCAATGTTTTGTTTTATCCTTACTAGCTGCTCACTTATTCAATGCCTTATCTAAAGACAGATTGATCAATTTCCTCACAACTACGGCTATGGAAAAATTCAGAATAAGTACCTTAGAGCTTCAAACACATTCAAGAATTTATTTTCACATCCTCTTTGTGAGTAGGCAGCTATCATTGCCCCTATCTTTGTACTTGGAGAGTTAATGCATTGAAGGACTGAAATTGGATTTACTCTAAATGCCTGTTTAGGTGCCTATTTTAAGAAAATGAGGGTGTGAACATTATAGCTCCTGCTCTAAGCACTGCTTTTGCAATAATCCCAAATCAAGGACTTGGAATACAGATTCCAGGTCCCTCTTGTGTCCCCTCTACTTATTCCTCTCCTCCTGGGCCAGTGAAAAGCCATCCTTTGTTGCAAGCTGTCATTGCTTCAACAAATCTTACAGAACTATAGAAACATAGAGTCATTTAGGACAGAAAGTACCTTTAGGATCATCGAGCTTAAGTATCTTGAAGATCTTTTTCAGATCCTCTCTGCCCTTCTTTGCCAAAAAGGCAAATCATTGTCGTTTTCCGATGATTTATACCCAGTCATCAGAATTGCCTTTGTGCAGTAAGGTATTGATTGGGGTTTGAACTGATCACAGCTCAGTAGACAGCCAGATAAGTAGGGATCTGAACTCAAAACTTCTCACTCCTTGTAAAGTCATTGTACACAAAAAAAATCCCAATCATCCTGTCAATATTTGTACTTACTTAATTCTGAAAGAAGTTTTGTTTTGTCAGGCAGGGTAAGTTTGACAAGTTCCTTAACAAATCTGAACACCGGTTTGTCTGGTTTAGTGCCCTATTACTTCCTTTTTGTACCACAAAAGAAGGTGTGAGATACCTTGAAAGAGGCAATTCTAGGATGACTTTGCCCTGGCTACTGAGATAGATACCTGGATTTGTACACTGAAATAGAGACTATGTTCCTTCCAAAAGTCTTGCTTATTTTTAGTATCAGCTATTATGTATCCGGATATTTCTGTGTTTCACATAAAAAACATATATATATTCATATAATTAATAGTAATAAGCAAATGGCAGAGAGGATAGCAACAGAATTACAACTGGGTTCTCCAATTAAATTTGAAAAGGTAACTAAAAATTATTTATGTGTATGGAAAACTTTACCGAAGAGGTAAACTCTTAATTCTAAAAGCTTTAAATGCCAAGACTTCTGTATTGCTCCCCCCAACTCTCTTCATATTCAACTATGAAATAGCATCTAAAGTATTTTGTGCTAGAGATTATTTGTGGTACCATTCACCTTCTACTAAAAATAAAATAAAAGCAGTTGACCCACCCTTAAAGGGAGGGTGTCAAGAGGATGGGGCCGGTCTTTCTTCAGTGGTGCCCAAAGAAAGGACAAGAGGAAACAGGCACAAACTTGAATATAAGAAGTTCCACCTAAACATGAGGAGGAACCTCTTTACTTTGGGGGTGGCAGAGCACTGGAATAGGCTGCCCAGGGAGGTGGTGGAGTCTCCTTCTCTGGAGACATTCAAAACCCTCCTGGACAAGTTCCTGTGCAACCTGCTCTAGGTGGACCTGCTTTGGCAGGGGGATTGGACTAGATGATCTCCAGAGGTCCCTTCTAACCCCATATGATTCTGTGATTCTGTGACATTCTTCACATATTTAAAAAATAAATAAAACAAACAAACACTTCTTCAAACCAAATGTCAGAATCCTATTTAATTAAAAAATAAAAGGAAGTTTATACTTGGTTATGTGTGTGTTGACATCTATCCCTTTGATTTACAAGAGTATGGACCTGAAAGAACAGATTGCTTTACTCAAGAGAAAGAAAGGGGGGAGGGGAGCTCAGTGTGATAGGAAAGAGTGTAGGTTGTATTAACTTCAGTGCTTGTTAAAACATGAAGGATTAATGGCAGAAAGGGAGGGAAGAATTGTGAAAGTCTCCAGCTTAAGATCTTCACTTCATTCCTGGACCCCAAATGTTCTCAGAAAAGGAGTCCAGGAAGAGGACATCCAGAGATCCAAACCACCCAGGAGGCTCTTACTGAAGTGCCCCTAAGGTTGGCTGAAGAATCTGAACCATGTTCTGCATGTAGACAGAGTCCCACTTTCCTCTCTTGCATCCTTGATTGGGCTTAATCATGCAGCATGAGGCATATTCACAGTGCTTTTAATTCTGTCCCCCCTAAATTTGGAAATGTTTATTTGTTTGTATAAGACATCTGAAAGCATTTAAAGATATCTTCCATGTCATCTGAGCTTCAGATTAGGAGTTTGAGCTGCAGAAGTCTGAGCTGCAGCATTAAAAATGGTCAAAGAAAACTCCCAGCACTAGTTTAACAAGTAGAATATTCTGTCTCAGGTTTCTCAGCAGCAACTCTTTAGGTTGCTTTTCTCTTCAGTGAGAGAAAAAAAAAATCAGTGGGAAAAGAACACATGTTTTGCTAAGGAATCACTTTGACAAAAAATTTGCATCAGTGAAATGTCTTGACCTCTGACACATGAACAAATCATCCAGTAATTCCTGCCCTGAGATCATAGGTAGCTGGAGAGAATGGTTTAGGAAGCCTACAGCACTGTTCTGAAAGTGTGATGTCATTGGTCCAACCCAGCTTGCATTAGCCACCTTCCTCAAGCTCCTGCCTTGTTAGCAAAGGTGGCCTATGTGCTCTCTCCAAGAAGAGGGACCTCAGACCTGAAACACCCTGTGGAAATACCCACCACAGAAGAAACCCTTGGCCACCAACTTTCACATCTCAGCTGAACAATCAGAGTTGGTGTGTAGTGTGTGTAGTCACACACTTTAGTAACCACTTTACAAATACATAAAATTTATTCACGTTTTCCATGCAGAGAAATTGAGGAGTGGGACTCTTGGTAAGAGTCATGTAATAAATCAGAGTTAGAGCAGAGTGCCTTGCTCCTGAGGTTAACTGTCACAGGTGGTGCTCTGACAGCAGATATCAGAGGCAATCAGCTGCAATAGCTGCAACCTTGGACGCTCGACCACTCCTGAAACATGCCGATGTTTCTCTCTTATGCAGAGAGCCTGGTTATGGTATCCCCTGCCCCCAGCTCTGATGGGACAAATGTCCCTGTGCTGTTATACATCAACAGCAAAACCAGAAAATCATGGTACGCCACTTAGCTTATCAGGTGGACCTACCTCATCCCGTTTGATAACATGTCCAAGTTTTCCTCTGGCCAGGAACCAGATCAAGCAAGCAAAAGCCCAGACAGAACTAAATCTAGCCAGGGACATCAAAAACAATAAGAAAAACTTCTACAGATATGTCAGGGACAAAGGCAAGACTGGGGAAGTTGTGTGCCCTGTCCGGAAGGAAACGGGAGACCTGGCCAATAAGGCTGAGCTACTGAACAACTTTTTTGCCTCAGTCTTCACTGGCAAGGGCTCTAACCACACTGCACAAGTCACGGAAGGCAAAAACAAGGGCTCTGCGAATGAAGAACTGCCCACAGTACGAGAAGATCAGGTTCGAGACCTATTAAGGAACCTGAAGGTGCATAAGTCCATGGGACCTGACGAAATCCACCCAAGGGTCCTGAGGGAGCTGGCGGACAAAGTTGCTAAGCCGCTTTCCATCATATTTGAGAAATCGTGGCAATCTGGCGAAGTTCCCGCTGACTGGAAAAAGGGGAACATAACCCCAATATTCAAAAAAGGAAAAAAAGAAGACCCAGGGAACTGTAGGCTAGTCAGCCTCACCTCTGTGCCTGGCAAGATCATGGAGCAGATCCTCCTGGAATCTCTGCTAAGGCACATGGAAAATAAAGAGGTGATTGGAGACAGCCAACATGGCTTCACCAAGGGCAAATTGTGCCTGACAAATTTGGTGGTCTTTTACAATACTGCCACAGGCTTGGTGGACAAGGGCAGAGCAACAGACGTCATCTACCTGGACTTATGCAAAGCGTTTGACACTGGCCCACACGACATCCTGGTCTCAAAATTGGAAAGTCATGGGTTCCATGGATGGACCACTCGGTGGATAAGGAACTGGATGGATGGCCACACTCAAAGGGTTGTGGTCAATGGTTCAATGTCCAATTGGCGGCCAGTGATGAGTGGAGTTCCTCAGGGGTCGGTACTGGGACCAGTGCTGTTCAACATCTTTGTCGGAGACATGGACAGTGGGATAGAGTGCACCCTTGGCAAGTTTGCCGACAACACCAAGCTCGGTGGCACAGTCGACACGCTGGAGGGAAGGGATGCCATCCAGAGGGACCTGGACAGGCTTGAGAGGTGGGCTTGTGCAAATCGCATGAAGTTCAACTAGGCCAAGTGCAGGGTCCTGCACCTGGGACGTGGCAATCCCAGGCAAAATACAGGTTGGGCGGAGAATGGCTAGAGAGCAGCCCTGAGGAGAAGGACTTGGGAGTGCTCGTGGATGAGAAGCTCAACATGAGCCGGCAGTGCACACTGGCAGCCCAGAAAGCCAACCACATCCTGGGCTGCATCAAGAGAAGTGTGGCCAGCAGGTCGCGGGAGGTGATTCTACCCCTCTACTCTTCTCTGGTGAGACCCCACCTGGAATACTGTGTCCAGCTTTGGAGTCCTCAACACAGGAAGGACATGGACCTGTTGGAATGGGTCCAGCGGAGGGCCACAAAGATGATCAGAGGGATGGAGCACCTCTCCTATGAAGACAGGCTGAGAGAGCTGGGGTTGTTCAGCCTGGAGAAGAGAAGGCTCCGGGGAGACCTCATAGCAGCCTTCCAATATCTGAAGGGAGCCTACAGGAGAGCCGGAGAGGGACTCTTTGACAGGAGGTGTAGTGACAGGGCAAGGGGTAACAGTTTGAAATTGGAAGAGGGGAGATTTAGATTAGGTATTAGGAGGAAATTCTTTACTGTGAGGGTGGTGAAGCACTGGAACAGGTTGCCCAGAGAAGTTGTGGATGCCCCATCCCTGGAAGTGTTTAAGGCCAGGCTGGATGGGGCTTTGAGCAACCTGCTCTAGTGGAGGTGTCCCTGTCCATGGCAGGGGGGTTGGAACTCGATGATCTTTAAGGTCCCTTCCAACTCTATCCATTCTATGATTCTATAATTCCTTCCTACTACTTACAAATGCATACTTCTGGTTCGTATAAAAATATAATACCTTCCTTTGCAGAAGATCACTAATCCTAAAATGGCTGGGTCTGATCCAGTACACCTAAATTCTGCTGAAGTTGAGACACAGGGCCAACACTGCTGAGGGATTTAGATGAAAATCCACCCTGGCTTGGCCAGAAACCCTGCTCAGCTCTGCCATCTCCTACTTCTGCACCAACAGACGCAGTGAGAGACCAACAGCCTGCGAGCCCTTCCCCATGAGCCTGATGTTGCCATCACAACGCACTATCCTTGTCTTTTTCATGACAGTGCCACCATTTGTCAAAAAAATTTGAAACAAACTTTGAAGACCTACGAGAGGGCCATCGCCTCCAGGTCTCCTCTACCTAGTGGCCAAGCTGGTGAATGGCCTGTGGCTGAGAGCGCTCCCCGGCTCCTGCCCTGCAGTCAGCTGAGGCCATGGGGCCGATTCATATGCTCAGTGTTCCTGTGTCCCTGAGTATGTGCTGGGGCTGTCCCTCGCAAGGGTGGAGATGGGCTGACAGCTCTCAACTCACTGCCATTTCCCTGCCTCGGGACGTGGGATAAAGCCACAAGACCGCAACTACTCTTTTATAATTAATAACACATTGACTCGCTGTTTTCCTATTCTTTTACACATGATGGCTGCAGAATTGGTCCATAGCCTTAGAAATGCTTTAAGATGTTATAACTCGGTTGTCGTGTTACTTCTGATATTACTTCTGATTCTTCTGTCACATTCTGCTAAAATAGGCAAAGCTACCCCCCCAGTTACTGATGCAGCTGAAATCTATCCCATGCCGATAATGTAGGTAGTACCTTAGTGCTTAGTTACAGAGGAAATTAAACATTATGAAAAAGAAATTATTGTAAGTAACCAGATAGCGAAAACAAGAATGTTTAACATAAATTCTTCCCCAGAAATAACAGCAACATGTATATTTTAAATATAGTCAGGGTATAAGCAAGACCTCAAGGGAACACTGTTTCCAGCTGTGCTCATGCTTTGCATGACTGATGATTTTAACGTTTTGATGCTTCTAATTTTTACAACCCTTTCTGTTTGTTTTGGGGCATTCAGAAGAGGGGGTTTGTACCCATTTAAAAACATTTGAAAAGCAAGAATACTGGCCTAGAAATTCTTGGAAAGAACTCAGCTATGCCATGTAGAGAGGAACAGCTTTGATGTATTCGAGGAAGTGCTCCTGCTGAGCTGGCATTTTACAGTTTTTTTCTGTCCAAACCAAAGTACTCGTGCTGATTCATTAGCAAAGGAAATGTCTGTTCTTTGCCAGATCACACTTGCCTATTGCCAAGCTAGTTTAGCCAGGCACCACCAGTTCCTGTCCGCGGCATGTACATAACCTCTTCAACATGGTCACGTACTGAAGCCAGTGGCAAAGAAATACTGGGAATGGTTTTGCCTCTAAAAAAGGTGACTTGACTGTATGGAAGCATTTGTTAGAGTGGTACCAAATTCCAAATACTTTCAGAAACTAAGACTTCATATTGCATGATAAACATATGCCAAAAACCTATGTTTCATTAAACATTGTAAAAATATCTCCTTCTGCATCAAACATACAATGTTTCTTTTGGTCAGATGCAAAGTTGTCTTTGTGCTAAAAGAAGACTGTTTCTAATGTGAAACTCCTGGCTCCTTTTCAGTCGTTTTGCAACACCTCTGACTGCCATCCTCCCTCTTCAGTAAGTTCACCAGCAGCACCTGCCCACTGTTTCCTAGAGCTTCTATTCCACTTAAGAGCCTCCACCTCTTCCCTCACCTTTGGGTGAAGTAGGGCAAGCCTTCATGGCCATCTTAACACACGTGAGACTTTTCTATTTTGTAAAAGATTATCCTTTTCTTGTAGCTGGACCCAGAAGGGGATAAGCAGCATCTCCACCTAGCAACTGTATTTCTTAACTTTAAAATTTACCATCAGGGTCCAAATTTCCTGCTGGCTGCCCTGCTGGCTGCATATGAGATTTCCTTTATCTAAAACAACTTATTTCAAAAACTCATTATCTCAAAAACTTATTTTCTGATTGTCTTACCAATCCTATGTTTTAATATTTTTTTTTAAAATAGGGTGTATGCATGTCTGTAAAAGGAAGGGAACCTATTCTCTCTGAGAATATCACTGGTGTTACAGAAGAATTACAAAATACCTTGGTCTTTACAAGATGTATCTTGCAGGAATTAAAAGCGAGAGTAGGATCACCAGTCGGAGCGACGGATAACCTACAGAGAGACATGACACCCCCTCCAAGCCAGCCAGAGCCCCAGAGCTGCACTGGGCTGCTGTCTGCAACAAGGGGCTGCCTTCCCACTGCAGTAACTGCTCCTGGGTGTGGACCTGTCCTCTTTCTTGATGCTGTTGAAACTAACACCTTTTACCTCACTGTTGGAATGGGATAACAACATTTTGGAGGAAAATATTGAGTGCTGAGTATTATCTGATAGTTTAAACTAGGAAGTATTAGAACCTCTTTGGTATAAAACCATGGCAGGCACTCTGGATATCCACATCAACCTACATCATTTACACCAAAGCGACTTTTGATTTTTGATATAGTTTACCCAGGAGGGTCTCATTAAATCATCTGAGTTCACTACATGTCTGTTTTGCAGCTCTGGAATTATGACTGTTCCTGTGTAAGTAAGCTGGATGACACTGCATATGAGAAGGCACAGAAATCCATGTTCAGCCTCTTCCTAGATCAAGGAAACAAGCCATTGGAATAAACCAGACTCATCTGAAATTAACGTTCTGTCTGATCTCCCAAGAGAAAAGATCTTTTCTTGGTCTAGTGTTTGCTTGCAAAATTATGTTAAATTGTCCTTTTAAATGTGTGCATAAGTTAGATTCATGCTTCAGTATCTTGGTGATACAGGACTGCTTGACCTAGAGGCAGGGTGATATTTAGTCAAGCACTAGAAATATATGAGTAGCTTATGCCTGCCTCTAAACCTGTGATTTACCAAGGCAGGGAGGGGGCAGAGAGGATGCATGACTGTGTAGTTCAGCACTTAGTATGACAGAAGCAGACTTTGAATTCCTGTTCTGAAGTCCCAGCACCATTTCTGCATTTTGCATTAAACCATCATCAGATAAAATAAAGAAACAAGACATGGGAAGGGAAGCTTGAGTCAAGGCAAGTCCTCTGTCTCTCAGGGCAGGGAAGTTCTGTGCAGCCTTGCTCTGCTCTCCGGGGACCCCCTCACTGCTGGTGTGGACCTGGTCATCCTATCCTCAGTGCAGCTAGGACCTACAATATTTCCCTTGAAAGACAGACATTTATCTGTCTGAGATCCCTCAGGTGAAAAACAGCAATAAAGGTAAGTTCATAGTGAGTAAGTGATCCACACCTGAGAGAATTATTTTATAAAAACAAGGAAGGGGGGGAATTACACAAGCAGATGCTGTTTTTCAAAGGCAAAATTTGGGCACCTAACCAGGAAGAGCCTGGCCTAGGAGAAGTCTGGTCCATTGGAGAAGCAGACCTTCCTGTAATGCGTGTGCCTGCAACCCTGAAGATGAAAATGTTCAAGACATTAACTTGTTTAGGTGATGGGTACTTAGTGTTTGGTTTTGCGAACCCCCTTCTAAACAGACCATCTTACCCTCTTTGCTTTCTGGGAAGCCTATGAGCCTAACCAGGGAGATGGTTCTACTCAAGGAGACAAGTAAGAGAGTAAGAAAAGGAGTAGCTGTCAACACTCAGCCCATGGTACCTAAAGGCCAAATATGATGACACAGAAAACCTCTACACTTGATTTCTTTTGCAAAGTTATGGATAGCAGAGGTTTTCCAAAAACTGTCATTTGCTTTAAACATTTCTAAGTAGATTTCAAGGCAAAAGCAGACATCTTTCAGGACAATCCAGGCTTGACTCCCTCTCCCAGCATCTATATAGAGAGACTACAATATTTCAAGACTGTCTGTGTGTGGCAACACAGTACTGTACTATTTGTTCAATTAATTACTTAACACAGAAAGAGACTCAGTATCCTCAGTGATATTTACAAGGTCTTCTGGAGGCAGACCTTAGTTTGCTCTTGCATGCTTTGAATAAAATTAAAGCTGTGGGAGTGCATTTAA